>NC_136063.1:397747030-398947030 GCF_964261635.1 Lissotriton helveticus
CACCTGATACTGACTTATCATACGTGTGCACGGTACCTGTTGTTTATTTTGTACAAGTGTCCAGGCATCCCTGTGCCTGTTCACCTTTGAGAGGCTTTAAGGTTTCCCTCTATACTGTTTGCACCGTTCTAATTTGTCCTATATTCTATCCATCATCACCAGTCTTGCCTGCACTGTGTGAGCGCCTTACATTGTACAACTGAAACCTACAGCGGAATTCTCATTGCCCCTGTGGGTGTTCCATTTTCATAAACAAAAAGGAATCCACTAGGTGGACGGCGGTTGTTACCACAATGGTGGGGAGCAACCAGTGTTGTTAAAATACCCCTCACACACCAACAGGCCCCTTGGTGTCATGCTTCATCATCGGGGTCTTCGCAAACCTCTACGGAATGCGGCGTGCTACGACTTCACGACTACGCAGGAGCACTTTATGAGTGAACTATGTGTTTGGTGTGTGTGAGGGTACCAAGATGTGAGTGGTGAGGTGAAAGTGAGGGATTAAAAAATACCTGGCACGTGAGTGCTGAAAAAATTTTTTATTTAGTCTCCGGCTGGTATTGTTAAAAAGAGTGCTAGAGTGGTTGTGGTTTACTAATTAGGGTAACCCAACCAAGTTAGTGCGTCGACATGTTTCGGAGTAATGGAACTCCTTCTTCAGGACGGGAATATGCACTACTTATCCCCACCTTACTCACATGAGTGTAGATTTTAAAAATTGTGCTCTACAAAAATAGATATGGTGAATAATGTACCTATCTATGTTGGATGTACGGTCCGTTGCGCCCAGTTGGCGGTTCAGGATACCTGTAAACAGAAAAGTCATGTAAAACAAGATGGCACAGATTGTTGTGTCCATACTGTGCTAAAAAACACAGAAGGGTCATAAGGAACAAAAGTGAAGGTCCAGGAACCCTAAAAAATTACTACTAAGCAAGATAATACATATTCTTATGTTAATACTGTGTAAATACACAGAAGGGTAACAAGGAACAAAAGTGAAGGTCCCGGAACCCTAAAAGAGGGAAAAAAACGAACTACATATAGATTGAGACACATACACATTCAAAGTATCAGATAGGTCTTAGAGGGTATGGTTGTTGACCCAAATACGCAGCTTACTTATTAATAGAGGTCCAATGGCCTCATGAGCCACAGCGTGTTGGGGGGGTGGAAGTGGTCCGTTCTACCCGATATGGCAACCTGTGAGGTATTTAAGGGAATGGATCAAAAGGTTGTAATACCTCGGTAATAATAGATCACACACCTTTAGGCTTGTTCATACATCCATACACACTCACGGTTTTACACAGGGCTGTCTGGCTTGTTCCCCCTCCACGCGGCTCCGACGAGTGAGGTGGTGAACTAAGGAGCGAGTTTAAATAGTCTCAAAAAGCCTCAATTAGCCCCTAATAGAAAACGGAAAAGCCCATACTTGGTCCGGACCCCTGGTTTGCTATCCGCATCTGCGCGCACCGGGAAGGGTGTTCCCGTGTGAATGCGCATGTGCGGAGGAGTAGTGTTGCGCATGCGCCCATGCTCTATCAGTCAGTGACAACACTGAGTCGCTTCGCGCATGCGCGAAACCCGGATCCAGTGTCTGCCACCTCGCGCATGCGCGGAGATGGTATTATGGCCTGTAATCGACTTGATTTGTCAGAGAAACCCCGTGTATTACAAAGGGGCGAGCTGAGATCCCTATGGTGACAGCAAAAGGCGCCATGTATAAGCCGCCTACACACAAGGGGGTACTGATAAAATTTAACCTTATGCATTTGGGGTAAATAAACAGGTATTAAGGAAAGCCTGGTTAACAAGACTTGAGGTAGGCAAGATTTTCAAAGCAAGGACTAATAAGCTACACCTATCCCTGAACCCCTATGAGCCAAATAGAAACATTAGGGTTTGACCTGGATGTCCTCCAGTGGAGTGAATAAAGGGTATAGGGAAATGAGTGTAGAGGGAGATGGTTTACAGATCTAAGGGTGCTGGTTTGTTAAACGCAGTTGGCTTCATGCAATGGAGTTGATGGTTAACAGATCTCTGATTGTTTTGGCAGAAAAAGGGGGTTATTTAGCGTAATTGGCTCCATGGAATGGAGTCATTCAACCCGGTCACATCTGAGCCCAGACGGAACACCCATCTTTGTTCCTTCTCAAACAAACCTCTTTCAGATTTTAATTGCTCAATAACAGTCCAATGTATATCATTCACACAGTGCTGTGCCTCTAGGAAGTGAGATGCCATTTTCGTTGTCTGTTTTTTGCATCTCACATTGCTCTTGTGTTCATTAATTCTGGTTTTGACTGCACGTGTGGTCATTCCTACATACTCCTTTCCGCAAGGGCATGTGATAAGATACACCACATTGCGGCTGTTGCAATTCGTGACAGCGCGTTGTTCCCATTTCTCGCCATTACTGAATTCAAGAGACAGGCTTTTCTTAGTCAGGTGGCAACTATTACAATTCCCACATGGGTGATGCCCATGTAATCCTTTTAGCCTCGTCTGCTGTGTTACATTGGTTTGAGGTCTTGTATGGACCAGAATATCCTTCAAGTTTCTTCCTCTCCTATGTGCAAAGATCGGTTTTTCCAGATCTAGATTCACACTCGTAAGGATGCGCCAGTGTTTGTTTACCAGCTTGGTCACTTTGTTTGACACGGGGCTGAAGGTTGTGACACAGACTGGTCTGACAGATTCCTCTTTTGGTGGGTTGTCATCCAAAAGAGCTTCCCGGTTATTGTTCCGGGCTCTTTTCATAGCCTGGTTAATGATCTTATCTGGGTATTTTCTCTGTTGTAATTTTTTGCTCAGATCCAGTGCTTGGATTTTGTACTTGCCCACATCGCTGCAGTTCCGACGTAGGCGGAGGAACTGTCCATATGGTAAGTTCTCCCTCAGGTGACGTGGATGGAAACTGTCGAACCTGAGGAGGCAGTTCCTTGCGGTCGGTTTAAAATGTGTCTCTGTCTTTAAATGACCAACCTCATGATAAATGTTGAGGTCTAAAAAGACCATGGACTCATTGGACACTTGGTGAGTAAATTTCAGGAATTCGTTCTGGCTGTTGATCCATTGCATGAAATCCATGACAGATTGGTTGTTGCCTTCCCAGATGACCAAGACGTCATCTATATAACGTTTCCATGACAGGATTTTGCTCCTGAACGGATTGTTCTGGTGAAGGATTTTGGTAGTCTCCAGGTGGTGGACATAGAGACCTGCCAGAGAAAAAAAAAAAAGAGAAAAAAAGAGGAATCTGTCAGACCAGTCTGTGTCACAACCTTCAGCCCCGTGTCAAACAAAGTGACCAAGCTGGTAAACAAACACTGGCGCATCCTTACGAGTGTGAATCTAGATCTGGAAAAACCGATCTTTGCACATAGGAGAGGAAGAAACTTGAAGGATATTCTGGTCCATACAAGACCTCAAACCAATGTAACACAGCAGACGAGGCTAAAAGGATTACATGGGCATCACCCATGTGGGAATTGTAATAGTTGCCACCTGACTAAGAAAAGCCTGTCTCTTGAATTCAGTAATGGCGAGAAATGGGAACAACGCGCTGTCACGAATTGCAACAGCCGCAATGTGGTGTATCTTATCACATGCCCTTGCGGAAAGGAGTATGTAGGAATGACCACACGTGCAGTCAAAACCAGAATTAATGAACACAAGAGCAATGTGAGATGCAAAAAACAGACAACGAAAATGGCATCTCACTTCCTAGAGGCACAGCACTGTGTGAATGATATACATTGGACTGTTATTGAGCAATTAAAATCTGAAAGAGGTTTGTTTGAGAAGGAACAAAGATGGGTGTTCCGTCTGGGCTCAGATGTGACCGGGTTGAATGACTCCATTCCATGGAGCCAATTACGCTAAATAACCCCCTTTTTCTGCCAAAACAATCAGAGATCTGTTAACCATCAACTCCATTGCATGAAGCCAACTGCGTTTAACAAACCAGCACCCTTAGATCTGTAAACCATCTCCCTCTACACTCATTTCCCTATACCCTTTATTCACTCCACTGGAGGACATCCAGGTCAAACCCTAATGTTTCTATTTGGCTCATAGGGGTTCAGGGATAGGTGTAGCTTATTAGTCCTTGCTTTGAAAATCTTGCCTACCTCAAGCCTTGTTAACCAGGCTTTCCTTAATACCTGTTTATTTACCCCAAATGCATAAGGTTAAATTTTATCAGTACCCCCTTGTGTGTAGGCGGCTTATACATGGCGCCTTTTGCTGTCACCATAGGGATCTCAGCTCGCCCCTTTGTAATACACGGGGTTTCTCTGACAAATCAAGTCGATTACAGGCCATAATACCATCTCCGCGCATGCGCGAGGTGGCAGACACTGGATCCGGGTTTCGCGCATGCGCGAAGCGACTCAGTGTTGTCACTGACTGATAGAGCATGGGCGCATGCGCAACACTACTCCTCCGCACATGCGCATTCACACGGGAACACCCTTCCCGGTGCGCGCAGATGCGGATAGCAAACCAGGGGTCCGGACCAAGTATGGGCTTTTCCGTTTTCTATTAGGGGCTAATTGAGGCTTTTTGAGACTATTTAAACTCGCTCCTTAGTTCACCACCTCACTCGTCGGAGCCGCGTGGAGGGGGAACAAGCCAGACAGCCCTGTGTAAAACCGTGAGTGTGTATGGATGTATGAACAAGCCTAAAGGTGTGTGATCTATTATTACCGAGGTATTACAACCTTTTGATCCATTCCCTTAAATACCTCACAGGTTGCCATATCGGGTAGAACGGACCACTTCCACCCCCCCAACACGCTGTGGCTCATGAGGCCATTGGACCTCTATTAATAAGTAAGCTGCGTATTTGGGTCAACAACCATACCCTCTAAGACCTATCTGATACTTTGAATGTGTATGTGTCTCAATCTATATGTAGTTCGTTTTTTTCCCTCTTTTAGGGTTCCGGGACCTTCACTTTTGTTCCTTGTTACCCTTCTGTGTATTTACACAGTATTAACATAAGAATATGTATTATCTTGCTTAGTAGTAATTTTTTAGGGTTCCTGGACCTTCACTTTTGTTCCTTATGACCCTTCTGTGTTTTTTAGCACAGTATGGACACAACAATCTGTGCCATCTTGTTTTACATGACTTTTCTGTTTACAGGTATCCTGAACCGCCAACTGGGCGCAACGGACCGTACATCCAACATAGATAGGTACATTATTCACCATATCTATTTTTGTAGAGCACAATTTTTAAAATCTACACTCATGTGAGTAAGGTGGGGATAAGTAGTGCATATTCCCGTCCTGAAGAAGGAGTTCCATTACTCCGAAACATGTCGACGCACTAACTTGGTTGGGTTACCCTAATTAGTAAACCACAACCACTCTAGCACTCTTTTTAACAATACCAGCCGGAGACTAAATAAAAATTTTTTTCAGCACTCACGTGCCAGGTATTTTTTAATCCCTCACTTTCACCTCACCACTCACATCTTGGTACCCTCACACACACCAAACACATAGTTCACTCATAAAGTGCTCCTGCGTAGTCGTGAAGTCGTAGCACGCCGCATTCCGTAGAGGTTTGCGAAGACCCCGATGATGAAGCATGACACCAAGGGGCCTGTTGGTGTGTGAGGGGTATTTTAACAACACTGGTTGCTCCCCACCATTGTGGTAACAACCGCCGTCCACCTAGTGGATTCCTTTTTGTTTATGATAGTTGCTAGGGGAGACAGAATCCACTATTCCCTCTCCATCCCTCCTTTGTTAAAAGGTGTTCCATTTTCCCCATACCTGGTCCCATTTTTGGGGGGACCCCCTGCTTTTATAGACTGCCTTTTCTGCCATCATGCACCAGTCCATGTCTTGTTCCCACTCCTCTAGGGTTGGCACACCTCCGTGCGATGTTTCGTTTAGTCATTATAAATCCCATGGTGTTCCAGAGTTGCTCCGTATGGGTCATGTCAGTGGTCTCCCATATATTGATTATGCATAGTTTGGGGGATAGCGGTAAGTTCCGCCACTAACATCTCTCATACTTGCAATTAATGTGTCCCAGTACACCCTGATAGCGGGCATTCCCAAAGCGCATGATAAAAGGTTCCAACCCCCCAACAAATCCTTCTGCACTCTGCATCAACTTTCCTTCCCATCTTAACCAGAGAACTACATGACCTGTATGATCTATGAAGTATATTTAGTTGGATTAGCCTCAGCCATGATATGGCGACTTCATGCGGGAGGATAGTGTGTTGCACCAGTCCTCCTCCTCTAGATTGCTGAAATCCGCCTGCCAGCACTCTTGTAGGCGTGGTAGTGGATCAGGTAAGTTATTAATTATCTTTTGATGGGTAAGTGAGATTTCCCTATGCTCCATGTACTCTGTCAGTAGTCTATCAGAGTGGTGAGGCCTCCGTATTGCCGCATCCACTCGGAGCACTGCCATATACTTATATATATCTGTAAGTATCTAAACTCTTCCTCATCCGTTAATTCATATTCTTGCTGTAGGTCGGCAAAGAAGATTAGTTTCCCCTTTTTCCAAAGGTCCCCCACTTTTGATATGCCAATGGTATCCCACTTGTCGAATTGCTGATAGCGGCTTACTATGCCCAGTTGATCTGCCTGCCATAGGGGCGTATTTAGCGTCACTTTATTATTCCAGCCCAATTTCTTTGGTATGTTTTTTGTCTCTATGTATGGATTCATGCCTATCGCTCCCATCAAAATCACAACATAACCGTATGTGCATGTTCCACTTATTAATTGTTTTCTCTCTGTGTTATCTCTACTTATTTCACTGTTGCCTGACTATGATGGACCAATACATATGATATAATCTACTCCCATCTTCTTCCTACCCCCCCTTCCCTGATGGAACTAATACTTTATAATACATTTTTACCTCACATCAATTGGACCTAATGATTTCAATACAATTTCTTTTCCCTCATCCCATTTTCTAAATATCTCTTTTTCCCTCTCAGGTGTTACACTTCTTTGAACTCGTGCCAACACTATACTTTAAAACAATCTATTTCCACCGCTAAAAACTCCAATTCATCACTTTCTACTATGACGTCTATATAGCTTCTTCTCTTTTCTCCCTGCCCTTCTATTGACTAAACTTCTCTTCATGCACAAACTTGCCCTTGATGGCCAAACTTTTTCATTATGTTCAAAATTATTTCTGATGTTTTGTATGTTTGTGCTCTACCTATGCATGTCAATCTTGCTGATGATATTTGATTTAACAGCCCTGAGGAAGCCCCAGGTAGAAGGCCAAGTTAAAGGGGTGAAACACGTGATGGCTGTGCTACAAATCTCTTGCCTTCTGTTTGTATTTTGATTTGAAAGACTCTGAAGAGTTAAAGAGTCCTGATCTCATGAAAAATACTGGATTCATTAAAATGATTTAATTCCTAATACCCTACAAATGTTCATACTTGTCCTGGCACATCTCTTAATTTCTTTGGGACTCTGTACCATAGGGCAATTGTTTGGGCCATTGGACAGGCTAGAAGCTGCCTCTTCGAATTCTTATATAGGGCTTCCCTGTATCTCCCAGTACCCTTCAACCACTTATCCATGCAGCAGGCCGGTTCCTCCTGTGTGCCATATATCCACTTATTGATAATAGACAGTTGTGCTGCCCAGTAATAGGCTTGGATATTAGGCAGAGCTATCCCCCCATTGTAACATCCCCTGACCAGCTTGTGAGCTGCAGTGCGGGCGGCTTCCCGTCCCAGAGTAGGGTTCTGACTTCCACTTCGATCAATTTCAAGTATGCATTTGGAACTCTTCTTTTGCTTGTTTTGCAGGGCAGACAGAAAATGGGGTGGCGCCATCATTTTAAATAGCACTGTGCGCCCCGGTAGGGACAGCGGCAGCGATCTCCAGTGTTGTACGTCACCTTGCAGCCGATTTAGTGGGCCACGGACATTATGTTCATAGAAAGGTTCTGGGTTAGCAGTGGCGAATATCTCTAAGTACCAGAATCCCTCCGTCACTATAGTTGCTTCACATTCGCTGGCAGGACTGGGGCGGGCCGTGAAGGAGGAATATTACCGATTTGGCCCAGTTGATGGTATATCCTGAGTACTTTCCAAAATTGGAATAGATCTGGAGGACCTTGTTAATGGAAGACCTAGGCAACGCTACATATAACAGAATGTGGTAGAGAGAGATTTTGTCTTTCCACCCAGCCATCCATCGTAACCCCTGTATCGGAGGATCCCCTCGTATCCTACTCACCACGGGCTCAAGAACCAGTGCGAATATAATTGGTGACAAAGGGCAACCCAGTCGTGACCCTCGGTAAAGGGGCAAATGTCTTTGATGTATGTCCTTTCACCACTACTTGAGCGAGTTTCTCTGCATATAATAGTTGGATCCACTTGATAAAGATTTTCCCCCATAAGCTCCAGGACAGCGAACATGTATGGCCATTCAACAGAGTCAAAGGCCATCTGAGCGCCTAAGGATGGTATTGCCGCATTTTCCTGAATGGTGTGTTTCCTTCCGAGTACCTCGTTCAATTGCTGCAGATTGAGAGCTATATTGCAGCCCGGCATAAATCCTGACTGGTCCGAGTGTACTAATTTGGTCACAATTGGGAGTAGTCACATCGCTAATAGTTTTGCCAGAGTTCTAACCTCTGCTTTGAGCAAAGATATAGGGCATTGGGAGGTGAGGTCTTCCTCTGCTTTTCCTTTCTTATGGATCACTATGAAGGCTACTCGTTGATCTCTTGGCAATGCCCCCATGAGTTTGCTCTCGAGATACATATTGAGCAGGTGGGGTGTCACTCTGATAGCAGTCATTTTAAGGAGCTCTATTGGGAGGCCATTCGATCCCATAGGCTTTCCTGATTGTACACTATGTAGGCCGACATTATTTCCCCAATCATGAGATCTGCCTCAAGTGATTGTTGGTCCTCCGACGATAAAGTCTGGATCGATATGTCCACTAATAATTCCCTTGACTCCTCTATTGTGGCAGAGGCCACGGAGGAGTAGAGTTGTTTGAAGTATTCTGCGAAAGCCTGTGTTATGACCTGCGGATCCCTCCACCATAACCCATCCTTACCACATATCGCCATTATCCAGCAATCTGACCTTTCTCGCCTGCGTGGTCTCCCTGTTCATATATTCTATGTTGTGTCGCCCGGTATTTTTCCCTAGCTGCCTCAGTTGTCAAATCCCTATATTCCTGATGCCTAAGCTCATCTTGCGGGTGTATGGCTGCCTGTTCCCTGGCTAAAATATCTTTCTCCAATTCCTCTAGTTGTTTGCACTTATCTCTCTTATACCCCATGAAAAGGAAGAGGGCCTGTCCCTTCAGTACCATCTTGTCAGCCTTCAAGATAATTTGAGGCAATTGGATTGACCCCACATTTTCAATGAAATAGTTATCAGTGGATTTCATGAGGTTTGTTTTTATGTGCAGGATTTTGAGGTACCAAGGTTTAATCAGGATTGTTCTGCGAGTTGGGGTGGTTCCCACTACATATCTAGCTCATAGAGGGGCGTGATCCGAAAAACCCCTAGGCAGGTGTCTAACATCTGTGAAATGGTGCTTTTAGTCTGCTAGATGATATGATCAATTCGGGCTCTGCTATTGTGCACCCCCAAGTAGAATGTATATTGTCGTGTTTGGGGGTGGGCCGTGCACAACACATCCACCAGGCCCAAGGCGCCCAAGAATTCAGCCATTGTGTTGTTAGCGTGTGCAGTGATCCTCGGCAGAATCTATCTATTTTGTCATACAGTGTCATATTTAAGTCTCCTTCGATCACTAATTCCCCCCAAGCAGGTCCAGTATCATCTTATTCATGACCAGTAAGGTCAAACTATGCTATGCCGTGGGTACTGAGGAAAAGTGTTCTTCTGATCGGCATCATTTGTACCGAGACTCCATTGCTTTTTCATTGCCATCTCGTGTCAAACACTTCCACACGACCCACCTGGTCGTTTCTGCTGATGCCTGAGGAAAATCTAACTAAAACGACAACAGCCATCTTGCAGCCTGCATTTCTGACCAGGAACTGTCGCACACCCAACCCCCCCTGTTCTTGCAGTTCAACAGAAAGCCACTAGACACTCACACCCTGTGTAAATGATTTGTTTTCCATCTCCTGCTCCCAGCCTGATAAACATCCTTGACACCGTGATCAGGTTATCTGGACAATAATAATAATAATAATAATCCACATTTGTATAGCGCACAATCACCCGCTGGGGGCCGTCGGGAAGATTAAGCAAGCTATTGCCCAGAGTCGCATGGTGCTGGGCTAACCTGCCGCCGGAGCCGGGGATCGAACCCTAATCCCCAGATTCCAGCGTCAGTCGCCCTGGCCGCGACAATGGTCTGACTGCTGGGCCTTGATCAGGGTGATTAAACAATGACCTGAAAGACCGGGCTTTGATCAAGGTGATTAAACAATGACCTGAAAGACTGAGCCTTGATCAAGCAGAGTGAACAATGATTTGTGTACCAAGCCTTGACCAGGTCACCATGTACAAACGTCGTCTGGATCTGGTTATCAACTGCAAACACTGCCCTGATTGAACAATGAACTAACAGCCAAAAGACTGAGATGAAAAAGTATAAAAGTCTTGTAAGCTGCGGAGTAAAGCAGCAGCCTCCTCTGTCTTGTTTCTGATGAGCTTGGGACTCTGTTCCATAGCCCGGGCTATTTGAATAAATATGGGTCCCTCCTGCAGACGAAGGCACCTGTGTCTCCTTTTGCTACGTATGAAGGGTTTGGAAGGCTTGGGGGGTTCCCCCACCACCGAGACCCAGTAAGTGGGTTAATCTGGTTCTTCAGTACGTTGACCGACATAATATTTACACACCTACCCTCCTACGTGCAGAATAGTACAGCAAAGTAGCCCTGCGCATCTGTAAGGGAGTGTGCCACTATAAAGGGAAAGCTTTTTCGCATGAGTATCCCTGTCCCCCTAGACCCTGTGGTAAAGCCTGAGTGTGTAATTAATTTATAACCCCACCTGCCGAATGCCTTACAGGTGTTCTCCACCAGGTGGGTTTCCTGCAACAAGACGACATCTGGTGTTAGCGGCTTAATATACTGGAGCACTATCCCCCTCTTGAGTTTGTCACCTAGCCTGGTGACTTTCCAAGGGAGCAGTTTTAATGCAGTCGCAGCCTCCATCCCCCCAGTGGTGGTGTATATCCCTGGTGTATTTTCCATCCTAGGTAGTGGGACTTGTTTGTTGGGTTTGTCCACCTTATGTGGCTGAGTCGTGACTTCGCTTGTGTTGGTTGTCATGTTCTGTGAACTGTGTTATCCTCAACGCTAAGAAGTGTAGTTTGGTTTGTGTGAGAACGTGAGCTGCCTGCTGTTATCCTTGAAAAGTATCACAAGAACTACATATAAAACCTGTAATCTGAAAACACCTCATCCTCCCTGCATGGTGGATCTTGAGCTACATTGCAGAGTGTCCGTTGCCCTCCAGTCTCTGTTTCATGGGAGACGTGGACCCTTTTGTCCCTCCCTCCTTTCCCCATTCACAATAACTAGTCGTGGTGCATACTATTTGTGCGGGTGTGATCGTTTCATATACTAAGCCATTCTTGCGGTGGAGGCACCTCGCCAGAGAGCCATTCCTCCATGCACTATCTTTCGACCATGGCTAAAACGCAATTCAGTCCCTCGTTCCATTCGATTATTCTCTGTAACTACAGAAAGTTCCAGTTGACACCACCTTCTTAGCTTTAGTTAGCTGCGTGGCTGTCAATGTTGAGGTGGTGCAAACTATGTGCAGATTGGTAGTTCTTTATTGGTGGGGTTCCTCTCTTCCTGAGCAGAGTCGGTCCGTTTCTGAGATTTCATCCTCTGCCACCTGTGCCTGTCTGGATTGTCTGGATCCGCAACTCTAAGCCATCCGTCCAGCCACTCCCAGGCTGCTTCTGGCTCTGTGAAGAACCACGTTTTACCCTCCACCTCAACCCTTAATTTCCCAGGAAACACCATTGCATATCTCAGTGCTTTTTCTCTGAGGGCTGTTTTGACTTGAGGAAACTCCTTCGCTGCTTCTGTACTTTTATGGTGAAGTCAGGGAAGAAAGTAACAATATTGTTTTCATACTTGAGCAGTGGGGCGATGCGTGTGGTCTGTAGGAAGACATCCCTGTCTCGAAAATTAGACACACGTGCCAATATTGGCCTGGGAAGCTGTCCCGGCTTAGGTCTACAACCTGCTACTCGGTGTAGAAAAGTAGTTGGAGAGATTTCTGTGCTGCAAGTGTTTTGTAACTAACTCCTCCACAAAGAGATCTGTGGCTTGCCCCTCTGCTCTCTCTGGCACCCCTAAAATTCTAGCGTTGTTTTGTCCGGTCCTGCCCTCATAATCGTCCAATTGGTCCGCCAGAACCTTACTGATGGTTCGTAGTTCGCGGACATGCTTCTCCAGAGTCTTTGTATTTGAGACTAGACCATGCGTTACTTCCTCCACCTCTGTCACCCTGGCGTCCATTTTTCTCAGGTTGGCGCGACTCATGGAGATTTCTGTGGATACCGTGTCTATTCGTTACTCCAGAGAAGTGCGCACGCTTGTGACAGCCACTAGTATATACTGCAGGGTGGGGTTGGGTCTAACGTGTCTATTCATTACTCCAGAGAAGTGCGCACGCTTGTGACAGCCACTAGTATATCCTGCAGGGTGGGGTTGGGTCAGATGGATGGAGTGCTTGCCTCTTCCTGATTCTTTTGCCAGGAGAACTTGTCCAGTTTAGGCTGGTGCGAGCCACATCCTCCATTGCCCCCGACATGGCCCTGGTGCCACTGTTAGGTCGGAGCAATGTCGTTATCTTGGGAGTGTAGCCTTGATATAATCAACGCCACCTGCCCAGAGAGATATCTTCACACTCGGCCTGTCGGTTTTCCCCAACCAGGCTCTCACTGACACTGTAGTTGTCCCCAGCACATTGGACTCTCAGGGCAACAGCTACTACTGTGAGGCGCGAGCTCAGAGTCACAGCACATTAATGTTATTCTAGTGTCCAGGTGGTTGGAGGTGGAATTCAGTCCAGGAGAAGCTACCATCTCACCTTTTAGTTAGGAATACTCTGTGACTGGTTCTCACCGGACATGTTCGGCTGCTTCACTTGCGTTGCTCCCTCGGAGACTGCAGTCGTGGCATGCCTCACCCCCACGGTCAGCTGTTAGCTCTCTGCTGCATCTAAGGACCAATGGGCTTTGCTTCGCCCTGCGCCTGTCTCTCCTCCGCTCTCTCTTCTCTCCTCCGCCCCCACCATCGAGCGTAGTCACTGGCAGACTGGGGCCAAACAATGGCGGCACATCGCCCCACCTCAGGTCCAGACAGCAAGGTCCTCAACACTGGGCCGTGGGACCACAGGGAATAGAGGGCCCGTCCTTGTCGCCGCTTGTCACACACACCCGATCTCTGGTTGCGGGCAGAGCCGCTCCTCTGGACCGGGCACCAAGGCGACCCCACCGCTTTCTTCCTCACACAGGCCACGAGTCCCAATGGGCTCCGCACAGCCCCGTGAGTGATTCTTCCCCGGCGGCCCCGCTCTGCAACTGCCACAAACCAGAACCTTGGTAACAGCTGGTACTCAGGCCCACTGATAAGTGCTGGATTACTAGGGGATCAGCTGTACCGAAGTAGCTGGAGGTGTAAACACTGAAAATCAGGTAACAAAAAAATGAAGGGTGCACAATTTCCTACAGAACTAATAAATCCAAACCACTCAAACATTATAATAATGAATTATCTAGAGAAATGTTTACATAATTAATCAACAATATTGCTTACGCTGGTAGGAGTCACAACAATTTGATGAAATCAGCGATGCCGTAATCTAGCACCCACTATCCTCATCATCCTTTGTCTGTAGCTTGGCTGTGCCTTGGGGTAACACAATCACTTTGCTAGTTACATGACACTGCTAAACAAGCATTGGCAAATCCAATAGATCTAGCCTGAGCAGGGAGGTACAATTGTTAATTTTGTAAATTGCGCTAGAACAAGCACATGACACGAAAAGAAAAAAGATAACATACTGCCACTTAAACATGGCTGCAACATACCTGCAATAAAAAAAATGACATTTAAAAATGCTTTACTTGCGTGGCCATTTGACTAAAGATGTCTTTTAAATAAAAAGCCATTCAGGTGTGCCATGCATTTAATTATTATTATTTATCAAGTAGACAGGCGTAAATTACCAGCTAATCAAACACACAAACAACAGGTAGTAACAATATCACTTAAACACTTTTTAACAATAATTTAAACAAGCACTGGCAAAACCAATAGGTCTCGCCCATTCAAGAGCAATTTGAATTGCCAATATTTTTAGCAATGTTGTATACCAGAGTAGATGCTGTTCAGCATGGCTAAAAGTTACCAGGGTACAGGAGAGTGGCATGAAGTGTCATAAAGTGGAGTAGATGGGAGTGTTGTGTATTGGTGTACAGTAGAGTTGAGTGAAGTGGAGTATCATGGAGTAGCATACAGTGTTGTGGAGTGCCATGGAGAGAGTCGAATGTCGCAGAGTGGAAGGGCGTAGAGTTGAGTGGCGTAGAGTGGCGTAGAGTGGAGTGGCACAGAATGTCGTGAAGTGGTGTCGAGCAGAGTGGAGTGGCATAGAGAGTGTTGCGTAGGATGGGGAGTGTTGGGGAGTGTTGTAGAGTAGAGTGGTGTACAGCAGTGTAGATTGTCATAGAGCGGAGTGGAGTGGAGTAGAGTGAGTAGTGTGTTATAGAATAGAATGGAGTAGAGTGGCATAGAGGGAGTTGCGTAGAGCATCGTAGAGTGGAGTAGTGTCATTAAACGGCACAGAAGGGAGTAAAGTGCTGTGGAGTGGAGTAGAATGTCAGTGGAGCAGAGTTTAATATAGTAGACTATCATAGAGTGGAGTATCGTGGAGCGGAGGGGATTAGAGTGGCCTAAAGTGGTGTGGCGTAAAGTACAGGGATGCAGAGTAGATTGGCAGAGTGCAGTGGCGTAGAGTGCATTGGTTTTGAGTAAATTGGTGTGGAGTGCATTGGGGTTGAGTGCCGTGACAGAGTATCGTAGTGTGCAGTGGCATAGAGTAGGGCAGTGCAGGGTAGACTGTAGTGGCGTATAGATTAATGGCATAAAATATAGTGGTGCAGAGTGGAGTACAGTGGCGTAAGAATAAAGTGGCATGTAGTGGTGCAGGGTAGAGTGCAGAGATGTAGAGTAGCGTAGAATGCAGTATTGTCACTAAGAGTTGAGTGCAGAATAGAGTGCAGTGGCATAGAGTGTGGTCATTCAGAGTAGAGTGTCAGAGAGTGCAGGGTCATTGAGTGAAGGGTCGTAGAGTGGTGCAGAGATTAGTGTTGTAGAGTGCAATGGTGCAGAATAGAATAGAGTGGCGTAGAGTGCAGTGGTATAGAGTGACATAGCGTGCAGTGCCATAGAGTAGAATGTTGTGGAGTACAGAGGTGTAGAGTGAAGTGACATAGAGTGCAGTGACAGAGTGCAGTGGTGCACAACGGATTAGAGTGGTTTAGAGTGCATTGACGTAGAGTGCAGAAGACTGGTGTAGAGTGCTGCAGAGTAGAGTGCAATTGCACAGACTAAAGTGGTGCACAGTAAAGTAATGCAGAGTAGAGTGGCGCAGAGTAGAATGGCATAGCATTCACTGGCAGAGAGTGCAGTGCTGCAGTGTAGAGTGTCATAGAGTGCAATGATGTAGAGTAGAGTGCCATAGAGTGCATTGGTGTAGATTGCAGTGGCATACAGTGACGTGGAGTGCAATGGGGTAGAGTAGAGCAGCATAGAGTACAGTGGCATACAGTGCAGTGGTGCAGAGTAGATTGGCATAAAGTGCAGTGGTGTTGAGTTTATTGGTTTTGAGTAAAGTGATGTAGAGTGCAGTGCCAGAGAGTGCAATGACACAGAGTGCAGTGCCTTGGTGTGAAGTGGTGTAGAGTGGCTCGGAGGGCAATAGAGTGGTGTGAACTGAAGTGGCAGAATAGACTGTTTCAGAGTAGAGTGCCGTGGCATAGGGTGCAGAGGTATAGAGTAGAGGGTCATAGAGTGAAGTGTTGTAGTATAGATTAGAGTGGTTTAGAGTGGATTGGTGTAGAGTGCAGTGACATACAGTTCAGTGGTGTAGAGTTCAGTGCAGAGTAGAATTGAGTGGTGTAGAGTGCAATGACACAGAGTAGAATAGAGTGGCATAGAGTGATTTGGTGCAGAGTAGATTGCCATGGAGTGCATTGATTTTTAGTAAAGTGGTGAAGAGTGCATTGGTGTAGAGTGCAGTGGCATAGAGTGCAGTGTTGAAGTAGGGTGTCATAAAATGGAGTGGCGCAGATTGGAGTGCAGTGGCAAAAAGTGCAGTGGCACATAGTAGAGTAATGTGGGGTAAAGTGCATTGGCATAGAGTAGAATGGAGTTGTGCACAGAAAAGTATTGATTTGATCGTCAGCACATTTCATTTACATACATTTAAATTATTGTTGTGCAAGAAAAAAAATAACATCTGTACAGCCTTCCTCAAGCAGAACCCCACTTACCAGCATGATTGTCACATAAATCCTCTGACTTTGAAGTCAGAGAAAGAAAAATAAGCACCAAGCTCTCTGGAAGATACAGCCTACATTTGACCTCGGTCTTTAAATGCACAACAAATGTGACAAGATACAAAGGCATACTTACAGAAATCGAGTTTGTGAAAGAAGACAGTAAACAAGGTTTGGGCAATCGAATGAACGGACTCGAGCGGGACAGCCTAAAGCAAATAAAGCCAGCAAATAGAAAGCCAGAAAATGTGAGTTACAAACCACAAACCCAATGGGAAGCAACGGGAGGAATGCTTTCCTAGGTTAACTGTCTGAATGTCCCCAAGATGTCTTTAGCAAACCAGTAGGCTGCAACCTAAAAAGGAGTTTGGAAATAAATCACCATCAAACTAGGCACCAAAAATGGATATTAAATACATTTTGAACAGCCTTTGGCACCAAAGAGAAAGAAACTGCATTTCGGCAGATGTGAAAAATGTGCAGAGGCTTTGTGCAGGTACTCAAAGTGAAGGAAGCCAGTGGGCAAAGTGGGCTAACCCACTGCCCCATGCTGTGTGCTTTGGTGGGTGGAAGCAAATATGAATGACAACTTAACAGACCAATGGTTGAAACCTACCACCCAACAGCCCTCTATGTGTATATAATGCCTATGGGCTTTTTGAAAAACAATAGTTTTGTGAAATACTTAAAGTGGTTTCAAAGGCCAGACTTAAAACGGTGGACGAACCGCATATTATTGGAATGACTGGTATATATATGTATAAAGAATATTTTCAGAAGAGTACAAATGCTCTCTTATAAAGAGAATTACTGTAATTCATATCGACTTCATGACATGTTCCGCTGAATCGTGTCTCTATAGCCTGCATTTGCACCATTTTAAAAGCAAAAGCAGACACACATATAAAACCTCATAAATAAAGCCACAGAATAAGTTACAAGGAGCCTTGCATTAGGCTTGCTGAACCACAGCTATAAATGCGCGCCTTTGTTCTTGCTGGAAAGAGCTCCTTCGAGTAGAACTGACACGTTGCAATTGTGAACACACAGAAGATTGGAATGTTCCAACATATCATTTGCAATGAAATCATAGAAAACTCTGCACGTGGAGGATTGAAGGTTAATGTATAATACACGCAGGCTTTAAACACGCCTCTGCCTATTGGCAGGAGATGCAAGATCATTCAAACCGCATTTGTACTTAAAAGACTCTGAAAAAAGCCGAGAGACACTGTTCAAGGGCTGGAGGAGGCAGCGGCTGCTGGAGCTGTTCCCGCTGTGTGAGGGAATTAAGCTACATGGACAGGCAGTGGGGAGACGGAGGGGAGCTTGAGTCACGTGGACAGGGAGTGAGGTGCGCGAGGCGCATGGACAAACAGCGGGAAGAACTAAAACTTATGGGCAGGCTTTGATGAGGCAGTACAGGAAGAGAAGCTTGCACCATGTGGAGTGGCAGGCAGTGAAGACTGAGGCACAGAGGCACCAGCAGCAAACCTGGGCTCTCAATCACCGGCCTCCTATGCAGGGCACAAGTCCTAAACAAGCATTTGCAATGCAATAGGTCTCGCAATTGCCAGATTTTGAGCTATTGGCATTGTAAATCACAATGCCTTTTATTTGTGTTTAAAAAACCTTCAAAAATAAAAGGCATTGTCAATTACAATACTAATAGGTACAATTTTCTAAAATGCAAGACCTACTGCATTGCAAATGCTTGTTGGTCAAAAGCATCCCATGCTGCGCTTTCACATTAACAGAGACTAAGCCCCTTTCTTTAGACGAGCCGTGTCTAAAGAAAGGTCTGCGGCCGCTATTAAAGTTAAAGCGCTGTATGGGGCGCTTTTACCAAAAAAGCATTTGTTTGTCAAGTTGACAAACAAATGCTTTTTTTTTAATAAAAGCGCCCCGTGTAAGCGTGCATGGCGCGCTAAATGCGCTGAATGTTGCCGGAAAGCCTGTAGTGCCTGCAGTAGGAGAAAACATTAAAGAAAATAGTGCTTACAGACGTACGGTGTAATAACCGAAGTAAAAGGACCAGTCCTCAGGGGAGGTTACAAATGAAGACAAGGCGGTACTAAGGAGGGACTAACAAGTCTATTAACGAATCAGAAGCCAGCATTTTACGAAGGACAATGACACAAGCCAATGACAAATATGGGCAGAGTGTGGGCAGGGCTTCAAGTCCATACTCCAATACAGCACAGCTCGCAGAAGTGATGAAGGTGCCCCCTACAAATATACATTTTATATTAAGGAAGCCAAGAAAGCAGTTAGCTGGCTCACCATCTGCACCAAGAGAAATGATAACCACATAAACCTCACCGTGCTTGGGGGGCGTGGCCTGACACCGATAGAGTGAGCAGCACTGCTCGAGAGCTCCCGTCAGCCGACCGCCATCCACAGCCATCCTGAAGCCCTACACAGGGCTCGAAACCTCACAACGCACCCCCACAACGGTCAGAACAGAGGGGATGCACTGGAGGTGAAACGAACCTCTCCCGCAGCCAGGATCTGCCAAAATCGGACACGACGAACTCGCACGGGTATAAAGCCAAGATGGCGGCGCCCAGCGGGCACTGACAAGCCCGGATAACACGCAGAAAGCCAGCGCGGACGCCCTCGGACGGTGGACTGCCGTGTCCCCCCTTCGGCCCCACACCGGCCACAAGGTACCGACTGGAGGAACCCCAAGAGTGCTAGCAGAGGGAGAGTGAACACGCCGCCTGCGGCGCCCAAAAGCAGACAAAATGGAGGCACGCAGGGGCGGAGGTGCCTGAAGGGCGGCTATGACATAGCTAAGGGCCAGTGGTGCTTGCTTCCCGCCCCCCCAGCGAGATCCTGCACAGGGCCTGGCAGCTCATGAAGTAAGGCTGACGGAGGAAAGTCGCTGAATAGCAGACGTGGCAAGCGCGCCCAGGGGCACGGCCAAGAAGGTGGCACCCAGCAGGCGCTGATGAACTCA
Organism: Lissotriton helveticus; assembly: GCF_964261635.1. Classification (NCBI taxonomy): domain Eukaryota; kingdom Metazoa; phylum Chordata; class Amphibia; order Caudata; family Salamandridae; genus Lissotriton; species Lissotriton helveticus. The sequence goes on from NC_136063.1 coordinate 397,766,534, forward strand.
GAGTGAGCGCAGAGAGCCAGCGTGGAAGCACATGAGCGGAGGACCGACTTGTTCCCTCTCCGGCCCCACACCGAACATAAGGTACTGACTGGCGGGACCCCTTGGGCGCTAGCAGAGTGAGAGCCAACACACCGCCCGCGGTGGCCAGACTTAGACAAAATGGTGGTGCGCCAAGGCGGAGGCGCCTGAGGAGCTGCTGTGACACGGCTTGGAATCTGCGGTGCTTCCCTCCTGGTCCCCCGGGCGTGAACCAGCACGGGGACTTGAGGACTAAGCAGTGGAGCTTGCGGGGCAAAGTAGGATGCCCCGCCACGAGGGGAGACAGTGACGGTGCCGGTGCCAGAGGACCTCCCTGATAAACAGCAAAGCGCAACAACTGCCGCGCAGCCTGATTTACAGCTGCTTAGGCGAACACTGGAAGCAGCGCCCCTGAAGGAGAAAAGGCAAGTGAACTGTACTGCGGGTGGACCCCACAAACCACACAAGCCTGAGGACACACGTACACTGAGCGGATGGGCTTGGAGACCTCCGGGGACTTTGGTCTGTACCCCGAGGAGCGTGGGGATTGCCACCCTGAGAGTGGACCAGGGGAGCCCTGAGCACAGCCCTGAATAGAGGAAGCGGCGGAGGAGCAGCGGGGCTGGAGAGCACTGGGCGCTGAACTAACCCAAGGTGGCGCGCCCCCTTCAGCAGTGACGCCCGGAGGCCCCTGGGGACGTAGACGGTTGACATGCTATAATATCTGCCCGAGGGGCGCCTGCGGGCAGAATCCAGACTGCGCTCCACGACGGTGGCGATGGCATCCCATGAGCACATGCAGCGCCCGGACCATCGTGGGGCGGGAGGACACCATGGGAAAGCCCCTGAAATGGAAGGACAAGGTGGAACCCACAGTGAGCAGACCCCCAGACAAGGCCGAGAAGTCCGCGACAGGGATGGAACACCCTGCAGACCCTACGCTACAGGACATATTGCAAGCTTTTACCACCTCCAGCGAACGCCTGGAAGGGAAAATCGACTCTCTCAGCCTGGACATGGAACTGATCCGGGAGAACCATAAGAAACTAGTGGACGGGTCACGACAAATGAACGAACATTCGCTGAAGCTATCCCGTCGGTCACAAACATGCAACACCGAATGACTGTGCTGGAAACCAAAGTGCGGACGCTGGAGGAAAGGGCGGAGGACGCCAAAAATCGATCATGCAGAAGCAACCTGAGAATTGTGGGCCTGCCGGAGAAAATTGAAGGCCGCATCATGGCGGACTACCTCGAGAAATGGCTCAGGGATGAAGTGGCGTCGACCGGCCTGTCGAATTTCTTTGCCCTGGAAAGGGCACACTGCGTCCCTGCCAAGCCACCTATACCAGGCGCACCGCCACGAGTGGTGATAGCAAAACTCCTCCACTACAAGGATAGGGCTCACATTCTAACTCAGGTGCGGCTCAAAGGCGACATCCAAGTGCACAACTCTGTAGTACGCATTTTCCCGGACTTCTCCCGTGAAGTACAACACCGAAGGGGATTGTACCGGGATGTGAAACAGCCTACACCAACTGAACTACAACTACGTGATGCAGTACCCGGCCACGCTGTGGGTTACCACGACGGAGGGTGCAGAGTTCTTCAGGACCCCGCAGGAGGCATCTGAATGGATAGACGGACAAGGAGGAGCAGTGCAATGTGCTTGCTGATGGGGGAAGGAGGCGAGGACTTCGCTCACGAAATCGGAAGAACGGGAAAGAGATCATGGCGCCTTCACAGGAGGAGGCACTACTAGAACGGCGGAGCACAATGCAGGTGGTGGACCTGATCATCAGAGGAACTGAAAATTCGGGTCCTCCTGAGAGCAGCGAAGAAATGGCAGACACGGGCTCGGGGAGTGGGTCCAGCGACTCTGACGCACAGAGCCTGATATTGCCAACTGTTACTCCGCAGACGGCAGACGGCATCATCTAATGGCGGGGAGCGGGAGACGGTGATGAATGCAACCAGACTGCCGTGAGACACTTCTGTTTCATCATTAAGGTACAAGGGTAGAAGTTGCCATAATGCTATTACTTGCTAAACGGAGAGTAGCGATGCATTGGGATAGCTGGCAGGCCCCTACATTAGAATGTTGGATACTGGACGCTATTTATTTTAGAGACAATTTTTTACTATATGAGGAAGAACTGCCAACTGCTTCCAAGCCCACAGTTATTTGGTAACCACTCACTGTTTACCTGCATGAACATCCTGATCTCCTTAAGAAGACTCGCTACACCCATTGTTTGATAGTTTAATGTGGTACTTCCCTGCTAAGTGTTTGCTCAATAGTGTGTCATTGGATGCTATGATGTATTGGATCTCTCATTATGGTGTACCTATTGGAATTGTTACATTGTTATGTAAGATCATCAGATTAATCAATAAAAAGAATAAAAAAATAAAGGTACAGGGGAAGACGGGGAAGCGCAGCTGAGGAGCGGTTCACTAAAGATTCAGTGGGGGGTGGTGGCCACCGAGACTGGGAGAGCACTGACGAAGGGCTACCCCGGAGATTGACTGATTAAACTGCAAGCAGTCACTTGTAGACTTTTCACACTGGTTTGGATGGGAGGGGTTTTCCTACTTATCCTGGGGAGCGGGAGTTGGAGAACATGTTTACTGTTGACAAGGGGGGGAAACCTTGAGTTGCACTGTATAAGGAATTATATGGCATGGAGAGCGGAGGGCAAGAAGAGGGCATTGCCTGGCCTGGGTAGCGGCCGATTCACCGAATCCAAAGTCAATTGTTGACGAACAACACTTTAAATGTATGATGTGGAACATTAGGGGAATGCACACAATGTCAAAGCGCCACAAGGTACACTCTTATATCAGGAGACGGGGAGCCCAGATAGCTCTCCTGCATGAAACACACCTAACACAGAAGGAAGGGCAGGCACTACACAAAAGATGTAGGGGGCAGCTCTACTACACCACCTATGCGCCTATGCGAGAGGGGCGTTAATATGGATCCAAGCGGGGGTACCGTTCCAGTTGCTAAACTCAGTGGTGGACCTGGAGGGGCGATACGTGGCAGTAAAAGGGAGACTAGAGGACTGAGAGATTAGCTTACTTAGCATCTATGCCCCCAACGTGGACCAATCTACCTTCTTTGTGACACTGAACCACAGACTAGCACAATACCTTGCGGTTACGGTTATAGCAGGGGGCGACTTCAATAGCGTGGACGATGTATTACTAGACAGGTCCCACCCCCCATGGGGACAGAGTTGGGGACTAATAGACTCATGGCGCACACTGAACCCGCAGGGGAGGGACTACTCCTACTTCTCAGCGGTCCATGAAGTACACATATGCCTAGACGCCCTCCTTAGCTCAGTAGAAGTCCAAAGCCTTGTCATAGGCAGAATATCTCGCGCGCACCATCTCGGACCACAATCCACTGATACTGTCCCTGAAATGGGCACACCCACCAGCAGTGAGCCCTACATGGCGGCTCTGGCTGGACACTCTGGAAGACCAGGTCTTCAGGGGGGAGATTAGGGACAAAATAACGCACTACTTTCAAACCAACGCGGGTTCGGCTGTGTCACAGAATGTAGAGTGGGATGCGTTCAAGGTGGGCCACGGGGGTTAGGTGCGTCGTTATGCGTGAAGTTGAGGAGGTGGAGTCGGCACTCAGAGAGATAGAACGCAAGAGGCCGGGATGCCCGGATTTGCATACGGCACTCTTAGACGCTTAAGAGGAAGTGGCGATGCAAAGAGAGAGACTTAGAAGCTTCGACTACAAGAAGTACTTAGAGTGCACGCATGCTGAAAGGGACAGATCAGGCTCGCACCTGGCGTGGCTGACGAACCCGACAACTAGGGTCACTCCTCTTGTAGAGATAGAGGACAAAGGGGGGACCAGACACTTTACGCCAGACAAGATTAATGAGATTTTTGCACGCTACTATGCCAACCTCTACACAAAGACATGCATATGCGAACCAGCAGAAATTAGGGAATATCTAGCTGACCTGCCATTGACAATTTTGAACCCTGAAGTGGCAGAATTACTAGGGGCTGATATTACGCAGCGGGAGATACGGGTCGCTATCAAGGGCATGGCACGAAACAAGACCCCGAGCACGGACGGCATGCCGGCCAAATTTTATGCAACATATACAGACGAGCTGACCCTCCCCAACTAGCTGCGATGTACCAGGGGGCCCGAGAGTTGGGAGAACTGCCCGAGAGTGCCAGAGAAGCCCTTATTATCCCCATACCTAAGCCCGGGAAGGAACCTCATGACTATACGGCCTACAGGCCACTGTCCAACATGAATATGGATTATAAAATCCTAAGTAAAATCCTAGCAACGAGTCTCCTGTTGCACATGCCCCTATTGGTGCACGCATACCAGGCAGGATTTATCCCAGGGTGGAACACAGCCATAAACATCCGGCGGCTCCTGGCAGTAATGGACTCGGATGGGTATGACAAACTAGCAGCGGCAGTGTTCGCAGTAGATATTGAAAAGGCGTTTGACAGCCTGGAGTGGCAATATTTATATGAGGTCTTAACCAGGATCGGCCTGGGTGAAGGATTCCTGACATGGGTGTGGCTCCTTTACACGTCCCCTTTGGCCCACATGTGCACTGAGAGGATTATTTCAACCAGACTGAGGGTGAAGAGAGGCACGAGGCAGGAATGCTCCCTCTCCCCGCTCCTGTTTGCCCTGGCTATGGAGCCACTGGCGAGCAGGGCCAGGAGTGGCCAGGACTACGGGGGCTTGGCGACGGTGACAGGGCAGCACTTTATTGTATTATATACGGATGACCTCCTGATATTCTTGCACAACACGGCAGAGGAGTTGCAGGGCGCGCACAGCATGCTGGTTCGTTTCAGCACTATGTCTGGTCTCAGGGTCAACTGGCAAAAATCTAGCCTATACCCATTGGCACCCGATACCCCCCCCCACTGCTTACGCTAGAACAACTGCGCTGGGAGCCCAACTGCTTGCAGTCCCTCGGAGTTCAAATATATCAAAGTGCGGCAGATCTGTTGGATGGTAATGTAGGAAGGGCTATGAGGGTGGCAAAAACAGCAATGGACTTCTGGGGAACGCTTCCGCTATCCGTGGCTGGAAGGGTGGCAGTCCTGAAAATGGTGACACTACCGCGTTTACTATACTATTTCGGAACGCTGCCGGTATGGATTCTGCTAGCAATGTTCAAGGAGCTAGACTCAAAGATTACATCATTTATCTGGGGTACAGGCAGACAAAGGGTGACACTGACAATGTTGAGATGCCCCACGGCAGAAGGAGGACTGGCGGTACCTGACCTCGAGGCCTACTACCTAACAGCACAACTATACTGGCTAATACAGTATCTAGCGGCAGATCGAAACCCGGACAGGGAGCAGTGTTCTACTGTACCCGACACGGCCACGCTGGCGAGAATCCTCCTTCTGGAGCTGTCCCGTATTGCAAACATTCTGGGGGGAACTCAGACATATCATAAGCGACCTGATCGACAAAGAACTCCCACAGACCCCACAACATTTCCTCTTAGGGTGGTTCCCTCACACAGCCAGAAACTGGGTGACAGGAAAGTTTCAGGATCTTGCCTATATTTTAGCTGAGTGGGAGATAGCCAAGAACTGGAAGGCGCCGGGCGGGCCGAGACTCACTACCTGGAGGAAAGAGCTCGAAAGATGGGGGGCGGAAGGGAGACTGCTACTTTGAGAGGCCAGCAAGGGAATAGGCAGGATAGAGAAAGCCAGGGCCTGGGAGGCTCTTGTGGGGGAACTAGTGGCAGCTGACGCAGACACTAACAGCGAGGGGAACACCCCAAGGGTGGCAACACCGGACTCGGGCGACGGGCAAGAGGAGCAACCAGCCCCACACACCTGTGAGAAACAGCATGACAATAGCCGCTTGCTAGGGCCCTAGAACCTGACCACCTCTTCCCATACACCTTCCACATTTCAACTATTAGCAAGCAACTCAAAGGGGAGGAGGGATAGTTTTGTTGGGAAAGGGTTATGATGAAGGCACATCATAGACTGAACCAGGATAATTCCAATTGTATGCACTGTCAATGTATAAATGTCAATAAAATATGGTTTAAAAAAATAAATAAACCTCGCCGTGCTTCAGGTGAGTTGCAAGGCCCGAATCAAAATCCTTAAACTCTTACAAATATCTGGAGGCAGAGGTGTCCCCATATACATTTATTTCTCCCTCGTACACCTAACTGCTGCCACATAATCTTACCATACTTTACGATTTTTGAGTCGGAAGGCAATCACTTTAGTGTCTATGACCCAAAATTCCATAACCAACTCGCACACTCTTGCAGCCATGTTGTCTCTCAAGGCCTCCAATTGGGCCTAAAAAGTGTGCTTCTTTAAACAACTGTATGATACAAAAGGGAATGATGGACGGAGCGTTTGAGCAAATCAAACACTCACCCCCAGTCAACTGATCTGGGTTTAATCCATCACCATTCTTTAGCTCACTCAGCCACCCCAGTTCAGACATGGCCATATGCAAATCAGTCTGACCCTGTGCCTCAAGGGAACAGTCCAGCCCGAACTGCCAAGCCATGTCTTCCCTGGACCGGAAACAAGCATTCTGGGACCGGTTTTGGATTCATAATCCTCATCAGCCAGGCTATCTTGAATCCAGTGGCCAAGTAAGCAAGGGACTCACGTCTGAGCATACCCTGCCAACTTAGGGTGAACAAAGCGATACAAAAGGGAATGATGGACGGAGCGTTTGAGCAAATCAAACACTCACCCCCAGTCAACTGATCTCACTTTGCCACTGGATTCACGCAAGCCTGGCTGAAGACGGCTGGAATGCCAGAAACCGGTCCTAGGAAGCTTGATTCCGGTCCAGGGAAGGCATGGCTTGGCAGTTCGGGCTGGATTGTTCCCATGAGGCACAGGGTCAGACTGATTTGCATATGGCCATGTCTGAACTGGGGTGGCAGAGTGGGCTAAAGAACGGTGATGGATTCAACCCAGATCTCTTGACTGGGTGTGAGTGTTTGATTGGTTCGGATGGTCCGTCCATCACCACCCCCTTTTGTACCGCTTTGTTGCCATAAGTTGGCAGGGTATGCTCAGACGTTGAGTCCCTTGCTCACTTTGCCACTGTATTCAAGCAAGCCTGGCTGAAGACGGCTGGAATGCCAGAAACCGGTCCTAGGAAGCTTGATTCCGGTCCAGGTAAGGCATGGCTTGGCAGTTCGGGCTGGACTGTTCCCATGAGGCATAGGGTCAGACTGGTTTGCATATGGCCATGTCTGAACTGGGGTGGCAGAGTGGGCTAAAGAACGGTGATGGATTCAACTCAGATCTCTTGACTGGGTGTGAGTGTTTGATTGGTTCAGATGCTCCGTCCATCACCACCCCCTTTTGTACCTCTTTAAACAACTGGGCAGTCATGCCTATGCAGATGGAGCCTACTAACTCCACTTGAGACTGCAAACAGTGTCTGGATATGCTATAACCTGGGACACTGGAATTATTCAATTATGTGGCTGCGCTGTTTTCCGCATCATTATGGATTTGCTAATTTTGCCACATAATCCATCCCCTGCTGCATAATCTGTGGATTTTAAGAAAACAAATGTCATTTCTAGCACAAACGCATCAAAAGTTACTAAAAACGCAGCTACACTTGCACTTTTCTGTTGCTCATTGCTTTATTTGAGTGTGAAACTTGTACTAATGAGGGGAAACCTTTGCCCAGAAGTGTTAGCATGGGTAAAAATGTCAAAAAAATGAAGTAAAACTATCACAAAATGTGCCACATTATGCAGCATAATTAGCTTTTTCTTGCTACAAGATTTAATCAACCCAGCGTCATAACTTGGTCCTCTTCTACCGCATAATTCCAGAGGCCCTGGCAAAATAACCCCTAACGTGCGTCATAGTAATAAACTGACCGGTGACTGTGTGCCGCGAAGGGCCGTTGCTGTGCATACGTCAATGTGCCCTGTTAGCTACAATGCACCTGCGGTCGTCTAGCCTCTGTGCCAGGGGCAGGTTCCCCTGGGCCTTGCGCCCTGCCCTGTTGCTGTCGGTGACAGCCTTAAGGCTCCTCTGAGCGGGGTCAGCCCAGAAGCCTTCTGTGTGTCAAATATTTGATTAATTTCTTCAGCGGTGGACGGGATGGCAGGAAAAGGGGAGAAGGGGAGGGGAGACTTCTATCAACTCAAAGTCAGTCCATGAAAGAGGGCACAGCCCCGCAAGGAGTGCTGGACTTCTAAACACTTACTGCGCACTTCAAGGTACGGCTCCGAGCGGGGCTGAGGAGACGCAATGGATGTCCGTGACAGAGCACTGACAAGGAACAGGGCGAGGTAATGTTACACTATTAGAGAAGAGAAGGAGAAAATAAAGAGAGAGAAGAAGAAAAGACATGAAATGAAATGAAGGACCAGTGAGTGCGAAGGCACGGTAGGTAGGCATGACGACAAAGGGATGGAAGGACCGAATGTTTAAGGGCACTTTAAAGGTTAAGGGGCACGATCCGTTAGTACAGAAACAGAGATAGTTTTTAATTGGTAACCTTTAAAGGGCCATGTTTCACAACATTGCCACGAGATCCCAGGAGCCTGCTATGACTCTGCACTGGTATGACTCAAGAACAAAGTAGTGACTCCGGAAGAAAGGTGTCAAAGTGTCAGCATCAGCATTTAAACTTAAGATATTTAAAGCGAGGGTGCCGCTATTGGAAGCAAAAGTAAATAAATACAAAAAAGGCATGCAGCTGCTGTAGGCAATCGCAAGTTACAAAAGAATAGCACGGCAGTCATTAGTGTTGAGGCTGCCGCACTGTTAAACAAGCTGTCGCCGATCCACGCAAATGAAAAAATGTGCTTACTGACTAAATTGAAGGAGACAGTCTAACGCAGCAAGTAAACGATCCAGTCCTGATGGGTGGTCCCAAAAGGACACAGGGCGGTAACAAGGAGGGACTAAGAAGCCTCATTTACAATCGGAAGCCAGCATTTACCATGGACGATGACGCCAGCCAATTAAAAAGATGGGCGGGGCTTCCACTCCACTTCTAAAACATACCCTAATACAATATGCCTCAAAGAGCGAGGAGCGCATGCGCGCTGCAACACTAGGCGAGACCTAAAAAAGAAGTGGGGGAACTAACCTAGTTTGCAGTATGCAAGTGACATCATGGCGAGTGCGACATCACACATGGCATCCCAGGAGTTGACGTCATAGAAAGTGGCATCACAAGCCACGACTTTACAGGAAGGGGCATCTCAAGAAGTGACATCAGATCTGAAGCCCTCACATATACGTTTAGTAGGTCTTTTGTGTGTACGTTTGAGCGCATTGAGAGGATAATACCGCAGTGAGCTATGAAAGATGATATGTGACTTCTACATCTGGCAATCCCCCAGCTTTATGTAACATATCCTGTACATTCACTTACAAACGTATATAATTTATTGTACATGTAAAATGCACATGTTGATGTAAAGCGCTCTGACACCTTCATTGGGATGAGTAGGGCTATACTAGAAAAAATAGTGGTACTTAAATTATTTCAACACCTCCTCAGGGGAAGTAAGCTCTAGATAAATGCAATTTGCTTTGTGTAAATACTGGGAAAGGCCAACACATCTGATATTCTTACAGTGCATGAATATCTCCTAAACGGGGACTGAAAAAAGTGAAAAGCTGCCTTTCTTAAGTATGTGTGGAGTGCTAAAAAGGTGTGAACCTTTGTTTCCCCTCCGCTTCATTTGCATTAGGTGTGAGGCTCCTGACTGCTCCCAGCCAAGATGACCCCTAGAAGTCGTTCTTTGTTATGGGCTCAGCAGGAGTCTGAAACAAGAATGCCCCGTCCTGCCTGCACGTTGTTGCTTGTTGCAGATGGAAAACAGACAACATGCAGAAGCTGCTGAAAGTGTCCCGGTGTTTGGAAATGAGTTACTTTTGCATCTTGAAATTTACAAATATGTAAACTATTCATAATGATTTATGACCCGCGAGAGGCATGTGTAAATGATTGAATTGATTGAGCCTTGTTACTCCGCAGGGTGCCTAAATAAATCTTTTGACAGAAAAAGGGATTGATGGTTGAGAAGCTTGACTGCATGGGTGAGCAACTGTTACAGTCCCTCTTCCCACATGCATACCTGTCCCAGCTACAGCAGACACAACACCACCTTTTCAACTCACATCATCAACCATTCCAACATTGCTTTGTGCAAATGAGCCTGTGTCTGTGAGCTGTGTGTGCAGGGGTGTAGTCTCACCCAATTGGCACTGTTGCTGGAGTGCTAAGGGCAATAGTACATCCCATACCATGGTCTGGTAGTCAAATTGAAAACAGAAATTTTGTATTAGCAATCAAACAATATGAAGAGTCATATGTAAATGGACATCAGACTCCACACATGGTATTATGCCGCAGGAAATGCAGTAATACTTTTCATTTACCTCAGCTAAGCACTTTCGGGCGGGATGAGGGCAGCCTGTTAAGCCCTGTAAATAGTCCCTTGCCTTGCGGATCATTGGGAAAAAGCTAGAACACCATATAGCCAGTACCTATGCATACACATGTCATTGCAAAGGCATTTCACTCAGCTGACTGCTCCTCCAAAGATTATCCTGGTCTTCATCTTATCTCATCCTGCTTCTCCCTGGCCGATGGGGTCTCTGCCGCTTCTCCTGCCCTCTTCTGCGTACTCTACCCTAGACAAATCTAACACTGTCACCACGCATACAACTCCTGTCACAGGCTTTTACTGTAGCCACGAATAAGCGTGTAACACCTTTAACCACACACAAAGCCTTCCGCACACTGTCATCATTGCAGCAGTCACAAGTTACACCACACTGTGCTGGACTGGCCTCTGGGGCAATCAGGCTTTGCCTGAAGGGCTGATCTGACAAGTCACTGTATGGGCCGGTTTTTGGATTGTGGGCTTGTTCTATTGTCTGGTGAGCTGGTTTTTAGGCCTGGCATTAGCCAAGACCTTCAGATGTTACTAAAATGATATGTATAATATACTGAAAGATGCTTTCAGACACCTCTCTTCATCCACTCTTCCGTTTGTATGTCATTCACTTTTGCTTCCACCCACTACAGCATACAGCATGGAGCAGTGGTGCAGCCTAATTCAGTCAGTGGTTAACTACACTTTGACTGCAATTTGCTCTTTCACATTGAGCACATCTGTAGACAAGGTAGCTCCCTTCAGTGCAAGAATTTGTGTTGTTACTTAATAAATACTTTAGTCCTGTCTTTGTGTTTAGAGCCTGTTGTGATAGCAGGATGTTTTCTGCCAAATGTGAGCACAAGGCCCATTCCAACTTTATCAGTCCCCGTCTCCTTGCAGAGCTGTTGTAAAATCCTTTTAGGATGCCCTTTGTTCGTCTGACTGTTGGTATTTCACAGAGTAGCAGATTGTCCAGAGAGAAAACTGTCCTTTATTGTATTTAATTTGCAGCACTTGTAACACTGTTTCTTTCGCTCCTTCATTCTTTTTCTTTCTTTTCTTCTTTTTTGCTACCTTTCCCTCATCTTCGTTCTTTCCTTCCTTTTGATTTTTTTCCTTTCTTTCTTCTTTCCTTCTTTTTTCTAGCTTTTTTCTCTTGCCTTTATTTCATTTTCTTTCTTTTTAATTTTTTTCTTTATTTCCTTCTTTTTTTTCTATTTTCCTCCCTTCTTTTCATTTTCTTTCTTTCCTTCTTTCTTGTCTTCCTTCTTGCACTCGTTCATTCCTTCTCTTTCTTGCCTTCTTTCCTTGCTTCCTTCTTGTGTTCTTTCCTTCCTTCTTTCCTTCCTTTTTCCATTATTTCCTTCCTGCTCTTTTCTTATTTCCTTCTTTCTTTCCTACTTTCTTTCTTAGAACGATTGGTTTCTTATGTTTGTTTTAGCCAAGACCTTTTGATTTTTAACTAAAATATGTATAAAAGATAATTACTTATACGGGTTTTCATTCACACTGCATCCGTTCATCTTTGATTGTGTCTACCCACTTGAACATGCATTAAGGGGCAATCAATCCACTTTAGTCATTGGCTGACTTCACTATGGATTACAGCATATTGTCCTTTCACATGAAGCACATCCCACACAAAGTTGTTCCTTTCAGTACCAGGGAGTACTAGGGTAATGTGTGGCTTTTTTAAAACAAAAAAAACTTTTTGCCTTCAGTCAATTTTGGGGGGTTTAGATTGATGAAAGTACAGCAGCTTTCCGAAAAAATAACATTTAGCAAAAACCATGATAAAACAAAATTTGGATTTCCCAATGCTTGTTACTCTTGATTTCCCCGATATTACCACATACATTGTCTGCAGCAAGCACAAATGCATGCAGTCCCCCCTCCTAGCAAAATATTGACAAGTTCAAAACGGCCCGATTTGCAAATATGGACCACTTTTTTGGCTATCGGATTCCCTATTGTGGGCCTGTTTTATTTTGGTGCCAGACCCTATTTTCTATCTGCACACTAATTCACTACATCTTACACAACCTCTGTCCTGTCTTACATACACTCTCACATCTCCTAACCTCTTGCCGTCCTCTGCCCCAGTCAGAATTAATTCCCCTCCACCTCCCCCCTCCTAGACCTAATGGGAACCAGATTCCTTCTCCATGCAACCTTTCCCTCCACCTCACAGTGCAGGTCTGCAGCCACAGAGGCCGCTCACGCCACTGCCCCAGGCCTGTATCCGGTGGCACACACCTCCCCACAGCCGCTGGCTTGCTTTTCTCTGGCTCCAGGCAAGAGTTTTAAGAGCTGGGGAATTTTACTCTCGACTTCTGAAAGAAGAGAGCAGAATAAAATCTTAGGCGGGAGCTATACATTTCAGCTTTGCAACCAAGACAGGTATTTTTTCTTTGCACTTGGTTGCAGGTAAATACCAACAAAAGCTGCTACCTATAGCCCTATTATTGTGAAGGGGGAGAACTTTTCGTGCCACTGCAACACCTGAGTAAGAGTCTGCTTCCAAACCATCACCTACACGTTTCATATTTTGGAGTTAACAAAAGTTTCCCTGTAAGCCTAGAGTAAATGCATTGCGAGTTAGAGTGCAAGGGCTGGAGGGAGGCCTCCAGGTACTCCTCAGTTTCCCCACCTGGCTGGTGAATGGACTCACCCGGTCGGCGCCCTCCGCGTCCCTCTGCCTCAGGGACTTCTTCACTTTTTGGCTGTCCGACTCGGAGCAGGGGAGCAGCAGGCAAGCGAGGAACAGCACGCCGGCCAGGGGGGAGAGCAGCGGCATCCCGGGGAGCGGGGGTGTGAGGTGGAGCGGTCCTGCAGAGATGGAGAGGGGACCCCGCAGAAGGCACCGGAGGAGGCGAACAGGCGCTGTGATGTGATGCTACGGGTGGAGACTAGAGGCGCTGTGAGGTGACCCTGGAGGCGGGACGCGCGCTCCACAGCTGGCGGAGAGTAGAGGCGCAGTGAGCCGGCCTGGCCCCGGTGTCCTCTGCTGCTGGCAACCAATGAGTGAGGGGCGCAGCGTGGCTCAGGAGAGGCGAGGCATGTCCAGCCCCTGAACATGAGCTGTTCACCGCAGACACCGCGGCCGAGCAGAGCCAGGAACCCTCGCCCTCACTGCCGGGACACACAGCACCGCCAAGAACGGCACCAGGGCATCTAACCTCTCTCAAAGCAGCCACTGAAGAGGCGACAAAGAGGTGCTGCCGAGGTACATGGTGCGAGCATGACAAAAGGCGGCACAACTTTCTGCAGAAATAAAACTAAATACACATACTCTGTTATTGACGTGGGCCTGTGCATCCGATGCACAACAAATAGGAAAGAAAGAGCAAAAAAAGAATACGCGTGGAGAGAGGCTGAGAGGAACATACAGTACGCGAACAATAACGAATGAGCGCAAGAAAACACGAGAGGGTCGTGTAGACGCCGAGGGTCTTGAAAAGAAGGGAACAAAAGAAGCACTTTAAAGTAGTCAGTACACGTGTCATTTATTCGATTCTTTACAAAAACCAAGCCAAAAGTGGTTGAATAAGGATACATTTTAACATATGCAGTGACATACAAATATAACTCCAGAAAGTTCAGCAATGATGAAAAACAGTGTCCAACGTAGGTCAAGGACGGTGGGATGCATTCGATATTTGTACAATATAATACACTAGGCAAATTATTTCTATTTAGATTAATTGTCTGTACGTTTATCATCCAGACAATCTGGCATTGCTCCTCTGTATACCAGAGTCATGAGTTCCGAAGGTTAGACATCTGTTCCTGACTGGACAAAGCATCTGCCATTTTGTTGCAGAGGGAGAGTTTGCACTACTTCCCCACACATGCTCAACAGCTCTGTCTGGCCAGGCTCGCCGCTAGACCTTTGCCCGGTGAAAGGCAAAACACTTATGGCTATTGATATAGCGCCGCCTCTGACAGAAGTTTGAAGCCTTTCTTTGGAGAGAGATACACAGCAAAGCCACTTCGTAAAACAACAGTGCACTGTGCTGTGTTTGCCACAGATAAGCCAATTGTGCTGCTACTGTTACCAACCAAGATTTTATTTTGCAGTTTTTATTTAGCGCCAACTCGATTGGAGCGCTTTACATGGACACCAGTTACATTACACAAAGACACATTAATTTTTGGTAGGCATGGGGAGATTAAGTGATTTACCCAGAATCACATGAAGTTGAGCTGAGGCCGAAACTCAAACCTGGTTCCCCAGTTCCAAAGTCGGCAGGTCTGGTTGTTATGCCACATCCTTTTCCTCTCCAGATTCTTGGCGCCAAAGCCATTGTCCACCTTTCTTCTTAGCTGCAACACAGCCATATGCTGGATTCTATTCAAGAACAATTTTGACTCTCAGGAGGCACTGTCTCAGGATTGCTCTCATCTTTTGAAACATGTATGACTCTTGGTGCTGTGTTCTTCCATTCTAACCTTACTCTACTCACTACAGCTTTTGCTACAGCCTCCTACTCCCTTCCTGCCTTCTTGTTTGAAAGATTGTGGAGTGGGAAGACCAGCCCTCGGATGGCCAGGCTCTCTCCTCACTCGGAGAGCGCGCATGTCTCATCCACCTTTTCACCCACCATTCTCAGAGCTGCCAGCTGAGGTCCCACACAGCTCCTTCTCCCCACAGCCCGGCATTTGATGTCCATTTGCCCCACGTAGCCAAAATGAGTAGTAGATATGTTTTTCACTTTTTCTCCTATTTGGGTGAGGCACACTTGATTTGGAGAATTGAGTGTCTTGTTACATCAAGTAAATAAAAAACAAGCATTTACAATGCAACGGTCTCGCCTTTGCAAAAGTTAGAGCTGTTGGCATTGTAAATGACACATTTTTCTCAATGTGTTGTTTTTGAAAACTGATAAATAAATGACATTGCCATTTACAATGAGAATAGCTTAATCTCTCACAAATGTGATTAGTGAATAGTTGTAGTAGAGTTAGTAGTAGATAGAGCGAGTAGTATAGTGATTTGAGAGAAGAGAGTAGTAGAGAGTGAGTAGTAGAGAATGAGTAGTATAGAAGTAGACAGTAGTGGTGAGTAGAGTAGTAGAGTGACTAGTATAGAGTTAGTAGAGTTGTAGATAGTGAGTAGTAGATAGTAGAGAGTGATTAGTAGAGTGTGAGTAGAGAGTAGTAGAGAGTGAATAGTAGAGTGAGTAATAGTGAGTAGTAGAGTGGAGGGTGGAGATGGAGGGTGGAGTTTGAGTTGGAGGTTGGATGGAGGGTAGAGTTTGAGTTGGTGGGTGAATGGAGGGTGGAGTTGGAGGGTGGAGTTTGAGTTGGAGGGCAGTGGCGTCACTAGGGTTGGTGTCACCCAGTGCGGTAGCTCATGGTGTCACCCCCTCATGACTGGTGTGCAGAGCGCCAGCCCAGGGACAGCTTTATGTGACATGCACAGTTTCAATTTGTGCCCTTCCTTTCAGCTGCCGGAGTACAGAAACATAGCATCCAAGAATTAATAAACGCTCTTTGGGAATGGAAGATTAAGTATTGTATTGTAATTGCATTTATATAGCCCTTACTAGTTACTACTACCCCTGACGAGGCGTCGAAGCGCTTTTTCGGCAAGTAGCATGCTACTCCGGGACCAGTAAAACACATGCAATGTAAACAGAAGCTAAATCACAGATTTGAAATGTATCCATTGGTCAGAAATTGAGCAGTGCTCTTGACGGTAAAATTAGGGAAATGATTATTAGGCCCATAAGTGACACCAGTTGCAATGCTAACTTTTAATTACAACATGGTCTGAGACCCGGAGGGACCACCCAGTTAAACCATTGCTTTAGCAGTCTTGGGGTTTGTTTACAAGCTCCTTGCACCGTTGGTAGGTCGCATTTTCTCATATTAAAAATGGCGCGGCGCAAGGGGCTTGTAAATAAGCCCCATTGGAGTCTTACTCCCACCAAAATCACCGGAGTCATATTATGACACTCCACACAGAGGCCAAAGATTGAATGAACATACATACAGCCTGATCTAAATGCACACCTGCTCAAGTATGTTGACCCCAACTGTGCCCTGAGCACTAACTCCGACACATTCCCTTTCACAGGCACTAAATTCAGGGCCTGAGCGAGATCAGTTTGCTCGCAGAATGCACTGTAAAAAAAAGACTCGCCCTTTAAAATATACACTCGACCCGGTCATTGATTAGAAAGATGCAATCTTTTAGGAACAGCCAGCTAGTGTTTATTGAGACCCTCTATCTTTGTTTCTGCTGCCCGTTTGCGGAGTGTGCTGTTGCTTATCCCAGGAACGCCTACCTCTCGCCGGACCCGCTCCGCGGGTCCCGCATCGCTGTCTGGAGACAGGACTGCGCCGGGGGAACGTGGTTGGAGTTTCGGGGCGCTGGTCAGTCTTGCAGGGCTGCGAGCAGCGTGGTCAGGGACTCCATATCCCAGGAGTCCCTGATAGCCCGGCAGAGAACACCTGGGCCGCTCTCCCTGCAAGCTCCGCCCCCTCACCAACGGACCTAAAAGCCCTCGCCTCTACAGTCTCACTGGGACCCTCTATCTTTGTTTCTGCTGCCCGTTTGCGGAGTGTGCTGTTGCTTATCCCAGGAACGCCTACCTCTCGCCGGACCCGCTCCGCGGGTCCCGCATCGCTGTCTGGAGACAGGACTGCGCCGGGGGAACGTGGTTGGAGTTTCGGGGCGCTGGTCAGTCTTGCAGGGCTGCGAGCAGCGTGGTCAGGGACTCCATATCCCAGGAGTCCCTGATAGCCCGGCAGAGAACACCTGGGCCGCTCTCCCTGCAAGCTCCGCCCCCTCACCAACGGACCTAAAAGCCCTCGCCTCTACAGTCTCACTGGGACCCTCTATCTTTGTTTCTGCTGCCCGTTTGCGGAGTGTGCTGTTGCTTATCCCAGGAACGCCTACCTCTCGCCGGACCCGCTCCGCGGGTCCCGCATCGCTGTCTGGAGACAGGACTGCGCCGGGGGAACGTGGTTGGAGTTTCGGGGCGCTGGTCAGTCTTGCAGGGCTGCGAGCAGCGTGGTCAGGGACTCCATATCCCAGGAGTCCCTGATAGCCCGGCAGAGAACACCTGGGCCGCTCTCCCTGCAAGCTCCGCCCCCTCACCAACGGACCTAAAAGCCCTCGCCTCTACAGTCTCACTGGGACCCTCTATCTTTGTTTCTGCTGCCCGTTTGCGGAGTGTGCTGTTGCTTATCCCAGGAACGCCTACCTCTCGCCGGACCCGCTCCGCGGGTCCCGCATCGCTGTCTGGAGACAGGACTGCGCCGGGGGAACGTGGTTGGAGTTTCGGGGCGCTGGTCAGTCTTGCAGGGCTGCGAGCAGCGTTGTCAGGGACTCCATATCCCAGGAGTCCCTGATAGCCCGGCAGAGAACACCTGGGCCGCTCTCCCTGCAAGCTCCGCCCTCTCACCTATTTCCACCCCTATATACCAACGCCTACTCCTCGCTGCGCGGGAGCGCGCGGGAGCGCCGGGAGAAGCCCGGGAGAAGCCCGGGACAAGGGCGGGACCGTCTGTGGCCGTCCGGGGCCGCTGGAGGCCGGGCTGGGCCACCCTATTAACATTCTCAGCCCAGGTACTGTCCCATTGTTGGATATACTAATTGATTTGTGACTTGTGGTTTCATTGTGGGGCTGAAGGGGGGTTTTCCACTCTATGGCTTCTATAACAGGCACTTCTATGCTGCTGCCTTTAATGACAGAGACAGAACCGGCTGTCATGGGCCCTCTTGATTCTTATTTCAAACGCTTGCCACAGGATATTGACAAAGAGATTGCCCTGGCGGAAAGACGAGCTGGGCGTAGGCTCTCGATTGAGCTTTTGAAAAATCCGCCTGAAAAAAACCAAGGTTTGAACTTTCCTGCGCTGGTTACACCATTGTCATCTATTGTTCTACCAGTTACCCAGGACCCCCTCTTTGATATACCTCCCCATACTGAGCTAGTTGACAATTTTTCACCAGTTACTGTGGGAACTGGTTTGTCTGTTGAGCATTCTGGTGGATTAAGACAATCTTCTAAAAAAAATGGAGTTTTAGTAAAACCATGTGTGCATTTAGAAGTGCTTAAATCCAAGCCTGGTGTTAAAAGGAAATGGGGAGTTACTACTAAAAAAGCACAATCACAAAAACCTGTGAGAAAGCATAGGAAGTTGGGTTCCAAATCATTTTTAACCCATGTCCCTGTAACGAATGAAGTAGTAACGTCGATGGGGGAGGATATAGCAGTCCAATTAGAAGTGGACCCTTTAACTTTGGCGTCCCCTACAACATTGGCAGTCCCAGCCAACGATCCAACTCCTATAGAACTCCCGGGTTCACCCTCTCCAAACCATGATTTCCTGATAGAAGTGGGAAAAATAATGCGCTCCCTTCTGCACCCCGTAGAGCTTAGATTGCAAAAGCTAGCTGAACAACTTGACCATCTCGAACAAGCTAGCCTAGATAATTTTTTTATCATTAAATCTTTAATCAAGTCTAGCAATAGATTGGGAGATAACGGGAAGCAAACGCAGATAGCTAATAAAGATCAGGGAGTCGTGTTGGTAGATTTGCAATCCCCGCCTGCAAGCGTTACCCCTGTCCAGGAAACCGAAGGGAAGAACAGTATGAATGTATCTAATTTAATTTGCACTAAAACTATTAGTACCAGTGGGAACACCAATTCCGTTAACAATACTAATAGGGGTTGTAAGGTTAGTGTAAAAAATCCATCAAAAATAACCACCACAATTACCACACCTTTGCCGATTGGGCAGGGGAAACCTATGGCCAAAAGGCCAGGAAATGATAAAATCCCTCCTAGTAATGTTACTGGGAATAAGGTGGGGCCTATGACAAACATAGTAGTGGGTGGTGGTCCCACGAGGGATGCCCCTATCAATGGGAATGGGACCAATACTGTTGTGGCAGTGAAAAACATCCTCACACATTGCCGTGTTCCCCCAGACCAAGTACCCACAAAATCACATATAACTAAAGCTCCGACTAGGATCCCTCCAGTACAGCTCACCCCGGACTCCTACCCATATGTGGCCATACTTACCAATGTCCCACCCCTAATGGAGGGCCAAAGAGAAACTTTTGACATGCTAAAAAACAAGGCCATGCATTGGCTACGTGTCAATAGACCTCTGCCAGGGGGAGTGGACGGCCTGATAATTGGGGCAAGAAGAGTCAATTGGATAGGGAATACCCTAAAAAAGCAGGGGGGTGAGTGTATTATAATCAACTTTCAGGATCCAAGGGTGGTGGGGCTGATAACGGGTTCTGGTTGGAATATTAATATTGGAGGGATTGGGGTTGTGGACCTAACCTTCTTCTATCCGAGACCTGTTACTCTGCTAGGGGGCTGTAGGGAACTATTGAGATCTAGTCTCTGTACTGGGGTAGAGGCTGGTCCCACTGTTGTGCCCACCGTAAGAACAAACAATTGTTATACACCGGCATTCTTCCCGCAGAATGGGCAGGGTCAGATGAGGTGGGGATATTGACAGAGTTCCGACGTGCAATTCCATCGGGAGGGGGAAATGGTTGGGGGAAGTAACCCTGTTGGAAAAGTGCTAAATAATGAGGATGAAATGAGTTTAACATCGGCAACAGTGAACGTGAGTGATGGGAGTATTATTGCAAGCCCTGTGGGTTTTGTGGGCGAACTAGCTACCCCAACCACTATTTGCAGTAAGGAGGGAATAATTGTTAATTGCATAAACACTGTTATAGGAGAGGATTGTGATTGTAGGACGCTGGAAGATTTGTTGCCCATGGTATCTATTGAAAAGGGGACTTGTAGTGAAAATACCCCGGAGAGATTTCTGTCATGGAATGTGGCGGGGCTGGGGGCTAGATTATTGTCACAGCAATGGATTGATTTTGTAAGTGAGTTCGAAATGTGCCTATTCCAAGAGACGTGGGCTTGCGACCCAATATATTTCCCAGGTTACTTAAATTTTTGTATACCAGCAACGAGAGGCCCCAGGGGTAGACCCATGGGAGGCCTCGCAATTTGGATCAAGCAAAATTCAAAGGTTAAAATAAAAATGATTGATCTGGGGTGCAAGGATATACAATTATTAAGACTATCTGTGGGAAAGGGTGGCATGATAGACATTTATAATATATATGCTAGGGGCACGAGTCTTGGTAATTCTGCTACCCTAGAGGTCTTATCTGCCTCCCTCGAATCCCAGTCACTTGGTAACAGAGTAATTTTGGCTGGTGATCTGAATAGGACATTTGAGCCTCTAGAAAATACTGCATATCCAATAGGAATGGAGGAAGATGCCCTTTGGGGCATCCCAAAGTTAAACCTTGTACCTGTGAAGCGGTGGTCAAAAGACATTCTATTGTTGAATGCGATATGTCTAGAGTATGGTTTGAGGGCTCTCAATGGCAGGACAAAAAGCGACCATGGTGGCAATTGTACATTCGATAATGGACATAACAAAAGTAGGATTGATTACGTCATCTGTAGTCTTGAGTTATGGTGTGGCGTGGGCGACATGGAAATTGTGGGGAGATTAGAAAGTGACCATAACCCCCTCTGTGTCTCCCACTCATGGTGGAGGGCCGCACGAACTAACTTAGTACCAGGTAGTGGTAGCATACCTGTTATGACTAACGACTTAAGACGGGTGAGATGGCCATACGTTCTGGCCAATTTGTCGACTTTGGAGTCCATTAAATTGGAGACAGACAATGCTATTGATGCCATGATAAAAGCTGAGCCGGTAACTCCAGACTCTGTTCAACTAACAGATCTACACGACACCTTCTTCACTGTGATAAAACCGTACTTTACCAAGTTATTAAAGTCTAATAGAAAAGCACCAATCACTATGGCGACCTGGTTTAATAAACAGTGCAGGGTTGCCAGACTGGAGTTGGGCAGAGCTCTCAAAAGCAGGGCTAAGGCCTCGATTAGCGCCTGTAGGAAACACTATAATGACAGTATTCGTATGGCCAAGAAGTTGTGGGAAGAGGAATACTGGGAGGAGCTACTCGAGGCTGCAGGGCAAAAGGATTCCAGATCATTCTGGAAAATTGTGAAATGGGGAAGAGGGGGCGCCCCCAACAAACCCGACAACAATGTCGATGAGGCATTGTGGGTCGAGTATTTTAAACCCCAGTATGCTGAGAGTAGGGATTTAATGGCCACAGAACCAATCCCTATGGTATTCTGCAAGGGTGATTTATTCACATGCAAGGACGCGGAAGTCGTAATAGCAAGTTTGCAGGGGGGGAAAGCCCCGGGGCTAGATGGAATCCCCTCAGATATTTTCAAACACGAAAAGGCCCAGTGGGCAAAATACGCGACCTTGTTGGGAAATGGTCTAGCGAAAGGGGCCAAAATCCCAAATATATGGAAGGGGGCAATAATAATACCGATCTTCAAGAAAGGCGATCGGTCACTCCCGGCAAATTATAGACCAATAAGTTTGTTGGCCACCATGCAGAAAGTGGTGGGGAAGATGCTGGTTGACAAACTTATGGCTTGGGTAGATGATAACAATGCTTTATCCCCCTTCCAGGCAGGATTCAGACGTGCAACTAGTACGGTCGACCAAATCTTTCGCTTCACCATGCTGCGGTGGGGGACTGTACTCCTGGGCAAAGGCAGGCTCTATGTAGCATTTGTAGATCTCAGGGCCGCCTTTGATCTGGTGCCCAGGAGCACGCTGTGGGAGGTCCTCTATAAAATAGGGGTCCCTCCTGATTTGCTCACGCTGATAATGCGTCTGCATGAAAGTAATTATGCAAAGGTCCAGTGGGGGAGGAATGGGGAATCCACCATTAACTTCCCAGTCGAGCGGGGGGTTCGGCAGGGATGTGCTATGGCACCCCTGCTGTTCTCCCTGTTCATTAATGGCATTGTAGAAAGGATATTGGACGCACCGGTCGATGCACCTTCGTTAGCGGGCATCAGAGTTCCAATTCTGATGTTCGCTGACGACACCTTGATTGTGTCTAAAACCCCGTCAGGCCTCCAGCGAGCCTTGAACATTTTTGACTCCTTCTGCAAAGAACGGGGTCTCGAGGTTAATGTAAATAAAACCAAGTTGATGGCCTTTGGGCAAAAGTGTCATTCTCGACCCAATGTATCTTTGAACAAAATCAACCTAGAGTTGGTAAATGTTTTTACGTATCTTGGGGTCGAGATATCAAGTAAACAGGGTTGGTCACGACACATAGAGAAGGCGGTGTTGAAACACCAGCAGATCTCTGGAGCACTCAGGGTCGAGCAAGCAAAATCCAAAACCAGGCCCATAAAACCTGTTCTCATGGTTTATGACGCAAAAGCCCTGGGCGCAACCCTTTACGGGGCTGAAGTCTGGGGCTTTGAGAGTCTTACTACCCTTCAAAGATCTGAGAACAGGTTTGTGAGAGGGATAACCAGTCTCCCCCAAAGCACCCCACTTATACCGCTTGGTCTAGATTTAGGAAGAAGATCGCTCAGCGACCGCGCCCGACTGAGGCCTATCCTTTATTGGAGACGTCTATGGACAACCGTGGAAATAAGACACTACGCCGAGGGGTTTTTAGCACTAGCCAAACTTGATGTTTTCCATAAAATCACATGGCTAAAAACGTTAAGGGATGCCCTTGTAGAGCTTGGGCTCTCCAAATTGTGGGAAAACCCCCTTGGGGAAGTATTCCCTAGCAAATCCAGTATCAAAGAACTATACTGGAACCACATTGACCAAAAACTTTGGAGGAGCGTAACCTCGGAATCCTTGGGGGGTAGATTCATGGAAATTAAACAAAAACCATCCTTAGAAAAGTATTGGGACAGTATAACCGTCCCAATGGATAGGAAATTATTTTTCCAGCTAAGGGCAGGCTCCCTCCCCTTGAAGTGTATGACGTCCAGGTGGAAAACTGGAGGTAGCGCGTGTTGTCCGTCATGTGGGGCCCTCAATGAAAGCATTGCACATTTTCTTTTTGTATGTGTGGCTTATACAAACCCAAGGAAATCTTGGTTGGCTCCAGTTTGTAGGAATCTCGGTGTCCTAAGTGGTGTTGAGGGGCTAAGAATAATTTGTTCCTCCACTGAAATGTCCATTGTAGTCGGAACTGCCAAATATTTGGGGTGGGCATGGTCCTTAAGGAGGAGGGCTTTATCTACTAAGGTGTTCTGAATTTTACATTCTCCTAATATCCTATGTACGATTTCTTCTTGCAGATAGCAACTGGGAGACTTATATGAATTTTAACTTCAAAATGTGGTTAACATGTATGGCATGAGTTTTTATTGTGTAAATTTGGGAATGGTCCGTAACGCGGAGGTTTCTACATTGTAACATGCATTTAGTTACCGCACATTATGAAAAAGCTTATTTTAACTTCTATTGATAAATGATTTTTATGTTTGTGTATCATGTACTTTTAACTACAAATTAATTGTTACAGAATGTTTGATGTTTTTAAGAAATGTATATAATCTATATGTGTGCTTTTATGAGTGTATAACTCGAATAAAGCTTTTTCTACCTAGCTGAGTCCTGCTGCTTAGTAGCATGATTGCATCTTGAAGGCTAATAAATATACAGTCTGTACTTTAGCATTAGATAACTAAACGTAAAGCTGTAGAGCATAATACTTCATGCCAAATCTTAAAACAAACCTAATGTCACGAATCATGATAGTTATAAAACAGCATGAGCATCGGTGTTTACCTTGATGCTGAGTGCGTTGAGAGACACCGACTATTCAGTATCTCAAGAATCGCTGCTCAGGCTCTTCCAGCAGGGTCTCTGCTGACAACAGGTTGCATCGTTAGCAGGGCTCCCTGTAACTTTAGAGGCACTCACTTTGAGGATGCGCGCGGCAATTCGAAAGGTCTGTCTCGTGGCTGCAACTACTCCCTCAGCAAATGCAGTCCTGGAACCATGAGGCGCAGCAGGTGCACAGATAGTGTCCGTGCCAGTGGCAGTCGAGTCCTACCCCAGCTCCGGCCCGCCGCTTCTGACTGACGCAAGGTCACAATGCAGCACCCAGGATAGTGTGCTGCATGGATAAATACGTGTAAGGTCCCAAAGGCGACGAAACAGATTGCATTGCAAATGCTTGCTTCTTTTAAATTCCTGTTCACCGGTGATCCAATCTGTTTCCGTAGGTTTTTGCCCTAAACTGACAGTTGAAACGTCAGTACAAATGTTCATGGGACTTGTGCAAAAACATGGAAGCTGGTCCTATTCATAGTGCGACTCACCCAACTAGTTCACACCTGATGTGGAGCAGCTCGCGGGTGGCATGAGCAAGTTGACTACCTTCAGCAGGCCGGGCTCCCATAAACAATAGATTTCCACATTGTGTGCTTTAGAGCTCTTATGTTCCGTCTTGACAGCATATATATTTGAACTTCACACACCAATAAAGCAGGTATGCACTGGGTTCACGAAAAATAGCAAACCTGCGGTTCCTGCACAGGATGGTGTTTAAGCTCAATGCTACTCTCACAGAAAGAGATGAAATGCACGGCAAATTCGTTCCGTAAATCTCCTTTGCGTCCTGCCTCCACTTCAAAAGGAAATTTATCTCGGTTTTAAACTATTTGAAATAGCTGCAATGATTTATATCAGCTGTGTATGCAAAATACTCTCCAGTGAAAGTGGAACAGGGCTGGCGTCACATCCCCCCACCACGGCGCCACAGAGCCTGCAACGCAACGACTCTGCTGAGGGCAGGCCCCGCCCCCCGCCTGAGAGTCTCCAGGCAGCAGAGGACATATCGTAAGTTTGTAGCACGGCCCAGAGAGATTTTTAACTGTTATCGAGCCTGAGCTGGCAAGTGAAGCTTGCCGGCCCGGGCTCATGCTCAGGTGTCAGATGTGCTAGAAAATGAAATGCGTTAGCTTAGCGTCACGTCCTATGTGATACTTGGCAGGCCTGCACGGTGTCACCCCAGGTGAGGGTGTCACCCGGTGCGGACCGCACCCCCCGCACCCCCCTAGTGACGCCACTGTTGGAGGGTGGAGTTTGAGTTGGAGGGTGGAGTTTGAGTTGGAGTGTGGAGTTGGAGGATGGAGTTGGAGGATGGTGGAGTTGGATGGTGGAGTTGGAGGGTGGAGTTGGGGAGTGGAGTTGGAGGGTGGATGGAGGGTGGATGGAGGGTGGAGTTTGAGTTGGAGGGTGGAGTTTGAGTTGGAGGGTGGAGTTGGAGGGTGGGGTTTGAGTTGGAGGGTGGAGTTGGAGGGTGGAGTTTGAGTTGGAGGGTGGAGTTTGAGTTGGAGGGTGGAGTTTGAGTTGGAGGATGGAGTTTGAGTTGGAGGGTGGAGTTTGAGTTGGAGGGTGGAGTTTGAGTTGGAGGGTGGAGTTGGAGTGTGGAGTTGGAGGATGGAGTTGGCGGATGGGTGGAGGGTGGAGTTGGAGAGTGGGGGTGGATGGAGGGTGGAGTTTGAGTTGGAGGGTGGGGTTTAAGTGGAGGGTGGAGTTGGAGGGTGGAGTTTGAGTTGGAGGGTGGAGTTTGAGTTGGAGGGTGGAGTTTGAGTTGGAGGATGGAGTTTGAGTTGGAGGGTGGAGTTTGAGTTGGAGGGTGGAGTTTGAGTTGGAGGGTGGAGTTTGAGTTGGAGGATGGAGTTTGAGTTGGAGGGTGGAGTTTGAGTTGGAGGGTGGAGTTTGAGTTGGAGGGTGGAGTTGGAGTGTGGAGTTGGAGGATGGAGTTGGCGGATGGGTGGAGGGTGGAGTTGGAGAGTGGGGGTGGATGGAGGGTGGAGTTTAAGTTGGAGGGTGGAGTTTGAGTTGGAGGGTGGAGTTGGAGGGTGGGGTTTGAGTGGAGGGTGGAGTTGGAGGGTGGAGTTTGAGTTGGAGGGTGGAGTTTGAGTTGGAGGGTGGAGTTTAAGTTGGAGGGTGGAGTTTAAGTTGGAGGGTGGAGTTGGAGGTTGGAGTTGGAGGGTGGAGTTGGAGTTGGAGGGTGGAGTTGGAGGGGGAGGGTGGAGTTGGAGGGTGGATGGAAGGTGGCGTTTTCAGTTGGAGGGTGGAGTTTGAGTTGGGGGTGGAGTTGGGGGTGGAGTTGGAGGGTGGAGTTGGAGGGTGGAGTTTGAGTTGGAGGGTGGAGTTGGAGTTGGAGGGTGGAGTTTGAGTTGGAGGGTGGAGTTGGAGGGTAGAGTTTGAGTTGGAGGGTGGAGTTGGAGGGTGGAGGTGGAGTTGGAGGGTAGAGTTGGAGTTGGAGGGTGGAGTTGGAGTTGGAGGGTGGAGTTGGAGAGTGGAGGGTGGAGTTGGAGGGTGGAGTTTGAGTTGGAGGGTAGAGTTGGAGGGTGGAGTTGGAGGGGGAGGGTGGAGTTGGAGGGTCTGTCTCCAATCCAACGCATAGCCCAGTCAGCCTTTTTAACACAAGGTAGGGTTTCAATGGCATTGAACAGAAACTCCCTTTCTTTGGAATCCTTAATGTAGGTATCGATGAGGAGACAGTACATTTCGGAGTGAATGTTCTCCATAGCAATTTGAAAACCATAAAAACAACGGGCTTCTGTGACTTGCACTTCTTGACTAAAACGTTATCTCCCTAGGTCGGTGTATCGGCGGATCGCAATCCCTGCTGCCTACAGACAGGCAGGTCGGGCACGAGCAGCACAGGAGCGCACAGACATAAAACATGTTGACATCTCCCCCCCAGCCCTCCCTCCACGCAAGTTTTGTGTCATATAAAAAAGGGATGGCGAGCCAAACTTACCGCGTGCAGCTTGCACCTGAGCGCTAGCGCATGGGGCTGGCCGGATGGGCGGCCCCTCACGCCTCGGGCGGAAGCAGCTCCATGGGACTCGGGGGCTGCTACCCGCCGGCTGTCGCTCAAGCCTCCCCGGCGCCCCTGGGCAGGGCTGCGCGCAGCATCGTACAATGGAGGAGGAGAGCGAGGAGGCGGAACGGGAGGCGCTGCGGCGGCGGACTGCGGCGCGCCCCGCACTTGCCATGAACAGAATGACATGACGCCCAGGCAGGCAGCTCCGCTCTGCCCCCGGGTGCCCCGCGTCAAAGGCCCTCCCTGTTTCACCTTGCTTCAGCACCAGACAGCCGGCCAGTGTGGAGATCTGCTGGGAGAAGGACACGGGCGAGATGCTACCTCAGACGCACCAGACAGGGCGCCACTGTGGCCAGAGCAGGGGACTCTCATTGTGCCGTCTGAGAGAAATGGAGGGGGGTAGGCATCCACTGCACGCTGCCCCATGGCCCTGAGTGACAATACACACCTGCTAAGGGGGAACGGAGGCTGCACACAGCCAGCTACATAAAATTAAAAAAAACACACAGCAGCCGCTCCGCCTCAGACACTTGTGATGGCTTCTCTACTCACTTGATTTATTGCAGGCGGAGCAGACCGCAATACCTTCTATATCGCGCTATTCGGCAAAGAAAAAAGTCATGGTGATAGAGCGAGGTACAGCCGTCAGTGCCCGAGAGTTTCACTTTAAACTGAAGTTTCCCAGAAGCGGACTAACTCGAGAGGCAGCAAGCCCCACCCTTTTCAGACTGGGGAGCGTGTTTTTCTTTCTCTCCTCTTCTCCATTGGCTGGAGGAGAGGAGAAAAAGAAACGGAAAAAACACGCCCCTCAATCCGAACAGGACGGGGCTTACAGCGAAAAGAGAGCATCACAGAGACCTTTTCTTCAATGGCTGGCTGCCGTTTAGGAGGCCAGCCAATGGAGAAGAGGGGCGGGGTTTACCCTCGCTACTCTGAGACATTTAGTCTCGCTGGCGAGACTGCGCATGTGTGCAGCCTATGCCAGTCTCGACCTAAAAAGAGGTTTCAGGATGGCATGAGCGCAATAGTAGAGGAAATGAGAATACGTTAGCTTGACATCCTTACTTCAGGAGGAGGTCCCTCCCCTTGGTCAGATGTTTGATGGCCACCAAGGGGCTTGTAAATACTCACCCCAGAGGCAGCAAACTGTTCAGAACTTGGTCACCAGACTCTTCCCTGCGACCCCCTGGAAGGAGTACACCCCAGGACACCTGATCAACCTACACTGGCTCCCTGTGAAGACAATCAGTTTGGAGATGTTCTGCATTTGCCTCTGCACCCTGTACCTCCTAAGCCCACTCTTTCTTCGCTCTTGTTTTGCTGGTGCATTCTCTCTTGAAACCATTGAGCCGCCCAGTCCTGTCCATCCTTACTTTCAAAACGCTGTTTCCAACAATTTGCAAGGTTCTAAAAAGAGGCTATTTGCTAGAAATCTCGGAGATTCTCTGGGGCAGTGTCTGCTAATCATCCTTAACCCCTTCGACGCTGATGACGAGCTGGGCTCGTCATGAGGTAGCCTCCTGCTACGCTGATGACGAGCCCAGCTCGTCACGTAACATGCGCTTTCGCATATCTCAGCGTACAAGCGGAATTCCGCCCGCACGCATGCGGTTAAGCACCAAGATGTATTTTGCAGGCGGTTATGCACTATACAAACTCTTTTCATTCATTTATTCCTGTCTCGTTGGCTTTTTCGCCAGGTACAACCAGGAGCATTTGTTTGTAGCAAGTGTCCAGGCAGATATTCTATCACCTTGAAGGCAAAATGTCTGTAGTGCAACGTATCTGAACAAAGTACAACAGATATAGAGCCAGATTAGCCGAGCCACTCCCAAAGGGGTGGGGGAACTAAGATTTTTTTTGCAAGAGAATATTCAATCAATTATGTTGATAATTAAGTATTTTGTCCAAGTTGTTAATCTTTTAGTCCTGATTTCCCCTCTCTCCAGCGCAGGGCCGGACTGGGAACACAAACCAGCGCTTGCAATCAGCAGGGCCCGACTGGGAACACAAACTAGCGCTTGCAATCAGCTGGACCGGCCCTAGTTTAGCACAGCTGCCGGCCGGTATAGCACCACTGCTGCCGCTTTTGTTACAGGGGCTGATATTGCAGCACTGCTGCAAAACCGGCCTCCAGTAGCAAAACTGCCCCCAACCATTTGAACGTCACAAAGAAAATAAGGCTAAATCAGTAAGTTGGGGGATGCTGAGCAAGCAAACTGGGGGATCTGATTGCTCAGAAGCTAGAGCCCTCACACTTCCAGATGGGTGTAATGCTTTATCTTCGGGCAGCTCCTCGTTGGGCTGGTACAGCAGTGCCCAATGGGACCCTTGAGATGGCTCTTTTCCGAGGTCTTTTGAAAATTAGATGCCGTGATGAAGTGTGTGTGGAGGTGTAGTGTGTGATTGGTGATAATGTGGTATAAAAATAACTAAGAGAGACCCTTTGGGAGTTTCCATATGTATCTTCTCTTGTTATAAGTAAAACAAAGGGTGGCTTTGGAAACAACGATACAGTACAGTTCACAGAGCAGTGAAAACATGGGTCAATATGTTTCTTACCATAGTTGCTGTGGACCTGTGCAATTCATCAGGACCATGTAATGCTAATCTACAAATTATTGGGGTTGTAGGTGTAACAATTAACAAAGTACCCAATCACAAAAAGTCACCTTCAAGATATAGGGTATACCTTAAAATATCTAAAATCCGATAGGCCATCCTGTCACGTCGCTAGCCTTCTTTCACCACAGACCTCTTGGAGACTAAACAGGGGGAGGTAAGAACTTTCCAGAACCAGATGTGGGGTTAGGACAGGGTGTCCCCTCCAAACACAAAGTCTGGCACCAGATATAAATAGTTGACCCCTAGAGCCACTCATCAGAACCCTCCTGCACCTGTGGACATTACAGAAGGAGGACTACCCTACTGTCTGGAAGGAAGACTGGAACTGTTTATCTTCATCCCAGACTAACCTGAGTAGCTCCTAGGGTCAGTTGGCTGACCTCCTGTTTAAGTTTAAGTTACAGGGACAGAACAAGCTCCGGAGACCACCCTGCAACTGCTCAGCTCACCTGCTACACCTGGACATGCAACTGGACCTGCCTGGGCCCTGATGGCCTCTGCTGGAATGAGTTCCTGATCCCCATGAGGATTATCCCAGTTACTAGACACTTGGCTTGAGTCAGTCTGAGCTCCTCCCAAGAAGAAAAGCTTAAATCCTTATGTTTGGGCACTTTGCGACCGCAAACAGGACTTTTTGTGCTCAGCATTTCTGCCACCTGCAACAACTGCCAAAGCGAAAGCTACACTTCATGCGACTGCAACAACAGCCCACGGAATTCCAGCAACAAGCATCCACGATGCTCAGCTCTTTGCAGTACAGCAATGGGAATCAGCGAAGCCTTGTCTGCTCTTTGACCTGCAGCGACGACCATCCACAAAGCTATCCCTGCTCCTACATTCTGAATGGAACTCTACGTGCCAGCCTTTGAGAAAGTAACTCTTTCAGCAGGACTAACCTGTTCCTTGTAACCCACCTGTGCTCCATCACAGACGTCTGAACTTGCGACTTCCCCCTTGTCTAGCATGATCAGAGGACCACGAGTGGTGCTTGGAGCTTTTAGGTGCTATGTTCACTAAAAACTTTAAAATTGAATATCTACTAATTGGATTTTTGTCGTTCTGGTAACATTTTATTTATTAAAATGTTCTCAATTTTCCTAAATTGGTTTGGGATTTTTCTGGTGTTTCATTTTAAATTTGTGTCTTGTGTTTTGTGTTTTCAGTTTGTGTGCTGCGCAAATACTTTACACATTGCCTCTAAGTTAAACCTGATGGCTTTGTGCAAAGCTGCCAGAGGGTTAAGCCCAAGTTAGGGACTTTTTGTTGTTAGCCCTGACAATGATTGCGGTTGTTGCCTGAGTGGGGCTTCCATACAACCCACACAATAACCTAGTTTCCTACACTGAGCATCTTCTATGTGATATTAAACCGAGGCAATATTTTCAACCCTAATAGAGAGGTTTTAAAAGAGATCTTTAAATAAAAAAAACAACACACCAGCTTTGTGTCTGTGTGTGTATGTTAACTTTAAACCAGCAAATAATCAAAGAGTATAATTCACTTTTAAGCATTTAGAAGCTAAGATGTAACAGCTACATAAAGGTAAACATTTAAACCTGTTGAAGTTAACCGCTATGTCTAAGTGCACGTGCCAAAACATAGGCTTCTTGGTGCAGTCTTATGTTGTACATGTTGTTTTACTTCAATAACTTCCGGGTCCCCATTGACCTTCTATTGTCTTTAGTTCCAAAGCATTGCTGCGCAGCTGTCTGCGTAAGCCCCTTGTGTCCTTTGGATGCATAGTAGAGGTGGGCAAGCCAGGAATCTCATAGGGAGAGCCAAGTTGACGGTCTGGCTAAGCTCTAGGACTGAAAGTGGAGCTACCACAAGATTTGGCATGTAAAGGATATAGTGCAAATCTTTTAAAAAACATGATAAATACTCTGTTTTCTTGCACACTACTTAACGTTAGTATACTACATTGTATTATTGCATTGCAATCTACTCCAAATATTAGTTTTTAAACATGAACTTTTTATCGCCTCCAATGCTCCCACAACACTGACACAAGTGAACCAAGAATTGTCAACAACTTATCTGCACTACAAATATGGTCAATACGGCAGTAGTATATATAGCAATTATTAAAAATCGAATCCTTTACTGCTGAGATTTCCCTCCTCCCACTGTACTGAGCCTTTTTTAAATGTATGGAGTATTTGGTGAGGAAAGAGTTCATCATTGATTTTACAGATTTAGTGCTAAGGAATAACATCTTTTTATTCAAAAATCAATTATTCCGCCAAAGGAAGGGCACCAGCATGGACGCAACTTGTGCCCCAAGTCTAGCCTGCCTTTATGTGGGTGAATTTGAGAAACAGCACATTTACAATGAGCTGGCCACATTCTATGAGAACATCAGTGAATGGCGTCGATTCATCGATGATGTCCTGTTTATATGGACCGGGCCCATGGAACAACTTAATGAGTTTCTCAGTTGGCTCAATTTAGGAGATGAGAATTTAAGATTTACAGCACAATACAGTAAGGTGAGTGTTGATTACCTAGACATCACGATTGGGGCGAGGGGTGGGAGGCTGCAGGTGGAATTGTTCACCAAACCGATGGACAAAAACACTCTGCTCCATTAGTCCAGCTTCCACCCTAAGTCCCAAAAAGATAACATCCCCTTCAGCCAGTTTCTCCGCTTAAGGAGGAATTGTACATATATACAGGATTTTTATAAGCAGTCAGAGGTCCTCAAAACTAAATTAAAGGATAGGGGTTACCCAAAAAAGCTGGTTTCACATTCATTTAAAAGAGCACGTTTCTACAACAGAGAGGCAATGTTTGAACCATTCAAGACAAAAGAACCCATGAACAAGGTAGTGTTTGTTAGCCAGTTCAATGAGGTTAGAAATAAGATCAAAAATGTGGGGAAAAAACACTGGCATATATTAAACAATGAAGAAACAGTGAAACTTGAGAGACCCATATTTGCATACAAACGCAATACCAATTAGCGCAATCAGCTAGTTCACACATATAGGGAGGAACCAGCTCAAAAGCTGAAAACTATGGATACTACAAAAGCTAGAGGCAACATTAGATGTGGCAATTGCTCCTTATGTGTACAATGTATTGTAGCAAAGGAGTTTAAACATAATGGAAGTACTGTGGTTGCACATACGTTAAACAATTGCCGCAGTAAAAACATTATATGTTATGTTATGTTATGTAAAGGTTCTTGTAAAGCGCAACTAACACCTAACGGTTTCTTGGCGCTGTGAGCGAAAAGGAGACAGAGAAGGAACTGTCAGGGCGAAAGAGAAAAGAGAGGAAGACCTAGTTGTGTGCTCTGCGGAACAGATGGGTTTTAACCACTTGGCTGCTATGCGTTTTCCCCCCCGGTGCTGGGATCCCCCATTTTCCATTATTCATGACGAGCTGGGCTCGTCATGAGCGTGCGAGGAGGCTACACCATGACGAGCCCAGCTCGTCATGAGCGTGGAAGGGGTTAAGAACAGATCTAAACTGAGTATAGGAAGTAGTGAGCCTGCATTCTAAAGGGAGGGCATTCCAGAAAGATGGAGCAAGAAACGAGAATCTGAGCCCTCCGTGTTTCTTGTATATATTTTTTAAACTGCCCATGTGGATTAGCCTATGTGGGGGAGACCAGCCAAGAGTTGAGGATACGCCTCCTCGAGCATAGATCTGTCATCAAGACGAGGAAAATCAATACCCCCCTAGTATCACACTTTTTAGAACAGGGTCATAAAGAAACAGATTTTTGCTGGTTTATACTAGAAAGAGTCACTTTGAATAAAAGAGGAGGTAATATGGAGGATAAAAGGAAAGCAAGGGAGCAATGGTGCATCTCCATCCTCAACACGATCAGAGAGGGATTAAACACACGTGAGGAATGGGAGAAACTTCTAATCTGAATAACATTAATTTGTTTTTTTGGGAGTGGCCATGTATGGACATAAGAACAGGATGATCAAAAATTGGAGTGCAATGACATTTTGAATTCAAGGGGAAGAATAGAAAAAATGAGTTTATTTATAATCATCTGGCTATAAAAATAGGTCATGTATAGGGATAACAACAAATAAAATGTTATGAGTATGAACATATAGGCCATTGTTGGCCAAGCTGCTAGGGTATATGACTTATAATCAAGAATGTGGTTTTTCCAATACACGATAGGGCTAACCATTTATGTCTGCAGGCCACGTATACCAGACATTGAATGCAAGTCCTGTTACTTTTAAAAAAAATTAGTTGTGTAGGTTACAACTAGACCTGAGTGACAGGCTACCCACAGATCTGTGAGGAGATGAGAAATATGTAAGGAGTTCTCAGCCATTTAAAAGTGACTGTATTGCAGCCCATAGCCATTTATTATGCATAACCGGTTAGGAGGGGGCAAGTCGTGGATATTTTTACATCTAAAGCACCGATGCGAGCTGCTTTGATGCTCAAATGGGCATTTTAAAACATTCTTTTGCACCGCAGAAGCACTGAGTTTATTTGACGGTTTCAACCACGATGTCGGGCTTCAGGGACGCCATAGTCCTGCATTAAATGACGCGGTTGTGCATGCGCCGGGGCAAACAATACAAACGGGGGGTGTTCTCTATAACTTGCAATACAAAAAAGAGAGGGAGGGATCGTAAACATTAGCATGAAGCCCTCGCACAATTTATAAAATACTCGGTTAAAAGTTAAGAGTTAAACATCTGGGCAAACTGATATTTCCTCCAGTATACTTCTTAGAACTATTTAAGAAGCGTGAAGAATGGGGATGGCACGTGGCAGGTGCCTGATACAATTGTGTTTTTTCAATACAGGTGCAAGTTAGACCACACAATTTCTTTTAATAATCCTGGATGGTGTCGCAATCATAGCTCCTGTGATTTGAACAACCTGGACTTACGAAACAGGTACCTCATGAAAGATATAGAGACACTTTTTGGGAAACCCTGGGGCAAGGGAATTGAATACTAAGACTATGCCTTTATGTTCTTCGTTCCCAGCATAATAAAGGAGGCGGTGGCCCCTGAGTTCTGCTTTGATTAGGCATTGGTTCAAGCCTCTAACAGATGGGATCTAAGGACCAATAGATATTAGGTAGAATTTTTTTTTATATATCTTTTTAATTTTGAAAGTCTCTATTTAGAGGTCCAAATGAAGTATATGATCCTACATATTAAAAAAAAGGCGGCACAGCCGACTCTATATTCAAAAGATTTAGTGCAGTATGAATGGAGGCTATAAGCCTGGTATTAGACATTCATTAAGATTTTTTTGTTGGTTGACATATTTTTATATGTGATTTCAGGGAGGTCGATTTGGGCCCCTATGCCGAGTGTTTTTTGCTGATGTACTTAATACAGCCATTAGGTCTTACTACTGGGAGAGATTCATTCCTCCTTCAACTCACCAACGAAAGGGTGGGTATCTGCATTGATCCTTGTGACATTAAGTGGAAGAATAATGATCAAATGTTGTGGTAGAATGTGAGTGAGTTATGTGAACTGATAAATATGAACCACACCGGTTTTAAAACAAAGGATGTAATGTATAAACCCATGGTCTTTTTTTACAAAAAAATATATAACGAAACTAGATTTTATTGCTATTGTATATGATATACTATGTCAAATGTCAATGCTGTTGGACACTATGTTATGCAATGGTTATTTGTGGATGAAAAGATCAGTTTGTAATTTTTATTTATTCTTTCTACTATGTTATTTTTTAGATCAATCGTGGGGAGATTTGTAATTATTATTTGTTAGCCTGAAGAAGGTGGGAAATTATCAGATACCACAGAAACGCGTCGCTTCTGTGTCTAGGAAATATTGAAAACCACACCCTATCTGAACCTGGGGGGTCCAGTTAGGAAATTGGAAAAAACATTTGGTGTGGATATAAGAAAAAGTTCCCATATGTGTACAATGAACATGATGTAATAGTATCCAGAATGCATTGTTTTCTGAGTGTTTAAAGTATATAATAGGGTGTTGCCGTGATGTGTAGAAAATACATCTCTAAATTCTCCCGCATTTGTGAAATTGTATGTTTCTAAAGTTTTTTTAGTATCGTGTCTTATCTCCAACTGAGATAAGCTCTTTTAACATATCTGAGCTTTTTTATATTTAGCAAAAATAAAGATTTATGATTTTCTCATATTGCGTTCTGAGTTTCTAATTGGTGCTGGCTAAGTGAGTGACGATTGGAAGGAGTATGCGTGTAGTGTGCATATAATAAACAGAGCCCAAAGGGATTATTGTTTATAGTGGTTACTATTGGTGTCTTATCCCTTTGGCTGAATTGGACCCCTCCGTTTTTTTGTGGTATTTGGTGCATAAGCCATCATAACATTTTCCCCATAAAGGTATCCAGGCCATATTTGAGTCCTTATTTTTTTCCTCTCATGTTGGGAAATTCTAAAAGTACCAAGGTATAGTGTATTCTCCTGGAAGGAATCGATAAAATAGCCAAAATACAGCAATTATATTTTTTTAAAGTGCAGTGCAAGAAAGTGTTGGTGTGTTTTTTGTTATTGACAGCAAGGGTCCCAACTGGCTTGCTCCCTCTGTCAATGTGCAGCGGAGTGGCCCTTTGCCGACGGACTGGGCTAGGACCCTTCCCTGAGTGAGTGGGGACCCTCCCCTGAGTGGGTTGCTCAGGGTAGGGGGTGGACTGCCTCCAGACTACTGCACAAGGGTGTGCCGAGGGGAATTGCGGTGTGCTGGAGGTGACAGCCAGGACTGTTGGCCAAAGCAGGGGGCTTCTTATATAGAGCTCCCACCTGCAGATGTTCTGGACAGCTCTTGCCCCCGCAGCTCTGCGGAGTGGGGAGTCATATTGTGTGGTGGCCTAGGTGGTTGATGGCCCTCCAACCCGCACCTTCAGCCGGTCTGGATGCTGTTCTGAAGGGGACCCTGTTGTGCACACCTGACCTCTGGGCTTCTGACTCTGGAGGATGGGGCGGGGGAAGGTTCATCCGCAGCCGTTGGCTCAAACGAAGATGGATCAATACAACCCCACCAACTGCTACTCACGACCAGGGAAAGGGTTCAACGGTTAAGATGTCTGCTACACGCAGCACCAGACATCTTACCGGTCTGGCCTTGGTCCTTAAAGCCATACAGGACTACAGGGAAGCTGTAGAGTCCAAGGTGGACGGCCTCCCTGTGGATTTATCTTTGTTGCAATAGGACCTGCGTTATGGGGTGGACAAGACCACAGAGGTTGAAAATCAAGTCTCCTCTGCTGAGGACAAAATCTCTTCTCTTAAGAGCCAGATGTCCAGATTGCCCCTCCTCGGTGTCCGCCCTGACGGAGAGGGTGGAGGATGCAGAGAACAGGTCATTACATAACAACCTTCGGCTGATTATCCTACCTGAATCCTTGGAGCAAAGTGGTTTAGCTTGAGTGCTGGAGGATTCGTTTAAGACATGGGTGCCCGAAAACCAACTCCCTTTTTTGTCATTGAGAGGGCGCACCGCTCCCTGGTACAGAGGCCTCCACCTGGGGCCTTCCCGCGACCTGTGATCCTGAGGCTGCTCAACTTTAAAGACCAGGATGTAATACAAGAGGTTGGGCCCATCCTGATCTGCGGTTCTACAACTCAAAGATACCCTTGTTTCCAGACTATACCAAGGTGGTGCAGCAGCGGAGTTGCTGAGGTGAAACAGAAGCTACATGCCTTAGACCTGTGTTACATGCTTCTATTTCCCACTCGCCTTAAAGTCTTCTTCCAGTCCAGCACTCTCTTGTTTAATACCCTGGAGCAGGCCTAGGAATGGGCAACTGAGTGGCAGCTGCTGCCGTGCCCCCTCACCCCCGAGCCGCAACAGACTGCAGGTACCAAGGTGCATACGGGGTCGTTCTCCTGCCGTAAGCAGGGGGTGCTCCGGGCTCCGGAAGCCTTGGGTCGCACGTGACTGTTGTGGAGGGTCCAGGCTCACCTCAGGGTATCCGGCCCCGGACTTGGCTACACAAGAGGAGGGTGAGAACCTGTCAGATACCCAATGGTCTTTCGATCTGCAGAGGTGGACTTGGGTTCTTCCTCTCAGCTGTTGGACGTATCATGACCTGGATGCTCCTTATCTGTGTCGCTGAAACAAGTATGGGGTGGTGGGTTGAGAGGGGTTGCTGAAGAGGAGGGCCGGGCTTGCCTTCGTTTGTCTGCAATGGGGGCCCGACTCGTGCAGCTCTACTCTTGCCTCAGTTATTGCTCCTGTTGGGCTCCGAAGGATCACATTTCATTTGCATGTATGACAATTAGTTGTCGGGTGCTGGATCCTGTTGTATGGGCGCCTTTGGACCACAGAGGTTTCCTTCCCCTTAGTTAGGGCTTATTTAGTTAGGGAGACAGATGCTTTTTCGGGTGAAGTGAGGGGGAGTTGGGGGTGGGTTGTGTAGTTAAACTATTGAGCCTGGATTTATTTATTGAATGTTTTCTTTTAATGCTGTTTTTCTCCTCTATGTTAGTAGCGGCAATCACACAGACAATTTCAGGTAGCTTGAAGTGACAAGCATGGCAGGCTATTGGGGTATCACATCCCCCTCGGGTTGGGTGTGGGTTGTTCCTTCTCTTTCAGCTGTGTTATGACCTCTCCTAAGAGAACAATGCTCTCCTGGAATGGGAACGGCCTCTTGGACCGCATTAATTGTTCCGCAGTGTTACGATACATTAAGCATCACAGGCCAGTGGTCGCTTTATTGCAGGAGGGCCACCTACTGGATACAAACTGTCCCCTTCTAGGTCGTTTTGGGTATGATGTTTACCACTCAGGTTTTATAAGTGGTTTTAGGGGAGTCGCCATATTGCTGAACAAGGTTCTCCCCCAGGCAGTTAAGGCACATCACATGGACTCCCAGGATTGTTATGTGGGTATTGAAGGTCATCTAGCAGCTAGGCATTATAATTTTATATCCTGTTATGTCCAGCCACCATTATTGCAGCCTTCCTTGCAATCTTGGAGATCCCTCATTTTGACTCTCCCTCAGGGTGTCAAAATAGTTGGAGGAGATTTTAATGCACTTCTGGACAAGGTCCTAGATGCCTCTTACACCCTATATCCTGCTAGGCACTCATGATCAGTCTGCCTGTCCTCCTGGGTGTACTCGTTGGGCCGCTGTGACACCTGGCGCTCCTGGCATCCTGGTCTGTGGGCTTACACCCATTAATCCACAGCCCATGCAGCCAAATCTTCCATACACTTGGTGTGGCTTCCGGCGGTAGACCTTCTCTCAGTTCAGTTGGTACCCATCCTTCAGCACGGTATCTCTGATCACACCCTGTTGTTACTGTCATGGGGAGCTCAACCCGCTGCTTTACGCCGGCTAGGGGGTTTACTGTGTGGTGCTTGCAGAGTTCGGAATGTAAGGCCTTTGTTCAAGAGGAATGACAGCAATTTTTTAGCTCAATGTGGGCTCGGTGGCATCAGCGACAATGCTTTGTATGGAAAGGAAACCTTCCCTAAGAGGCAGTATTAAAGGCTAAGATTGGCAGATTGGGGTACGCCACGCTGCACACCTGACTGACTTAGAAGCCCAGATCCTTTGAGAGGAAGCTGCTCTTCGCTGCCGGGACAGCAAGCAGTCCCATCGTCTCCTGGCCATAGCCCGTACGGACTTACAGCAGTTTTCTTTAGAGGAGGCCAGACAGTGCTGGAGGGCTTTGACATAGAGGGTGTATGCCTCAGGCGATAAATCAGGTAAACAATTGCACTGGCTGGTGATCCATGGAGCCTCTGTCTGAGTGGTCCCAGTGATTCGGGATTCATCAGGATGTCCCCAGGAGGAGATTTCCGTGATTGCTGAGACCTTTGCGGATTTTTATCGGTGGTTATACTTGCGATGCCTTCCGCCACCTGCAAATTACGCAAATCCCCTTCTCAATATTATACCATTGCCTACTGTATCTAGTGTTTTGGCCCGAGAGCTAGACTAAGCCTTAACTCTTGAGGAGGTGTTTGTTGCGGGTTGTGATTGCAAGCTGGAAAGACAGCCGGCCCTGATGGGTACCTCATTGAATAATACGATCGCTTTCGTGAGACCTTTTGTCCCCATCTCCTGAACTTCTTTGTAGCGGCTTTGCAGCAGGTGTCCTTCCCACCAGACCACGATATAATTGTGGTCCTGCCTAAGGAGGGTCTCCCTAGTGACCAGTGTTCCTCTTATTGGCTGATCTCGCTAATTAACACTGACATCAAGATCTATGCAAAAGTACTGGCTGAGAGGCTGGGCAGGGCCCTACCCCACTTAGTCCACCCAGATCAGTGTGGATTCATGTCAAGCTGTAGCACGCGCTACTGGATTAGGGAAGTCCAGGGGGCGCTGTACCGAGTGGCGGAACTTGATGGCACGCCGGCTCTCCTGCTAATAGATTTCACCAAGGCATTTGACATGGTATCATGGGCTTTTATTGGCCAGGTTTTTCGCCAGGCTGGGCTGGGGGAGGGGTTCCACCATATGATTCGGTGTCTTCACCATTCCCTGACCGCTCAGGTTCAGGTGTACGGGGTCTTTTCTCCAGCATTTTTCATAGAGCGTGGCATGCTCCAGGGGTGCCCAATGTCCCTGCTATTTGCCTTGGTGACGGAACTCCTTGCACGGCTTATACGTTGTGATGCTCAGGTGTCGGTCTGGCAATGGGGAGTTGGTCTCGAGGAAAGCGTGGCGCTATACTCGGATGATATGCTTTTGTTCTTGAGAGATCCACAGCGCTCTGGGCCCTGATGCCTTAAAATTCTCCAGCTATATGGCGAGGTGTCCAGGCTTCAGGTCAATGAAAGCAAGATCTGCTTAGTGGGGGATAGGGGCGACGCTCTCGGGTGGGTGTGTTCCCTAACATTCCTACTCTGCATAATTCCTTCAAATATCTAGGGTCCCACATGCCTCCCCTCCCGGATTTGGCCTGGGTCCTTAATTTCCGGGGTCTGGACCTAAGGCTTGATCGCGATCTAGGCTGCTGGGCCACTCTCCCATTTAACCCCATGAGGCGTACGGACCTCTTTAAAATGGTGTGTCTGCCGTGCTACTAGTATGTGCCGAGTAACTGTACATATTCCATCCCCCGCAAGTGGTTTCATTCCTTGACCGCAAAGATCACCAGATTTGTGTGGGCTGAGGGCTGACACAGAGTGGCGTTCCAATCCCTGTGTAACACTCCTTTTGATGGAGGCCTGGGTTTATTGGATTTTTACTTATATTACCTTGCGGCACAATTGGTCCTGGTTAATGATTTGTTCACAGGGGGGTAGGATGATTAAACATATTGGTTGGTGATACATTCGCTGGGGATAGACGGCATGCTTGATCTCCTAAATGGAACACGTCTACCGAATACTCTGTCTTCTTGTATGCGGGTGTCTCTCGCCTGTTTGAGGGTGGCCCTTCGCCTCACTGGTTGGATCCGCTGCCTAACTGGGATGACCCCTATATGGCGGGGAACATGGCTTGGTCAGCTGTCGGCCTTGGAGGGTTTTATACCTTGGAATTACATTGGGATCTCATACCTTGGTGATGTTTATATGGTGGGAGCGTTGTGTCTTTTCAGAAGTTAAAAACGAAGTACTATTTGTCCAACTCGCAGTTTTTACAGTATCTCCAACTACACCACGCCCTGTTGGCCCACGACCTCAGAGAAGACTCTTTGCCTGAATACAGTCCACTGGAGGCGAAGATATTCCCAAGGGAAGTTAGGTAAGGGGGCAACAACCGCTATTTATCGATCGCTGGTTATTCATGCTCTGGATGGCCTGGAGAAGGCCCAACAGCGATGGGAGTCCTGGGTGGGAGACCTGGATGAGGACAATTGGAGGGAGGCTCTCTTGCATGGTGCCTAGAGAACTGGCGATCTCAACGCGACTGCGTATGATACAGTTCAATGACTTGCATGTGACGTACCTAACACTGAGGCACTTGCAACATGTGCCCCCGGGTACGCAAGCAGCATGTGTGTAATGTGCGACTCCAATGATGTACTTCTACCATGTTGACTGGGAATGGCCAGTGCTGCGGCCCTTCTGGGAGGAGGTGGGTCACATATTCTTCTCTGTTCTAGGCCGCTCTCTGGAGTTAACCCATCATATTGCTTTGCTTGGGCTGCTGGAGGAAGTAGAGGGCCCTAAAACTTCAATAAAGTTGGTTATAAAAAAAGAAATATCTGACTTCAAAATTTAATTGGATTTTAATAACTATTCAAAATAGTTTTATTGTTTTTCTAGCTGGTCCAGGATTGTAATCTTTACTCTGGTTTTCAACTTAGGAAAGCTAGGCCTGCCACTGTGAAACATAGCTTTTGGGTGCTAGTCACTGCATGGACATGTTAACATTACATTTCTCTACAAGTTCTACTTTCAAAAACCATGCAGTCTGCCTTGTGGGCTACAAAGCCTACAAAGGGTGATTTTTTTTAATATTTAAAAGGGAGGTTTTTACCAGTCTAAATGGTTTATTTTTAAAGGTTGACAGGTACCCCGCTTGTGTGACTGGATCTCTTGCCATGGCTGAGTTTACACTGCTACAGTCAGGCTACAATGGTAGGCCAGAAGCATGTTTGCACTGCCACTGTAGTGGATGGCACAATAAGTGCTGCAACCCACTTACTTATTTCCAGTTATGTTGATGGCATATAGGGTAGCAACGAAGCTTACTTCCAAATTAGTGTCTGCTAATTTTGTTTGTTTTGAGGAACACATATACTCTCCCAGCCGACCTGCGGAATATATGATGAATAAGAAAAAAGTCCAGACATGAAGGGATGAAAAAACTTTGACCTTTGTTATCAACTACAAGCAAAAAAATGATTTTACTTTAACTTTTTGTGTTTGGAACCGAAGATTGTGTTGTGTTCGAACCATGTTTGTGATAGGCCGAAAGCGGTTTATCTCTGGATTTCCTTTTCTTGTGCAACTAGCATTTTAATCCCTAAATCCGTGAATGGGCCCGGTCTAGTCTCAAAACGATGGCTCTGAATACATATGTGAAAATATACATACCTGATGAAGGCAGCTTACCTGCCATTTGAAAATACATGACAGTGCTTATTTTAGAAC
This sequence comes from Lissotriton helveticus, assembly GCF_964261635.1. Lineage (NCBI taxonomy): Eukaryota > Metazoa > Chordata > Amphibia > Caudata > Salamandridae > Lissotriton > Lissotriton helveticus. Next base: position 397,809,379 of record NC_136063.1, read on the forward strand.
TCCCCTCGGGGGCATGAAATCCTGACATCCATCTGGCAGCAAGCTTTACGTTCACCAGGTGTGGGGTGACTCATACAGAATAGGACATATATTTACTTCACTGCTGGCTCAGCATCGCAAACGACAATGGCGTCCTTGTCTTTCTTCGTCGCCCAGGCTTGCATAACACCCGTCTGCCACGTTTGCCTGACAAGTTATCCAGAATTAATTTATTGGCGCGCTGTATTTTCTCCCTGTCGGGTCTCCCACAGGTCACAGCGTCATCAAATGTATCGCAAAACAGGAGGCCAGTTCCGAGGAGCACTTAAGAAACCAGTAAGAAGCCTGACGAGGAGGGCCGAGCAGCACAACTTTCAGCACCCCTCCCGCCCCAGGGGAGTATATTAAGAGGTAAACATATGGTCGATGCGGAGCTACGCTTTAAAAGTCTGCAGGGTCCGACTGGGGCAGGAAATATGCCCGGGGGCCAAAATAAAAGAGGCCTCCCGCAAGTGAAGGAGATTGCTAACAAAATGGCGCACGTTTGTAAACAGGCGCTGTTCTGACATTGGTGAAGACACACTGTGTAAGTGATTTGCAAATTATGGAATAATGAACGGTTTTGAGCTTGCTGTAGGCACTGTTTCTTTTAATATCAAGGAAGTCAACAGTAAAAAGTGACCCAGCAAACTATAAAACCGGCCCACAAACAGCCAAAACATTGGCCCACACAGTGCCCAGTCAGACTAGCCCAATGGGCAGTGCTTTAAAAGGGCAGGTACTAACCAGTACTAAGTACCGGCACTTCTAAATTTTCTGTGACTGAGTACCAGAACTTCTCCTTGTCCAAAGAGAGTACCGGCACTCATATTGCAGCAAGCTAAGCTCAGTTAAATTTGGCATGTACAAAAAGAAGCGCAACATGGCTGACGAGTCAGTTCGTTTTCGTGAAGCATTCTGATAATCGAGTGCTAATCTACCCTTACAGTGTGCTAATTGAGTGGTGGCCCGTATGCATTCATTCAGAGCTCTCAAGGAGTTTGGGCGGGGCCAGAGTCACACTGCGATTATTGACACAGTGTCCACTCAGGCTCAGTGGAGCAAGGCCAGACTGGCCGTAGCGGGCACCGGGCATCGGGCATTTCCGCGGTGGGCTGGATCGGTGGGGACCAGTTTTGCGGCCGTAGAGGCCGGTTTGGTCACTTGAGGCCGGTTTTGGAGTAGTGCTGCAATATCGCCCCCTGTAACAAAATAAAAGTGTCAGTGATGCTTGCCACTCAGTGCCACAAATCCCCCATACCCAAGGGGCCGGACAAGTGGAATTGCCAGTGCTGATTTCTCTTCCCAGTCCGACCGTGCTGTGGAGTCAATAGCACTGTAGGTTTGGGAGCTGGGCCTGCTAACAGGCATATCTCCGGACTATGGACATTGAAGAGAAGGCTTCCTGCTGGCATAGCACAGTAGGGCAGCACTAATTTGGAGTCAGGTTGAGGAGAAAGGTGGTGATAGTGACACTGTAGCAGAGCTGATGGGAATCAAGGTTTAGTAATGTGAGCAGCAGCTAATGTAAGTGTTTCTAAAATACATGTACTAAATGCCTTGTCTGCATGCACGAATGTCCCTGTGCGTGTTCTTGCATGAGTGAGTGTTGTCTGCAACGTTCAGCACAGCAGATATTGCAAGCCCTGCATTACCACACTCTGCCGATGAAGCACGTGCACATGAAAGGGTTTTGCTTGTAGCAAGTGCTAGGCCACTCTCGCTCCAGTGCAGATCTGCTTTCTCCACAGTGTTTCAACACAATTGTATTTTGGTTTTTAGAGGCCGTTCTCTTGGGTTAATGGAGGGGCTCTGGTTAGGAGTAGAGGTGGGTGGACCAACAAATTAACAAGGGGAGCCTAGTCAGAGCTGAACCAGGAAGTCGGGCTTGGCCTTAAAAGCTCGTACATTAGTCGAGACCTGAAAACATTACCATTGAAATGAAAGTGTACATTTTATCCTGTGGAAGCCTTTCATCTTGGTGCATAAGCTTATATCGCAGCATTGAAAGGAGTTTGTGCTCCTACCGTGACGACAATGCCATTAGTGATCTTGGAAGCAAGTCACTTTCAGGTGTATATTAAAAATTGACTATTTTCTTTTCATGAACGAAGCAACATTATAGTGTAGTAAATCTTACATAAAATGTGATTTTACAGCAGTGGCGGGTGGATGGGTAGGTGAGGGGGCGCACATGGCACAATGTTAAATTAAAAAAATATATATATACTTACCTTGACGCTGGCCCTGTGTGTCCGCTCCTGAACTCCAGGAAACACAGTCAGGCTCCCCCGACCAATCACAAAGCTGCAATGCAGCATTGTGATTGATCTGAGAGCCATAGTTCGGCCCTGAGCCAGGTACTGGGTACCTGGGCATGTTCTCCATGGAGGCTGTAATGCAGTCTGCATGGAGAACCGGTATAGTGCGCATGACTATTTTGGGCTGCCCGAGAAAGCTGAACAAACAGTCATTACACACTTACGAGTGTTCTGACACTCCTCCTCTGTTCTGCAGCCTTCCCCACCCCCTCATGCAAAGCTGCTGCAACAGCAGAACAAAATAAAATGATAATAACATTACGTTATTATCATTTACATTTTTACTTTTTTCATTGCTTCAAGGAAGTGGGGTGATGCTCCTCCGCATTAGCGGAGGAGCCGCCACTGTTGTACAGCACACATCCTGAACTTCTACATTTGAATATACTATCATAGGTGCTAAAGAAGAAAAAGGAGGTCGGTAAGCTAAAATATTTTTCTACAATCACACAATTTGCACATCTGGGTAAGCTGGGATTGATCCCAGAATTTCTGATTCCACATTGTGCTATTCAGCGTCAAGGAGGCTATATCTTTCGTTCTCTCCTGTATTACAATAAAGGTCTCTATTTTGTATTTAGTCTTTGCACGAGATTAGAGTTTGGTTGGCAGCCAGATGCACCATCAAAGTTCAATTCATTTGTGGCTTGAGAGTGCAAGAGGACCTGAAACTGAGCCAGAACCAGGTATCCTGGAGCAAACTTTCAGCAGCTTGCCCACCTCAGAAAGAGTGAAAAAGACTTTAGAGCAGGTCAGAAGCTTTGAGGCAAGGCTGTGCCATCTAGGAGGGTTGGGTGATGTCTACTAGGTGACAATGAGACAAGAGGGTGAACCATAGTTAAATGTTTCCAAAGCATGTGATTTAGGTGTTGCACCACGAGAAGCCCTCTTAATATTAAATGTATCCTTTTGTACATATCAGGGGGAAGGAATACTCGAAATATACCAGAAATGATTTAGTATAATTGTGCACATCTGCACACCAGTTAAATCTCAATAAAAACAGGGCATTTCCCTGGTCTGATTGAGGGACCTAGATGTGTAATTCTTCAATAACAGATTCACTTTAAGGTGTGTAATCTCCTGGGTTCAAGACAAGCTGAAAGGTTAAAAATAGTTGGCCTTTCGGTGAAAATGGAGTGATATATACTTGGACCATTCAATAATCCAGAATACAATATTCAGATACTGCCATACAAATGCCTGTAGTAAGGAGAGCCTCAGCTTCTGGAAGGAAGCTTTCGGAACAGTGCCTTGTAGCCTATAAGGGAAAAAAGTATTTCCTAATCCCCCAAGAAATTTAGTGGACTAGGCGCAATCATCAATCTACACTTCCTAACAAATTGCTGGAGAAGCAACTATTCAAAATGGAGGCTGTTGTTGGTTCAGATCCTGCAAGTATTGATCGAGTCGTACGATTGTCTGATCTCTGTTGATCAATCAGAAGCATACTTTCACATTCGGATCAGGCAAAGTTTCTCAAAATCCTCCAATTCATAGGAGTGCCTCATAGACCATGTGCAGTGCTTTTAAATGGGCCGGTACTCACAGGTACTGAGTACCCGTGCCTCTTATTTTTATACTAGCACTTCTCTACGGCAAAGGAGAATACCAATATTCTTGAAAGGTAGGGTAATTGGCTGCTAGCACTGGTGAGTACTAGGCTTTACGAGTGGGACCAGTCTCTGACAGCCAAGGCACTTCCGTAGCCTTGAGCTGAGCCCCCGTTAAAGTATTCATCGTGGGCACACTTGCTTAATGTCCGTGTGTTCACATCACCCTGGCTGTGTTTGACAGAGGTCCATTCAGGTCCTGTGCTGTTGATCACATTCACACTATCTTGTGCATTTGTGAAAACACAGGATTAGAGGCAGCCCGCTGACAGCGGCAATTAATCAATCAATCAATCAATCAATCAATCAATCATGACATTTGTAAAGCGTCCTACTCACCCGTGAGGGTCTCAAGGCGCGGGGGGAGGGGAGAGGGGTGCTGCTAGTGCTCGAACTGTCAGGTCTTGGGCAGCCTCCTGAAGGTTAGTAGGCCTTCGGTCTGCTGGAGGAGGATGGGGAGGGTGTTCCAGGACTTGGCAGTGAGGTGGGAGAATGATCTGCCACCGGTGGTCGTTCTCCTGATGCGGGGGACGGTGGTGAGGGCGAGGTTGGCGGAGCGGAGCTGGCGGTTTTGGGTGTAGAAGGAGAGCTGTTTGTTGAGGTATGCTGGATCGGTGTTGTGGAGGGCTTTGTGTGCGTGAGTGAGGAGCTTCAAGGTGATCCTCTTGTTGACGGGGAGCCAGTGCAGGTCTCTTAGGTGGGGTGTGATGTGGCTGTGGCAAGGGATGTCGAGGATCAGGCGGGCAGAGGCGTTCTGTATGCGTTGCAGTCGTTTCAGTAGTTTGGCCGGGGCTCCCACGTAGAGGGTGTGTCCGTAGTCCAGTTTGCTGCTGACGAGGGCCTGGGTGACCGTTCTTCTAGTGTGGGTGGGGATCAACTTGTTGATCTTTCGGAGCATGTGGAGGGTGTTGAAGCAGGAGGATGAGATGGAGTTGACTTGCTTGGTCATGGAGAGTGTAGAGTCGAGAATGAATCCCAGGTTGTGTGCATGGTCAGTGGGTGTTGGAGCTGCTCCCAGGGCGGTCAGCCACCAGGAGTTGTCCCCGGTAGAAGGTGAGGAGCCGAGGATGAGGACCTCCGTTTTGTCCGAGTTCAGCTTTAGACGGCTGTTCTTCATCCATTCGGCGACGGTTTTCATACCTTCGCGGATGTTGGTTTTGGCGGTGAAGGGGTCCTTGGTGAATGAGAGGATCAGTTGTGTGTCGTTGGCGTAGGAGATGATGTTGAGGTCGTGCAGTCTGGCAACGTGGGCGAGTGGGGCCATGTATATGTTGAACAGCGTCGGGCTGAGGGAGGATCCTTGGAGTACGCCGCAGATGATCTTGGTGGCTTCGGATCAAAAGGGAGGGGGGCGGATGCTCTGTTTTCTGCCGGAGAGGAAGGAGGTGGTCAAGTCCAGAGCTTTGCCTCGGATTCCTGCGTGGTGGAGGCGGGTGCGTAGGGTGCGGTGGCAGACAGTGTTGAAGGAGGATGACAGGTCCAGGAGGATGAGGGCAGTGCTCTTGCCGTTGTCCAGCAGGGCCCTGATGTCATCGGGGGCGGCAATGAGGGCCGTCTCGGTGCTGTAGTTGCTGCGGAACCTGGACTGTGACGGGTCCAGGATGTTGTTCTCCTCAAGGTGGTGGGTCAGCTGTCTGTTGACCGTTTTCTTGATGACCTTCGCCGGGAACGGGAGCAGGGAGATGGGCCGGAAGTTCATGAGGTCCTTCGGGTCTGCTATGGGCTTCTTGAGCAGGCCGTTGATCTCAACCTGCTTCCAGCTCTCCGGGAAGGTTGCGGCCTCGAAGGAGATAATGATGGCTTTGCGGAGGTGTGGTGCGATGGTGGTGCTGGCTTTGTTGAAGATGTGGTGGGGGCACGGGTCTGACGGGGAGCCGGAGTGGATGGTACTCATGATTTTGATGGGGTCGTTGTCGTTGATGTTGGTCCAGGTGAGAAGGGGGTCCCCATGGGAAGTGGCCGAGGGGTCTGTGGTGTCGCGGGCTTTAGAGGAGGCCTGGTTGTCAAAGCTGTCGTGGATGTCTGCGATTTTACAGTGGAGGAAGGAGGCCAGGGAGTCGCACAGGTCTTGTGAAGGTGGGATGTCGTTGGTGCTGGCTTTGGGGTTGGAGAGTTCCTTCACAATGTTGAAGAGCTCTTTGCTGTTGTGTGCGTTGTTGTCGAGGCGGTCCTTCAGGAGGTCTTTTTGGCAGCTCTGATGAGCCCCACCATTTTTAACATCTATATGGCCCCTTTGGCGAAGGTCGCGGAGGCATTTGGAGCCCGGGTCATTTCATACGCTGACGACACCCAGCTCCTCTTCACCTGCAGGAAGGGAGAGGTTTTTGACGGCGGTAGAATTAAAGACTGTCTGAGTGCAGTCTTTGCGTGGTTTCAGCAACAGAGCCTGAAATGCAACTCGGATAAGTCCGAGCTGCTTTTTTTTGGCTGTACCCCTGACCCTGGCTGGAAGTCGTGGTGGCCCCTGGACATGTTTCCACCTGAGAAACCTTCCTCCCAAGTAAAAAATCTTGGAGTTGTGTTTGACGACGATCTTTCTTTTCGTCCACACATTACGGGATTAGCTGGGAAATGCTTCGGCATCCTTAAGATGCTGAGGAAATTTCTCCCACTGCTCTCCCTGCAATACCGTAAGAACATTGTTCAAGCGCTTGTGGGATCGCGGCTGGACTATGCAAACGCACTTTTTGCAGGACTGCCTAAATATCTTGTGTCCAGATTGCAAATTGTCCAAAACTCGGCGGCCAGAGCAATTTTTGGCCTACCGAGGAGAGTCAGCGCCCCCTTGCTGCGGGTCAGGTTGCATTGGCTACCAATGCCCAGCAGAATCAGGTTCAAAATTCTCACGCTGGCGTTTAAAGCCCTCCACTCTACTGGCCCCGATTACCTCAGGAAGCGCATTGCTTTCTATGTTCCACGGAGGAAATTAAGATCAGCTGATTTGACTAAAGTGGAGGTGCCTGTGGTCAAACGAGTGCGGATGGGAGGTCGGTCTTTTCAGTATATGGCAGCTCGTCTCTGGAATGAGCTCCCTCTTTCTCTACGCAAGGCTAATAACCTTCTGGCCTTTAGGAGGGAGTTGAAGACCGTCCTCTTTTCTGTATAATCAGTGCGTCTATAGTGTATCTGCCTCTGGGTTTTCTGGGTTTTTTTCAGGCCTCTTTGCTAAAGCGCCGGGACACCCTTTGGGGTAGCCGTGCGCTCAAAAAGTGTGGCTGTAACATAACATAACATAACATGATGCTGGCGATGGCGTTCTTGTGGGCTGTTTGGTTCTCTGGTGTTTGTTCGTGGCGCCATATCTTATCCATCTTTTGGCACTTTTGCTTGGAGGTCTGGAGGTCCGCGGTGAACCAGCCGGCAGTCTTGTTGGTGCGGCTGTTGGAGGGATTCTTGATCGGGCGAGGGTGTTGGCGCAGTCTTCGATCCAGCGTCTGAGGTTGCTGGTGGCGGTGTCGGGGTTGGTGGGGTCTGTGGGTGGGCTACAGGGCAAAGGCGGTGTGTAGCTGGTATTTGGTGATTTTGCTCCAGCAGCGGCGGGGGATCTGTTGGGTGCAGTGGTGCGTGGTAGGCTTCTCAAAGGAGAACTGGATGCAGTGATGATCGGTCCAGTGGAGTTCGGTGGTGTGGCTTGCGGAGAAAATGGGATCAAGCGTGTGTACGGCGGAGTGGGTGGGAGTCGTGATGAGCTGTTTGAGTCCGAGGTTGGCGAGGTTGTTGAGCAGGGAGGTGGAGTTGGTGTTGTTGTTTTTCTCAAGGTGGAAGTTCAGGTCCCCGAGGAGGATGTAGTCCGTGGACGTAAGAGCGTGCTTCCTGACGACGTCGGTGATGGAATCGCTGAACTGTGCCCGGGGTCCGGGAGGTCTGTATATCAGAGTTCGTCTGTGGGTGGTGTTGGGATCAGTGTGGATCTGAAAGTGCAGGTGGTCTGCGGTGTTGTGGGAGTCGACGGAGTTGGTTGAGATCTTGAGGGTGGACTTGTGGACGATGGCGATTCCACCTCCTACTCTGTTGGTGTGGTCTCTGCGGGTGATCTTGTAGCCATCCGGGATGGCTATGTCAGGAGCCGAGGCGTCGTTCATCCAGGTCTCGGTCAGGAAAACGATGTCCAGGGAGGATGTATCAAGCAGGTCCCAGAGTTCGATGGCGTGTTTGCTTGTGGAGCGGTTGTTCAGGAGTATGCATCTGAGGTGGTTGCGTCCTGTCCTGGTGGGTGGATTTGCGGGTCTGCTGCTGGTGAAGCTGCAGTTCCGGCATGAGAAGAGTCCTTGGGGGTGCTTCGGGGCAGCCTGGAAGCAGGATTGTGTTCGACCGGTGTTGAGTGCATGTAGGGTGCTGGCATCGTAGCGGAGTCGGGCGTTGTGGTGTTCGTGGGGGCCAGGGGTTCTGGCGCTGGGCGCGGTCGGGCTTGCCTTAGGCACGCCTTCGGCATGCGAGCGGCTCACCCGCTGAGCGCGTCCGCTGCACTGCCTCGCAGAGGTCGCCATAAGAAGGGGAGGGGTGGGAGCAGGAAGGAGCAGGGTGCTGGCTGGATCGGTTGGCGGGGCCGCAGGGGCAGCAGCTGCGGGAAAAGCGCAGAAAAACACTGAAGGTGCCTGAAGGAAAGGGTTATTATTATTATTATTATGCGTTCTTATATAGCGCTCGATTACCCGTAGGCATCTCGGCGCTTGCCTTGGGAACCCGTCCTGGCTTTTCCCTGTGAGATACCCGTACTGGGCATCCCCAAGGTGAAAGCCAGGCATCCCGCTGCAGGGGGGCCATAGTGGAGATTAAGCAAGCTGATGCCCAGAGCTGCAGAGTGTGAACCCGTGATTCAAGTAGGTACCGAAACGAGAATTATCGAGTCCGTGGATATTTCGGGCTCAAGACCCTGCCGCGTCGGGAATTGAACCCTGGTCCCGGGTCTGACCTCTGCTTCAGGGTTTACCTCCTCTAACCAGTGAGCCACACTTCTCCACTGTTACACAATACCAGAAATACAATTTAAAAATGAACGCACACACAATATGGGGCACAGGAAAAGAAGAAAGACAATTACGGTGAGCACAGAATGGCAAGAGCAGTGAACGCCGGGCGGACTTCTGGCTCGATCCTGGAGCAGGGAGGCAGTCAGGAGCGTGGCGTGCAGGCGAGGCTGCTGGGGAGAGTGCTGACCTTGAACCTTAAGAAAGCCATGGGATGTAAGGAGTTTAAAATGGCTTTTGTATGCGAGTCTCGTTATGTCTGTGTGTTTGCCTGCTTGTGTGTGCATGTTTTTGTGTGACAGAAAAGTGAGAGAAAGAGAGAGCGAATCAGGACACTCTCAAGAGATATTTTATAGTTCAAATCCTTTTATTCAAATTTTCCATGCCATGTATTGCAACACAGGAGTGTCAGAGCGCCCATCATGAATCATATGTATTAACATCAGCATTAGGTATAATGCAACAGCCCTTGCAAACAAAAACTGCCCTCCCATGCCCACCCCTTATTGTACTCAGTGAAAGATAAAACAACCGTCGAAAAGGAGGAAGCTCTGGTATTGAATCTGTAGGTTATATCTGTTGTCATTACTGGGGATGGTAGGCTCCGTCAAGCAGAGTATGAGTATGAGTAAATATTTCGGGCAGGTGTGCTCCCGAAAGTCAGTTGATAAAGGAGTGAGAAATGGACTCCAGAGCTTTTCAAATAAGGTGTACAGATTTGTGAATGAGTGTGATCTTTTCCATTCCCAATATATGCCATAGGCGATGGAGACAGCCCATGCCTGTGGGAATGCGCCTTGTTCCCCAGTGTGTAAGGATATTCTGGAGTGCGGCACACAGGGCCAATCCTATCAGCCTCCATCGTCTAGATTTCAATGGAAAGGTGAGGATATTGGGCAGCCCTAGCATTGTGTAAGCAGGAAATCTGGGGAGATGTGTTTCCAGGTGCAGGTCTATATCATCCAGCATTTGGGTCTAATACTCAGATATTTTCGGACAATCCCACAATATGTGCAATAAGGTGCCTTGAGAACCACACCACCTCCAACAGTCCGGGGTGTGCCTCGGGTTACCTCTATGTAAGTGCAGTGACGTACCAATAGGTAACCACTTTGGTGGCTGTTTCAATACTTGTGGTGTAAATTTCACCCCATTCCTTCAGGGACAATTGTCTGCCGAGCTCGGTCTCCCAGTGTTTCTGGCTTGCGTTTGGTTGAGGCTTATAGGACTGACACAAGATAGAGTAAAGTTCAGAGATAAGCCGCTTGTCAGATGTTTTTGTTACAAGCCATTTCTCATATTGTGCGAGGGTCTCTGCATCCCAGGGCAGTTTACCGGGTGTAGGAGCCAAGGGCGTAATAGCATATAGTACATCCTCTGCCTCCGGAACTGTGTAATAGGAACGTATCTGGGTAAATGAGAGCACTCCCTCCTCATTAAACCTATGGCCCGAAGAGTAACATTTCACCTCTCGCCATGCAGTAAATGTTCCAGGACCTACACCAGGGGAGAAGCCAGGGTTATCAAATAGTGGTGTGAGAGGTGAGGGGAAAGACGTGAGGGTCGCTTCATCCCGACCCAGTCCCAGACTTCCATGGTTGCCCATAGTGATTTGGGTTTGTGTGCTCTTTTCAAGAAAGGGAAACTCCATAAGTGTGATCCCACTATTGCTCTATCTTGGAACAGCCAGCGTCGTTCTGACTCATCCCCATTCCACCCTATGCGATAGCGAAATTGTGGCACTTTATAGTACTATTGGGGGTTTGGTAAGCAATCAATTAATCAATCATAGCATTTGTATAGCGCACTACTCACCCGGGGGGTCTCAAGGCGCTTGGGGGAAGGGGACTGCTACTGCTCGAACAGCCAGGTCTTGAGTTGTCTCCTGAAGGCGAGATGGTCCTGGGTCAGCCGAAGGTGGGTGGGGAGGGAGTTCCATGTCTTGGCCGCCAGGTAGGAGAAGGATCTTCCTCCGGCGGTGGCTCTTCGGATGCGTGGTACGGCGGCGAGGGCGAGGCATGTCGAACGTAGCTGGCGGGTGGGCGTGTAGAAGGTCAGGAGGTCGTTGAGGTACTTGGGGCCCAGGTCGTGGAGGGACTTGTGTGCGTGGGTGAGGAGTCTGAATGTGATTCTCTTGTTGACGGGGAGCCAGTGCAGGTCCCTCAGGTGGCCGGAGATGTGGCTGCACCGGGGGATATCCAGGATGAGTCGGGCGGAGGCGTTCTGGATGCGTTGGAGTCTTTTCTGCAGCTTGGCTGTGGTTCCGGCGTAGAGGGTGTTTCCGTAGTCCAGTCGGCTCGTGACGAGTGCCTGGGTGACCGTCTTCCTGGTTTCGGTCGGGATCCATCGGAAGATCTTGCGGAGCATGCGTAGGGTGTTGAAGCATGATGAGGAGACGGCGTTGACTTGTCTGGTCATCGAGAGGGAGGAGTCCAGGATGAAGCACAGGTTGCGTGCGTGGTCTGTTGGCTTGGGAGTGATGCCCAGGGCGGGGGGCCACCAGGAGTCATCCCAGGCGGAGGGCGATGGTCCCAGGATGAGGACTTACATCTTGTCTGAGTTCAGTTTCAGGCAGCTGTTCTTCATCTACTCGGAGACGTCTTTCATCCCTTCGTGTAGGCTAGTTCTGGCGGTGGCGGGGTCTCTGGTGAGGGAGAGGATCAGTTGGGTGTCGTCGGCGTAGGAGATGATGTTGAGGTTGTGTTGGCATGCGATGGCTGCAAGGGGTCTCATGTAGACGTTGAAGAGGGTGGGGCTGAGTGATGATCCTTGCGGTACGCCGCAGATGACTTTGGTGGCCTCGGATCGAAACGGGGGGAGGCGGACTCTCTGTGTTCTTCCGGCGAGGAACGAGATGATCCATTCCAGTGCCTTCTCTTGGACACCTGTGTTGCTGAGGCGTTGGACTAGGGTGCGGTGGCAGACAGTGTCGAACGCTGCGGAGAGGTCCAGGAGGATGAGGGCTGCTGTTTCCCCGTTGTCGAGCAGGGTTCTGATGTCGTCGGTGGCTGTGATGAGGGCGGTCTCTGTGCTGTGGTTGGCTCGGAAGCCGGACTGCGAGGGGTCAAGGGATCCGTTCGTCTCGAGGAAGGCGGCAAGTCTGTTGACGGTCTTCTCGATGACTTTGGCAGGAAAGGGGAAGAGCGAGATGGGGCGAAAGTTCTTGAGGTCGGTGGGGTCCGCTGTTGGTTTCTTCAGTAGGGCGCTGAGCTAGGCATGCTTCCAGCTCTCCGGGAAGGTGGCGGTGTTGAAGGAGATGTTGATGATGTCCCGGAGTTGGGGTGCGATGATGGAGTTGGCCTTGTTGAAGACGTGGTGGGGGCAGGGGTCGGTTGGAGATCCGGAGTGTATGGTGTTCATCGTGCGGGCTGTGTCTTCGGTGGTCACCGTGGTCCATGTGCGGAGGGTGGCGGTGGGGGGCGTTGGTTCGACGGTTGGGTGCGTGGATGGTGTGCCGAAGCTGTTGTGGATGTCGGCGATCTTGCGGTGGAAGAACGAGGCGAGAGAGTCGCAGAGGTCTTGTGACGGAGTGATGTCGTTGTTGCCGGTGCTGGGGTTGGAGAACTCCTTGACGATGCTGAAGAGTTCCTTGCTGTCGTGGGCGTTGTTGTCCAGTCGTTCCTTCAGTGATTTCTTCTTGGTGGTGCGGATGAGCTGGTGGTGCTTGTGGGTGGCTTGTTTGAGGGTGGTCATGTTGTCTGTGGTCTGGTCGCGGAGCCAGGCTTTCTCGAGGGTGCGGCAGTTCTTCTTGGAGTCCCTGAGTTCGTCGGTGAGCCAGGTGGATTTCTTGCTTCTGGGTCTGCTGGGAGGGTTCTTCAGTGGCGCGAGGTCGTCGGCGCAGGCGGTCAGCCACTGTGTGAAGTTGCGGGCTGCTTCGTTGGGGTCCGTTGTGCTGGCGGGCGGGTTCTGGCTGAGGGAGGTGGTGAGCTGCTCGGCGGTGATCTTGCTCCAGCTCCTGTGAGGAACCTGTTGCGGGTGGTGGTGGGTCGTTCTTCTTCTGAAGCTGAAGTGGAAGCAGCTGTGGTCGGTCCAGTGAAGTCCGGTGGAGTGGCTGAAGGTGATGTGCTTGCTGGATGAGAAGACGGGATCAAGCGTGTGGCCGGCGTAGTGGGTGGTGGTGTTGACCAGTTGCTTGAGTCCGAGGTTTGCGAGGTTGTCCAGCAGGGCAGCGGTGTTGCGGTCCTTGTTGTTCTCCAGGTGGAAGTTGAGGTCCCCTAGAAGGATGTAGTCAGCGGAGGGGAGGGCGTGTGGGCTGATGAAGTCTGTGATGTCTTCGCTGAATTGTGTGCGTGGTCCCGGGGGTCTGTAGACGAGGGTGCCTCTGAGGGTTGACTTTGGGTCGGTGTGTATCTGGAAGTGGAGGTGCTCGGCGGCGGAGAAGGTGTCGTTGGAGTCGGTCGTGATGCGGATGGTGTTCTTGTGTACGATGGCGATGCCTCCTCCAGTCTGGTTGACGCGGTCCCTCCGGGTGATCTTGTATCCGTCCGGGATGGCGATGGCGATGTCGGGCGCTGAGGAGGCATTCATCCAGGTTTCCGTGAGGAAGGCGACGTCTGGTGATGTGGTGTTGAGTAGGTTCCAGAGTTCGACGGCGTGTCTGTGGACGGAGCGGGTGTTGAGCAGGATGCACTTCAGGTGGTTGCTGTGGGTGCTCGGCTTGGCGGGTGCGGTGCAGGTCCGGAGGCAGGTGAATTTGCAGGCTTGGCAGGTGAAGGGTCCGTGTGTGCGTTTCGGGGTGGCTCGGTAGCAGGCGGGGGTTCGACCGGCGTTGAGTGCGTTGAGGGTGGCGGCGTCGTAGGTCCGTCGTGAGGGCGGGTTTCCTCGGGGGGCAGGGGTCCTGGCGCTGGGCGCGGGCCAGGCGCGGACGGGCGCAGACGGGCTTGCCTTTGGCGTGCCTTCGGCGCACAATCGGCGCACCCGCTGCGCGTCCGCGCGGTCGCCATTTAAGGCTAAGTGGGAGGGAGGAGCAGCTGGGAGGCGGGAGCGGGGAGGACACGGAGAAAAAGGGGGCGTGGCTGCGAGATCACGGCGGCGGAAACGGGGAGCGGGGCAACCAGGGGAAACAGGCAATACGGGATACAATGCACAATATTACAGAGAATTACAAATATACAGCAGGGGAAAACAGTGAGGCAGTACCAGCAAGACGAGCTGGGGAAACAAACACACGGAGCTAGGGAAACAGGCAAAAATGGCAGATCGTGACTGAGCAGCAACGAGGGGCACACACACAGCTGGGGGCCGTGCGGCGCAGGGGTGTCCTGAGAACAGGACACCTGCTTCTGGGGGGCAAATAGATCATGTCTTTTCTCATTCGTGGTCTTTTACCCAACCAGACCAATTGGTTCATGTTGGTCTGTAAAGTTTGTATCATCCCTGTAGGGGGTGTCACCGGGAGGGTTTTTCAAACTGATTGGTTTGTGCCTTAGGTATGTATACAGGTTCCTGGGAAAAAATGAATCCCAAAGTCTAATGTTGCGTTTAGATATAATTTTTTGTATTTATTAATTATCATACATACATACATATCATAAATACAAGTGAGCAATCGAACAGCCGATACGTGTTTCGCCCGTGTGGCGGGGAGCTTTCTCAAGGCAGATTGGCTCTAAGGAATACGAGGAGTCTTGAAATGCGAAGCGATATAAGAAACGGCTAAATCCGTGACGAAGCACAATATCCGGCGAACGGATGAGGGCTAAACAGTCTCTGCCGTCAGAAGGGGTGCCGGAGGGTCTGAAAAGGTACAGAATTTTAGGTAGAGCAGTCATCTTAATTGTGGCAACTCGGCCAAGCCAGGATAGCTGGTGATGCTTCCAGCGGACTAATTCACTACTAAGCTGCCTATGTATGGAACCGTAGTTTAGGGTGGAGGTTGTCGGAATTGAAGAGGCCAGCTGGATTCCCAGGTATGGAACAGCTGTGGTTGCCCATTGTACTGGGTATAGTGCTTTAAGTCTGGAGACCAGAGTCGGGATATGGAAAGGTTAAGAGCTTGTGTTTTGCTTAACATTAACAAGAAATCCTGAGGCATGGCCAAATTCTGTCAAATCAGTTATGAAAGCCGGGAGAGCTGAGGCGGGTTGTCTAGGGACACGAAGACATCATTGACGTAAAAGCTGATGGCGTGCTGTTCCCCATCAAAGGTAACGCTGGTGATGTAGGTGTTGTCTCGAACCTTCTGAGCTAGTGGTTCCATCTAAAGAGCAAACAACAGAGGGGAATTTGGGCACCTCCTGCCGCATGCCCCTGCTAATGGAAAATGGGGTGGAGATGTGGCCATTCGCTCTGACCATCAGCCTAGGGCAGTCATAGCAGGTTAGTATCTATGATCTGAACATCTCTCCAAACCCAAAGTGGGTAATGGTCGCATCAAGATAGTGCCAGTGCACCTGATCAAAAGTCTTCTCGGTATTGATTGTGGGAAACATAAATTCCTTTGTTGAGTGTTTAGCTTTGTTTGATGATATACAGTATGCGTTTAGTATTGTCGCTGCATTGTTCTTGGTGGATAAACCCTGCTTGATCTGGATCAACAAAGTGTGATATGTGCGGCCTAATCTGGTGGCAAGGATGCTAGTAAAGAGTTTTCTGTCGACATTGAGGAGGGATATTGGGTGATACGAGCTTCATTGCTGTTTATCATTTCCATGTTTGCGTATAACTACTACATGTAATGGAAATGGGAGGAAACAAATTGGTCTTTAATTGGCCAAAATTGTAGCGTTCGCTGCAGCTTTTTTTAACAATGGCTTGTATAGCTGTTTTCCAGCACACAGGCACCATATCAGATTCTGGGGACTGGTTACAGAGTTGTAACATTGGGCGCGATAAATCGTCCTCCCATTTTTTCCATTGATTAGGAGGGAGAGGGTTTATAGGGGATCCAGACCTAATAAATCTGAAAAACATTTTAAAAGCTTTTGCAGAAATTGGGTCAACCCTATCCAACCTCACTTTTGAGAAGTCAAGGGACTGTGACAAGTCATTCTGAAGATTGAGGAGCTCAGTGGTGACACTTAAATGCGGTTGTACACAATGTGGAAAAAACATTATTGTAAGGGGAAATCTCTGATTCCCGAGAGCTCTCAATATCTAATAAAATCGTCCTGATTTATGTTAAAAAAAGCTGACACATCATCACATAGCTTCTGTGATGGTGTTATATCTTGCTTAAGACAGGACAGATTTGTGAGGTCACGAAGCATGCCAAAAATCTTTTTGGCTTTATTAGAGGCGGCCAAAACTAGACTGCTTCGGCTTTTGCTTCCCTAACTATATTTTTATAATCATTTAAAGTGCTCTTCAGGCAGAGCTTATCTTCAGTTAGGTAGTGTCTCCACCATTTCCTTTCAAGTTGCCTACAGTCTAATTTAGTCTCCTTTAAAACCACGTTGTACAAGGGGGCAGAAAAGCCTGAATGAGGTTTTTGAGCCATGAGTGGAATATGCTTATGAAGTACCTTTAAAGTTTTGCTCTAAAAAATTTGACAATTAGCCTATATGGAGTTTAAGGGGTTGAGAGCCTTTGAGAAGTCAAAAACAGGCCCCTGATCACAGAGCGCCTATGCTTTTTTCCCATACTTTTACAATTTCAAATAAGCACTTTTCTTTTTTGCAGGCCTCTATTCTTTCTGTGCCTCAGACATCCACCAAATGGCAGTGTTCAAGAACAACTATTCAGCATCCACTTGATAAAGACTTCATACATTTCTAAAGAGGGCCCTTTCTCCAAACTCCTCACTTTAGTGACTAGTTCTCCACCTTCCAGACACATGAATCAAGTCAATACATTTCCACTGTCTGAGAAAGCAGCTGTCATTATTCTCATGTTGTGCCATATTAAGCCAGGGGTATCCAAAGGGATCCCACTTTACTATTCTAATTAAAACTGTGATCAAACTTTAAGGGGTAGTATCTGAAGCCATTAGCGCCAGCGTGTAGTAAAAAGGGTCCAAACAGCCTTAAGTGAAATACTTATTTATTGTAGTATCAACAAACGGTGCCCCCGGCTTGACAGAGCTCACTCAGGAGGTCAATCTATGAACGTTCTAACCCTGCCTTCAACCTGGGTGCAGGGACTCACCAAGAGGTAGGAAAGGGTGGGGGTGATGGGAAATACCATTAACAACGTAAGTTACAACACATCATCCACCCTGGGGAGACAAACAGAAATGGGAAACAAGGAGTAGTAGGGAGTGAGTAGGGAGGGAAAAGGGAAAGACTCATTAATCACAGCATGACCAGGTCTTACGCAGAAGACCCCCTAAAACATTAAGTATTGATTGAGGAGAATAGAGAAACAGACTCACTTCATGCTATATTGTCTGTGCCAGAGCGGAGAAGATCTTTGTCTATAACTTTTCCTACACTGCCCCTCATTCTTCCAGCTGTCGCCCTCTGCAGACCTGCCTTGCTCTACTGTGTGTTCCCTTCCTCTGACAGGAGCTACCTGGTCCTGACTCCACAACTTCCCATCTTCCATGACAACCACATTTCTCTTAACTTCCCTGATCTTACCCGGGGGAAAGAATTTGTCACCCTTCATGGCAAGTCTTACTGGCTTCTTGATGTACACACTCTGTCCCTTTCCAAAGTTCCTCTCCTTGGCGCCCCATTTCTTCTCGTACCATTCTCTGTATTTACTTTGTTTGTGTTCAATCTTCTTGCTTGTCTCCTCCTGATCAATCTCCACCTCTGTTTTCTTCCCCATCCAGCTGGGAGCTAAGTTCGAACCTGCTTTTCTTCTTCTCAAAAGCTCAAAAGGAGAATGTCCTGTAGTTACATTTGGCGTGGTATGGTACGTCCATAACATGTCTCTTAATGCATCATCCACGTTTACTCCTGATTTGCTGGCCAATTGTATGCATTCTTTCAGCATGCGATTTGCTCTTTCTACTTTTCCGTTCGCTTTTGGGCAATATAGAGGGGTACGAACATGGGGAATAGAGTAGTCCTTTAGAAACTCCTTCATCTCCTCCGAGACCAGTTGAACTCCGTTGTCCGTTATCATCGTGGATGGAATACCCTCTCTAGAAAACACCTCCTTTAAGAAATTGATGAGAGACTTCGTGTTAATGTTATGTACCACCTTGTGGGTAATCCAGTTGGAGTAGTATTCAATTAGCACCAACAAATACCAATCCTGAGGAACCTTACCTTGAATGGGACCTGCAATATCGAAACCCAGTTTGTCCCATGGTACCTTTGGAACCTCCACTGCACACAGGGGTGCATGTTTCGTCACTCTTGACTTGTCACTTAAACTGCATGCAAAGCAGTCTTTTACTTTGTCTTCCATGTCCCGATCCATGGCTGGAAACCAATACTCCGCACGTAGTCTTGCCTTGCTGAGAATACGGCCCAGATGGCCCTCGTGAGCTAGATCAATCACCTGGTTTCTCAACCCTTCAGGCGGTACCAATCTTCCTGACTTAAGAATGAATTTCTCCTCCACAGAAAGATTGTCCCTAACATTCCAATATGGTTGGATTTCAGTGTCAAGATCCTTGCATCTGTTTGGCCAACCTGTCACAATGTACTTCTTTACTCTCTTTAAGATATCATCGCTGATTGTACTTTTGCCCTGCTGCCGTTTTGAGGGAGGACAACGCCACAACTTGCGGAACCCGCTTCACGGGTCCCGCTGCGCCGTTGCTGTCAAAGGAGCCACAGGAGTTTCAGGCACCAGCTGGGCGAGTGAGCGTGAGACAGGGCTGCGAGCGAAGGAACCGGGACTCGCTTTCCCAGGAGTCCCGGCAATCCTCCGGCCGTGTCACCTGGCCCGCTCTCCCTGACCGCCCCGCCCAGCTCATCCACCTCAAAAGACCCCGCCTCCCATTCCATGTGGGATCGCTGATTGTACTTTTGCCCTGCTGCCGTTTTGAGGGAGGACAACGCCACAACTTGCGGAACCCGCTTCGCGGGTCCCGCTGCGCCGTTGCTGTCAAAGGAGCCACAGGAGTTTCAGGCACCAGCTGGGCGAGTGAGCGTGAGACAGGGCTGCGAGCGAAGGAACCGGGACTCGCTTTCCCAGGAGTCCCGGCAATCCTCCGGCCGTGTCACCTGGCCCGCTCTCCCTGACCGCCCCGCCCAGCTCATCCACCTCAAAAGACCCCGCCTCCCATTCCATGTGGGATCGCTGATTGTACTTTTGCCCTGCTGCCGTTTTGAGGGAGGACAATGCCACAACTTGCGGAACCCGCTTCGCGGGTCCCGCTGCGCCGTTGCTGTCAAAGGAGCCACAGGAGTTTCAGGCACCAGCTGGGCGAGTGAGCGTGAGACAGGGCTGCGAGCGAAGGAACCGGGACTCGCTTTCCCAGGAGTCCCGGCAATCCTCCGGCCGTGTCACCTGGCCCGCTCTCCCTGACCGCCCGCCCAGCTCATCCACCTCAAAAGACCCCGCCTCCCATTCCATGTGGGATCGCTGATTGTACTTTTGCCCTGCTGCCGTTTTGAGGGAGGACAACGCCACAACTTGCGGAACCCGCTTCGCGGGTCCCGCTGCGCCGTTGCTGTCAAAGGAGCCACAG
The DNA here is from genome assembly GCF_964261635.1 of Lissotriton helveticus. Classification (NCBI taxonomy): domain Eukaryota; kingdom Metazoa; phylum Chordata; class Amphibia; order Caudata; family Salamandridae; genus Lissotriton; species Lissotriton helveticus. Next base: position 397,828,829 of record NC_136063.1, read on the forward strand.
GAGTTTCAGGCACCAGCTGGGCGAGTGAGCGTGAGACAGGGCTGCGAGCGAAGGAACCGGGACTCGCTTTCCCAGGAGTCCCGGCAATCCTCCGGCCGTCTCACCTGGCCCGCTCTCCCTGACCGCCCCGCCCAGCTCATCCACCTCAAAAGACCCCGCCTCCCATTCCATGTGGGATCGCTGATTGTACTTTTGCCCTGCTGCCGTTTTGAGGGAGGACAACGCCACAACTTGCGGAACCCGCTTCGCGGGTCCCGCTGCGCCGTTGCTGTCAAAGGAGCCACAGGAGTTTCAGGCACCAGCTGGGCGAGTGAGCGTGAGACAGGGCTGCGAGCGAAGGAACCGGGACTCGCTTTCCCAGGAGTCCCGGCAATCCTCCGGCCGTGTCACCTGGCCCGCTCTCCCTGACCGCCCCGCCCAGCTCATCCACCTCAAAAGACCCCGCCTCCCATTCCATGTGGGATCGCTGATTGTACTTTTGCCCTGCTGCCGTTTTGAGGGAGGACAACGCCACAACTTGCGGAACCCGCTTCGCGGGTCCCGCTGCGCCGTTGCTGTCAAAGGAGCCACAGGAGTTTCAGGCACCAGCTGGGCGAGTGAGCGTGAGACAGGGCTGCGAGCGAAGGAACCAGGACTCGCTTTCCCAGGAGTCCCGGCAATCCTCCGGCCGTGTCACCTGGCCCGCTCTCCCTGACCGCCCCGCCCAGCTCATTCCAGTTTTACACCCATAACAACCAGTGAATCACGCTGCGCGGGAGCGCGCGGGAGCGCCCGGGGCGAAGCCCGGGCAAAGGGCGGGCCCTCTGAGGCCCTCGTAGGCCAGAGTTGGCCGGGCTGGGCCCATTCTCTAACATTTTCACTTCGGAGTTCCTGCTACAGGTTAGTTAATGGCTACTCCATCTGATGAGGGGACACCTGGGAAGAAGGGTAAACTTCGTAATGGGTCACTGGACAATTATTTCCCTAAGGTTTTGTCTGAGGGAGAGAAGGAATTGACAATGGCTGAGCGAAGGGCTGAGCGGCGTCGCTCAATTGAAAGTTTGAAAACCAGATCCTCTGTTGACTGTGTGCCCGTTTCTATGCCCACCGAGGGGGACTTAAATGACTTTGGGAGGGAAACCGTTAGCCAAGAAGGCTTCCCTCTTCTGTTGCGTGATTGTACCTTGTCCCCTGGTATGACCCCCGGCCCTATTGTAATTGGTTCTCCCTCCCAGATTCCTTGTTACACTACTGTTCCCTTGAAGCCTAAGCTAACGAAACCTAAACAACTAGTGGTAGCCCAGATACACGGCCCACCACCAAACAAAAAAAGGAGGAAATTAAGGGCGGGACCAGGCAAAGCAAAAATTTCCCATTCAGATTTTGGCAAAGGCCCTAAATTACCCTCAACACATGTAAGGGCTACTAGGGAGATTGCAACTTCATTAACATCTGAGACACCAACACCGGAGGTTACTCCGCCTGTTATGGTCCCAAATATAGTGGTCTCTGATAGTAGCCGGGGGCCTTTATCCCCAAACAGACTGACCTCCCCTCCATTTATGGGGGAATTGGAACTTTTATTGAGGTCTCTGCTGTTACCCGTGTCTGAGAGTATCAAGAAAGTCGAAACCAGATTGACATTGTTAGAGTCTGCTATAAATAATATGGCTACGTTGTCCAAGGCCCATGGGAGTGGGGGGGCTCAATCTAAATCTACCACTGGGGTACTGACTAATCAGATTGTAATCACCCCAGTTGCAACCCCCTCTGCTCCACTCCAGTTGTCTAAACAGACGCCTCAGCATCAGGGTAGGGACGTGCCTGGTATCCAAAAACCAAACCCTACAAAGAACCCAAATATCTCTGTACTTGGGACAGAAGGTGACCCCCAAAGGTCAGCGCCAAAAGCCCCTATAGTTAACAGAAGCGAGAGACAGGGGGAAGGGGGTTGTACTAGAGGCCCCTCAACTAGGGTCCCACATGTGGAGATTCCTCCACAAGCGGTGCCCTATGTAGTAGTTATGACCGGGGTTCCGCCACTAGCAGAAAATAAGAAGGAGGGTTATGCCCAATTGAAAAATAAAATAATTCATTGGTTGAGGTCATACAGGCCCATAGCTCCAAATGTGGATGGTGATATTGTACATGTTAGACGGATCTCTTGGTTGGGCAGCAAACGGAAAGACATTGAAGGGGATTTAGTGGTGGTCAATTTTAGAGATCCACGGGCCGTAGACCACATTTTAAATTGGCCATATGGAGGAGGGGGAAACTGTATTACACCTAGGCTTTTAACCTATTTTTACCCGAGGTCGGTTTCATACCCCCCCAATCATCGGGAAGAGTCTTATGCCCCGAGGCCCAATCCTCAGTTTGTATACAATAGTACCTATCCCTTACATGGCCAGTATCCCTCTCAGCCCATTGGACAGTTTGGTTGGACCACGATACCACAGAGTCATTACCCAAGCCATAATAGTGCAATGGAGCATCTTAGACCCTCTAGATACTTACAATAGGTTCTCGCAGCTCACTGGTATGGAGGACTGCGATTGATGCTTACAGGCTAAGGTGGAGGGTTGCGGCCGACAAGGAGTGGTTCCCCAGCAAGTAGGAAGTATTTGTGACAATTGCCAGGAGGCTATCCCAGACGACTCTAATAAGATCAGCATCCGCTCGAATATTGCTCCTCTTGTTGCCTTGGGTATGTCTATTACTGCTGATTGTACTGTACCCCTTAGGCAATCTAGTTGTGTGGGTAATATTCGTACTAATAGTGTGGATATGGGGGGGTGGTTATGGGTGGGCCCTCTCCAGTTCATAAGGGTCGCCAAGTAATAAATCTGTTATCCTGGAATGTAGCAGGGCTAAAAAGAAAGTTAGACATCCCTGAATGGCATGCATTCATCGAGAAGTTCGATGTCTGCCTGTTTCAGGAAACTTGGTGTCTGCTACCAATTGACAAATCTGGTTATACCACTTTCTTTTCCCCAGCAATAAGTAGAGGGAAGGGTAGACCAGCTGGAGGTCTTCTCGTCTGGATAAGAATTGATCTGGACTGGGACATGGTTTCCAATGACCCTCAGTGTAATGATATACTGCACCTCTCTTCTAGGGGCCACATTGAGGGGATTAGGCTTGAACTCTTTAATGTGTATGCTAGAGGGGCTGCGGGGGATAATACTTCTTCAACCATAATGAGCTTAGACTCTGCTCTAGCTAATTGTCCTCCTGCAGCCAGAATTATGGTGGGTGGCGATTTTAATTGTACGTACGAACCCCTTCTAGGAGATGATCCCCTAGGCACTGAGGAGGATGACTCCAGGTGGTCTATCCCACCCTTGATAGTACCCCCCATTCGGAAATGGTATGCTAGGGCAATCCAATTGAACGCCCTTACTAGGGAGCACAAATTAAGAGCCCTCAATGGTAGGACCCTGTCTGATATGTCCGGTGCAATGACTTTTAACAGGCTTACGGCCCCGTCCAGAATAGATTATATTTTAATGAGCGTTAGTATGTGGTCTGACCTTATCGACATGGAGGTGGTACCTACCTTGGATAGTGGCCATAACCCGCTATGCAGTAAGTTTAAATGGGGGAAAAGTAAAGAGAGGGGGGCGAGTGCGCCATTGAAAATAACCAAGGAGATCATCCCTTACGAAAATAATCGTAGATTGAAATGGGATAAGGCTCAGTTAAATGTAGACCAATTAGGGACCATCAAATCTGCCATTGAAGACCTGCACCGAGATTTGGAGGTAACGGAACGGGTGGATGATAGTGTTCCGAACCCTTCCTTCAGCCTCGATTTTGCTTATAAAGGCACGATAGACCAAGTGAGCCAGTATTTTATCTCTAAAGGGAAAAGCTGTAGATCGAACAGGGCCCCGCCCATCTCTAGCAATCCGTGGTATTCGGCGGAATGCAAGGGGAAAAGGAAAGGATTGACAGTTGCCCTCCTCTCAAGGAATCCTATTCTGGTTAGAGCGGCTAGGAGGGACTACTTGAGAGCAATAGCACTGGCAAAGCGTGATTGGGAGGAGGAGCACTGGAGGGATATAACAGACGCTGTGAGCAAGAGGGATACGACGTTATTTTGGGATTTAATTAACAGAGCTAGGCAGGGTAAATCCCAGCCTTTAGCAACCCATATAACCAGCCAACAATGGTTTAATCACTTCTCAGCTCTATATGGCGGTAGTGAAGATACAGCTGGCCCCATGGTTGCTTGTGGCGAGGGAGGGGATCCCGGCGGGGCGATTGAGTGTTTATTCAGGGCCTCTGAAGTAGTTGTAGCTATCAAACACTTGACCCCTAAGAAGGCGGCTGGTCCGGATGGGATCCCTGGGGACCTCCTGATCGCAGAACCCTTGGCCTGGGCCAATCTTATAGCTACTATAATGAATTTGATAGCAAGGGGACACCCCGTGCCTGATTCATGGAAGGGTGCCGAGGTAGTCACAGTGTACAAGAAGGGGGCAAGAGATGACCCTTCCAACTACAGACCGATTAGTCTGATTGATATAATCCAGAAAGTGGTTGGCAGGGTCATTATCTCCAGGGTAGGCGACTGGATGGAGGAGGAATGTATTCTCTCTCATCTCCAGGCTGGATTTCGCCAGAGGGTGGGCACGATGGACCAGGTCTTTCGTCTGCTTGGGATCTATTGGAAGGCAGTTACCATCAAGAAGGGCAGCCTGTACATGGCCTTCATAGATCTCAAGACGGCCTTTGACCTGGTCCCTCGTGCTAAACTGTGGGAGATTCTGGAAAGTATGGGCTTCCCTGGTTCACTCTTGAGACTAATTGTAAGACTCCACGAGGGGACATATGCAAGGATCAGATGGGGTACCCAGGGCCAACTGACTGATAGGGTACCAGTGAGGAGTGGAGTCCGACAAGGGTGTGTTATGGCTCCGACCCTCTTCTCCTTGTTTGTGAATGGAGTGGTGGACCACCTGAGAGGAGAAGAGACGGATGCTCCAACCCTGGCGGGGGAAAAGATTCAGACTCTGCTCTTCGCCGATGACACCTTACTGATAGCTAAATCCCCGATAGGCCTGCAAAAACTTTTGCACCGATTCAGTTCATTTTGTACAGACAGAGGCCTTACCATCAATACTACCAAAACCAAATTGATGGCCTTTTCGCCCTCCAAAAATTTTAAAAATAATTCTCTGCTTAATGGGGCCCCCCTGGAGCTGGTCGACGCATTCGACTATTTAGGGGTTCGGATAAATAGCCGAATGACTTGGAAGGATCACCTGGCCAAAATGATATTGGGCCACAAAAGAGTATCGGGGGTGACCTTGCGAGAGTATCGGGAATCAATTAGTAAACCGGTGTCTCCGGTAATGGCCATTTATGAGGGTCAGATACTCCCGGCTGCACTATACGGCTCCGAATTATGGGGGTTCGACAACGTTAATGAGTTAATCTTGGCAGAAAATAAGTTTTTGAGAGATGTGGTGGCCCTTCCTGTCTCTACCCCGCTGATCCCCCTGCGGTTAGACCTTGGTAGACGAGCCCTAAAGGATATAGTGAGGCTGCGCCCACTGCTCTTTTGGGTCCGCTTAAGAAGGACTAAGGAGCTGGCCAAATACGCCGAAGGACTGGACGACCTAATTTTACTTGATGTCGGAAACAAAATTGGCTGGTTGAAGAATGTGAGGCAATTAGCCTCACAATTGGGTTTGAGAGATGAATGGGAGTCTCAAGCTCCCCCGCCCAAAATGGTTATCAAGAAACTATACTGGGATTGGGTTCAGGTCGAAGCAACACGCAGTATGACAGGGGGGTCACTTACTGAGTGTTTCCTTGAGTTTAAGTGGGCCAGAAAATTGGAACCCCTCTTTGACCTTATAACCAAGCCGCTAGACAGGGCCCTTTATTTAAAATTAAGGTACGGGACCCTCCCGGTACATGAATTTACCTCAAGATGGTCCAACCAGGATTGCCCCTCACGATCATGTCCCGGTTGTGCGGCCCCTAAAGAGACTGTGGCCCATCTCTTTTTTGCCTGTCCCGCGTATAAAGTGGCACGGAAAAACTGGCTGAAACCAGTTTGTAGAGGGCTGGGGCTGAGGTGCCATCGTTCGGACCTACGAGTGATTTCAACGGATTCATCATCTACCTCATTGATTTGCGGGGTGGCAAAGTTTTTGAGTAGTGCCTGGCTTATTAGATCAAGACTTCTGGGAATGAATGCCAGGCCACTAACTAACTGGAGTGGAGTTAACTGAAGCCCATCTATTAGAGTTTTCCTGAGTATTATTGCCTGTGGTCTTTATCATTTGTTGTCTGTGTTCTGTTATATTTTAATCATGGTTTTTCCTTGTTGATTGTTATTATTTAACCTGATGAAATGTATTTTAAAATGTATATTGTTGTCTTTTATGGTGAGTAATTTTACCGAATAAAGATATAACAGACAGATACGATATCATCTTGCTCCATGTGTGCATCCCATTCGTCCTTGGTCAATGCTGCTAGGTTCACTTGCAGGATGTTACTTCCGAAATTTTCCTCCTCAGCTTCCTCCTTGATTGGCGCTCTCGATAGGAAATCCGCCACCTTATTTTGTTGACCTGGGATATACGCCATTTTGAAATTGTAGCCTTGCAGCCCTAAAACCCATTTGGCAATGCGAGGGGGTCATATTCTCCATGTCTTTGTTAGTGAATATTGAAATCAACGGCTTCTGGTCTGTATGCACTTCAAATGGAACACCCCACACGTAAAATTTGAAATGCCTGATAGCCCAGAAGACGGCTAAAGCCTCTTTCTCCAATGTGGAATAGTTCATTTCCGGATTTGTGAGAGTCCTGGATGCAAAAGCGACCACTTTCACTTTGTTGTCAACCCTCTGGGCTAAAGCCGCTCCAATCCCTTTGTTGCTGGCATCTGTTGAAATTATGGTATCCTTTTCTGGATTGAATTTGCCAATGTAGGGGGCCTGAATGATAGCTTCTTTTATGTTGGTAAAAGCTGTGTCTTGCTCCATTCCCCAATTGAATTTACTATCCTTCTTGATAAGTTCTCTTAGAGGATGTGACTTTGTGGCAAAGTCTTTGATGAATTTGGCCATGTATTCTGCCAATCCCAAGAACGACATGACATCCTCTCTGTTAACCGGAGTGGGAGCATCTCTCACTGCGTTGACCAAATCACACTTTGGCTTGATTCCCTCTTCAGAGATTGTGTGACCCAGATAATCCACCGAGCACACTCCAAGCTTGCACTTGCTCGCTCTCGTGGTGAACCCAACCTCTTTTAATCTCTCCAATACTCCTTTCGTGTTGTCATTGTGCTCTTTTTCATTAGTTCCATAAATTAGGATATCGTCTTGAAAGCACATAGTTTTGATGCAGTCTTTAAGAATATGTTGTATCACCCTTTGAAATGTTGCAGCGGCGGATGCCAAACCAAACGGCATCCTCTGAAATTTATAATTACCGAATGGGGTCGTGAAAGCTGTTAAAGACTGAGACTCCGGGTGTAATTGGATCTGGTAATATGCAGTAGACAAATCCAGGACACTGAAAAATTTCGCACCCTGGATTGTGCTTAGCATTTCGCTTATCCTTGGCAGGGGAAATCTATCCACCTGGATGTTTGCATTTAAGTCCCTCAAATCGACACAGAGCCTTATGTTACTTCCCCCATCCTTGGTCGTGATAACGATCGGGGCCAACCACTCCGAACTTTCGATTTCCGAGATGACACCTTGGTTGACCAGCTTCTCCAATTCTTTCTTCAATGGCTCCCTCATGCACAGTGGAATAGATCTGGTCTTGTGTACGACAGGTACTGCCCCCTCTTTAAGGACAATTCTGTGCATGTAGTTCTTGAGCACACCCAGCTTATCACTAAACACCTCCTTGAATTCTGAAATTAAATTTTCTGCAATTTTGGGAGGTTCAACCAGGAGTACTTGCTCTTTATTGTTAGGATCTAATTTTATCCCTAACTCCTTTTGATGCTTCCACCCAAGAAGACTGGAACCCCTTGTAGCTAGATAAACCTTGCCTACAGTATGCCTGTCCTTGAAGGTGATCCTCATTATCGCCATGCCTTCTAAGGGGATGCGTTCCCTATTGTATCCCGCTGGGCAAATGTCAACTTTCTCTAGCTTAACCTGGTGTCGGGCAAATCTCTCATCGAAAATACTTTTATCAACAAGAGTAAAAGGAGAGCATGAGTCAGCATAAACTTGAAACTTTTCACCATCTAGGGTTATTTCGCATGTATTGTAAATGTTATCATCCTTGACATTTTCATCATCCACCTGAAATATGTATGTTTTCTCACCCTCATCCTCTCTAACAACATTTTCAATTGCATTTACTTTTTGACCCACAGTTTTACAAACTTTTGAAAAATGCCCCCTCCTATTACATTTTCTACACACAACATTTCTTGCCGGGCACTTCCAATTGTTCGCCAAATGATTAGGGCTACCGCCTTTGAAACACAGAAATCCTTCATTCTTTCCAAGTTGGTTACTTTTGTATTTTTCTCCCACCTTACAAACAGTTTCCTCTACATCAGTAACCTTTCCCTCGAGCTTTTCACTGTTTGCTCCATCTCTTATTTTCATCTCTTTCATGCATAACGCTGTGTGTTCTAAACCCTTCGCTATACTTAGAGCCTCCTCCAGGTCAGGGTTTCTAGTGAGCAATTCTTCTTGAATTTTAGGGTCATTGGTACACCTCACTATCTGGTCTCTAATCATGGAATCAGTAAGTGCTCCAAAGTCACAAGTGGCTGATAAACCCCTCAAAACTGCTACATACGATGTCACTTTTTCCTCTTTCTTTTGCACCCTCTTGTAAAATTTGTGTCTCTGCAACACTACATTCACTTTTACTTTAAAATGCTCTTCTAATTTCCTTAGGGTATATTCATATACATTAGTACCTTCCACTTCTTCCTCCTGTTCATCATCCACCATTCTGCCTGTTATGTCCTCAAAAACTTTCCTTCCGTGAATGCCTAAATTATGGAGCAAAATGTGCTGTTTCCTAACGTTGTTATACTTGCTCCCCCCAATCGCTATGAGGTAAGACTTAAAAATACCTTCCCACCTCTTCCAAGGGATATCAGGCTCACCTAGCTCATTAAGGAAAGGTGGTGGTTGACTCATACCTGCTCCCGCCATTGCCATGTAGTGAAAAGCACCAATCTAGAAATTCGTCCCCCACCAAATGCCTAACCGTGGGTGATTAAGACTCAACCCTACACAGACAATTCCCAGGATTTTAAAGGAACAAAAACAAAAATACTAATGGTGATTGCACCCAAAAACAAAATACAACTCATACAATTCCCTCCTAGAATTCCAAAAACCCCACTGACCTTCTCGTTTAATAGTTTTACTTTGAGTAGTAGAAAATGAATTCCAAATGCAGTATTACAATATACAACCTGCTTCTCGACCCTCAGTTTAAAAATAAAATAAAATTTGGTACACCTTTCCACGAACTGCCAAGAGTTCAGCGATGTATAAATGCTCTTCTTTACTTCAGTATCGGATGATAGTCCTATTTTTATTGCTGGTTATCTTCTTTGTTATGCTTTTCCCTCAACCAATAAGTACCGCCTAATGCCAGGAGGCGGAAACTTCCTGAAGGAAAACAGATCCAGTCACAAACGGGAAAGAAGCGCTCTCTACACTGTTGTCGACGTCTCTCTGTCAACACATTCCTGAAGCAATTTCCGAGAATGACCACCGCATTGCAGGAGACTCTTCCTCACACTGGCACCACGATGCAGAAGTCTCAGACACAGTCTTGCCACACGACGGCTCCCGCTGACTGGAGGCCCCCCTCGACCGGCGACCTCGACAAAAGCGGCGCGGCTGAAGTGAAATAACGGCACACCTGCCTCAGACCTGCACAACCCTCACAGCGGGAAACTTCAAACGCGAAGTCAGTGGCGTTAACTTGTTGAATTTCACTATGTGCGCTGAAGATAGAGTGATTAAACCAGGAGAAGAAACCTTCCCCCCGGATCCTTAGAAGTGCTGACAGGGAAGTTTAGGCAAAACTCAACTCCATTGTAAGTTCGTCATGTAGGATTTAATCACCACTGCCACTTCTCCTGACCCCAGACGGAAAGAGCCGAACCACAGACTGACAGGAGGCAAGTCTCTAAACTGTGAGTAATACTGAATCTCTATATTTTCCTTTCTGCCTTCTTCCCGCACATGTTCTTTATATATTTTGCATTCCGCTTTGGGCTCCAGCAACGCTCAGCACTCACCATGAAATCCAGATCCCTTTTTATTTCATTTGCCTCCTCATAACTTTTCCGTCATCCTCCGGTCAAGCATCACTATAATCAGGGAGGGGCACTTGATAAAGACTGTCCCTGGCAAGCCTCCGGACCTCGTCGCCACCAAAGTGTAGTAAAAAGGGTCCAAACAGTCTTAAGTGAAATACTTATTTATTGTAGTATCAACAAACGGTGCCCCCGGCTTGACAGAGCTCACTCAGGAGGTCAATCTATGAACGTTCTAAACCTGCCTTCAACCTGGGTGCAGGGACCTACCAAGAGGTAGGAAAGGGTGGGGGTGATGGGAAATACCATTAACAACGTAAGTTACTACACAGCGTTTCCAGAATCTCCCTTTATTGCGTTTGCTTTTTTACCCAATATATTCTCTCTTGTTGCTATGATCATGAGATTACAGCTTCCTTCGAATGCAGACTAAATCTCGCAATAGTTCCATAAACATGTGTCCAGCAATTACTCTTAAAACTTAGCTGATTAGCTGTCCTTGCTGAAGCAGTGGTGTAACAGTAGCCTAGCAGGACACTTTTCACATGACTGTTGTGCCTATCAAAGTACTTAACATATTACTATCTCATATGAAAATTGTTTCTTTTTACAGTGTTACGTCCTCAGATTGCATGGCATCCAAAAAACTCTCATCTCATTCACCATGGCTTAAAACTTCTGACTGCCCACTCTCCCTTTCTTTTGCCTGACCCTCTCCACACTTTCTATCCTCTGCATGCCTTTTGTCTCCGATCTTTATTACTGAATTTCTGCAATGCCCTCATTTCATTAAAAAAACACACAACCTCCTTTTTTAAAAGTTGTATCTGCAAACTAACAATACCTAATCTCCTCTATCTCATGGAGTAATACCAACAACATTCTGCATGAACTCCCACCCCTTGCCCCCCACCAATGATCACACCTAACTCCTATTAATTTAATTCATCACAAAGAAACTGGAGTAAATGTACGGAGTTGTTTTCTTGAGAACACAAAATGTGTTCCAATAATTACTGGATTATCCACTAACCTTGGTCTTGGACCTGGCATCCTTTTTTCTTCTTATTTTATAGATAGTGAGTTTCTTGCTCAGCACCATCTGTTCCCTGTTTAGTGCATCTAACCTCTTTTCAAAGTTGGTGATCGTGGTTCCAAGATCTTTTAGAATCCCAGCATGTTTAGAAATGCAGATACCCCGCATGTAGAACTTGAAGGCATCCCATAGTGTGGCCCAACGGGTTACGGACCCTGTGTTTGTGTCAAAGCAATCTTCTATAGCTTCTCTGATCTTGTGTGAAAGATTGTCCAGCAAGGTGTGACCAGGGAATATCCACTGCCTCTCAACACCTTTGGGCCTAGGGATACAGAGGTCTAAGACCACCGGGGCATTGTCAGAGTATGTTCTGGGAAGGAGTTTAATTGTTTTGTACCATGCGACTACATTTGGAGTGACCAGCCAGTAGTCCAGTCCAGTCCAGGTTTCATAATAAGCTGTATAGTGAGTGTAGGCTGGCCTATTTGGGTGTCGGCGCCACCAAACATCGATCAGCCCAGTGGAGTCGCACAAATCCATCAGAGCCCGGCACGCACGTGGTTTAGTGTCAGAGGAGCAATCCAGCGATGGATCCATCAACATGTTAAAATCACCCCCCTTACAAATAGAATCAGCGTCTAACTGCAAATTTTGAGAATGTATCTCATAAAAAATATTTAGGGCAATCAGTGTTGGGAGCATATATATTTACCAATGCAGTGCGATGACCCATTAATAGCCCTGTTACCACAGTGTAGCACCCTTCTTTATCACTATGCACTGAGTGTAACTGAAATTCTATGTTTGTTTATTATAATTGCAGTACCCCTTGCATACGTGCTGTACCCCAAGAAGTACCTGTGCGAACCCCATCTGGACGTAAACTCAATATTATCAGCCTTGGGGAGATGGGTTTCCTGCAGAAACAGAATGTCAATCCCATGCCTCTGCAGATAATGCAGGACACCCCTCCCTTTCTTAGCATTGTTCAACCCCCTGACATTCTAGGTGACCAGCGAATTGTTAGAAAAAGTGGGCAAGTTATCCAACACCGGCATTAGTGCTATAGATCAATGAACGTTGATGTGTAGTGGTCTTAATATTGCTTGATGCTGAGGGAGTAAACCATGACAACAATGTTAGGAAAAATAAACTGAGCAACCCCCCCGACCCGCCCCCACCCATCCCTGCTCAACCCCATGCAGCGAACAACCCCAAAGAGTATACCATTACTTGCTCCTGTCAACCTGTCAACATTGAATATACTAGCAAATCGAAACACATCATAAACCTTTTACACACTTAACGTGCTAAACACACAGTGGGTGGCAACGCCACGGACCCCATCTTTTGTCATATCAAACCAGCCCAACTTGTGGCTGAAGGCATACATGATGAAGCGATAGTTATAAGAGTTACCACAGAGAACGAGGCCACAGCTTGTCCATCACTCGGTTGAAAAAAGTTCCACACTGGCAACGGAGACGCTATGTGGAGGAGAGGATCTAGCTCCATCTTTGCTTTTCTGGCTACCATTGCCCTTGTAGCCTCTGCAGAATTCCTGAACTGATGCTGGGGAGTCAAATATCCGGGATCTCCACTCAATGTCTACTCTAAGACGTGCTGGGTATAGCATCCCATATCGTAGACCCAGATTGCACAGTGTGGCCTTCATGCCATTGAACTTGCACCTCGCCTCTTGTACCATCATCGTGAAGTCAGGGTAAAGGGACAGAGATGAACCCTGCCAGCTAAGAGACCCCTTCTCTCTTGCTAGGCGTAATGCAGTGTTCCTATCACGAAAGTTTAGGGGGCGCGCAATATTGGGCCTGGGTGGATATCCAGGATTGGGGCGAGGCTCCAGTGAGCTGTGTGCAAGCTCTACGATGAAACCAGGGGTGAAGGCGTCTCTGCCAAAAACGTCAGTTATCAAAGTTTCGATAAATTGGTCCATACAACCGGTGTTGGAGGACTCCGGAACACCCAGTATGCGGAGGTTACTTGCGCCTACTGCACGCCTCTAAATCCTCGTTCTTTATTGCCACCTCTTTTAGGAGTCTTTCAACTCAATCCAGACGTCGGACCGATTGAGCAGACCCGTCCTCCAAGTCTGACACCCTTCCGTCCACTGTGTCTAGGCGCCTATCATGTATGTCCAATTTGGCATCAAGGGAGTCCAATCGCTTATCCCAGGTGTCCAATATGCTGTCCAGAGCCTTAAAACCCGCTCTTAGCTCCAGCAGAAGATAGGACGAGTCCGCTGGTGGGGTCACGACCGGACCGGAGTTAGAGTGCCCCTCTGCCATGTCTGCGTCTGTATCAGGGCTCTTATCAGTACCCTTGGTGAATGGAAGGAGCCGCTGTTTGGGGTCTTTACGACCCATACCTTCCTGCCCACATCCACGGAAAGACTGGTATCTGCTGTGAAGAATGGGGCGCAACAGACGTGGGAGCTAGAAGGGCAGATGTAGCAAAATCCAGTGGCTTTAGACACCAGGGATCATGCATGCACACACTACATCGTGTCTTGAGGCAACCAAGAATCAAACCTAAATCGGAATCAGGGATTTGCCCACATGCACTGCGCCCTCCTGCACAGCATGAGACTCCGCTCTAGCAGGTCCGCAGATCCACACTTGGCCGTGCCTTAGTTAAAGTCAGAGGACCCACGTCCACAGGTTCACCCCACGCAGCACTACCAGAGCAGTATTTCTTTGGGGCCATAGTTGCAGGCACAGCCTCCGTCTTGTGCGCGCTTCGCAGGAGCAGTCCCGACGTGCACCACGGCGCTGTAGCGAGGACACTCAGTGGGAGAGCGACCCCCCCTAATCTGTGGCCCACTCAACTGGCCGGGCGGCCATGTCCCAGGCTCACCCGCGGCCCCTGTTGCAGCGGCGCCTCCGGGACTCTAGACCGGCCAGAAGACTGTGGCAATAGCAGAGTGCACCCAGATGAAGGGCACCATGACTGCCAATGGGGGACGAGGCGGGGGAGAGTCAGGACTCAATCTCACTCACCTCGCGCTTCTCCTGCACCGGATGGAGCAGGAATCTGCGGCCTCGATGCAGGGGTCGAGGGGTGTATGCATCACGATGGTCGCTGCACTACCGGACTTCGTCGGGCCACAATCGAGGGCCTGGCTTCAAATACGCATCATGCTATGCCCAGGCAGACTTCACAGGCGAAAAAAGGACGGAAAGTATGGCTTTGCTGGCGTAGCTGCTGGGCTTCAAGACGACGATCGTGTGCTCTGTGCAGCGGTCACCTCCTTGGTCGCCCCCAGGGAGTCATTAGGCAATACCTCTAGATGTTATCAGGGTAATCCGGCGGAGCTTCACTGCCGCGTGGCCATTTTGGTCGGGGGCCTGGCCACATACCCCCTGGACCTGGCATCCTTGATGTAGTTTTTCCCTAACTTTTTGCGTTCAGGCCTCCTGTTTTTGCTGACTTTCCGTTTGCTGGCCTTAGGGCTCTGCGCACATTACCAGTGCTAAAGTGCTTGTGCTTTCTCCTTAAACCATTTTAGATTGGCTTATAAGCAAAGGGTATTTTTAATTTACTTGTAAGTCCCTAGTAAAGTGACACTACCTGTGCCCAGGATCTGTAAATTAAATGCTATTAGTGGGCCTGAGGTTGATTTGTTTCGCGCCAGTCAAGGCCTGACTCATCCGCTCTTATATAGCCGAGAATCCGCTCAGGATCTCTAAGGTATTGGTTAATTCACTATACTTGTTGGGGAGTTTACATGATAGCTCTCTTCCTACATTGAGTGTAACAACATTTAGAAGACCTACTAGTTACTTAAGGACCCTAGTTCTAAACATCCAAAGGGTCTACAACCTGGGGATACTACATTCAGAGCCCTTTAAGAGGCCCCTTGCACCATGCCACATTTTCTGTTTCTCTGTCCTGATGAAGACCCGTGGTGATGTTTGATATGAACACACAACTTTATTAGGTCGAAACATCGACGATAATTATAGGTGTTCCTTACCTATATCGAGCATACCCCACATCCCAGCAATAAGGACATAAGCTTGAACATATATGAGCCTCCTATTTGCACCCTTGTTATTTTTGTATTTTGTGTTAAATTATGAAATGTCTTGTGTATTTAATGTTTTTTAGTTGTGATACACATTGTCAATCTTGCATTTATTTGTTTTTCTTTACTGTTTATGTTAAGTGACAGTCCTGTGTGTTATTGTGATATGTATTATCTTCAATTTTCCACGTTATATCTGTGTTAATATACTGAGTTGAACTTCAAAAAAAAATATTTGGTGTCAGTTTGTGTCTTTTACCTATTAACCTGTTGTGCTACAGCATTTGTTTGGTCACTCCTAGTTAAACAGGAGACAAAGATGTTTTGAAATGCAATATTGTACTATTTACAGAAACAATTGTTGCTTTACACGATTAGTGGGTCTGCAGCACTGATACTCAATTAAGTAGCACTTTAAACATGTCTTAGGCCTGCCATTGCAGCTTGTATGTGTGCAGTTTTAAACTGCCATTTCATGTTGGCAAAGTAAACCTATTGTCAGGCCTAAACCGCCCTTTTTAATACATATAAGTCACTGCTCTTGGCGGGCATCCGTGATGGCCGCGTGAGCACAGCGCTCTCCGGACCCCCGCCACTCCCGGCATGATATCCTGAACATATCCTGATTCTTCACGAGGATCTATGTAGAGGACGCTGGGCTGATCTTCCTGGGATTTCTGGAATTTGATTTGGACCCGGGGCGCCGAAGATACGGCGATTTGAACTTTCGGGGCCCGCCCTTGCAGTGCGCCCGGGACTGGGTGAGGCTCTCTGGCCGTCTCGGAGTTGAACAACAGCGGCAGGGGGATTGGACTAGTGGGTCCCCCTCTTAAGTTTCGGTTTCGATTCTGCCTCAGACTGAGACATTTGGCAGGGGAGTCTGGCCTGGGCTGTGTCCGGCGCACTAGACGGCTGTCGGGCCTTTGGCTGGCTTATTCTCCTTTCAGGCTGGTCCTCTCCTAGTGGTACCCTTGCAGCTGCCTTTTGGTCCAGAAGACCTGCTTTCCTGTGGCCATTTCCATCGGGTCGAGTGAGTCTCCTGGTGACGTGGTTTCCGACATGGCGGGCAGAGGGGACCGAGAGACACGAAAGACCAAGACGCCCCTGCGTGGGGGCCCGGTCCAGTCTAACGTCATGGACCGCTACACCCATGCGAAGGGGTCCCCCGGAGCCGCCCTGCCTGGCCCAAGTGCGGTTGACCACATTGTGGACGCATCAATGGAACCGTCCTTGCAGGACATCATGGGCGCCATTTCTGGCATGAAGGAAACGATAGGCCAACAATATGAAGCCTTGGCCCACAAGATCGACACAGTGGCCATTGATGTAAACTTGATTCGGGCCGACCTATTTAAAACCAATGAGAAGGTGAAGTCATTGGATCTCAAATCATCCAGCCTCACGGCAGACGTCTCGGAGATACAGACCGAGATTGGCAACCTCCGTAGGGTGAACGATTTCATGACCCGACGCTTGGAGGACTTTGAGAACAGGGCACGTCGCTGTAATGTGCGTGTGGTTGGCGTTCCGGAGAATCCAGAACCGCACTCTGTTGATCTCCTGGTCGAGGACCTGATCCAGAACTACCTTTCTCCGTCTGGGCTGAGTAAGTTCTTCGCAGTGGAGCGTGCCCATCGTGTTCCGGGAGGCCAGGGTAAGCCAGGCGCCCCGCCGAGGCCTATTGTTGCGAAACTCTTCCACTATAGGGATCGGGACGCTATCTTGCAGGCATCACGTGTGAAGGGCCCGGTGGCCTTTGAGAACGCCACGGTGAACTTTTATCCGGACATTTCTCAACAGGTGCAGAAACAGCGTATGGGCTTCCGTGGAGTCAAGAAGCGTCTCCGGGACATGGGATTGCGCTACGCTATGCTTTTTCCGACCAGGCTGCGAGTTGAGTACAATGACCGAACCTTTTTCTTTGATCGGCCTGACTCTGTGAATGACTAACTGGACTCTCTGCCGGACCGACCTCCTGCGGCTGAGTCCGCCGCCCACCCGGGTGGTGCTGAGGGTGGTGTAGAGAGCTGAACTATTTGTCTATGCCCGGGTCCTCGTGTAACGTAACCTCTTCTGGGATTCTATGCCTAAGTGCCTCTACTATCTGTGTGTTTTCCTTGTTATTTATCTTGTTGGGGTGGCGGGTGGGCCAGAGCCTTTCCTCCTCCGGGGTCTTTTTGTAGAATGGGGGTTCTTGGGCGACAGGCACACTGCATGTTGGGGGGGCTTTTTAGCTTCTTGCAGGGGTGCAGGGTGGGGGGTGTTTCCTTTATTGTTGGGGGGTGGGTGGATGGGAAGTTTGATGTTTATGTGTTGTGTCCTCAAGGCGATTCTATCTTGCTAATGATGTTTTTGATGTCATGCTCATTGGAGGGGGGTTGCGGCGTTGCTGTGTGGGATGGGGGGTAGCGGGTTGAGGTTTATTTCGTGGAATGTTAATGGTCTGGGGGATCGTATTAAGCGGGGTGTGGTGTTGCGATGTCTACGACGTTTGTCTCCGGATATTGTTTTCCTACAGGAGACTCATTTAGTGGGCAATACATGTCGTGCACTGAATAGGTGGGGCTATCGCCTCGCCGCACATTCGGGGTTTACTACGGGTTCCAGGGGGGTGGGTATCCTTGTTCGGGCTTCCCTCCCCCTAGCTATTGATGATGTGATCCTAGATGATCGGGGGCGTTATGCCGTCCTCGTGGGTCGCTATGAGGGTCGGACCCTTTCCTTGTTTGCCGTTTATGTGCCCCCCGGTCTACAGACCTCTACCTTTTCCGATTTGGGCCGTGTGTTGTTGAACCTCCCTGTTAGTACTCTCTTCATAGCGGGTGACTTTAATTCTGTGTTCTCCGGTCTACATGATCGTCACCCCCCTAGGGACACCCCTTTGGCCCAACAGTGGCTGGGTGGGTTTCTGGATACGTTCGGCTTGGTGGATTGCTGGAGGCTTATGCATCCTACTCAGCTTCAATACACTTTCCACTCTGGGGCCCATGGGAGTCTGTCTAGACTGGATTATTTCCTGATGCCTGCGGCGCAGTCGCCGGCGGTTCGTGAGATTAGACACCTCCCCCGGGGCATCTCTGATCATTCTCCGCTCTGGCTTTGTTTTGAGGTGGGGGTGGAGGCGGCGGGCCGGGTGGCTCCTATCAACCCATGGTACCTCACCTCCCCCGAGACCCGCAATCTCTTGATTAAGTCTTTGGATAATTATTTTTTAGACAACGAGGGTTCCGTCTCCTCTGCGGTATCCCTGTGGGAGGCCTTTAAGACGGTGATTCGCGGGCAGGCCCTTTCCCTTATTACTGAATCCAAAAAGGCGAGGAATCGGGAGGTGGTGGACCTTGAGAGGGAGATTGCTGAGATGGAGGCTGACCTAGAATCGGATGTTACATCTGATAAACTCCACGCCCTGGGTCTGAAGCAATTTGCTTATAAATCTTTGGTCACAGATGCGGCTAAACTGATGTTTCGGGAGCAACAGGGTCGTTTGTATGATGTGGGGGACAAAGCGGGTAAATTATTGGCATGGTTGGATAAGAAGGAGAGGGCGAATCGTGTGGTGCCTGTGATTCAGAGTTCGAACGGTGTGAGAGTGACAGACCCGGTTGGAATAGTTGAATGTTTTGCGGATTATTTTCGTGTGGTTTATACCCCTGTGTCTGAACGGGATGTTGATGACTCTCGCCTTTTGTTGCATGATATAGCTCTGCCCAGTGTTTCCGATTTAGACCGAGTCTCTTTGGAGTCCCCTTTTACTGCGGACGAGATAGCGACGGCCATTCGCTCACTCCGTTCGGGCAAAGCTTTGGGCCCGAATGGATTGCCAATTGAATTGTACAAGCTGAGTCCTGACAGGGTGGCGCCCTATCTTCGTACCATGTTTTTGGAATCCCGCGAACGGGGTATTCTCCCGTATGATCAGCGTCTGGCTACGATAGTTGTTATTCCCAAAGAAGGTAAACCTCGGGACCTTTGTTCGTCTTACAGGCCCATTTCCCTGTTGAATGTTGAACCCAAAGTCCTGGCTAAGCTCCTGGCTACCCGCCTCTTGACGGTCATTAGTGGCTTGGTTCATCCGGATCAATCCGGATTTATCCCGCATCGCAACACGGCTCTTAACCTACGTCGTCTCCACGGAGCTGTTGCGAGGGCGGGGCTTCTGACGGAGCCGGCCATTTTGGCTTCGCTTGACGCCTCGATGGCCTTTGACACGGTAGAGTGGCCCTATCTTTGGGCAGCTCTTGAGAAATTTGGTTTTGGACCTGAGTTTATTGGTTGGGTGAAGTTGTTATACGCCGAACCCTTGGCACAGGTAGTGGTGAACGGTCGGGTTTCTGTCCCCTTCTGTCTTGGTAGGGGGACCCGTCAGGGGTGCCCCTTGTCTCCGTTGCTTTTCGCGCTTGCTCTGGAACCGTTGGCTGCGTGGCTTCGATGGGAACCTTCACTCAAAGGGATCCGTTGGTCACCGGATTTTGAAGACCGCGTCTCGCTTTACGCGGATGACATTCTTCTGTATCTTACTTCCCCGCGTAAATCTTTAAATGTCTTATTTGACGTTCTTACTTCGTTTGGTGCTAACTCGGGTCTGGTTATTAATTGGGCTAAGTCCTGTGTGTATGTTCTCTCGGGTGTTTTGCCCCCATTGCCGGACAGGTTTCCTGTCCAGGTTTTCCAATCTGGCTTCAAGTATTTGGGGATCTTTATTACGCTGGACTCCTCACTCCGGTTCGAGCGTAACCTCCTCCCCCCGCTTCTTAGACTGCGACTGGATGTGGCCCGTTGGCGTAAACTACCCCTGTCTCCTCTGGGCAGGGCTGCCCTTTTTAAAATGATGTCTTTGCCGCGATTCCTCTACGCGCTTCAAAATTCTTTTGACGACATTCCCGCTACCTATTTCCGAGAGATCGAGAGTCTTCAAAGGCAACTGATCTGGGACGGGCGTCCACGTATCGCCCTTGCGAAACTTACCATCCCTTGGTATGACGGGGGCATGGCGCTCCCCGATATCAAGAGATATTATTGGGCTTCCCAGCTGTCTGCCATTAACCACGCAATGTATTCCCCGGGTCGAGATCCGGCCTTTGAGATGGATAGACTCCAGCTGCCGGGAGGGGATTTTAATAGAGCGCTTTATTCCAGATCGGCCGGGCGCCATCTTGTGGGCCCGTCCAGGACCGCTGTCAATGTGTGGCATGCCGCGAATGTGAGTTTGGGTTGGGAGAACCGACTGACAATGGCGACTCCGCTTTATGCTTCTGAACGTTTGGGGTGTCTCTGGTCTACTAAGGGCTTTGACCGCTGGGATATGATTGGTATATGTAAAGTGGGTGATGTCTGCGTGAACGGTAGAGTGAAGTCTTTTCAGGCCCTTAAGGCAGAATATGACTTGAGTGATAGAGAGTTTTTTCGGTATTTGCAGGTCCGGCATGCCCTGACCTCTGTTCTGGCTCCTGATGTGACCCTGCCCGAGTCCTCCCCCCTTGAGGATCGCATACTGGATGGACACCTGCCCGATAGCACTATCTCCCTTATTTACAAGAAACTGATTAATAATCGCGCTGATTTATTGATCCGACTTAGGGAGGTTTGGGTCGGTGATGGATTGGACTTGGATGACGAGGATTGGCAGTCGGCACTCTCTTCTCCGAAAGAGGTCGCCATCCCCGCCCGTCTCCGTTTGGTCCAACTTAAGATCCTCCACCGGGTATATGTAACTGGTCCGCGTCTGGTTGTGATGGGTTTTTCCCCAGATGGCTTATGCAAGCGTGGTTGTGGGATGAGTGCTACATTTCTGCATATTCTTTGGGAATGCCCGGTGGTAGCAGCCTACTGGATTGATGTGCTTGCGGTGATGACTGTTGTGACTGGTATTACCCTGCGGCCTGAGGCCTGACGATGCCTGTTGAACGTGTGGGAACCCACCGACTATTCTGTGACCCAGACCAGATGGGCGACCTTGGGATACATGGTCGCGAAGCGGGACATTGCGCAACTCTGGGGCGCATCCAGACCGCCCGAAGTCTCGGTGTGGGAGGATAACATGGACTGGTCCATGTTCCGAGAGAAGACCGTCTATGTGGCTAGGGGCAGACCCAGGGCGTGGACGAAGATTTGGGGTCAGTGGAATGCATATCGTGGAGATATTTGTACCCCTCCCTTGGTTGACATTCCCGATGTTACCTTATCTCCCTAGGCTGACGTTCCCGAAAAATGTTTCATGTTATTTTAGGATTTTCCTGCCCTCCCCGCTGGCCCCCCCCCCCCCCCGGCCTTGCCGAGTCCCATTGATTTGCTTTTGTCTTCCTGATTAGTGTCTCTCCCCTCCGCCTTCTGGGCTGACTTGATTAATGTGCATTCGCCTTGTTTAGAGTTCGTTGTTTTTATGATTAATACAGAAAATTGTTATGTCCTGTCCTATGCTTTGAGCAATAATTGGTATATGCTTTGTGCCTGGCCACGAAAGTGATCGTTTGCTTTTTATGTTGTGCGTTGCTATTAGCGGCCAGCCCGTGTGGTTGTGGGCCCATCTCTGTAATTTTTCTTTGATTGCTCAATAAAAGTCTTTATCCAAAAAAAAAAAAAAAAAAAAATATATATATATATAAGTCACTGCTAGGGTAGGGCCCTGGACAGGTCAGAGGGCAGTGCAGTGTGCAATATATTTTAAAAGTAGGAAATGTACTTTTAAAAGTCCTGGTAGTGAAACACTCTTAAATGTGCTTTTACTACTGTAAGGCCTACATCTCCCATAGGATAGCACAGGAATTACCTTATTAAATTTTATAACTGTAATTTCCAAATGGGAACAGGTAACCCCTTCATGTTTGGTGTAGCTGGAATTGCGATCTAAAATCCTAAATTATGACGAAGTCTGATTTTATTCTGAAAACGCCACTTTTAGGAAATTGCCATTTTCTTGCCTTAGCCATTTGTTGCCTGCAGACATTCTCAGGTTCTCATAACTGGGTGTGGGTGACATTTGGGCGTTATGTATTCCTCCTACACAGCCACAGAAAATGGGTAGCTTAGGTATACCTAAATGGGCCATCACTGGCAGGATGGAAGGGAGCAGCTGGGCCCAGCCCCACTTAATAGATTGTGTCTTATCTCTACACAAAGGGCTACATACCCCCAGTAGTAAGTCTGGAGCCACGGCCAGGAAGGCAGTGCACCTGTGCACCTCAAAGGAATGCCTCTGGAAGCTTCGCCCCACTTTAAAGGCACAACTGGGAATAAATAATGGGCTCCAGACACCAACTCTCCAGTACCCTTCTTGACCTGTGGACATTCTGCCAGAAGGAAGGACTGCTGTGTGGTGGAAAAAACTGCCACTCAGCTGAACTACTGCTCTGATGGAATTGCTGCCGTCTTGCCTGGGTGAGAAGTACTGGACCTGTATCTCTTGAACGTAGAGTTACTCCAAGGGTTATTTGGCTGCCCCCCTGATTTGAAGACTCAGGAACACAACAGACTTCCAACAACCTTGCACATGCACCTGGACTCTGCCATCTGTGAGTCTACCCTGCCAAGTGGGTCAGACCCCCAGTCCTGGACCCTTGGAAGTAGGCTTAAAGTGCTCTGCCAGCCTCTATGGATCCAGTAGAATTGACACATCTCTGTTGTGCGCAAAAACCCGGAGCAGAACTGACGCATCTCCGCTGCTGCGAGTATTGGACCCGTTGCAAAGACCAACATTGCCACTGCAGCTAATCAGATCCGCCGTTGCGCTATACATTCTCAGTGCAGACCCTCGTATCTCTCATCGACAGCAGCCTCAACAACTACGCCGGATTACGCATTGCAGCTCTTGGGAACCGACACATCGCCCGACTATGTGCTGCATCTTCAAAGGTGACTTCGCATCACAAGTCCTGTCAATGGGATCCTCGACGAATAAGCAGGCCCTCACATCACAGCCTCGCTGCTTCTCGGAACCGACGCATCGTATCAGCCCCACGATGCATCTTCGACACGGATCCTTGCAATACTCCGCAAACCTGGAATTAAGGTATTTTTTTCAATGGGTCTGACTGGGTCCCTTTAGCCAGTCCACGTTCCATGGCAGTCAGCCTGAACTTGTGACCTTCTCCTGGTCCAGCGCGACCAGATATCCACATATAGCACTATTTTCACTAAAATCTTTAAAATTGCATATCTCCTGTTATACTGACTTGATTTTTGTTTTTGTGTAGTGTTTTCACTTGATTACTGTTTGAAGTGTTAAACAAATACTATATACATTGCCTCTATGTTAAGCCTCATTGCTCTGTGCCAAGTTACCAGAGGGTTAAGCACAGGTTAATTTAGGGTTGGCTTATTTCTCACCCTTACAAGGATTGAGAATGCAGCTTGACCAGGGCTCACACCACAGTGAATCAACAACCCAATTTCTTACACTTGGGTTCGAAACCAGCATGCTGCCCAGCATAAAGCACTCTAAAACCTCATAAGGGAGTAGTAAGAGATATATAACTCCAAACTTTGTCTGGCAAAAAGGGCTTTTTCCACTGCTTTGGAAATCCCAAAGCACTCCCCAGTAAGAGGCTGTATACACACTGACGCCTGTAACATTTTTCCTAAACAAGATGCATGGACTTGGTAGCAGTCCACAAGCATGCGAGAAAATTGCAAAGGAAAACGATCAGTTCTGAACAGTTAATCAATAAAACCGTGAATTCTGGGTACTTTAGGCACATTCTGTGTATGATATAAAAACAATTTTCAAACTATAGGCCACCTAAAAAATGATTTAGCTGGGGAGGGAGCCCACTAATTGGCATCTCAAAAAGATCCCCATTGCATTCTGTTAAATGCAATGCATCTTCAGTAAGCACCCCTAAAAAGACCTGCAACTTCCTGCTGAAGACGGGAAATCATCCAGAAACACATGTCCAGGATTGCACAGACATACCAACACTTGTACGACGATGGCGAACACTTACTTGTGCATTCCTGAACTGAACTAAATATATATATTAAAATCGGCAAATGCACAGTTTTGTGTGCGGCTCAAATTTCTTTCCAGCTGGGGAGAAAATGTGGAAAATATTTATCAGCTTGGTTCCGCCGGAGAGCAACGCACCACCAAAAGAGCGCCATCACTCTCCAACCGTGAACCACTGTGCAAACTCGGAAAACGAAAAAGGAGAATGCGTTGCCGCCGAGGACTGGCCTCGGTATTGGACCCGAGTCAGCTTTAAAAGTGGGCTGATGTCGGGAGTCCAGAGGTAGGAGCCAAGGGTCCACAGGAGTGAAGAGAAATCCCCTTAACCTCCAAACAACAACCACAGGAATGCTGTGTAGTATACACTCCTGAA
Organism: Lissotriton helveticus; assembly: GCF_964261635.1. Classification (NCBI taxonomy): domain Eukaryota; kingdom Metazoa; phylum Chordata; class Amphibia; order Caudata; family Salamandridae; genus Lissotriton; species Lissotriton helveticus. Next base: position 397,853,490 of record NC_136063.1, read on the forward strand.
GGTTGTTCTCTAAAAGTATGGGGGAAAATTCCAAGGAGTGTCCACCACTCTCCCCATACATGGGGCGGAATCACAGGAAGGAAGCAGGTCTGTCTGGTCGCGAGGAGGCTGTAGGGAAAATAATACGAGGGTACCAATACACTGTACTAACATTCACCTACAGATACATTGACATGTGATTAGAAACGCAGTTCACTTACCCCAGTCACGTCCAGGAATGTCCTTGAAGCAGGGTACAGGTAATACAACGGGCTCCGGGAAGAAGGAGTCCTTATACCCTTGAATGGGCTACGCAGTATCACATTCACACGACATTCAGACCAAAGGAACGTATAACAAATTGAAGGGGGGAAGCAAGGGGACTTGAGGAGCAATGTCCGGCTCTTCAGGGAGTACGAAGAGCGGAGCATGTACTCACTCAAGAGAGGCGAAGCCCGGCCCGGGTCCAAGCATCAGCCGGAGCAATACACTCTCAAGCGGGATGTAGGAACCTCTGCAGTGTGAGCCTAAAGGCCCGAGGTTCCGTCCTAGAGCCAAGAGCAAGGAGTAATGGAGAAGGCGAACCGGCTTCTCTCACAAGCCGGAACAAAGACGTGCACAACAATGCGCGGGGAGATCCGCGGTACTGGAAAGGCAGAGGAGACGTTGTTCCACGGAGAAAGGTCTCCGATACCGGAGCGACTCCAAAACAACCCTCAGTCAGCAGAAGGGTAAGGGAACGAGGAATGCAGGACTGGAACAGGGAAACAAGTGAGACGCTAGGGGTAATGGCGTATAGCTCGTATCGGGAACAAGGAAGGGGGCGTGGTCACGAAAGTAAGCCAAGCGTCTGCTTACGGGTAGAGCGTCTCTTTACTTTTGTTAGGGATTGTCCCTAAAGGACCATAGTCCTGGCAGACGTCAAGGGAGTGGCAACAAAGGGACATGGGGAACGCGTCTAGCCACATGTCAATGTCTATTTCTCGCTGTATGCCTCAAACCCTAACAGGCTGACATGGGGAAACTTTTGCCGGTGAATGTTGGAAAACTGTAATATCATTGATGTTCATCTCAACAGTATGTAAAATGCACGGCCCACTGGAGGGATGTAAATGTGATAACAGCCGTCTGAACCACAGGCCCCATAATGCAATGACAAAAGGAAATGAATTCAAAAGGAGAATGCCATCAGAGGAAATGAATTCAATTTGAAAACATTGGACTGTGAAACAAACGGCGTGTTTAGGTGCAAGGCTCACCTTCGAAAAAGTTCCATGGGGAACGAAACGCGTCACGACTATGTCTCATCCTGTTGTAATCTATCATTAAAATCGACAAATGCAAAGTTTCGTGTGCGGCTCAAATTTCTTTCCAGCTGGGGAGAAAATGTGGAAAATATTTATCGGCTTGGTTCCGCCAAAGACCAAGGCACCACCACAAGAGCGCCATCACTCTCCAACCTTGAACCACTGTGCAAACTCGGTAAAACGAAAAAGGAGAATGCGGTGCTGCCGAGGACTGGCCTCGGTATTGGACCCGAGTCAGCTTTGAAAGTGGGCTGACATGGGGAAACTTTTGCCGGTGAATGTTGGAAAACTGTAATATCAATGATCTTCATCTCAACAGTATGTAAAATGCACGGCCCACTGGAGGGATGTAAATGTGGTAACAGCCGTCTGAACTACAGGCCCCATAATGCAATGACAAAAGGAAATGAATTCAATAGGAGAATGCCATCAGAGGAAATGAATTCAATTTGAAAACATCGGACTGTGAAACAAACGGCGTGTTTAGGTGCAAGGCTCACCTTCGAAAAAGTTCCATGGGGAACGAAACGCGTCACGACTATGCCTCATCCTGTTGTAATCTATCATTAAAATCGACAAATGCAAAGTTTTGTGTGCGGCTCAAATTTCTTTCCAGCTGGGGAGAAAATGTGGAAAATATTTATCGGCTTGGTTCCGCCAAAGAGCAAGGCACCACCACAAGAGCGCCATCACTCTCCAACCTTGAACCACTGTGCAAACTCGGTAAAACGAAAAAGGAGAATGCGGTGCTGCCGAGGACTGGCCTCGGTATTGGACCCGAGTCAGCTTTGAAAGTGGGCTGACATGGGGAAACTTTTGCCGGTGAATGTTGGAAAACTGTAATATCAATGATCTTCATCTCAACAGTATGTAAAATGCACGGCCCACTGGAGGGATGTAAATGTGGTAACAGCCGTCTGAACTACAGGCCCCATAATGCAATGACAAAAGGAAATTAATTCAATAGGAGAATGCCATCAGAGGAAATGAATTCAATTTGAAAACATCGGACTGTGAAACAAACGGCGTGTTTAGGTGCAAGGCTCACCTTCGAAAAAGTTCCATGTGGAACGAAACGCGCAGGACTATGCCTCATCCTGTTGTAATCTATCATTAAAATCGACAAATGCAAAGTATCGTGTGCAGCTCAAATTTCTTTCCAGCTGGTGAGAAAATGTGGAAAATATTTATCGGCTTGGTTCTGCGGAGGAGCAAGGCACCACCACAAGAGCGCCATCACTCTCCAACCTTGAACCACTGTGCAAACTCGGTAAAATGAAAAAGGAGAATGCGGTGCCGCCGAGGACTGGCCACGGTATTGGACCCGAGTCAGCTTTGAAAGTGGGCTGACATAGGGAAACGTTTGCCGGTGAATGTTGGAAAACTGTAATATCAATGATCTTCATCTCAACAGTATGTAAAATGCACGGCCCACTGAAGGGATGTAAATGTGATAACAGCCATCTGAACCACAGGCCCCATAATGCAATGACAAAAGGAAATGAATTCAAAAGCAGAATGCCATCAGAAAAAATGAATTCAATTTGAAAACATCGGACTGTGTGTGAAACAAACGGCGTGTTTAGGTGCAAGGCTCACCTTCGAAAAAGTTCCATGGGGAACGAAACGCGTCAGAACTATGCCTCATCCTGTTGTAATCCATCATTAAAATCGGCAAATGCAAAGTTTTGTGTGCGGCTCAAATTTCTTTCCCGCTGAGGAGAAAATGTGGAAAATATTTATCGGCTTGGTTCTGCCGAAGAGCAAGGCACCACCACAAGAGCGCCATCACACTCCAACCTTGAACCACTGTGCAAACTCGGTAAAACAAAAAAGGAGAATGCGGTGCCGCCGAGGACTGGCCTCGGTATTGGACCTGAGTCAGTTTTGAAAGTGGGCTGACATGGGGAAACTTTTGCCGGTGAATGTTGGAAAACTGTAATATCAATGATCTTCATCTCAACAGTATGTAAAATGCACGGCCCACTGGAGGGATGTAAATGTGGTAACAGCCGTCTGAACTACAGGCCCCATAATGCAATGACAAAAGGAAATTAATTCAATAGGAGAATGCCATCAGGGGAAATGAATTCAATTTGAAAACATCGGACTGTGAAACAAACGGCGAGTTTAGGTGCAAGACTCACCTTCGAAAAAGTTCCATGTGGAACGAAACGCGCAGGACTATGCCTCATCCTGTTGTAATCTATCATTAAAATCGACAAATGCAAAGTATCGTGTGCAGCTCAAATTTCTTTCCAGCTGGTGAGAAAATGTGGAAAATATTTATCGGCTTGGTTCTGCCGAGGAGCAAGGCACCGCCACAAGAGCGCCATCACTCTCCAACCTTGAACCACTGTGCAAACTCGGTAAAACGAAAAAAGAGAATGCGGTGCCACAGAGGACTGGCCACGGTATTGGACCCGAGTCAGCTTTGAAAGTGGGCTGACATGGGAAAACTTTTGCCGGTGAATGTTGGAAAACTGTAATATCAATGATCTTCATCTCAACAGTATGTAAAATGCACGGCCCACTGGAGGGATGTAAATGTGATAACAGCCGTATGAACCACAGGCCCCATAATGCAATGACAAAAGGAAATGAATTCAAAAGGAGAATGCCATCAGAGGAAATTAATTCAATTTGAAAACATTGGACTGTGAAACAAACGGCATGTTTAGGTGCAAAGCTCACCTTCGAAAAAGTTCCATGGGGAACTAAACGAGTCAGGACTATGCCTCATCCTGTTGTAATCCATCATTAAAATCGGCAAATGCAAAGTTTTGTGTGCGGCTCAAATTTCTTTCCAGCTGGGGAGAAAATGTGGAAAAAAAAAATATATATATATTTATTCCACATTTTCTCCCCAGCTGGAAATATATATATATGTATATCTATATATATACATACATTTTTCATCTGGTTGGAGAACACCATTTGGCAGGATACTGTTTTAGAAAGGTTACGGAAGGGGCAGGGAGTCCACGCATCTCTTATCAGTGACACTCATTCGACAATATGAAGGGACAGCAGGGGCGGCTAGTCTATTGGAGCTTCTGGGCAGTGCCCCCCCCCGTTGCGAGCCGCCACATGCATATAAAATATAACTGTACCAGAAATATTTGTCCATTTATTCTCTCGGCTGCATTGTTGTAATCCTCTGCACTTTCTTTTGTGGAGGAGGGGCCAACTGGCAGACAGTCTGCAGGCCTAGGATGGAGTCAAGTGCCCATGTCAGGTTGGAGAGTTCTCTTAATGTGACCAGCAGGTCACGCACACTTCAGGGCTTGAACTTGTGTTTATGGTACCAGGGGGAATACAGAACAGCGCGGTGGGCTCCTTTGGAACACTGGGTCCGGTCGCCCCCAAGAATGAGAGCAATGCAAGGGCTGGTTCTGGTCACAGACCTGCAGTATTTGAGAGCATGATCAATCACTGTGTGGCTTCAAAACAAAGTCGCACAATGATCAGCCATGTTTCTGTTCTCTGTTGGTGATGCACAGGTCTTCCCGTCACACTCAGCGTCCTTAAGGACACTGTGCACAACAGAAACAGAAGAGAGCAGCCATTCTTTTGTGTCTTGCCCTCGGAGTAGAGAACTGGCTTTCAGGCCCTGCCAGTCACAGTCCAAGCCTGTTTTTTAGGTCTCGACTATTCTATTCCGCAAGGAATAAATAGACGAGAGTATTGTGGGCAATCCAAGCTCTCAAACCATTGCGGATTTTGGACAGTGCCTGTGGATTACTCGAGCGGAAAGCACGTCCACATCAAAGCCATCAGCCTCCCTCTCACAGGCATCTGTTGCTTCCCCAGCGTGCGCAGTGCGCGCTCGGCCTCACTTCTCCTCCCCCTAATTGCTTTCACTTTCACGGCCGCTTTTCATTATTTCTTGTTTAAACACAGCTAGCACTGTGCACGGCTGTGTCTCTTTCACGTCCGCACGACATGCTTGTTTTTTTTTTAGATCGCGATGCACTGCCGTAGTTGCTGGCATGCCGTATAATCTCACTTTTAATAATTCTCTTGGTTGTCGCTTTTCGGAACGAGTCATTTTGCTCACTAATTTCTTTCTGCCTTTATTCCTACTCCCAAATTGGCACTCCTAACCACAAGTTAGTTCTGAGTTTTTCTTTTAGCACCTGCTAAGAAATCTTTCTGTCCCAGCAATAACTATTTAAAACGCGTTTGATTCCCTTCTCGTCTCCATACAGGTAATGTCATTATTCACTCCAGCGCCATTTGCTCGAAGAGTCTTGGGCGCATCTCAGAGAGTGGCTTCTCTCCATCCTAACAGCTGTCTTCAGGCTGCCGAGGCCGCCGTAAATCTCCATCCTCCCCCTCGCGCCCTCCAATTGCACCTTCGTGACACCAAAGAAGTTTTATGGATTTCCTTAGGAAATCGGTCCGAAATACTGATGGAGGGTATAACGCCGACTCAACCATTTCAGCCCTCAGACAAATAAACAAACTTTTTGCATGGAGGGCATCCTCAATTTTTGACACCAAAATAGAAGTGCTAGTGTAGCACACCATCCTACTTTACCTGTTGTAGGTACTCAGTGAAATTACTAGTTTTCTGAACAGGCATCCTTTACTGGGATTGTTTTTTTTTTTTTGGTTTACTCTTTGAGACAGCTCACCAGCATACAAATTCATGCACAATACACGTACATCGGTGGGCTTTAGCAGGCCTCATCCATTGGTGTGTGAGCAGGTTTTCTGGTTTTGAATTGTTCTTGCGCCTTCAAAACATGGTGCCGGGAGCCTCATATCAACATTTTGTCTCACTGCTCTGCACTGCTGCTGTTTTAGCGCCTGTTGCAGTCTCAATCCATTGAAAACCTCTCAGCTACTAATACAGCCACACTCCGAGGACACGGTAGCATGCATCTGTGTTTTCAACTTTGCCACACACATGCGGCTGCATGAGTGGGGATGTAGGGAAAATGTAATTCTTGGGTAATTTGCATCAAAGCCATCAGCCTCCCTCCCACAGGCATCTGAAGCTTCCCCCAGCGTGCGCTCGGCCTCACTTTTTCTCCCCCCTAATTACATCCCTGCTGTCTTTCAGGGCCGCGAGGCTGTGCTCTGCCGAGAGCTTCACTTCAAAGGGCAAAGGGCAAAGGGATCCGCTCCCCCGCCCCCTGCTCACACCTTGTTAACTCGGGATATGGATGGGGCTCAGCCTTGCAGGGCAGGCCGACTCTCTGAAAATACATCCTATCTTCTCCACTCCCCCCCCCTCCAAACTAGTTTACCTATAGCTCATCCCCCGCCTTTTCTCTGCATTTTCTCACTGACCTCTAGTTCTAGTTTCTGTGAATTCCCTTTCTGCTTTTTTTAATGTCACCTTTTATTTTCGTCCTCCTGTTCAACTGGCTCGCCCGGTCTCCAAGTCTCACTTTTCACAGTGTTCCACTAACTCCATTCTCCCTCCACCTTTCCGTTTCTCCACCTCACACCACCTTTCTCCCCCCATCTCTACTTCACAGCTCCGGCCGGGCTCCATCCGTCAGACTGACCACATAAGCCCGTGTATTGCAGGTGGCAGCCTCGCCCAGATTTCCGAACCATGAGTCACAGCCATTAACGTTATAAAAACCCTCGATCCCCCTCCCCTTCCTCAGTCTTGCTTTCCTGCAGTTTAAACGTCGTCAAAAGGTGAAAAATAACAGTACTGAAAGAAATTGTATTTTTCAATCAATGTGTTCCTTAACCAAACTCAGACATGACTCTCTGAAAATACATCCTATCTTCTCCACTCCCCCTCTAAACTAGTTTACCTATAGCTCATCCCCCGCCTTTTCTCTGCATCTTCTCACTGACCTCTAGTTCTAGTTTCTGTGAATTCCCTTTCTGCTTTTTTTAATGTCACCTTTTATTTTCCTCCTCCTGTTCAACTCTCTCGCCCGGTCTCCAAGTATCACTTTTCACAGTGTTCCACTAACTCCATTCTCCCTCCACCTTTCCGTTTCTCCACCTCACAGCACCTTTCTCCCCCATCTCTACTTCACAGCTCCGAATTGAGAACCACGTGTGTAATACGAGCCCCGAACTGTAGCAAGCTTTGCGAGAGCCTCAAACATCTCAAGGAATTTGGTAACCGCACCCCTCCTCCAGACTATGTATGTTTAAAAACAAGGCTAAATCCTGCATCTTGCAGCCATTTCCCTCAATCAAATTGGCTTCTAATGTATACTTAGAAATAGAATCTCTTCCAAAGTGGAACTAGCTCTGTGCTTTTAGGATCTCAAACACGGCCGGTTTTCATGATCAACATTAAATGCCATGTTCAGAAGATGGAGTGCCCGCTTGAACGACTGAGCAGACAAATATCTGTGGTCACATGGGAAATACTGGCTATATCATAAAATGGTACCCATCCAGAAAAATAAATGTCTGAGGTATTCTACCCACTGCCTCTCTCTGCCAGCAGGAATCAAATATCCTGCGCGAGGCATTGAAATAACATTAGCATTTCTTCCATTAGATGCCTTTATGTTGCCATTAAAAACCTCTGCTCAGATTTCCAGGGGCGCTGCCAAAAAACAGTGTGCTGCTTCGTGTGCCAGCCCGCCGGGGACATTTCGTAAATCGACTGGAGTGTTACCATTTTTGCAAATAGTTTTCAGGTAAGGCATCACAATCTTCTCTCTTAGCATGTAAATAATAGTTTTCATGTAAGGCATCACATGCCTCTCTCAGCACCTCCACAGCATCACTCAGCACCACCACAACACCACTCAGCACCACCACAGCACCACTCAGCACCACCTCAGCATCACTCAGCACCACCACAGCACCACCACATTATCACTCAGCACCACCACAGCACTACCACAGCACCACTCAGCACCACCACAGCATCACTCAGCACCACCACATTATCACTCAGCACCACCACATTATCACTCAGCACCACCACAGCACCACTCAGCACCACCACAGCATCACTCAGCACCACCACAGCATCACTCAGCACCACCACAGCATCACTCAGCACCACCACAGCATCACTCAGCACCACCACAGCACCACTCAGCATCACTCAGCACCACTCAGCATCACGCAGCACCACTCAGCACCACCACAGCACCACTCAGCACCACCACAGCATCACTCAGCACCACCACAGCATCACTCAGCACCACCACAGCATCACTCAGCACCACCACAGCATCACTCAGCACCACCACAGCATCACTCAGCACCACCACAGCATCACTCACGACCTCCACAGCATCACTCACGGCCTCCACAGCATCACTCATGGCCCCACAGCATCACTCATGGCCCCACAGCATCACTCAGGGACACCACAGCATCACTCAGGGGCACCACAACATCAGTATGCGCTACCACAGCATCACTGAACGCCACAGCATCACTCGTTGCCACCACAACATCACTCCGCGCCATCACAGCATCAATCTGTGCAACAACTCAACAACAACTGGGGCAAATACGTTCTGTCAATGTTTCAAGCTTTATTACAAATGTCACAAAAAGATGTTAATATTTCACTTCTGTTCTTGGATTTTCGTCACAATAAAATACACTAAACATAATCTTCACAAGTTATTTACAAAAGTTTAAGCTATTGCCATTATAAATTACAATCACTTTTATTTAAGTATTAATTATTGAAAAAAATTAAAAGCCATTGTTATTTGTAATATCAATACATCTAAGTCACGTTAATACAAAACATGTTGCATTACAAATGCTATAGGTGTCACATTTGCGAAAGTTATAACTATTGGCATTGTAAATGACAAAGCTATTAATTTAGCTATTTTCAAAAACAACACATAAATAAGAAAGTTGTCATTTACAAGACCAATAGCTCAGACTTTCCTAATGCGAGACCTATTGCATTGCAAATGCTTGTTTAGGTCAGCAGACATCAGATGGAAGCTTCACCTCAAAGTATGCAGTCAACTCAGTGGGGCACAAAGCTTAAGTGTACATGATTCAGGACACATTTTGCTGCCCTTTGATCCTCGGTGCCACCTACTGTGAGTGCTGATCCAGTGCTGCGAGCTGACCTCCATAGGCTGTGTTTAGCAACAATACATCAGATTATATCCCTGCTTTGAGAAGCCTTTTTTAAACATGAACTGAGAAGCATTCCTGCTCCACTCTGATGAAAACACTCTTAGTGACCGAAGAGGCAACTCAGGGGCCATGTGTACTGGAGTAATATGTATTATTGGCTATTAAATCAAGTCCAATAGAGGGTTTGTAAAGCACACATCCTGAACTTGTGTTTTGAAAATGCTCTCATATGTGATAATGAATACAAAAGGTGGTTTGCTGAAATTGAGTATGTGCCTCAGATTACACAATTTGGTCGAGCAGGGAAGCTGGTACTGGCCTTGAATTTCCAGTTTTATGCTGTGCAATTCAGTCATGGGTGGATAACTCTTTCTTTCACCAAATGTTAAAGCTTTGTTCTTAATTCTTGGAGGATGAGATTAGAGCTGGGTGGCATGAGGTATCTACATTTTATTTCTCAAGGCCATGAGAGCGCTTCACAACAGACTACATAACATTTATTTGATCCACACAGGCCTATTTCTGGGATTTGTAGGCTGATGAGCAGAGGCTGGGATTTGAACCTGGTTCCCCATGTTACATGGTCAGTGTCTGTTCCAGAGTGACCACTCGTTCAATTCTATGTAATTCATCGAGTCAAAATTCCCTAGCAGGTTCCCGTGTTACCAGAAGCGAGCGCGGCATGCATGTTCCCAGTTGCACTACAGTGAGGGAGCCTGCTGCTGAAGCAGCTTTGTCTAGTGTTAAGGAAGTCATTTGAGAAAGTGTGTCTAATATTGCCTCCCTGTACCTCGCAACAACCGGGCAGGTCCACGTTAAGTGCGGAAAATCTGCATCCGGGACATGGCAGGACCGTCTATGGCCGTCAGGGGCAGGAAGAGGCAGGGCTGCCCCCCCTCCCTGAGAACTGCTCTAGGCAAACACAGTGCCAGTCGGCCCTTCTTCCATCGACTCGCGGTCGGCCGAGACAAGGAGTGAAGACCTGTGACTGAGTGATTGGCCTGGGCTACATTCCCCAAATTCGTTTTCATCACATGAACTGAGTGGGAGAGATGGGCTGTCTGGTATAATGATCAGTTCTGGGGTGGTTTTGACTGGTTAACCAGAGTGTGTTACTGTGGTTTTGTGCTACTGCTTGCTAGTGACAACATTTCAACTACTCCACTTACATTAAACACAATGGCTAGCACTGTGCAAACAAGGTCATCTAAATTGGGTCACACCACCTCTCCAAATCCCCGATTAGCGTCCAAGCAAAAGGGTACCCTCCCCTCCACATCTATTCAGCCCACTGCAATCGATAGAATGCTCCGAAAAGTCATAGGCGAGGTGTCCAGCGAAATTGAGCGCACCGAAAGACGCTTATCGCTAACCCCGCAAATTGACTTTACTCCCACGCCCCAAGATCCTGAGGCCCATGCTACCCCGAACAGTCTACACGAGGTATTAATGTCACCAACCATGAAGATTTTCTGTGCCCAGATGATGAAAATATTAGACTTAGGAAAACCCAGAGCTGGGGGAAAGACACTATCTGTAAAGGAAAAGGGGGTTAGCCTTAGGAAATCCAAGCATAAGAAGGGTAAAAGTAATCCTGCCCAGACTAAAGCAACTTGTGTGGGAGCTGATGTAAATATGGAGTATGTGCCGAGACCATCTACACCCCCTAGCTAGGTGTCCCAATTAATTATCAATTTGCAATCCCATTTCGAGCAGCTTATCAACTCACAGATGAAATTTATTGTGAGCCGGCTGGAAAAAGTGGTTACTCTACTGAAAACAGGGGGGGGGGGGGGAACATGGGCGGCACAATGCCTATACCCGTACCAACTAATTTTAATAGTCTTGAGGGCATCCCTGTGAAATCGCTCCCAGCTCAACCTAGTAGACCCTCAGCTGATCAAGCAAGTTCTACAATAGGGCCAACATTGCCTTTTATTCCCCAACATGAACAAATAAGTAGCATCCCAAACAGAAACCCTTCAAGTATCGATGAGGCAACTACTGATCCGTTAACAATTATCCCGCAAGGTATAAGCGGCCTATTCCAGAACTTCCGTAGTTGGGTCAGCCCAGGGGGCTGTCATCAAAGGTGAAAAACAACTCTCTACCTTCTATTAATTTACCTCCTGAGGCTTCCCCTTATGTTGTTATATTAACGGGGGTACCTGAGTTGAAGCTAGACCGTACAGAATCATTTGTTGAATTAAAGAACAAAACAACGTTCTGGCTGAATAGGAACAGACCACTCATGGGAAATGAACAGGGGGAAATGTTGTTTGTTCAAAGGGTGAGCTGGTTGGGGAACAGGCACAAGGACATCACTGGTGACTGTGTGATAGTAAACTTTAGGGATCACAGAGTAGTTGATCACATACTAAGATGGGGGTCCTCAAACCAGACGACCAGCGTCAGGCCTTTGCCTCTGGGGTTCTTTTAGCAGATGGGAAAACAGAGTTATGGTGGTGGTCCTGAACATCACAGGAGAATTGCTAGCCCCTATGGTGGGATGGGTCACAGACACTCAATGATAGATGCTTTCCCTGGAAGCCAAGATGCACTGTGTTTGAGGAATAGATTTGACCGCCTGATGTCACTGGAGGAGCTCGATTGACTGGAGAGCATTTGTGCCCCTCACAGGAACCTTTCATGGGAAGAGGGATGTCTCTTTAATGCTCCTCGGGGTAAACTTCCATTTCTACACCCCACATTGAATGTGGCCAATAGTCACGAGGACAGTACAAAGTGGGGCTTTCAGCTGAGGTACCAGTATGATTCCTCGAATCCACCAATTTCAAAGGAGGCTGTTTTAACAACTGAGAACTCTGGTATGAGTCCCCTTGACCCCATACTAGTCTCTCCAGCTCTAGATAATCACACGGGGTCTCAGGGTAGGTTATTATGGAGAGAAGATACATTGGGGCCCAAATGGCCATCTTTGCCCTCGCAGCAGACAGCAAAACTCCACCATGATTTCGTGGAACATTGCGGGCCTTTTATCAAGAATCGGCTCGGCTGACTGGGCAGAATTTGTAGCAATGTATGACATTCTGCTCTTTCAAGAGACTTGGGCTACTATGCCCCTTTTTTTCCCGGGATATTTAAATTTCTCAAAACAAGCGATACCCGGGGGAAGGGGCAGACCATCAGGAGGTTTGACTATCTGGGTCAAGCAAGAGGGGGATGGACAGCCCAGTAAGTCTCTCTTGAAAATCCAGACATCTTGATTCTGAAGCTGGAAAAAAAAAGGGATTGCCGGACCTTCTTTTGGTTGATGTGTATGCTAGAGGGGTCCCAGGATGCAAAATCTCGTCAGCAATGATAGACTTAGAATGTTTTTTAGAAACCTTAAGCATTTTAACTAATGTCATCCTAGCAGGAGATCTTAATTGTACTTTTGAGCCCTTAGATAGGGAAGATATGGATCTAGGAAGTGAGGAGTATGCCAAGTGGGACATTCCCCAGCTTTCAATTCCGCCTATAAAGAGATAGACTGATGCAGCCTTGCATCTTAAAAGTCTTTGCCTTGCTAAGGCCTTAGGGCCGCAAACGGGAGAACTATCTCGGATAGGTTGGCTGGGAACACTTTTAGCTCGGGTAATAGAAGTAATCGTATTGACTATTTTATCCTGAGTATGCCCCTTTGGCCACTGCTGATGGACATGGTGATACTCCCGAGATGTGAAAGCGACCATGATCCTTTAGTTATGAGTTTTAAATCCCTATCCCCGGCCACATCACTCCCCCAACGGTCCAGCAACACTAGTTTAGGCAAGCTAGTTCTCGCTAATAACATGAGAAGAGTACGGTGGCAATATGCCATTGAAAATGAATATGCAAGGGATCAAATTAAAGCTCTCATCGATGATGCCCTTCTTTCTCTCCAAGCCTGCGACTTACAGGAGTCCATTAACAACAGGATAGTTGGGATGCACGAAGCATTGTTTGGGGACCTAAAATTGTATTTTACAAAACCACAGCCAGAGAGGAAGGGACCCCAACCCAGTAGAGCCTCCTGGTACAACGACACATGTAGGAAGGCATACAAGATTTTGGCTACGGCCATAAAATCTTCTGATGGGCATGCCATCAGACAAGCTTGTCGCTCATATAGAGAGCAGCAAAAGATAGCCCGTAGTGCTTGGGAGGAGAAATATTGGTTGGATCTGCTGGAGGCTAGTAAGGACAGGAATATGATGAGATTTTGGCACACCCTCAAATGGGGAAGGGACGGCATCTCTAATACCCCCGAAAATAATGTCTCCCCAGAAGCTTGGGTTTCATATTTTGAAGCTCAATTTAGGGGACCCCCCAGTGACCCCCTATCTCCTATGGACGTAACTCAAGAATCTGGTGTCAGTTTTACAAAAACAGAGGTCTTAAGAATCTTGAAACTCATTCCTAGTGGAAAAGCCCCCGGACCAGATTGTGTCCCGGCGGATTTATTTCTATCAGACCCCTAAACCTGGGCTTCATATATTCTGTTTCTGGCTAATGCTGTGGCGAGCGGAGAATCACTGCCAGGAACATGGGCAGGAGCGGAGATTATCCCCATATTTAAGAAGGGGGATCGCTCCCTCCCGAACAACTACAGGCCCCACAGCCTGATAGTATTCAGAAAGTGGTAGCAAGACTGGTCCTGGGTAGACTCCAAAATTGGATCGAGGAAAATGAAATTTTAACATCTCTACAGGCCGGTTTTCGCTCCCACACTAGTACTGTCGACAGGTCTCTCGATTTGTGGCTATTCACTGGAAGGTGGTAACTCTGGGTGGGAGGGTCGCTATATGCTGCCTTTATCCATCTAAAAACAGCTTTCGACTTGGTTCTGCGGGCCAAACTATGGCAGGGTCTCTGCTTGATGGGGCTATCTCCAGTACTCTTGAATATTATTGCCAAGCTCCACTACGAAAACTATGCCCAAGTACGATAGGGGAAGCAGGGGAATGTGACGAGCAAGTTTAAGGTTGGAATGGGAGTCAGGCAGGGGTGTGTCCTATCCCCAAACCCTTTTTTCTTTGTTTATCAAAGTGGTTACTCACTACTTTGATAGACAACCAACAGACGCACATAGAATCGCGGGTCTCCATACTCCCCTATTGATGCTCGCCGACGACACTTTGTTGTTATCGCGAACACAAAAGGGGCTCCAGGACGCACTCAACTGTTTTGAGGCCTTTTGTCATGACCAGGATTTAGTTATAAATGTGTCAAAGACAATATTTATGGTCTTTCACAAGACCAAAATAGTGAGGTGGCGGGTTAGTTTAGATCAGGCCCCCCTGGATCAAATTGATGCATTTATGTACCTAGGTTTAACTATAGGCAAAAACTTTTCCTGGAAACCTCATATTGATATCATGAATCTAAAGCACTCTCAGTTGGTGGGCGTCCTGCTTAGAGCGCACAAGCAATCTAAATCTAAGTCCATCACTCCAGCACTCCAAATTTATAATAATAAGGTGGGGTCCTTGATTCTGTATGGTGCGGAGTTATGGGGCTTCAGTGACCTACAGGATCTACACTCAGGACAGGTTGACGACCTAAAGGGGTCAATCCTGGTCAGACCCGCTGGGGTGACGTAGGATCTATACAGGAACCGGAAATAGAGCATTTGGTCGCGATGGTTAGGGGATACTTATTTGGTCTGTGCACAACTAAAAACCCAGTCTTTATCAGCGATGGGGCCACCAAAGTCTTCCTCCCGGTGTTTTCGCGTCCCTCCATCGGCAGTGTGCTTTAAAGTCAGCATACCTGATACATTTTGGAGATCAGGTGTGATCCGTCAGGGTCCCTAATCAGGAGAGGGAAAGGGGCAAAGTCCTCAGGGGTGAGAGCGTAAGGAGGGATACGAGCACGCAGCGTGTTATGCAGTCTATTAAAAATACATTTTTACATAAATGTGATGGCTATATGTGATGTATCTATCACGTGCCCATCGGGGAAAAGATCCCCAAATGTGTGGAGGCCGTTACTGGCCAGGATGTGCTGCGACTGTCCCTCAGCTGTCAGCGGAAGCCAGGGGTTTGGTGTAATGGGGATTTCAGGGGAGTACAGAGAAGCCCAATGCTCTACAGAGTTTTCATCACGCCCAGCAGGTAGTGGATAGTGTTTGGATGTCTGTGGGATCAAACTTAAGACCTCTCTGCAGCAAAGTATTGAGGGGCGAAGAGGCTGCAACTTCTCGCTCCGGTCTGACATAAGGTAGTCTGGCGTCTGGATGAAACCATGATATGCGAAATGGGTCTGGGCAGCTGAATAATATATGCGAAAATCAGGGACAGCGAAGCCGCTCCTTTCATACGGGAGGGTAATGGTGTCCCATGCTATTTGAAGCCTGTGGCCCGCCCAAGCCAATTTAAAAAGTCAAAAAGTATGAGTTTGTCAGGATGATGGAGATATTGGGAGATAAATAAAAAAAAAAGGACTGTCGAATTGTCGATTGTGATGTTGCACGCCATGGATAGTGGGAGTTGTATCCATCAATTGGCCTGCGTCAAGAGTTTATCGACGGCAGGGCCATAATTCAAGCGGATGATCTGTTCCCTTTCCCTGTGAAGGACAATGCCCAGGTGTTTAGTGGATTCAACAGACAATCTAAAGGGTACTCTCATGTGGGGGGGGGGGGCATGTGGTAATGTCGATCAGGGGGAATAATTTCAACTTTCCCAAGTTAATGCCGAGGCCTGACAAGGCTCCAAACCGGACGATCTCTCGTACCACAAGGGTTAGATTTTATGAACCGTGCCGAATCAGAATACATTGAGATGAGGAGTGGGCCCTGTAGAAATTGAACACCCCGGTGCATGTGGCGCGCCTAGCGGTGGAATATCAGAGGATCCATGGCTATGATAAATAATGAAGGCGAGAGCGGACTATGATAAATAATGAAGGCGAGCGCGGGCAGCGCGGTCTGGTGCCTCGAGATACAACGAAGTGTTGGGAAAGTGGTCCATTAATGTGAACTTGTGCTGTTGGTTTGGAATACAGCAAAAATGATGAGGCGTAAATCAGCTGGGGATACCTAGTTTACGTAAAGTCGCATAAAGAAAGGACCATTCCAGAGAGTCAAATGCCTTCTCTGCGTTCAAAAGGGTGACAATCGCAAGGATTTACGGAGATTCCCTGTTCAGAACGGAAAAGACAGTATGAAGGTTAGGTGAGGTGGACCTATGGGATATGAAACCTGACTGCACTGGGGACAGCACCCGTTTGAGCATTAGCATCAGTCTATTCGCCAGTGCTTTGGCAAGGATTTTGTTGTCGAAGTTGAGGAGCGAGGTGACCTGTAGGATGAACAGCTCGTAGGATATTTTCTGGGTCTAAATAACAAGGAGATTGCCGCCTCACGCACCATGTGGGGAGTATCCCCCTTTCCAGGGCCTCAGAATAGACCTCCAACAGGTGGGGAATCAAATGGTTTTTTAAGTTATGTACAAGAACATGGTGACACCGTCAAGGCCAGGGGCTTTAGTACTATCTAGTGAGTCATTCTCCTGGACCATTTACCCAGGGGGAAACAGCACATTCAGGAAGCAGGATTGGCCGGTAGCGAAGGTGTTCTGTTGACCCAGGAAACTGACGGGAAGTATAGAGAGATTTATAGTATGAAACCATTTCCTGTTTTATGCCGTCATTCATTGTGCGTGATACGGCTGCCATCATGTAGGACATGTTCGGTATTGTGTTTTGTGCTGCGAGATGGGCGCAGGTGGCGGGACAGTGTTCACCTGGGACATTCACCCTCTCCATAATGTTGCACTGCTTAGTATTTACTGAAAAATGACACCTCTCGTTCGGCCAAGTCGTGGAACTCTTCCAATAAACTCTTCCAATAAAACTAAACTTTCATGAAGAGTCGCCGGTGAGGGGTGCAGGGTACACTCATTGTCAATAGCTGCGAGCGCAGCCTCCAGGCGCGCTACACTATTACGAATATTCCAAATTACATCTGTGCGCTTCGAATTACAAAGACCGCAGATATATGCCTTGGAGGCGTCCCAGAGTGTGGCATAGTGAGCGACTGATCCTGTATTGGTCTCAAAATATTCAGTAAGGGCCGATTGAAGTTCAGAGCAGAAGACTGAGTCTACAATGAGAGAAAAGACTATTGGGGCTCCCAGCCCTCACCGTATGGGAGAGTGAGCTATAACCTAACTGGTGTGTGATCGAGAGTATGTGTGGCAGTCTTGGACGTGCCGCAGGATGAGAGGAACCAGAAGTCCAGCTGTGTCCACACCGCATGTGGAGCAGAATAGAAGGTGTAGCCTATCATGGAGGGCTAGTGAAGACGCCAGACAATCAAGAGTGTGAGAGCGGACCATGTTCCTTAGGGTGCCTAACAAATGGGGTTTATTACTGGGACTGGTACAGGTGGGGGTCTAAAAGTATATTCAAATCACCACCAATAATAATATCATTGGTCTCGCGTTTGTCTAGGAGGACAAATATTTTCTTGTAGAAAAGAGGGTCATCAACATTTGGGACATACAGGTTAAGGAATAGCTTCTGACCCAACATCGCCCCGGTCACCAGAAGGTAGTGGCCCTGGTTATCTGCTATAGTGGTCTGGTGTTTGAAAAGGAGTGATTTATGAATAAGAATGCAGACCCCCTTGGAATATGAACCTTAACTGGTGAAGAATCAGAGTGGTCCCCAAGATGCAGCGAAAACAGACGAAGACTGTGGGGGTAAGTGCGTCTCCTTTAGGAATGCGATTTTGACATCATATCGCATAAGATATAATAGCACTATTTTACCCTTCTGTGGGTTGAACAACCCACGGAAGTTCCATGTGAAGAGTGTGAGATCAACTAAGTTCTTGGTGTCTCCCATCTAAGTTTCTAGCAATCGTGTTTGCTGTGTGTAGTCTGATACAAAATATAGTACTTGGTTCTGACTCGTCAGAAGAGAAGTAGAGTACATCAAAAAGAAAGAGGTCAACTCTAGAATAACACTAAAGATACCCCATGAAACCCACCCTCCACCAACACCAGGCGCAAAGAACCTAGTGAATCCCATTAGAACCCCTCCCATACAGAAAGTCCCCCAAAAATCCAGGCTAGGATCATCCTTGGTGAGCAGGCAATGCAGCGGAATTCGCGGCACATTATTAAATACAACATTAAACCATACAGTAAAGAGCAGTAGTTTAACAGTGTGCGTTGAGCAGTGCAGCAGAGAATCGATGCAAAAATCAGAGCGGTACACAGAAACTCAATCGCAAAGTGTCATTTCCAGCACAGGGTGTCACCATTGGGCAGCTGGCAGTGAATAGGTCAGCACTGGCCAGGATTGTGCTATCCAAGAGCATTCCGGGGCTGCATGTGTCCGAGCTGGACTGTCACATACCACTTTTAACAGAAAGGCATGACATCAGCTGGGGTATCAAAGAAGCGTGGTTTAGCCTCTGTTGCCACCAGGAGTATGGCTGTATACAGCATACCGTATTTCAGGCCGTGCTTCTGAAGCAGCTCTTTTGCATCTGAAAATGTCCATCTCGCTTTCTGTATCGCAAGTGTGAAATTAGGATACATTGAAATACAAGACCCTGGTACACCAATGGAGATCTTTCTCGAGCCATTCTAAGTGCAGTGTCACTGTCCCTATAATTCAGAAGGCAGACCACAATGTGACTGGGGGGTGGGTCGCACCAGGTGGTGGAAATGTGCCCAAGGACCTATGGGCCCGCTCCACTATAAAGGTGGGCGATAAGTGTTCTGCGCCAAAGAGTTCAGTGAGCAGGAACACTACAAAAAGCTCAGGGGGCCCTGTATTGGTCGATTCAGCCAGGCCAACAATGCGAATATTGTTCTTACGGGAACGGGCCTCCGGGTCATCGTTTTTAATGGCTACTGCTTTCAATAGATGCTGTGTTATCTCCAGTTGGCGCGTCACTGAGTTTGAAGCATCTTCAAGCGCAGAAATCCCTTCCTCAGTAGCATCTATTCAGGTACCATAACTGTTCAGGCACTCGCCCATACGGTCAAGTGGGGATGTCAGGGTGTCAAAATGGGAGTCTATAGAACAAAAGCAGTCTCACAGCTCTGACAAGATGGCCGCCATGCCCTCTGGGGGGGTCCACGTGGCAGGCAGAGTCACTGCCATCCTCCAGGTCCAATGTGTGGCCAGGTGGATCTGTTTGTCTGGGCCGGTCAAATGCAAGTTGGAGTGGTTTAGGGTCTTAGGGTCTCCTCGACCCATAACTAGGGTGTAGCTGGGGAGGGGAAGGGAGTAGCGAGGTGTAAGGGGTGTCTGGCACCAATCAGCAAACTGGCAGGTATGATGGGAGGCCCCAACGGTGTTCTGAGGGACATCCCTTGTGCAGGTATTAGCAAGTCAGGAGGTCCTACGCTGAAGGTGGGTCATAGGATAGCTTCTAACAATGGGAAGAGAAGGAGCGAGCACCACCGGTGAAGCTGGCAGAGGTGGCAACTGGCAGCTGCAGAGCTATGGGGTTGGTGATGCCTCACACCGTCAAACACTGCAGAATAGGCATCCAATTCTGCATTTCAACAACTGGAAGAGGAGGGAGGCAATCGAACTGTACTCACTGTGTAAAGGTTGCAAGCCCGCGATGCCTTCATGTTAATCACCCCTCACGGCAGGCTGTCCTGCAAGCACGGGAGCGGCTGCATAATCCGGATGGGACGGACGCAGAGATGAGCACGTCCCGCCACAGCCGCTGGCTGTGCCGAAATGGTGAACTGCCAGGCCCCGGCTAGCCTCAATAAGAAAGCGGTCAGGTGACGTGAGGCCCGAAAGAATGGTAGGCCCCCCCCGCAGCTCGTGGAAGGCCCAACTGGGTATGCCCAGCCCAGCATCAGACTGCTGCCAGCCTCGCAGCGGAATCCTCGATGCGGCATGCAATGACTTCCTCGTCCAACTCGCCCCCGCAGCTGGGCCTCGCTCATGCGGCAGTAGCTGTTGGCGGATGGGGAGTGTCTCGGCGGGGGCGAGTCACTGCAATCCCTAGGCAGCGGGGGTAATCACCCCGATTTATACAGATGGAGCGATGATGGAAGCTGCAGCTTCAGAGGATGTGGGCGGTTGGTTCCGGAGCTTCATAGGCGTGTAGCCATGACAGTCGACAGACTGGTCATGCCCCTCTCAGTGCTTAATTTGTAAAAAAAACAATAAGTGCCAGGGCCCTCTTCAGGTGGCTACCCAGGCTTGCATCACCCATTGCTACTGCGTCGCTGCCAATGACAGGGGAGAGGAGTTGGCCTAACGGCTAGGGCGCTCGACCTCGGACCTGGAGGAACTGGGTTCGAGTCTCGGTAACGACGCCAAACATCCTGTGATTCTGGGCAAATCACTTAATCTCCCCGTGCCGAACAAAAAATGAATGTGTGTCCTCATGTAACGTAAATGGTGCTATGTAAAGCGCTCTGATACCCGATTCGGTTCGGGTCTAGTTCGCGCTATATAAAACTCTGCAAAAAAAACAAAAAAACAACTACTAGCCACCACACTGTTACAAGTGTGACAAATTAGACAGTTTGAGGCCCCCAAAGTCTATAAGAATGGTTTGGGAGACAGGTATTAGTTGTTTTAATGTCTATTTGCTTAATAAACAACTGTTGTGGTCATCTCTATATTTCACAAACAGCGCCACCCTGTTGTAGCTGTCGTAAGTCCTGGTGTTGTCAATTAAGTACCGGTGCTGAGCACCGGAAACCACCAGCTCAAAAAAAAGCACTGTGGGTACTACCGGATGGTGTGCAGTGCCAGTATGCACTCTCAACAACGGGAACTAGATTACAGAACACACTTGTTTCAGGCAGACATGGCGCTGCAGCATGTTAAATAATCCTGTGTGTTTCAGAAGACTTAGAACAGTTCAACATTTATGAGTAAAGGTGGGCACGACAACAAATTAAGATGGAGAGCTGAGCCAAGGGTCAGCTCTAGCTCTGAGAGCAATGCACGATTTGAGTTGTGAAAATATTTGGCATATAAATAGAACAAACAACATAATGTTAGAATATGACACAGTGTCTTCAAAATTAATAAAATGTGTAATTTTGACATAGAGAAGAGTTTCAATTTTGTAAATCAGCATTGAGAACTATTTATTAAAGGTACATTTTTAAACATGAGCTGAGAAACATTCCTGCCCCTGCCCTGATGACAATGATCTCAGCGACCTAGAAGGCAAGTCAAGTGTCACATGTACCCTATCTGTGGCCTAGATTGTTATCATATATTGAGCAAAATTATAGGCGATTAAATCAAGTACAAGAGATGCTTTTGTAAAGTGCACATTCTGAATTCACATTTTGGATTTCAAAAGGAGACTCGGTGAAATAAAGTATTTGCTTAGGATCACACAATTTGGCAGTGTTGGCTGGTGACCTTTCAATGTGTTGACAAGCCCAAAATAGTTTTATAAACCTTCTTGCTTTCTCACAAAATTATGTATTAAAATTAGCTTTAAAATGTACCAATTGTCCCTATTTTTTTAACAAAGTTTTGTTGTAGAGAGCTCCCCCACCTCATCCAGCTAATATAAGTTTCATTGGTGCCCCGCTACATTCATTTCATCCCCAACTTTAACACCCCATAATTTTCAAATGTCAGCAATCGCCACTGAGAGAGAAGAAAGAGGCTGCCTGCAGAGGTGGGCTCAGATGAAGGTTCAACCAGGTGACCTCAACAAGACCCAATTCCCACTACCCGATTCCTTCTGGGAGGTATCAGTAGTGGACCGTTGAAAGAATTCCACAATCCAAGCATAGAACACAGCAACTGTAAAGTAAAAAAAAAAAAAAAAACACTACGCACACACACGTTTGCAGATTTCTGGGTCAGAATTATGGTCTGCACCCCAACAGAATTACATTTTTTATCTCACTTGCACACTACATCACTTGAATTTAAAATAGAAAATGTTTTGTGAGATTACAGTGCACCTCTGTAGTAGGACACAGAAAAGGCCTGCAAGAGTATAGGCATCTCAACACAATGACAGTCTCATCATAGTATAAAAAAAATATATGTTTTTATATAAATTAATATTCACTGATAAAAAATAACTTGTGCCCCCGTCATGCACTGCTTATGACTTCACATATTACATCACTTATGACATGTTCTATGACATCATTTATGACATCACTGATGACATCATCCAATGAGTGTGTTAGATTGTTTTATAGTTTACATAGTGGCACGTAACTACAATATTAATTTTCTACTTAATTTTGTACAGCTTGTGTCCAGCTAATGGGTGTAAGAGTTTTCAAAATGCATGTACTCCTTCCTAATGCACCATAAGTGTGTAGAGATATTGAACACATTGTAAATCTTGGTAAGGAAGTCTAACTTAGTGTACAGGTGACAGTTGACAACTTGTATTTTGGTACCACAGAATTTAGTTTTCCAGCAGGGCAAAGATTCTGCGTACTACATACTAAGTATTGTAGACAGCCTTAAGTTATTAGAAAGAGTTGTTTCAGCAAGAAAATCTCTACTTAACATAGAAGACTGTGTGCACACCATGTACTAACCTATGTACATGTGCTTGTTTTGCTTCAGAAGATGGGCTATCTATAAAGGTTTCACCACAGTATGAAGGTTGCAGGTAGTATTATCTTTAGCATCTTCTGACCTTGGTTATTGTAAGTGAGTAGTCGCTCTTTGGACAACTTTTGAATAGAGTGTACACTGTTCTTAGATGATCCTGTTATTTACTCTGTGGAGTATTTCTCATTTGAGTTTCACTGTCTGCAAACAGTGTGGTAGAAAGTAAACACTCTCCATAGAGTAAACAGTGTTAACTGTACGCACTTTTCTACTTGCATCTACTTCATTTCTCAATGTAGGTTCAGTGACTATCAGAGGTTTGATGCATGTAAAGATTGTCCATGGCAGGGCATTCGTTTTGTAACAGGGCTTCAGTATCTGGAGGAACTTGGCTTTCCCTGAACAGGTGTATACAGACTGAAACACTGTGCAGGATAGGCTACATTTTCATCTGTGGTTCACAGTCAACATGAACTCTGCTGCCCTTAAATGGTATAGTGTCAATGTTGCACATAACACAAGTATGGGGGTTGTTAGAATGATAGCAGCAATGATACTTCAAATTATTCTGAGCTATTTTACACTTCCTTTCATAGCTCTAATACAATGCCCGTCTATAGAGCAATGTGTAAAAAAAAGCTTATAGGTCATCAGTGATATAATTGAGATGCCACCAGTGATGTCATAAATGTCATAGATATGTCATGGGTGATGTAATATGTGAGGTCATAAGCAGTGCATGGCGGTGTGCAAGTGATCGTTAGCTCTACTAACTATAACTGGTGAAATTCTGTGTTTTCTTTAGTTCAAACATCAATGTTGTCACTGACATTCACCTAACTATAATGTTACCTTAATCTTTGGTCTTTTTCTATTTAAACATAAAGTAATATTTTATTCCCATACGTAAAGCCACCCCCCGCTGTGCATGACAGGGGTTTGGCCACATTGCTCAAGCAGTATTAGGCCCTGGAGTCTCTATCGCCAATCCCCAGGACCTTTTTTTATTTTTTATTAAATGGGAGGCGGGACATGTGCCACCCTCCCCAAGCCTTATTAGTCCCTGTGGCCCCCAGGGCTTTTTCTTTATGAAAGGGGAGGGGAGCTGCGTGCCCCCCTCCTGGAGCCTTAAAAGGTCCTTTTTAATGAAAGGAGAGGGGAGCCCTGAGGCTTACCTTGCTCAGCCTCGTTAGGCTCAGGGGACCCCATAACATAGCATATTTGCAAGGTACATATTTGCCCAGAAGGGGACCTTGGTGCTGAATAAAAGATGTTTACTGTTACCCAACTCAATGGTACCACATACCCCAGGGCCCCTAATAAATTTAAAGGGGAGGGGGAGCACAGCCCCCTCCCGGAGCCTTTTCAGGCTCCTGGGGCCTTATCTTCCGGGGCCCACATCATTAAAGGGGTGCCCATCATACATTTGGGGACGTGGGGGAGCCTCAACGTCCGCGCAGCCCCAGCCGGCTCCCTGCATGCAGCGGAAGCTGGCATTGCTCCTGCCCAGAGGGCATCAGCGTGGGCAGGGAAGCAGATCAAAAATCTACTCCCAGCTAGCGGGAGCATTTTCATATCTCTTGCCCACTGGGAGCAGACTTTGTATTTGCTCCAGCTTGGTGGGAGATTAAAAAATGTGCCACAAGGCGGGGGCAAACACAAGTTTCCCTGCCCGCGCATGTGCAGACAGGGAAACTCTATGCGCCCGAGGTGGGCTCCCTGGGAATAGCTAGTGAGCCGGTCTGGTGGATAGGGTCACAGTGGCCATTAATGGCCCTGGGATGGGGGCCTCGCAGCCCCCTCCCTTTTAATTAGTTTAGCAGCACAGGGGGATGGAGTCCTGAGACCTTTAGAGACTCAGGGAGAGGGGCCACACAACCCCTTCCTCATTTTGAGTAGTTTTGGCCCTGGGCTCCCTGGGGCCTGTGATGGCTCTGGGAGGGGTGGCTGCACATCTCCCACTCACCATATACAATCATTTCAACCCAGGGGTCATGGGATTTCTGGGGCGTTTAGAGGCTCAGAGAGAGGGGCCCTCCTCATTTTGACTACTTTCGGCTGGAGGTGGGCTCCCCTGGGCCCAAAAAGGCTAGGACTGTAGGGCTGCTTGCCCTCCTCCTATTAATAAAACAAAGTGAACCAAGCTGCCATTTTGTTAAGATCCAGAGTGAGTCAGGATTGTAGCATTTTCTGCCGATTTTTATTTTATGGCCCAGGGGGGTCCTCTGGGTCCCACCTATGGGGACTAGGGGGGCAGGGTATCCCTATCATGCTCCCTTATATTATTTTTGTTTGACATGTTCAGGCAAGGGGGCTAAGTCCCAGAGTCCTATAATGGCTGCCAGCAACATTTTTCTCATTTTGCTGGCATCCAATTAGAGTGCTTCCTCCTGCGGGAGGAAATTGGCACAAGGGAAAAAACACCCCATAGGCCAAGCAGAACGCTCTATTTAAAAAAAAAAATTCGGTTCGAGGCTCTCTCCAACTATCAAGATATTTATATTTTTTTAACCTTTATATCTCATAAACTACTGCAATGATTAACATCACAAAAATCACAATCTGTGTAGCACGATCTAGATTCCTGCCAAATTTGGTGTAATTCCGTTCAGTACTTTTTGCTGTAGCCCTTCTTAAAGGAGTCTAATGAAAATGCATGGGGCCTTTGCGTTTTGGGACTCCCTTTTTTCTCCGCCCGCTTCATGGATCACCCCAAAACTGTCCATGCACAAACTAGTCAAGTAGTAGCACTTTTAAAATAAAGTTTTGTGGAGATACGTCAAACAGGGTCAAAGTTATAAGATAGATAGACAGATTCTCTCTCTATCTCTCTCTCTCGTATAAAGATATGAGCCATGGTAATATTAGTAGTGCATCATTTTGTTACATCCTCAGTGAATTTCAAACAATGCTGCCCTTAAGGAGAATCTAATATAGAACTGATAAGTAAAAATATATGAAACCATATCACACGCTGGATGAAAGGGTAGCAACAAACACCGAAGTTCGCTCACATTTCGAGATATTAGTTTTTTGGAATAACATAATACACAATTGCCCTATGTGCAAAACCTAAAATCACATTATTTTGTAAATGAAAGTGTAATAAAAAAATATTAATAACATCTCAACGTAGTTACAAAGGTAAGGTTAAAAACTCAGATTTGGTCTTGAGCTGCCCAAACCCTTCTGCAACCCTTCTGACATGCTCACTAGTAATGCATTCAGAAAAGGGGGCACACCTTTTCTAAATACACATCTCAATGTATTTATTTATGGCATGAGGTAATACCCAAAAACCCTATATCCAAAAGTTCACAGAATCTCCTCAGTGGCGGCTGTTTCCGGGCAATAGTGGTGGGTAAAAAAGGAACAAAAGAAAAGATCAGTTACCTTCCAGCCGGCTGTCACCTCTCCTCTGTTCTGTGAACTGGAAGCACACAGGCTCTCAGACTCCCCTAGCCAATCACAACACTGCTGTCACCAGCATGACAAAAGCACTGTGATTGGTCTGAGCGCTGTGGTTCGGTGCTCAGACAGGGAGTGAGAACCTGTGCATGTTCTCCACCCAGGCTGTGCAATACAGCCGGGTGGAGAACATGCTAAGTGCACATGACTGTTTGGCCAGCTCAAGATGGCGGTTATACCGTCATATGGTCTTAAGTGCACTCACCACTCCTCCCCCTGCTGCCTGTGACGCCAGCCAAGCACTGCCCTGAAACTTTCTTCAGTAAGGAAAAATAAAATGATAACTTAGTGTTATTATCATTTTATTTTTCCTTTTTTGCACTGCTAAACAGCAGTGGAGCGATGCTCCTCCACCTTAGTGAGGGAGCAGCCCCTGAATCTCCTTGTTCTCAACTTTTCATTAAACTATACATATCCCTCTTTTGATACCATACCTCAGTTCATAATGTCCTTTCCTCACTGCTGATATTCACAAGCTCGTATCGAAGCTACATTTGGGGAAAAAGTGATGTCCTTCTCCATCTATATAGAACGCCTTGATACAAAATGATATATCTTGTTATTTCCATTATTCGCCGTTACTTAGATACATCCTATCTCTGCTCATTGAATAGAAAGGAACTGTGGGCAATGTCTTCATTCTTTTCTCTCCCGTAGTCAGAATGTGTAACATCCCTTACTTCGTATTTCAATTGCATATGTCCCGTTTTTGCAGGCTTTATTTATTTTTTATTATTTACGATATTTCTATTATGGTTTTCTTTCATAGAAAATAGGGCCATTTCAGCTTTTCATTGAATCCATGCAGCTTACGGGAGTTTAAGCATCCCACATTATTTACTTTAAGGTACTAGTTGTTTATTTCCAGTCCTATGTTCTGTGGGCTCTGTCATATTGCCACTGTGAATTGTACAATTATGATCTGTAATTTGTATTTTAAATTTCTGCATTGATTCAGTTAGCAGTTAATTAAAACCATTGCAATAAAAAATTTCTCCATAGCGTCTTTACCACATTAAAAACAAAGCGAAGCAAACCATCAAATTTATAACACGTTTCTAACAAGACAATCTTGTACTGTGCGATAACAGTAATTATAAGCTTCAAAATCAAGGATAAAATGAGCCTCGTGGCTCAATTTGGTGGCGAGACACTAGGACAAAGTGCAAAATAGTCTATGATGAGTTTCTGGGAAGGAAGGACCGGTTGGGGAGAGGCAGGATAGGGAGAGAGCAGGTTTTCCAAGAGTCTCACATATGTTCCGAATCTTGCAAGCGTTTGAATATCTGTGCAAGTAAAACAGAGAGCAGCTGCCTCTGTAATGATGCCCCTTTTTATATATAATGGTTTTAGGAGAAGTCTTCTAGGAACGTCTAGGGCGGGACAACAGCACAGAAGATGCAGCCATGATTCAGACCTGTAATTGCACAGACTACAAGACCCCTCCTCACCAGTTGGAGCCCATCGGTTGAAGGCAGTGGAGCACAGACCTAGAAGATGCATAAACATTATATTTTTGCAGGCCACTGCGTTCAAACATCAAAAAGGTATGGTTGAGGTTCCCCGGGGAGGTATGAATCATTCAAGGATAACAAGATAGTTGACGTTTTTAAAACTTGAGTGCCCATCTGGTAGTAGATTTGTCTTGCCTGCTTATTGATAACCCTTTTCCAGACTGTGTATGGAATAGAGTCTGCAGTTAGTGATGTTTCGTCGATATGTAGCTTTCTTATGGCTTTTACAATTTGACGGTTACATGGGTTCCCAGAGCTGTCAAGGGTTACTTTTAACCAGGCTTTAAGCGTATTATCTGCGGCTTTTAGTGCCCTTATGTAGTACTTCAGGGTGTCAGCCTCACAGAAAATAGAT
Organism: Lissotriton helveticus; assembly: GCF_964261635.1. NCBI lineage: Eukaryota > Metazoa > Chordata > Amphibia > Caudata > Salamandridae > Lissotriton > Lissotriton helveticus. The sequence goes on from NC_136063.1 coordinate 397,881,698, forward strand.
TGTCTTTGAAGACCCAGCTCCAGTTGTAGTCTTGCCCTGTGAATATAATTCGGGCAACAAAATATTTTTTTATAAATGGTAACCAGGGTGTGGTTGAGACTGGCCGAGCATGCATCATGAAAGGCCTGGTGCCCAGAACTTAGGGCAGGAAGAAGGGTAGCTTTGATCACCTTCAGTATGGGTTCGGCGTAGGGACTACTCAGGGACTGGCTGAGTCGAGTCAGGCTGTATGTTGTTGCTCCAGCTCTCTTTTTCAGGGCAGCTAAGTGGATTGATGGTCTAGAAGACTCGCTAAACCAACCCCCAGGTAGTTATATTTTGATGTTGTTTTAATCTTTGCTGGCCCGATGTTCCATTTTAGAATTTTCTTTTTCTTGCAACAGCCGAAAATCAAAACCTTGGTCTTATCCTGGTTAATTTTAAGAGCATTAGCTGTATTGTATTCGTTGAGCTTACACAAGGCTCGTTGGAGGCCAGGCTTGGCCTGGTCCATTATGACAGTAACGTCAGCATATTGCAGAATGTGCAGATTCATTTTTGCATTGCCCAGTTTTGGCGGAAGGAGGCTGCCTTGCTCCAGGAATCTCCCCAGGTCAGCGGTGTAGAGGTTAAACAAGAGGGGAGCAAGAACACATCCTTGCTTTAGCCAGTCTGAAGTTGGAATTTTTGCAGAGACTGTCGTGGGGCCAGTTCTGACTCGCACCCATGTGTTCTTATGCAGGGAGATAAGGGCTCCGAGCAGGTTCCACGGGATCCCCCACTTGTCTAATTTCCTCCATAGAGTGTTACGAGACACTTTATCGAAGGCGGCACTTGTCTAATTTCCTCCATAGAGTGTTACGAGACACTTTATCGAAGGCGGCACTGTAGTCTATAAAGTAGTAATAGAGAGGGAGCTGACTTTTTTTGCACTGCTTGTTGACTTAGAATGGCTAGGGCGGTGATGTTGTCAATTGTGGAGGCAGAAGCTCGGAACCCAGTTTGAAAGTATGGTAAAATGTTATTTTCCGCAACCCATTTTTCTAGTGTCTTGAGAAGACACCGAGCATAGACCTTGGCCTCAAGATCTAATAGGACTATGAGTCTGTAGTTAGCTGGAAGGAAAGGGTCTCCTTTTTAAAGAATTGGACACAAGATCGAGCCTTTCCATGAATCCGGTATCTTAAAGGTAGTAAACGCATAGTTGTATAAGGGAAGTAATAGCTTAGCCCATTCTTCCAGCCACATTTGAATACAGCAGATGGAAGGCCCTTAGGCCCTGCAGCACCATTGTTTTTCATAGATTTCAGAAACTTGCAGACCTGGGCCGAGGTAGTCAACTCAAGAGTATCCATCAGCGTAATGTCGGCAGGATCTCTGATTACGGCCTCAGCGAGGTCCAGGATATCACAGCAGTATTGTTGAATCACATACTGAGACCAGACTTCTTCAGAAACTGCGTTCTTCACTGCTCTTGTTGGAGGAGTGAAGTTTGTTTATGTGGTTCCAAACGTGAGTCAGGTTTTTTTCCTTTCCTTTAACAGAGCAAATATATTTAGCCAGTCATTCTGTTCTTTTTGTTTCATAGCTTCCCATATTGATTTTTTGTAGGCTTTACGTAACAAAGACAAATAATTGGCAGTAAGCATGGTACCTTTAGATTTATGCAAGCACACTGCCCTTCTTGGGGCACTTCTTTGGGTGACTAAAACCGGATTGGAAATCCGCTGCGGGGGAGGCCTGGGGAATCTGTGATGAGCTTCAGGGCCTGTTAGGAGGTCTCTTAATTTAGTAATGGCTGTGTCCCACCTATGATGATGGCCTGTGGGAGAGTATTGAATTAAATTTGGAATTATTTCCATGAGCCAGGTGCCCACCTTATCCACACCTAAAGTGTCCCATTTGATTCTTCTGACTAGAGTATGGAGTTAGAACTGCAGTGAATGCCCCACTTCAGTTACTTCAGCAGCAACAGGAACTTCCAAGTCCATTATTTCAGTCAAAGGTTTATGGTTGCTCTCTGTACGAGGGGGGATCTCCATTTTAACTAAGTTACTTGCCAGAGATGGTGATAAAAAAATATAATCAATGGTTGAGAGATTCTTAAATGTTGCAGATAGATGGACGCTGAGATCCTGTGCCAATGTAATTTGCTTCGCAGAACGAAGAATGTAATTGTCTAAGTGTTCTTGGCTTCTTGCTTTTTGGTTTTAGTGACTAAATGAACGTTGAGTTCCAGGTCTCTGATGTTAAAATCGCCTAATAACAATACTTCAGCAGAAGCAAACTCAAGTAGGAGCTCTTCCAGATGCTCGAGCAAAAGAGCTGTTACCAGTGACTTTGATGTTTTAACTGTGTTGTGGTAGCAGTTGATTAAAAGCAAAGGGAAGGCCCTGGTTGTTATAAATGCATTAGCTTTAAAGATATTTCCTAACATGGTATGGATATATTTGGGACATTTATTATTTCACTGCAATACACACATTTTAAGGATGGATATATTCCTATAACCATTGTTGACTCACTTCTTTCTATTTTTGTTTTTAATATCCGCTCTGGTTAGACACTTCATCTTGCATGAATACAAATAGTCGCCGTCTTAGAACTAATAGTCTGCAATGTTGATCACTCCAATATTTTCCAATTTGTTCCAAAACTATATTTTTCAGTTTTTTTCACGTGACGGGTATATTATATTGCACTTCATCCTCTTATTCTCAGTTTTACGCTATTGTAGACATTCTTCTGTTTACTTGTTTTAGAACTCCTTTTGGAAAGCCTTGATCCAAAAACTGTTGGCTCATGTCATCCAATCTCATCTGTGTGTGCTTTCATAATGAAAAGTTTTAAAATAATTAATTTTATTTATTTACTTATTTGCTTGATGTTTTGCCGACAAGGCAATACAAAAAATACCCATCAACATCCCCAAAATATTAACCAATTCCTTGCGTCGGATGGCCCCTGGCCGTCTGACGTCACTGTGGTCGTGTGCGGAAGTCGGCTGGGGGTCGTCCGAACCGCGCACGTGTGGAATTCTCCGGCACAGCGGGGAATTCCGGCCGCAGCGAAGCGGTTAAAACCTACAGACCCATTGCATACATTTCATCACTTAGAAAATAACTCAATAAGAATAATTAAAAAATTCTTATTATTCGCCAGGACCCTCCCCACCTTGTAAACACAAAATACAGCATTAGAAAACAAACAATTATTCATAAAATTAACACCTTGAACAATAACAACCATTTTTATGAACTGTATCCAAAACATCTTTACTCTACCATTCATCACAACAAAATATCTAAGCAAAAACACATGAAGGTTGTACTTCATTTTTAAATTCCGGGATAGATAACTATCATGCATAATGAAGTAGAGCGGCAACATAAGCAGTTTCTGGCATAACAGTCAACAGGAAAACCATAATGTCCTATGATCAAATAAATTCACCATATTGCAAAGATAAAATTGTTGTTTCTTGTTATAAAAGCATTGAAGGCAGATTATCATACCAATCCGCTACAATGGATACAAAGTTCCATATAACATGGCAGAATCTCATATTGTTAAACCTTACAATTTTTTGCATAAAATCATGAACACGATGAGCCTGTTAATCTATAAAAACTGGAAGTAACAAACCTCTCCTTTCAGTCACAAAAGATGTGCAACAAACAATTACGTGAGACAGTTTCAATGGAAAACGTTTAGAGAAAGGGGTTAACTACTACATCCTGATTATAAAGGCCAGCACCTGACCATGTCTGACCTTCAATGCCCAAATTATAATATTGGTGCTTTTAATGTCACACAAATAGGGTTGTAGCTCACCCCCATAATCTGTGTCCAACGGGTGAAAAGGATTTATGCTTCTCCCCCACATCTTCTAAATCACAGTACTAGATTTTTCTTTAATCACCCGTTTTACTACTGATTTCCATTGGGGCCCTGACATGCTTTGAGTAACCGATGAGTTTAGTTTATCGAGGCTGACCATAACATTATAGAGGCTAGCAGTTCATAGTGCTGTTTCATTTAAATGTAAGCATTTACTTGTTCATTTCGCTGTACATCAAATGTTTGTGTGCACATAATAGGTGGCTCTTAACAAGATTATGGATGAGGCCTTTTGAATGAAAACAGTTGGTTGATCAGCTGTTTTGGTTAGTGCTTTTCAAGTACAAGTCTACTTTTCTGCATCCATTCTCTGGACACAAGAATATGTCTATAAAATGTAAACAGGGTCAACTTCTGTTAGAGTCCACTTTATGGAGTAAAGGCTAGATTTTGAGTATTCTACAAAATGCTTTATTGTTTGTTTCAGTCTGCTCCATATTGCAATGATGTAGTCAGTAAAATGCCACTAGTTACACATGTTCCAATGTAGTTTCATTAAGTAATGCTTCTTTTCAAAGTATTATGTATACATATTTACATACCTGAAGGCACCATTACTGCACAAAGTGGTTCATCATGTTTGCAGGTAAATTATTACATTACAATTGTAATAGTTGAATAGAAACATTTTTCATAAATATTACCTATGGCCGTCATGATCTTTCAGATGGTCATTCAAGAAAACCTCTATTGTTTGAAAACCCTCTGTGTGCAGAACTGATCCAAAAAGATTTGCTGTATCCCTTGTTATTAGTGTGCTTTTTTCCTGGATTTTTATTTCTGGTATTTTTGGGAACGTATCTGTTGTGTCCATCAGAAGTGTGGGAACAAAAATCTAAATATCTTCAGGTAGTGACTTAGAAAACCTGATGCAAAGTAATGCAGGATCTTGTGGGTCTTGATGGATGTTTGATAAACAATACACAATAGGTATTCTTGAGAATACATTTATTGAATAAAAACCTAATCTATTTCCTTATACTTTCTTGATTGTATTGCCAAATCTTTTATTTTCAGCTCCTTCTTTTTTAAGTCTCACGGAGGTTCAACAGACTGATGTTAACTCAAATAGGTCAATGTATTCTTCACACACCAGCTGCAGACCGTAACTGTAATTCCTCCACCAGTATCAACGCCTTCATAATTAGTGTCACTGTATATTCTGTTCTTATTTTTGTTTCATGTGGTTTAAACTTAGAATTGCCTGGAGTATTAAATAATAGCTTTTTCAAATCTTGCAATACTGCTATTCCAAAGTTCTGATGGTACTGTTCATGATGGGAGATTCCAATGCATTTTTAAATTTAAAGGGATAATGGTGTTATTGCCTATTGGCTCTCATCTTGAATAAAATAATTCAAATGTAATTTCCTGAGAAACATAGAAATCTATATATGTGCTTCAAAGTAATCTTTACTTTTCTGAGGTACAAAAGAAACTCTGGTATTTTTTTAGAGGTAATGTTTTACTAGACACATTAAAAACTAAATCTTATTTGTCTTGTGATTCTTTTGCTCACTTGTTCGCTAGGTAGTGTGCTTCCTCTCTACTTGGTTTTCCGATGGGGCGATGGCTAAAAATGTTGTTCTTGTTCCTACTCTACTTGTAGAAGGTGCCCCAAATCACTTGTTTGTTCCTTCTCTGAGGGCTTGTGCTAGAATCTGTTTCTATACTACTCTCTATTTTTATTCTCCGTTTTTATGTGCTTTTCTAGTTGCATAGATTTCCTTCCAATCATGAATGCAGTTTATTTTATAATATCTTTTCTTTGCTATTTATCAAGCATATCATTGGACTCCTGTAATAAATGAGTGAACTCATTTGGGCCCATATGTTTTGTGAGTTCTTACTCACAATGTTCACTATATGCACTTCAATTGTTAATTCCTTAGTAGAAGCATCAAAATGAAGGAGCCTTTTACTAAGGCCAAATACCATTTTCACGTAAAGTCTTTAGAATGTTTGCACAGCTGGAGTCTCAAAGGTATTCCGTGGGTATTTGCAGCTTTTGTGATACTGTGCCAATGTTAAGACATGCAGTTTGTGTCTTTCTCTTTCGCATAAGGTAGCCCCATATGTTTAAAATGTCATGTTTTAGTTCCTAAGCTTGATGATTTTGTATATGAGTAAAGTAAATTGTCTAATATACACTCTGCCTCCTGTCCTGAAAATAATATTTGTTAATCTCCTTTGTGCTTTCATCCACAATTCTTTTTATATTATTGTTTAGCAGGTCCCATGTACAGAGTGGTATATTGTAATTCCGTATCTTAATTTATATGTGTAATCCACACACTTTACTACTCTCAAGGGTCTACCAACCAATGGCCTACTATCCCACAAGCTTTCAACAATCTATCCCAAACTACATGGTTTCTTCCTTTGTAAAATTGACCACTTTTTGGTTCCTTGGCAGAGGCTACAGTAAAACAGAGTTAAATTACCTGGTGTGATTAAATATTATTCACATTGAGAAAACATCTCTGACCCTATCTGTTCCAGAGTTGACCCTCCAAACATTCTTTTTTTCAGCAAGATATGGAAAAATAGCTCCTTTTGCATGTGCTCTTACTTGTCTATTATTCCACTATGATTGCTGCAGAACAATGCCTCTAGTTCTGTGCTTTTAATGTTTCATTCACACTAAGATTTTTTTTCCTTTATTTTGAATATTCTGGGTGAACATGATTGTAAGCAGGGATGTTACGAATATATAGGCTGCTTCAATCCATACTAGGACTCTGAGCGTCTCCCCAAAGTAATCTCGCAAAGCGAGAAGCAGAATCCCAAATGTGGTTTAAATAGGCCATCAATGATGTCTGTGATTCTCAGAGTAACATGACAACAGCTTCCCACGAATTTCTCACAGCCTCATGAGACCGTCTTTACATATCAGTATATTTCCTGGATGGCACTGGTGTCGAGTGCTCATAGCTTGCTGAGAACAGTGAATTGTCTTTGATTTAGTTTCATGTCTAACCTTAACCGTTGCCTGTACTTGCAGACCGACTAAATTCTAACACTGAATTTACTGGCCTGAGGTCTGTGTGACTGGCATGGAAGATTTTGCTGAATAGACTAAAAACAGTTTTTGACACCATGGAAAAATTGGCTGAAATATTAATGATGCCTACCAATCAGAAGTCACAGTCCTGAACAAGAAAGTCTGCAATGCCATTAATCCTAATTAAATTACACCTATCAGCACAAAACTCGTCAAATCCATACTTCAGCTTGGGACGTCCTCTGCTTAACAAAAGCATGGAAGCCAATGCTGGTCCAGAGTCTTTTGCTTGCTACCAGAAATTAGCTGTCCTCCAGTCCTCAACCAAAAGTGGGGCCATTGTGGTAAATATTCAACTCTCAATTCACTTGGAAAAAACTAGCTTCTTTAGTGACTTTAATTATGGGTGCTGATCCAGACCAGGGACTGGCATCCTTCATGATCAAATCTGTTTACGTTCTTTGATTGGGGGGCAGCATGCTCCAAGCCTACTTGATTGCTTAGCAATGTTTGACACAGTCAACCACAAATTACTTCTTAACTGGGCCTCATACATTTTAACCCCAATGAGATCAACACTATCTTCTTAAATGTGTATATAATACCCCAAGCAACCGTTTTTGATAGTTTCGATATTAAAAATCATGTGTTTTCCAAAAGCATCCACATATACATCAGAGTCTCTAGTATTCCAGGTGAAAGCAGGAATTATGCCTCAAAAAAAGCACAAAGGGCCTGCTGATCTCAACATGCATCCAACGAATTTACCTCCTTCCATAGGCCCATCATCTGCATCTCCAATACTTTGGTAGCCGAAGAAATACTTGTCAACCATGCTGCTGACATAAAAATTATGACGGTAATTCTTGATCTAAAGGCTTTCAAGAATGGAAATGTATTGACAGTTAATTTCTGCAACATGGTCCTTCATCTTTATTCATAAAAAAACAATTTTACAGAGGCAGGCGAGGGTGAAAGATGTTTGCTCACCACTGAATAGCATCCCAGGCCTCAAGTCCTTTCAGGGCCAGGAAATTCTTCAAAGTATCTAGCCTTGCTACTGTGCCCACTTAATTCTGTATGAACTAATTAACACATGAAAACAAGATTATAAACGGTTTAAGAAGGCACATACTCAAATTCCAAGTAAATTATAACCAGAATTGCTTTTTAAATTGAAATGTTTATTACAAATAATTTCAGTTCTACAAAATGTTTAAATGTCATAATCAGTAACCGTGTAACAAAGAATTGTCAATCACATTTCAAAAACAATTTTTCAATTACATACATTAAGAACATTAATGCTTTAAAAATATTTATTTTTAGCAATAAAAGAATAGCCACAAAAGACTCCAGTGTTCCCTTTTTTCAACTTCAGTGTAAACTACCAAAGTGTTATAACATAACATTCATCATACATATATAAAATATGAAACACACTCATACCATCAAAACATTTAGCATCTATTCTACAACTATTTCATTAGTCGTGGAGATGTAAGCGGTCTCACAAGACAGCAGAGCCAGACAAACTTAATTTTCCTGTTTTAAACAGAAATTATATACTTTATACATTTTGTTAAAAAAACCATTTGGCATTCAATTTAGGCAAACCACATCCATAACAATGGGCAATTTAGAAACGTTTCAGGCCAGCAAGTCCTTCCACGTGTACTTAAATACACTAAGGCCATGACATTTCTAACATTAACGTCCACGAAAGCACAATTTTAGCCATGCCATAGGTACACAACATATGTTGTTTTATTTAGAATTTAGAGAGGGCATGTACACATTCAGTCTTCATGGAACTATCACCACAAAGCAATGGTGTGAAAACTAAAAAGAAGAGATTCAACAAAACAAATTAAGTGCTCTCCTGAACGGAAGATGACTGAATAGCTCACAATGATAAAGCAAAAGGGTGTGTTATAGGTTATAGAAAATGTACGGACATCCCATTCCGTATTTTATTTTATTTGGCGGTCACCATGGAGAGCATAAACTTTAAGTGGAGTGCATGAGCTTGGAGGTTAGGTATACGTCACACAAGAAAGGAAGCTCTGTGAAAGGTTAGCAGCATTGGGCAATATACAGTACTATGCGAGGTAGTGGCAAACAATGTCGTTTTCAGCATGTATCCATATGAATTAATATCTGGAAGTTGTCTATCAACCTCAAAAGGAGATTATGCTTTCCCTGAAGCTTATATTATGAAGAGGACAGGAGTCCCAGATCAAAACGTGTTTCCATTACCAAATTTAGAGGTAGAGGCACATGTTGGTTTGGAGGAAGGACATGGAAATGTTTCAATAGTAAGCAAGAAGTGATAGCAGAGCAGAGTTAATTTGTGTTAAGAATAAAATATACCTAACCAGTTTTAATGTCTTTTGCTACATTCCCAGGTGGATAACGTACTTTTATCACTATTTATACAAAGAACTGCAGATCATCCAATGGTGGATGGTCGGCCAGGAATCAATCTCCAGATGGGGGAGCAGTGACAATGGGTCTCTAATAAAGGTCTAATACGATTTAAATCCCATCAGCACAGAATTTGTTTTGCATCTAAATGACCTAATGAAGAGGTCCTGAGATTGAACATAATATTAAATAAAAATGAGAGAATAACGCCATAGTGGAATATTGTGTGTGGAGACAAGCAGACTAGAATGATGAAGGATGAAAATAGAAAATGCGGATTAGAGTCTCTAAAGGAACACTGTAAATGGATAGCTGTGACATGATCCTGGCGGAGCACTGACCATGCTGAATGCCACAAAGTGATCGAAAAGGAACAGACGGGTGCTGTCAAGGTCTCTAATCAGTCAAAGACCATGAAGAACCAGCAACAGGGACTGGTAATCATGGAGGGCTGGACTCAAGCATGTTGGGGGGGGGGGGTCAAAAACTCTAATTCAAGATAGTCATTAGCCATTGTGACATATCCTAAAAGTAGTCACTGTTTTTAAGATGAGTTTTTTGTTTACCAATAAGACGACCACCACACATCTAGAGCAAACCTGGATATGTATGTGCCCATAATAACGCTATTATGTTCCTAGCAATAAATTCATGAATCATGATTAGTGCAAATACCATTTTCCTTTCATCTTAGTCATCCACGCCTTTTACATTAGATATTTGGTAATTACAGACAGCACCATCACTTCTTTGTATTTGTAACAGTATATAAAATGCTTCATGATATACTGTGTTTTAATGTCAACGTACCCTGGAAAACATCCTAGCCTAAAACAAATCAGATAACGCTGCAAGCTGGGCACCCCAAGCTTTTGCCTTTGAAACAAAAGAGCTAACAAATCAAAGGAAGTTAAGGAAATGAACACTGCTGTTTGGTCCATGACCACATCATCATAGCTGGGAAGAAGTCCCCATAACCAAGGCTGCAAAATCTATCAAAAGGTAAATAAGTAAAACAACTTATTAACTCCTGCTTGTAACTCTAGAGCAACAACCATCACCTACAGGGTGTTGTAGGACAAGAAGTACAGCTTCTTTGCAATTCAAATTTGATAGCATTGAAAGCAAAGGGCCTACAGTTATTTACATAAAAAGAATTTTAATGACTCAACCAAGGTCACAAATCTGCTCCATAGTTCACCCAGCCATCACGTTTTCTGGACAAATCAATCTAACTTGAACAGGTCCCTTTGAATCTTGCACTATTGGCACTTTCCTCATCAACTAATTGTTGAACAAATGTATGGCCATAATGGCCATAAAGATCTGCCTTTATGATGAGAGCCAAACTTAAGTGAAACAAACCACAGTCACACCTGTCAAAACAAAAAAACCAAGCTGTACACACGGGTATCTTGTCCACTTACAGACTGATCTTTGAACTCATCTGCATGGCAAAGGAACATGAAATAGTGTGAACATCTGGGGACAAATAATTTATTAGAAAAGCACTGCCCATTATGTGGGTTAAAACCACACACGCCCCTAACATTTGTGAAGAATTCCTGCAACCATGACTTAAAGGCCTTTCAATCAATCGGATTTCCACATGACTGCTCTGCAGTATTGTATACCATCGATTAGCAAGAGTTGTTTAATAATCTATCACAACGTGTAATTTAAATAGTAAATATAAGAGTAAAAAATCTACTGATTAAATACCTAGCAACCTTTACAAGTGTAGGCAGCAAACTGCTAGCTTGCGTCATCCATTTTCTTATTCCCTACTTTTCTAAAACCACAACAGAGTACCCTTAACTGACTCACTCATTACACCACCACCAGTAATCTTTGCAATCAAGCTTCCACATATGAATTTCACTGGAACTGCTCACAAACAGCATTCCCTTTTTCCTCACCACTGTCAACTTCTCAATCAACCTTGATATGCTGGAGAGTTATGTTGAATTTAGGCATAACCTTTGCCCCAATCTGCCTGCTCTCTTTCTACCTTGCTGGATGAACCATTATTTGTATTCTTGTGCTCCTCAATCTATGTGGGAAGGAAGTACCTTCCTTGAACTGGTCATGCTACACAATCTCACTCAGTGTTTTCGACTTTTTCAATCTCTCGAAACACAATGAAATCGCCTTCTCCTTTCACTCATTCACACTGGTTGGTGTTACCAGCTGCAACTCTGTGCGCTGATAATGAATGGTAAAGATGAACTTCGTTAAGGCTGAAATCACTGATCTTTCACTGAATCTAAAACCATTCATCGTCCGTCTCAAAATTTGACCACAAGCCTAAACACAATATTAACCACTTGCATCACTTTAGCTCATGATCCTCCTGGTGTCACAAGAATGGAACTATTTCCCCTCAAAATAAGGTCTGCCACTTTCAAAGGCACTTTCACAACAGCTGTGAACCACCTCCTTTTTAAAACAGAGTCCTCTAATACAGTGGTCAACACCACACGACAGGCCCATTCATACAATATGGAATGACCAGTGTAATGCCTTTCTAACCACCTTCTCTGTTAAGTATGTTTTTTGCTCTTATCTGGCACGGTCATGGTCTATGTCACATGTTTTGCAGGTCCATGATCATTCACTAGAGGACCTTTTGCTGGGAAGAAGTACAGGCAGCAAAAGCTAGGTTAGCTAATGAGGGAGACTTTGGAGTGGGAAAAATGCCAAGCAGCCAGTTGTTAAATTGATGTTGTGTGTGGCCGCACAAATGACAGAATACAGTTAGAAAGAATTTTTGTGCAGGAAACAGTGGCAAGTTGTGATGGCTGTGTCATCTGTAGTGGGCGGGGATACATGCATCAGGGAATGAAGGTTTCTTACTCCCCAGAAGGCCATTCCCGTGAGGGTCAGGGTGTAAAAGAGATAGTGACCACCTAGAAGAGTAATCGACTTAGTTTACCGTCTTCTTCCACTGGGCTGCAGGAAGCATGTGCAAGATGGAATGTCAGGGGAGGTATGGAGCAAATGGAATGATTATAGAGGTAACATATGCGATCCCCCCCAGCCAAAACGGGCAGCGCTTGAGGTAGATATTTAACTGTCTAGTATTGCTAACTCCCATTGCTATAACATGAATATACCTGATAGTTCCGCATGTGTTCTACTGTGCGCCTTCGTAGCTTGCTTATGTGACCATTGCATCTTTTGTTCGTTCTTAAAAGCAATAAAAAGATTTCTTAAATTTTTTTTTTTAAAAGATGGAATGTCAGGCACTTAATGCCAAAGGGAACTCATTTTTGTCTGGCTTGTTCTCCATGCACACCATGATTATCCCATGTTTCCATTTTTTTAATTGAATGTATTGTGTTTTATAGAGCACGAACATGACCATCACGGTATCAAAGCACTGTACAACAAGAGAGCTCAAGAGGGTTGCAGTACAGTAAGAACATTTGTCAATTAATCTATGATGTACTTAGAAATCGAGGCGCATGGTATAACTCAATAGGGTACTGTATCAAATAGGGTGAAAAGCCAGTTCCAATCGTTCTCTTATGCCACATGTTTTCCTAGTAGTATGGCTTTTACTTCCTTCTTAAAGAGCCTGAGAGAGGTAATTGCTCTCGTTGAGGGTGGTATTCAACTCTAAATGTTTGGGGCAGTTCCAACAAAAGTGCGGCCATGAGTTTTCCTTTTTTTAATCTGGGTGGTTCTAGTAGGAGGTATTTGGTGCTCCTCAAATTTCTTCCGTCGTCTGGTAGCGTAATCCTATTCGCCAAGTATTTAGGACCAGAATTGTGTAGGCCTCTGTGTGTTATGCATGCAACCTTCTGTTGGATCCTGGCTTCAACTGGGACCCAGTTGTGTGCTTTGGGTAATGGGGAAAAGCAAACATAACAATATGTGCTTGTTAAGTGGTACTGCTGAATTTATGGTCAATTTCATTGGGGTAAGTCTGGCTTTAGGTAGACCTATGAGTGTGGCATTGCCATAGTTCAGCCTTGAGAGCTCTAGGGATTGCACCGCTGTTTTGAGGTCTCCTAGCGGTATGAAGTTTTAGGTTTCTTAGAAGGATAAGATGTAGGCTAGCATTGCTGGTTCCAGTTTGTAAGTGATCTTGCATGTTTAGATTCGAGTCCTGAGGAATGCCTCGTGATTTTATGGAGTCACAGATGGTTGGGGGCAGTTTAGCGATTTAATGTTAACAGAACAAGGTTGCAGTTGCTAGGATCTAAGGAATGGGGCGAAAAGAATTCATTCTGTTTTCTGCGGATTTAGTTTAAGATAATTGTGTGCCAGCCAGTCCTGTGTTTTTCTCAGGGTCTCAGCCAGCCTCCAGATATCATCTTGAAAGGAAAGTTTGATGCAGTGCTGAGTATCATCAGCAAGTGGTAAGAGATTTTTGATTGTATCAGGATTTCAGTGAGTGGTTCCATGTATAGATTGAAGAGTGTAGGAGAGACTGTAGATCTTTGTGGAATGCCCCTGTCGATGTCTGCTACATCTGATAGGAAGGTGCCTATTTTGACTCTATGTTGTCTGTTCCACGGGAAGGAGGTGAACCAATTAAGGACAGCTCCAGATTGTCCCATCCAGAGTTCAAGAGTTTATCTGAGGCATGTGCGGCTGACCGTGTCAAACGCTAGTATAAGACAGGATTTGTTTTGGTCTAGTGATGTTTGTATATCATCTTGGATGTTTATAATGGTAACCTCTGTATTGTGTTCAGGCCTGAAACCTGATTGGTGTTTGTCTAAAAGTTCAAAATTCCTAATGTGTTCACATAGCTGATCATGGGCATATTTTTCCATCAGTTTAGCCAGGAAAGGCAAACTGGAGACTAGGTGGAAGTTGATTAAGTCATTCTGGTCAGTGCCAGTTTATTTTTAGTAGGGGAGATACTTGGCCCATCTGCACGCATTCTGGGAGGGATCCTTATTGGAGAGATGCGTTTACGATTTTCATCCGTAAGGGAGTGTTAGCTTTGTATATCTCTTTCAGTAGATGGGAGGAAATGGGATTGTCGAAATGCCTTAATGTTTTTCTGAATTCCCCCCCTCAGACACAGATCTAAAACTTTTCCAGAAGGCTCTGTTTTTTCTTGGAACAATTTGGGTGTGTTGGTCAGTATTCGTGCTATGTGCTGTGAGAGTGGGATTGATGGATTCCCTGGGATGGGTACTGGCTTGGCTTAGAATGGAGTTGCTAATGGTGGCGATTTTATCTTTGAAGAAAGTGGAGAAGGCGTTACAGGTGTGTGTCGCGTTGCTTTCACTTATAGCTTCTGCATGTTTTCTTGGCTGTTGTTTTATTATATTAAAGAGTTTTCTGCCCCTATTCTTCTCTCTAGTTGACATCCAATGTTGTTTTGGCATTCAAAATCACCTTTTTATATGAGATTCTGTGTATTCTCAACTGTTTGAGGTGGGTAGTGTTTGGGTCGTTCTTTCAAAGTCGTTCCATATGTCTTAGTTGTCTTCTTTCATTGTTTATGTTTTGGTTGAACCACTGAACTGAAGGTTTTTTATTTGCCTTCTTAGACATACTGGAGCAACCTTCTGAACTAAGACCGGCATACTGAGGTAGAGGTGCATCAGTTCTTGAGCCAATGTTTGGTCTGTCAGAGGGGCCAAGTAGGTTTGGCAAAGCCCCACCACTTCTGTTCTGTTTACTTGGCTATAATCCCTCACCTACGTTTTCTCTTCTTGTTTGGCCCTTGATTTAGGTTTCTTGAGCAGAGATTTGGAAAAGAATTTGATTGGGATATGACCAATCTGTTGGGGTGATGTCTAGCATGTTTACTGATCCTGATTTGGCGACGATGAGGTGAAGAGTGGCACCTTTGTTGAGGTCCTGGAGCAGGTGCAGCCACTGTGGGGTCTTTGTCATTGTTCCAGTGTAGGTTGAAGTCTTCTAATACATTTGTATTAGAAAGTGAAGTAGCATTGATTGTAACTGTTTCAATAAGTTGCTCTAGGAAGATTGTGTTGTTATCTGGTAGATGGTGTAAAAGGAGTGTTTTCACTATCAGTTTCTCTTCAAGCTTGATTTCAGCTCCCAAGAGTTCAAATGAAGGTTGCTCTTCTAGCAAGAGTGAATTTAAAGTTAAAAGGTTTCTGACCTCCCCCCTGCTTCAATGTGCGGTCAAGGCATCAGATGATAGAATCCAGGGAATGAGAAGGCCCAGTATTGGAGCTGCCCTTGGGTTAAGCCAGGTTTTAGTTAGAAAAAGAATGTCCAGGTTATGTTTTAAGATTACATCTGGTTTATCACTTGTCAGTTGTGTGTTCTGCAGCTGATCCGCAACTCTGCAGCATGCATTTCAAGTGTGTTACTGTTTTGTTAGTTACTGTGGAGGACATGGTGTTCGTTACGAATGGGATCAGGTTACTGTGACTGAATGAAGAGGGTTGCATCTTCGGTTTTTGAAGTTGGATGTTATGATGATCTGGATGTTGGGTCCAGTGAAGATTTCTCTGTGCCATGGTAATGCATAAGCAGAGTGTTTATTTCTCCTTCGGAGAGTTGACTGTTCCTTCTTCTTGGCTAGGAGAGCTTGTTGTGTCGGGAGGTGTTGAGTCTGTTGTTGAAGATAGCTTTTCTGCTAGATTGGTAGTAAGTGTTGTTGGTAGAGATTGCATATATCTTCCTCAGGGCGAGTACAAGACTGTTGACTTACTGCTTGACCCATTCTATGTCTTCCCTTAGTAGTTGTAGGTTATCGTTGACTTGGTTTGCGGGCGTTTGTGTGGTGGGCACTGACAAATAATATTATCATTCTGAGTGAGGGTTTGCTGATTGTCATGACCTGTCTGTGTTTTTGTTTCTATCTCCTGTTCTTTGTCTGGGGATGATTCTTGGTCACAAACCCATTTCCAGTTAAGTAGTTGCTTCCTGGACAGGGATAGTTGTTTGTAGGAAGGTCCAGTCATTGTCTCTGTGTGGTTGTGTGAATTGTAGGGCTATGATTGTAGTTGGGTGTAGTTATTTGGTCAGAGTCAGTAGGTCTAAGATACTGGGGTTAGGAGCAGAGGACTTATTTTGGGCACTAACCAGTTTCCTGTTGAAGAGTTGTTTCACTTAGGACTCTGAGAGCTGCTTCCAGCAGGGTCTAGTAGGGGTTTATGTGGGGCTTTAAACAGTGTAGAGCTATGATTGTCAATGGAGGTCTTTCTTTGGTTGGAGTTAGAAGGTTTAAAGTGATGGTTAGGAGACGGAGTATGTCCAAGTGCAGATTAGTCGTAAGTAGCACAGAGTTTAGGTGGTAAATTATGCAGACATAGTGGCTACCTTCAATAACAACGCAAGCAGTGTACAACGTGTGAGGATGGCATGAATACACTGAGCATGCACTCTGTAGCATATCCAGCTAACAAGGTAAAAGCAAACAAATGAGATTGTATCAATGTGTATGCTTGTATGTAACTGCTTCAGGTGCGCATGCTTTAATGTAGTCGTTTATATGAAAAAATTAGAATGGAAGGAAGCATATACAAAATGGGTTCTGGAGTGTCAGAAAAACATTTGCCCTCACAAGGAAATAGCGGGCACCTAGCAACGCTAGCATCCCAATGAAATCATAACTAAAAAAAAAAAGAGTAAAGCGTATGAGCCAGTGGGTTCGGACAGGTTAACTTAGCAACTTGGTAAACAGTAAGTTCAAATGAATAGGCATTTTACAATACTTGCAAAAGCTAGGACAAAAAACCGAAATGCTGACAAAGCCAATAGGTCTGGCTTTAAATGTGCTAAAACAAGCAAGCAGCATTTGTGCACGTCTCTGAGTTGCATGTTAAAGAAAAGTCAATAAGGCAGCCATGATAATGCATATCAAAGCTTGCTTCAGCGAAGGATATTAAAAAAAAACTGCTTTCCATTTAGAATAGATGTGACAAAGGACTGAATGTGACAAAAGGTTTGATGACTGTATTTTACCTTTTACGAGCAAAATAGTCCTTCATGCACTGCAATGGAACTACTTCCTAAGAGGCAAAATTATAATATAAGCAGACAATAGCAAGAGATGAAAGGCACATAATGCTCTGAAACTCACTGTATGAATTAATATTTATATACACACACATACATACACATGTATATACACACGTGTATATGTGTGTGTGTGTTGATCTGTTGCCTTTTTTCACCACACTTCTATATGCAGTTTTTTTTTTTGAGAAGAGAAGTGAGAAAAAAAGGCAACAGGTCAACAGAAAGCTGTACTGTCAAGAGAGACCATACAAGAAACATGCAATTATTTGGTCTTAAGACCAATGTGGCCACACATTAAACACTTCTGTTTCATCAAGGGGAGAACATTTCTGTTGTCAGCTTATGAATGCTATCCATCTAGCAACACACTATGTTATTTGTCAGTTCTACTCTAGCCACAATATTTTTCTATCGGTCTCTCTGTTATTGTACCATCTCTGGTCTGCATTTCGACCACGGCACACGAGGAGAAACTCTAATCTGTGAACTCTGAAAGATAAAGACAGCATGCAACTTCTTCAAACTATTGATTTCCAATGAAGAGGGTCTGAAGGCTGTGGAATTACAATACTTGATTCCTCTAAGGAGATATCAATGCAGCAGGAATACTCAGCATGTGATGTCACCCACGGTAGGTTCCTAACAAAACTGTCCAAGTGAAGATGTGGAAGGTCGCTTCAGGCCTCCGAAGCATTGTTTCCCAAATCTAGGTATTTGCTGGAGCCGGGCCCAGAATGCAGGGGGAGCTGCACAGAGCTTTTCCTGCTGCTGGGCTGTGAACATGTTGGTTGGTTAGAAAGGTCGGCCTGCAATGGAGGTGCATCAACCAGATTTGTTTTCTCAGTATCCCTAAACAAAATACAAAATGGAACAATATTAATATGAAGGGAAATGCTCGTAAACTACCAACATAAACAATAAACTGATAAATATGTTCAGTGGTTAATGCTGAATCTAAGGGTGACAGGTTCCAATCCTGAGATATTAACTCATACAAGTCTTTCACCCTTCAAAGGTTAACAGAAAGGGATGTCACTGATCTGAAAAGTGTTAGCCACCAATACAAACAATGATATCAAGATGCAACACAGTAGAACTGGTGCACAACATCAGAGTAGGTCCATTCAAAAAGCTCCTAATCTGGAACTGCTGTGTCCCCATGTGAACAGAGCTAGTTATCAGGCACACACCCTTCTAACACAAGCACTGTGCTTTTGTAACTCTATG
Source organism: Lissotriton helveticus (assembly GCF_964261635.1). NCBI lineage: Eukaryota > Metazoa > Chordata > Amphibia > Caudata > Salamandridae > Lissotriton > Lissotriton helveticus. The sequence goes on from NC_136063.1 coordinate 397,900,203, forward strand.
TTTTGTATTCTTTTAACAAGGATGTTACAACAAACAGAAAATGTAGTGGCTAAAATGTAGATGTATCTCTTCCAGCAGTTTGGATGAGACATTGCATTTCATTCAACTAAAGAAGTATAAATGATACAAAGAGGGGACATGATGGGGAGATGATCTGTGGGTGGAAGGGAATGTAAGGTGACTCATGATAAAATACTGATCCCTCCCAATTGACGGTCTTATTTTTTGTGTACATTTGCCTGTACCTCAGACAAAAAGGATAACAAGTACAAACTCACAAGTGCTCCTTACCTTTCCTCAGCTTGTATGCTCCCACACACACTGCTTACTTTGCTGGTACTCCCTACTCCATTATCTTTTTCATGCTGCTCAGTGGGCACATCAGAGCCACTTAGCCCTTGCAAAGGGGCTTGCACTTGACTGCCATCTATTCCTTTCTGGGATCCGGCCACTTGAACTGGTAGCTTCAAGCCTGACAATTCCGAGACATCCTTCCCCTCCATGGTGGTCTCCTGCCCCAAAAAGTCGTGATTGGCGATAGCCATGGCAGACGTGCCATGGTTTGCCTTGGCTCCGGTGCTGGTGCCCATGGACTTAGAGATGACCTTCAGTTTGTGGGAGCTGGCTTTATAGTGCTTTTTCTTATGCCGAACTGTTGAATTATGCTTGAGAAAAAACTCGCAGGATTCCTGCAGAACTCTTCGGCTTTCACTGACGGGACTGCAAGGGAAAATCAATAGAAACGTTGAGCATAATGTTTAAGCTGTAACTTTTTTTAAGGATACTATATATTCATACATCATTCAACAGTGAATGTGGATTCTGCATGCTAAGGAGACCTTTGAAGCTTTAGACATACGGAATCGTCACTGATTAAGGCACTTACAATGTTCTCTGCGAATAGCTCAAATTCACTGAACACCTACCATAGCATTGAACATGGATATCCTGATGTTTCAATTACACGTTCTTGAAGTTTTCATATGATCTTAACACATATTATGTGCTACTTAATGAGAACATATACCTTGGTTCGAAATACATTATATATCAAGTTAGGGCAGAATGTCTATAACTCGTTTCTTTTCCACACAATTCAGAACTCACAGTGGAGTCTGGTGAACTTGTAAGATGGTCGAACATAAATACTTTCTATTCTTTGAGAAGTGAGGGAGAATACTTGAGTCCCTCCTGCCCCGAAGCAATTTTTGGGGAAAAAAATAAGAATTTATAAATATATTAAAATATATATATGTGGGTCTGTGCTTCACAGCAAGTGTATTAATTAAAGCATTAATGAGAAAATGAGTTAACATTAATCATGAAATACACATTCAATTATAGACAACAGAACTGCCGATATACGATCGCAACAACGTTTTTTATACAGCATTTCTCTCTAAACGAACTATTACAACTTATTTAAATAATTTCCACTTTGAAAAGTAGTAAAACCTTATGCATTCTTCACTCGAATTGGACAAAGCACAATAGCACTTTTCACTACAAATCCCATTGAAATGGGAAAGGAACGGGAGCATGGCCTGGCAACATGGCTGGCAGAATGTGGTCGAGCGCGGCTCCCGATACAACTCCACAAATGAGGCCCTGCCACATAGCCACGAGGTGAGCGGCTGGTCCGGCAGTGTGGTGGACCCGGGGGGGGGGGCAGAAAGCAGCCCATGACGCAAGAGGGAGTAGCCCCCAGGAGTGGGGGACAGGCCCCGTGGGCTTGCAGACACATTGGCTGGGTCCCGCCGCAGGTGCTGTCGGCGTTATACTTTGACGGAGGTGGGTTGCAGTTTGTGCCCGGCTCTAGCAGCTGTAGACACGGGGATGTGAGCCTGGGGAGAGAAGGAAGCCGAATCTGCAAGTGCAGACTTGCTGTGGGCGGAAGGAGTGCTCAGTGCTTACTTTGTAAAAAAAGAAGTGCAGGTGCTAAAAATGTTGCCAAGGAGGCCACAGCTCACTTCTTCCTCCAGTGAGCCCCACTTTCAACACTCTTGCTGCCTCAGTCTCCATCTTCTAACCTTGATCTGTTGACAGTCCCATACGTCTTTGCTCTAAGAGTCTATCTTCTCACCTATCTAATTGTTTTCTATCATCTTTCTCACACCTGGTGCGTTACATTATTCCCTGCATTTCTGATTTGCCCCCTAGTCATTCTACCCCTGCCCTTTTTCCTCTTCACTTTTATCCATGCTCTGCTCTCTCTCCCCTCGATCTTGGCTCTTTACAATCACTCTTCTAGCAGTGATTAGCTGTGTCTCTGTTTTATCATTTGTCTGCTTTTTTTCCTCTGTCCTGTCCTCTACATCCTTTCATTCTATCTTCTCTCTTCTTAATGCTCTCTTCTTCACTTCATGGCTGCTTTCTCTTTGTATCTGATTTGCTCTCCTTTTCTTCTACTTCGCTCTGTCTTATCTCTCTCCTCTCCTGTTGTTTCTTTCTCCTCTTTCCTCCTGCTCTCTCTCTCATCTATAACACTGCTACTGTCTGTGACCCCTGTCGTCAGCCTGTACAAGTCCCTGCTATTTTGAACTCTGCGTTTTCCTGTTGTCTTTCCTAAAGAAGAGGAAGATGACATGTGTTTCACTTTCTTACCTACACCGAGTGCAAAAACAAAATGTACACCAAATGAAAATAATTTTTTTGCATATATTAATCAGTGCAGTATAACTGGGTTATTTGCAGAACCGGTAGCTGCTCGAGCACAGCAGAATATCACTACTAGTGCTGCCTGTAATTAGTAGGTCCAGGGATGGCGACGGCATTGGCATCTACTTCTCAGCTTGTTGTGCCCCTGCCTGCTACAGCACAGGCATTGTTCCCAGCCGTAATGCTGCCAGTGCCGGTAAGTATGGCTGTGGTGCCTACTGGACTCACACACGCTCAGCAATTACCATGCTGGGGTGCAGCGCACAGATTCTACAGGTGACACCATGGCACACAAAAGGTGTGTTGGGCCACAGCCGCATTGAGCACGTTGAGGATAGCAGCAATTCAGGGCTGCAGGATATGCTACTCTGGCTACACAGCAAGTGGGAAGTCCACACTTACTTTCGTTTATTCTTCATCAAGAGCCCTCACTCCCAAGTTCCAAATGCGCGCTCGTAGCTTTCTTGCCTCAACTCAGTCTTGAGCCAGCCCCTAGCTAAAATTATCCAATGGGAGACTTAGGCTCAGGCAGTGGCATGGTGCAGCAGACTCTGGGAATAGAATGCAAGACATTGTTTGTTGATGACTTCTTGGATTTGTGATTGGCGAGATGACATCATCACTAACTTGGTGATACACAATCATTCCTGCCTAGACAGGTGTATGCTGGCCTGTCTATGAAGATTTACTAGCCAGAAACCACGCAATGTATGTTATTCTTTTTATTTTGAATTTGAACAATTAATATTGAGACCACCACCTCCAGGGTCAGTCTGAGGATCCAGGATGTAATCTTGGCCGGGTAGTGAGCCGGCCGCAGGCTTGACGGTGCCACTGTAGGGTCGCTGAGCCCATGCACAGGGAGGCCCTCCCGGCACGCCGGAGTAAGACAACGACTGGCTGCGGCCTCCTACAGGTAAGTCCCTTGAGTGGCAGAAGCGGGAGTGCCCAGGGGTGAGAACCGGAGGGGGCATTGGGTCGTATACTGGGCAGGCCCTGGAGGCTGAGTGAGGGCCCCTGATAGAGGTTTTTGGCTAGAGAAGGAAAGCTTCACAGAACTTTGAGTTGCGGACCTGGGTCCTGCGGCTTCCTATGTGAGCCTGGTCTCTTTGGAGACATTTTGCAGTGAGGTGTGGCCCTGGAGAGCGCAATTGGACTGCCTGGTACCTGCTGATATTACCTTAAAAAATGGGAAACCCAATAAACCCTTGACGGCTTGGACAGTTTAGTATAAGCAGGCAAGTGCACCTACACGGGATTTGTTCAAATATGTAAATTGAAATTAAAATATTTATAAAGTGCACATACACCACGCGGTTTCTTAGCGCTAGGGACACAAACCAAGAGGGAGTGAAGAGCCGGATGACTAACGTGGGAAAGCTTGAACAAACAAAAATGTTTGCAGAGATTTGCGAAATTCTGAATAATGGGTAGAAAACCTGAGGGAGAGGGGAAGGGTATTCCAAAAGGTGGGCGCAAGCGTAGAAAATTTTACGCCACCTAACCTCTTCTTCTTAAAACGAGGGACAGCCAGAAGAGATTGTGAAGAGGAGCGCAGCTCTCTGCTAGGGCAATATGCCTTGATCTTGGAAGAAATAAAGTGTGGGGCTGTCCCTGCCCTAGCCTGGAAGGTGATACAGCCCATCTTAAACAAGGCACGTTCTCGGATGGGCAACCAGTGCAGAGCTTTGAGCAGCGGGGTGACATGATGGGACTTGGACAGATTGTACACAAGTCGGGCTGCCTGATTCTGCACCAGTTGGAGTCTCCGAAGATTGTAAGCGGGGACGCCGTTATACAAGACGTTGCCATAGTCTAAACGGGAGATCACCATCGCAGACAAAATGAGTTTGAGGGCACAAAAAGAGAAAAGTCAGAGAATTCTTTAGACGAGAGATCCTCAGCTGGATCGGAAGGCCAGTAATTAAAATCGCCAAGCACCAGGATGGAGGAGTTATTAACTGCTAGGGTAGCCAGCAGGTCCTGGAAGGCGTGGAGGAAGTGCACAGTAGTTTGTGGGGGACGGTACACAAGCAGACAAGTGAGAGGTGGAGAGAAGGAGGCAGAGCGGACAACTAAGTAGTCAATCGTAGTAATGGGAGGGGCTGGTAATATCTGGAAATGAAGATCCGCACGGGCAATGAGAGCTACGCCACCACCAGCCTTACCGGCCGTTCGGTCGGCGCGGATAGCGTAATAGGGGGGAGGGAGGGTGGCCAAAAGGGTTGGAAGAGAGTCCGGACAGAACCAGGTCTCTGTAAGAAACAATAGATCAGGTTGGTGCGTGTCTAGCAGAACAAAGAGTTCATGAAAGTGCTTGACCACCGATCTAGTGTTCAAAAGGAGGACAGAGGTTACAGGAGTCACAGGGATAGGAGGGGACTACGGTGAAAGCCCGGAGGAAGGAGGGACAGGGGCCAGGATATGGGGGGTAGAAGGAATTGGCGTAAGGCAGAGTTTGGAGATTTTGGCGATGATAGAGTCTGCCAAAGTCCATGGACCTTGCATAGTTCGAAGCTAGGCTGATGAAAAGGTTAAAAGTTGGGCAGAGTGGAATGCCCCCAGCCCCGGCCGGGCGCAGACGGGCGCAGACGGGCTTGCCTTTGGCGCGCCGCCGGCGCGTCCGCTGCACGTGCGCATGAGGCGTCCCTTTTAAGCAAATGGGAGCGCGATGACTACAGCGCTCACCCGTGACCCACCACTGCCCCACCAAAGATGGAGTCCGCAACCCCGTCAGCCCTCCGGAACAAGCGGCACTCAGCCGTGCCGAACCGGGGCTAGGGGAGCGGGGAGGCGGCAACAAGCAGCGGCGGCAGATAAATCTGATGCCATTTGTTGTCTGGAGGTGCATGTTGCAGCATCTCTATGTGATTGTCACCATATTTGTGCCTGTGATTTGTATGTATTTGTAATAGTTGATAAATTCAATTTAGGCCAGCTCTCTAACACACAGTTGGATTACTCAAGAAACAATTCAATTAATTTACCAATGAATAGATCATTCAAATAAAGTTAAAGGAGACACAGGTGTATATTTTCAAAAAATGATTTTGTATTGATTGAACATTATTAGTTATAAAGGGTACATAATCAAAAACAACACAATGTAGCAAGAAGTAACAGTTGCATAAAATTAAATATCCTTCATAGTTACAATTGTGGACACTTTCACAAAATGCTTTTAAGGCAATCTGAAAAGTTGACACAAAGCCAACATTGCCTACAGTACAATAAAATAAGGAATAGGTGTAATAGCCGACATTTCGGTCTAGTAATGTCGGTGTCCATTAGGCCATCCTCAGGACCTTGAATATGTTGAGAAAAAAGACCCCTCGCAATTAGTAAGGTTAATATTTGATATATCTAATCCACAAATTGGAAAATGCCAAAGGTTCTCTTATTCCAGCACACAATGGCTGTAAATGCTTAGCGTGAGGAGCCAGGTATATACGGGCTCTTGTTGCAGAAACAGAAAACAAATCTGTATTCAAATGGAGAGAGGTTCCAAGTGTTCATGCTCGCTCAGCAGTCCCCTTTAACTTTATTTGAATGACCTATTCATTAGTAAATTAATTGAATTGTTTCTTGAGTAATCCAACTGTGAGTTACTTCGATAGAGCTTGCCTAAATTGAATTTATCAACTATTACAAATACATATTTGAACAAATCCCTTGTAGGCTCACTTACCAGCTGAACCTGGTCAAGTGCCACCGGGTTGCCTGCTAACACCTGCCGTTGATTGAGAGCTTGTAGGGCGAGGGCCCTTTTGTGGATGCCGATAGCCTTGCATCACAGGGATGGAAAAGACTGCAAGCTTCCACTACACAAACACTATCACGCAGTATACCACCCCAAACAGCCGTCTCAAGATTGTCCCTGGAGAGGGGAGGTGACCCCTCGCAAACAGACCTGCTAGCTGTAATCCAGGGGCCCTGGACAGCATTGGAGAATAAGATTGAGGCCGTTTGCAGGGGGGTGACTCTCTGCTTAAACGACAAATGGCTAAAATGACTTATTTTACCCAGGAGCTGGAACTTAAGGTGGAGAGCGTGACGGGCTGTGCCTGCCTCAATAACACAGGGTACTGGGATTCCCGGATTGGGTGGAGGGTGTCTCTGTGGAGATGTTTCTTAAATGATGGGAGCTGCAACAGCTGTGGCCCCAGGGCCACTCAGATTTCTTTTTGGTTGAAAGGGCGCCCTGATGTCATCTTCCTTGCCTGGTGCCACCCCACCCGAGGGCCATTATTGCTAAAAGTCTGAACTACTGTGACCAAGACTGAACAATACGATCTGCCCGGGAGCATGATGTCCCACTGTCTGATAACTGCAAGATTGCAGTATACCCCGACTATACCAGGAAGGTGCAGGAGCAGCTCAATTTGTTTTATAGTTGTGAAGGAAAGGTTGCACACCATGCAATTGAAGTACATGCTATTGTATCCTTCTATAACTGAAAGTTATTTCGCAGGGATAAGCAAACTTCTTTTGCACCCAGATGAGCTCTAGAACTGGCCTGAACTTTGGGATAGGTCCTCTGTTGGACGGTTGGAGGAGCAAGGTCGCTTGGGTATGGAAGTTGGGCCCACTTGTGATTCTTGGAAAGGCCAGTCCCAGTGTAGGCAGTTGAAAATCGAACGCACGGCTTCCCAGCGAGTCACAATTCAGGTAGATGTTATCATGCAGGTGTCAGACTCGGTTGTCCTGCCAACTCTTGAGGGCTTGGGGGGGCGGGGCACTGCTCCCTGTGGCCATCCTGCTGCCCGGCACCTCCTGTGCCACTGCGGACTTTGTGGCGGACACGATATTGACTGTAATAGAGAAGCCATAGCTCCCTTATTGGGTGCTGTCTACTGTCTGTTGATTGGCATACCATGAGGGAATGGGGTACAGCAGTGTGCTGCGAATTCTCAAGATAGTTTGTTGTTTGATGCCACCTGGGCGATTCCTGGCTTTCTGAACCGAGTGCTACGGCGCACTGCAGGGAGGATGTAGGTTTGAGTGAGAAGATGCATAGGGATATATGCATCCCAGATGGTCTAGTTGATCCTGTTGGCAGCACAGTGGTGACTGTGCCTCCTGAGTGGGGGATACGAGTGGGCATCAGTTAACTCGAACTGATTGGTCAGGGAGGGAGCTGGGTGCTCTGTATCTGTGGGGCAGGGCAAGGGATGCTGTGTTGGTCCTGGCACATGAATAAGCTGGGCACCAGTAGGTATTAAGTTTCACTTTGTCTGTATTGGGAGCTGGGGAAGTTAATCGTTGGGGTTACGTTGTTCTGTAGTGAGTTGTTGCTGCTACGATGGGAGATAGAGTATTGCAGGACATGGGACGGTTTTCCTGCTTCTTTTGGATTTACACATGGGAGATCAATATAGGTTGTTACCTGGAATGTTAGAGGGTTGGGTTTCTACATAAAATGGTACAGGGTGCTCTCCTTCCTAAAGAGACATAAAATCAGTGTTCTAGGGGAGTGCTGATTTGGGTGGCACCAGGAACGTCTTTCTCCATTCCCTTACTTGGAGGCGGACGTTGAGGGCTGATATATGTACATTCAGGGCCTGCGGGGCGGTAGGGATATCTCCCTCCTCAACACCTATGCACCCAACATGGATGACCCACATTTCTTCTATGACATACAAGACTTAGTCAGGATGTGGACCAGCCCCTGGTTTGGATGGGTGAACACAACTATGTGTTAGATGAGGAGCTTGATCGGCTCCCCCTGCCAGGGCACGCATCCTCTAATGACTGCCGCCTTATAAGCAGCGGTGCACAATCTGGGGTTGTTGGATGATTGGTGCTCGCTTTATCAGCTGCACTGGGTATATACCTGTCACTCTCTCACACACAACACGTTTAGCGTACTGGATTGGGTGCTGATGGCTGGATTTGCCCTTGATGGCCAGGTGGCTGTCTCGTATCTTGCTAAGTTTCTGTCTGATCATACCACTGTCAGTTGCGACTTGCAGTGTGGAGAGGCTGCGGTGAGGAGATTTCTAGTGGATGTTCTGGCAGACGGAGAAGGTAAGGAGATGCTGTCACAGGCACTGTCTGATTATATGGAGCATAACTGGGAATAAACCTCCTGTAAGGCCACTGAATGGGAAGCCATAAAGACAGCATCAAGGGTCAATGTGTGTGGGCGGAGATGGCAATTGCAGAGAGAGCTTCAGACTGAGGAGGCGGGACTAGCAGACTTGCAGCAGCAGGGTTTGACTGAGCCGGGGTGCCAGAGGGGTGAGATGCAGGTGCACAGCGGGATAGATTACATAGATACACGCTGAAACAGTATCAATAGAGATTGCATAGGGAGGGTGACAAGTCAGGAAGGCTTATGGCCTGGATGCTGCATAAGGAGGCAGAATGGTATCCCTATAACACACTTGATCATATCAAACAGAGTACTGGTGACTTCACAGGCTGCAGTGGAGGCCAACTTTCAGCAATCCAAAGGGGATGTAGAGGAGGAACACAAATATTTTACAGTGTCTTGTTCGGGCTTGTCTAGGGCACCTCGAAATCCTGCAGGTGGATGGGGAGGTGGGCGCTGTCCTAGACTCAGACCTCACTCTTGAGGAGTTAAGGGCGGCGCTGGGAATGCTTCCAAGGAATAAGGCACTGGGAGGGATGGCTTCCCGGTGGAATTTTACAAGGAATATTCGGCTGTTCTCATGCAGGGGCTCCTGGATGTATTTCTGGAGGCAAGGAAGTCTGGGATATGCCTCTGACCATGAGGGAAGGGCATATATGCTGGGTGGGGACAGAACAGACCCTATGGAATATCTCCTGCTTATAATGATAAATACAAATGTTAAATTCTGTGTAAAATGCTGGCTAATTGTCTGAGCCCCATCATGAGGGAGCTGGTACATGAAGACCAGTGCAGGTTTAAACCAGGAAGCAACACAGGGAAGAATCTTAGGAGACTGATGCACATCTTACACGAAGTGGAAGGTAAGGGTGAGTAAATGGCGTTGGTTTCCATTGTTATTGAAAAAGCTTTCGATACTGTGGAATGGGGGTATCTCCTGGAGGTTTTGAGGGACATGGGATTTGACCTGCTGTTTCGGGCTTGGGTGTGCTTGTTATATACTCACCCTAGTGCCAGGGTCAGTGTGGGATGTTATCGATCTGACTGTTGGGATCTGTAGAGGGGCACCAGGCAAGGTTGTCCATTTTTTATTTGCATTGGTGCTGGAGCCTATGGTGATTTGGGTCCACTGGGAACTGCGTGACAGTGGTATAGAACTAGGAGCAACGTGGCACCATCTATCGCTCTACACAGACAACGCTTTGTTTTATCTTAGGACCCCATGGAAGATGTTGCGTGATTAGATGAGGTTGGGGAGGTGTTTGGGCTTTGCATGAATCGTATAAAGTCATTACTGATTCTGCTGGCGACACTGGTGCAGGTCCTGCTGGACCGACTTCCGGACCTGGGGCTCCGATTGGAACTAGACCACTTTCTGTACCTGGGAGTGATGTCATACACATGAAAGAGCGATACAATACTGGTAGGGTACAGGAATCATGAAGTTCTTCGGTGAAGTTTTGGAATACATTGCCATTGTTGCTTATGAAAAACAACAATGGGAGAGGTAGGGAGAGTCAAGACGGCTTCTCTCAATCCCCGGTTCAATGTAGATAAACAAAAAGAGAGAGGCCAGATCAATCTCAAATGATGCCACAAGATTGGAGCGAGATAACTGGGGATCACACACTCACTTAGGGTGAAAAGGAAAGCCCTCACACACCGACCTAGTCAGTGTCATGCTTCATCATCGGGCCCCACCAAAGAGGCCGAGTGCCTCTTTGGTGTGCTACAACGCCAGAAAGACTGCGGAGCTGGTTGTGTGAAGGAGGGCGTGCTGTGTGGGTGAGTTAAATTAAAAGTGTCTAAATGAGTATCAAAAAAATATTTTATTAAATGATCCCTAAGACACGATTTTACTAGTATTATGTGTCTGAATTTAGTTGCCAAGGATTAGGAATGGTAAGATTCAGATAAATACAGTGAATAAATTCGTCAGTCAACATGTTTCTGCCATATTGCAGGCTTAAATTTGCCAAGGCATTCTTCAGGACTAAACCCCGGCGGTATGGACTCTCTAATCGTCCACCCTAACCAAGGGACGTGAAAGTGAAAAAAGGGTGAAAAAAGTGCATAAAAAGGGGAGAGCAAATGCTCAATCCCAAAAAAACTCCAAATTCGGGAGTATTTCTGCACTTTAAAATATGGCGCTACTTGCACCATGGGTCTCGGGAGGGGGGTTGGAGCGAAATTGGCACATCGCCCTCGATGCTCGCAGCCCGCTTAGACACCTAGGGACTCCCTCGTGACCGGACCCCGTCGATGTTGCTTATGGGCAGAATTGCTGTTTCTAAAATGGTACTTCTCCCGTGTTGTCTTTATACTATTCAGAATGCCCTATGCCCCATGCCCTCCAGCGTGTTTAAGCAATTAAATGTATTGCTCACTTCCCTTCTCTTGGCAGGTAAGCGCAGTACAGTGGTGCAGGGCACCTTGATGAGGAGCTATGAGGAGTGTGACTGGAGGCACTGTGGCTGTTTTTTAAAAAAAAATGTGCAGCCTACATGCAGCATGCGGGCCGGTGGCTAGCAGGAGGCAGAAATTCGGAAAAGCGACTGGTGGCCGGAACGATGGGTGTGCTGACCTCCTGTTGCTGTTGATGGAAGGGGTAGGAAATTCACTGGACCTTCATTATGTGGTTCGTCAGACCACACGTGTGGCAGCAGCTGGTGTCGGTTGTACTAAGAAGGGCTCTGTTCCACTGTGAGCAACCAATTTGGATTCTTGCTCCAATCCAGCAGAAGGTAGCCAACATGCCATTCCAAGCATGGCGGGATGAATTGCTGGGGGATATATACCCGAATGAGCCCTTCATCACCTTTGAGGATGCGCAACTTGAGTTTGGGGTGGGATCTGGCCACTTTTGCGACTATGCAGGTGGCGGAGTTTGCCGGCAGTCCTGGCCTGTGTACCATGCATACAGTACCCTGGGGGTCATGATGACTAGTGGGTCAGGACCTCATTTAGTGTTGTTGTTTTATAAAGCTATGGTGGCTGACGCTGCTCACCACACTCTGCGGGCTTGGTTGGGATGAGACACTAATCTTGGGGACCCGCTGTCCGATGAAAACTGGGCACAGCAGTGCGCCCTGATACGATCGGTCTCTAGCAATGCGAGATTCAAGTTGATACATTAAAATTTTTCCCACCATACCAACATGAGGCCCCTGGCTATGAGTCGAACTTCTTTGGGCCGCGCTGATCAGGTCTTCATTGTGGCAGTGTGGTTGTGTACTTTCTGCTTCTAACCGGGGGCTGCCCACAGATGAGGGTTTATTGGAACAAAGTGTTCGATTGACTTGTGCTCATCACAGCTCTGAGACGAGAACTCAAGCTGCAGTTCTGTCTAATGTGGAACATAGCTAGGCCCAAGGGGCGTAAAATGCCCTACAAGTTCTTGCAGCTTGCCTCTGTGTTGGACAGGAGGAGGGTGGCCATCCGTAAGATAGGGCAGGGGCCCCCCTCGGTGGACTTCTGGATGAGGGATGTGCTAGAGTGCTCGTTAGTGGAAGAACAGCAAATTATACATAGTAAGAAAGATGAGAAACTTTAAGATGATTTGGATGTATAGGTGGCCATGTGTGAGTGCTTTGTGACCCCTGATGGCATGCACTTGAGTGCTGAAGACACTGATTTGGGTTCAGAGTTGCATGGTAGTCTTCATTGAAAATATCACTGGCTGCACTGTATCACTGTGACATGATACTTGTCTTAGATATTTATCTCCCAAACAACGATATGGTAATGTAACGTAAGATTCTTATGTGATATGTGGACTCCCAATGTTAATCGCACTGCTTCTTTATTTATAGATTGCATTCACCTGTTACGCACACAATGAAAATGCTGCAGTTTTGGTTGCACAGGGGAGATTTTCCAAATGGTGTGGTTTTGTCTTTCCTTGGGGTCAGTGGGGGTTCAATACAGTTAGGTAGTGCAGGCTGTGATACCTTAACTTTCGCAATCTAGACGCACTTAGAAGCAGACTACACAGTTAGTGGCAGCGTGTATATACAACAGGGCATTTCTCGAGAATTTCAATATGCAGAACGAGATATGTCGACTTCTACCTAAGTTCGCCTTTTTTGCTCTTTTGAAGAACTCTGGTCAGAGCTACAACTAAAACAGCTTGTGTTATACAGAGACAGGAAGACAGCTTCTCAAGTGTGGCTCCCAAACACCTATAGACGGAGGAGCATTATAGTAAAGTTCTAATGTTCAGGGGCTCCAGGTATTGGACATTTTACCAATGCCATGGACAGACCACTACGTGGTATTCTGCACCTTGGCTATAAATAAACCTTTAACCAAGGCAATTACTCCCCCAGTCTGGGTCCCTTTAAAGCGTGGCATAATATTAATCAGCTAGACCTAAGAAACCAGCTTGACAGCACACGCCCGTTAATTCCATCTAACTCGACTATGGCTACCCAACTATTTCAGGACTGGTTGGGCCATGCTATGAATCTCCTGGTCCCTACCAAGTCAATATCTAAGAATAGATCTACCCCAACTGCACCGTGGTATACGGATGAATTAAAACAACAAAAACAACAGACAAGGCATTGTGAAAGACAATGGAGAAAGACCTATGATCAAGTAAGCAAGATCCGATATAAAGACTCTTTGGCTGTGTACAAAACTATGATTATAAAGGCAAAAAAATATTTCTATTCAAATCAAATTGAGCAGGCAAAGAACTCCACCAAGAAATTATATGCAATTACTAAATCTCTCTCAGGTAACATTCCCGACCTGACTCCACCCCCATCCCAAGTAATGTGTGATGCTTTGGCCAACTTTTTCTTTTCTAAGGTTGACGACATTTACCAAGCCTTCACTGTCAAATCCACCCTCATCAAGTCCGTTACCACAACTCCCTCTGTTCCAAATACACCTTTAGTTGCATCTTTCACTTGTTTTACACCACTAACTGAAGATCATATATTAAATATCGTCTCTACAGTTAAAACTGGATCCATGTTGGATCCTTGCCCATTCTCGGTTCTCCCACCAGTGATGGAGTCAATCATACCTGTTCTGACGCAAGTATGTAATTCAATCTTGTGCTCAGGGACATATCCTCAGATTTTAAAATCTACACTGCTCAAACCACTTTTAAAGAAACCGGGGCTGGATAAGACCGAGTTAAAAAACTACCGACCAATTGCAAGTTTGCCTTTCATAGCCAAAGTGGTGGAAAAGGCTATGAATATACAATTATCCCAGTATATTGAGACACATAGATTGCTGGACGACACTCAGTTCGGATTTCGGAAATATCATGGGACCGAGACCGCTTTAATCAAAGCCTCCGATGATGTGAGACTAATAAGAGACCAGGGAGGGACAGCAGTTTTGGTACTGCTGGATCTCTCGGCGGCGTTCGACACGGTCGACCACGGGATTTTGGTCGACCGTGTCAAAAAGATGGGCATCTGCTCCATGGCAAGAGACCTCCTCGCCTCGTTTCTCCTTGATAGAACGCAGGCCGTCACTCTTGGACCTTACCAATCTGCTAAGCTGACTCAGCCATGCGGGGTACCTCAAGGCTCATCCCTGAGTCCGACACTATTTAATATCTATGTGTCGGACCTTGCCAATGTCATCAAGGCACATGGTATGAGCCTAACCTCATATGCTGATGACACGCAATTGGTTATGGCCATTAGGGGTGACGGAGGGGAGGTCGCCCAACGCTTCCAAAATGGACTGACAGAGATAGGAGAGTGGATGGCTATAAATTGCCTGAAACTCAACTCAGAAAAAACTGAGGTTATGATTTTTGGACCTCTTTCACCGGACTGGTTTGCCTTTGGGTGGCCTTCCACTTTTGGTGCCCCCCCTAAACCAGTGACTAAAGTAAGAAATTTGGGAGTCACCTTTGATGACGGCCTAAATTTCATGGATCACGCTAATAAAGTGGCTTCTACAGCCCAAGACAAACTTCCCATGATCCGAAAAATAAGTCCCTATCTTCCAGCGACCGCCATTAAAACATTGGTTAGTTCTTTGGTTCTAACATCATTGGACTATTGCAACGGGCTTTTTCTAAACACCCAAGTTAGAGTCATGAGAAAAATGCAGTCGATACAAAATGCGGCAGCACGACTGCTCTTTGGAATTCCAAAGTTGGCGCCCATATCGGACGCTATCACGCGACTCCACTGGTTGACGATCCAGAATAGAATCAGATTTAAGTCGCTGTGTATAGTTTACAAAGCACTAAACCGGCAAGGTCCGCATTTCTTAACAGATCAATTGTGCCCATATCAACCTTCCCGCCACCTCCGATCCTCCAACTGCAACCATTTAGTGGTCCCTCGCACCAAAACGGTGTCATGGGGTGATCGCCGCTTTATGGTCGCTGCCCCCAAACTCTGGAACACTTTGCCCCAGGATATCAGAGCATGTTCCACACTCCTCCAATTTCGTAAGAGACTTAAGACGTGGTTGTTTACCCAATAATTTTGAAAGAAGTGGGTACCCTGTTGGGGCATTTAATAACCATCTGAAGTTGCAAATTAACCAGCGCCAAGACGCCTTTGGGTATACGATGCGCTTTATAAATGGCAATAAATAAATAAATAAATAAATAAAGTTGCATTACTGTCTCTGTAGACCTACTATACAGCTTTTCCCAATGGCCCTATAACTACCTCCATATCTATTTTAGAGTACGCTTCTAAACAAGTTAACTTGTAGTGAAGACGACAAGATAATGTTGGTTTAGAGAAGACATCCACTGTGTAACCCCACAAAGTGGCAGCATTGTGATGTGAACTTGCAGTGCCTTCTAAATTTAGAGTAAAGCGTGTCTCTATGCACATATCTATAGAAAATATTAGAAACATTCCCTTACTCTCTCTTGCGGGTCCTGTTGAAGAAGTTGGCCCATTCTGAACAGGTCTTCTTACTTCCCACCCAGAAGACAGCCGAGATACCAACAATTAATGTTGTCACATACTTCACCAAAAACAAGGCCAGCTCCGGTCTTGCTAATGTTTTCACCTAAAAGAGAATACAATTAAAACATGAAACATAATACAGTCATAAACCATAACGACAAAAACAGTAATTCAAGGCCATAAAGTGGTAGCTGTGGTTGTACAAGCTTGAATGTACCCCATGCAATGGATATACTGGGGTTTAAATACATATTCTTATCGACTACTTTGCTAAATTGGTAACTTCCTTTTATTCCGATGACTTAAAGATCTTCAAATTCTTTGTTTGTTTTAGGTTTCAATAACATATCAATCACCGTTATGATAGAGACCACATCCGATAAGATTACAAAAGTATCCACCCAAACGCAGTAGACGTGAATAGTAAAAGTAATGTTGGGAAAACCTATGAGTACAAAATCTCTCCACATGACTAATGAAATAACAGCCGCAACCGAAAATTAAATAGCAATATGACAATCATGGCCATCATTGTCCCACAAGTGGCCATCATAGGTCAGGGTCAGGGATGACCATAACTAGTCCAAGGATACTCACTATATGCCACGGATGGTTGCCACTATGCTATAATTAGACTAAGTATGCACAGTGATTATGCCAGGCCACTATTATGCTAGAAATGGGCT
Source organism: Lissotriton helveticus (assembly GCF_964261635.1). Lineage (NCBI taxonomy): Eukaryota > Metazoa > Chordata > Amphibia > Caudata > Salamandridae > Lissotriton > Lissotriton helveticus. Next base: position 397,916,549 of record NC_136063.1, read on the forward strand.
AAATTCTGACAGAGATAAACACATTCTGCCATGAGACAGGGCCCAGTGGAAAGGACTAACACATACTTGTGCCTTTCTCAAACCAATATGGATGGCTTCCAAGGAAAGACAACATCTCTCAGGGAGGAACACGTTGCCAGGTGCATCGCTCTCTCTCACAAACACACATGTGTACACAGACACAAAGAGCATGCACACGTAGGCTCCGGATGCACCCTCCACAGAAATCGTTACCTTCCCGAAGACTCGTAATCGTCTCTGCTCTCGACACCAAATCCTGCCCTCACCATGCACCCAGCTCCACCACTTCCACTCTGCATCCTGCAGTCCCACAGTCAAGCAATTCCACTCAGGCATCCTGTGGCAGGGGTTTCAAAACTAAAAAACTCTTTGGCAATGCAATTACAGTCCATCTCTCGCCAGATCATGTGATTATTCAAGTGGCACTAGACAGGATTCTGGCATTTACCAAGATATGTGACTACAAAATAAATCACTCTGAAACAGAAGCCCTCTTAGTTAACCCCTTCGATGCTGGCCCGTTTCCGCCGCTATGCGGTAAACAAACGAACAGGGCGGGGCCGTGACGAACCCCAGCCGTCATCCGCACACGAGCACCGCGGAGCGTGACGACTGGGGTTCGTCACCAGCATGCAAAGGGTTAACGCTTCTGAGCAGAATCTTCTAGGGCAAATTCAAGGTCAATTTTGTTATACTCGTCTAATTCGATATCTAGGTTACCCCAAACTTTCCTGATTTGTTTACTATCAACCATAACGCCACATTACTTCAGGTCCGACAGATTTTGTCTCAATCAAAATCATTGCCTTGATAATTAATTGGCAGAGTTTCTTTGGTTAAAATGTCGATTCTCCCTTTATTTACGTACTCATTTTCTAATATTGCAATAAATATTAACCAATCCTTTTTTTCAGGAAATCGATACTTCAAGCACAAAATGTATTTGGAGCGGTAAACATCATTGTTTTCAACTTGCCAACTTACAGGTAGACAAGGACCATGGGGGTTTAGCTCTTCCTCATTTTAGATGTTACAACTATGCCTCATCCCTAGACCAATCTGTATGGCTGATCAATAAGGTGACATTCCCAGATAACAGTTTTTGAATAATATGATTAATGAAGCAGAGACTGAGTTACCAGCTTTTCTGAAAACTGCAAAACTCTCAAAAGCCCTAGACAGAAATCTTGATATATATTGATTTATAGAATAAGCCAGATATTTCAAGAATTTAAGGATGCAAAATGCCATCCTCTTGTATATTAAAAGGACTGCACCAATTTAGAGTTGTAGTTGTCTAAAGTTTCCATTAAGAGGTGTGAGGAAGCTAGCTTTAACGTCAAAGGCAACTTCGTTTCCAACCATTCCTGGATAACTTGGGAGCAGATTCATCTTTTTCTTCCTGTCAATCTATCACATGAGATTAGGTTTTGCTCAGATTAACAGTTTTCTTAAAAGCTATCCGGCGGAAATAAATGATAGGGCGCATTTATTAACTAAATCTCTTTTTCAAAACAAGGTATTGGGCGGTGGCTATTGGTACAAGATTCTTCATCAGACTCTATACCGGTTAGTCATGCCCAAGTTCTTAGATAAAATCCGAAGAAGGATGTATTTTAAGATATCTTTTCAGTCGGAAAAGATCTTTGGGTTATCAATTACTGAGTGCTGCTAATCTAAAACATATAGTTTCTTCTCAAGAGGGATGCTGTACTATACTCATTAATTTTCTTAAGATTTTTCCAGAAATGTCTTTGTGATGCTTTATATTTGAATTGGACTTTCTAGGGGATTGGCGTCATGTCTTTATTTTACCTGTCCAGCATTATTCAACTTTTGGATAAAACCTTTTATGTATATCAGTTACATGACTAGACAAAATGTTTCCAGATTCATATATTGTTTTATTTAGTTATGCCGGAAAATGTCCATATCTGACTTATGCAGAGCAACACTTTATTTTTGTGGCTATTCCCACTGCATGGTCTCTCAGATTACAATACTGGAAAATTGACTGTTAAACCCTCAATGGTGCAATGGCTTTCTAAATTACAAAGAGTTAGAATGTTCAAATTTGTATAAGCATCTAGAAATCATGCAAACGTTAAATTTCATGAGGTGCGCATGCTTTTAATTTTTAGCTTGATTTCTAATTTCACTTTTTTTTTAAGCGATATCTTATTATGCATGTTGAATAACGAATGATAATGATGTATTGCTTCTTTTTTTAGGGATTTTTTATAAATTCCATGATCTAGAAGACTTGCAATTAAATGTATTTTACTCTCTAACTAATTTAGGAGGTCCAATATCAAGACCAATCTTCAGGCAGCTCTGCTCGATTGAAAGCAGACACAGGACAAGATGGGAGGCCCAGAAGGCTGTTACCATTGTGTGACTACGCCATTTTAGCGTGGGGCCATCCGGCTGCCACTTCTAAAGTCTGGAGATAAAAGGTATTGACCTCCTTCAATCTACCCACACCATCTGAATGCCTTATTGGTCTTGGCTTCACTTCTGAAAGCTACTCTTTGGAGCCCCTTCCCTAGGCTAAATCAGACTAGGAGTCTGGTACTTGGGAAGAATGTTCATTGAAGGGAGCCGCAGTATCAACTATCCTTTACAATGAAGAATTCCAGTGTTGTCACCCTTCAGCAAATTGTTTTAGAGAGCCAGATCCTAGCTGTAGTAAATGGCCCTGATATGGCCATAACGTTATGCCTGGATGGCTTTGAACAATAATGGTCTGCATTCCCTTGTTTCCTTGACTGACAATGCCCATTCAAAAAGCCTTTCAACAACTGGAGCCTGATAGTCCAGGACTTGCTTTGGCCATAGAGTTCCACTTTTGGCACTACTATGTAGTACGGCATATTTCAAAAGTAGGAAAGAGCAGGTCAGGATACTGAAGGTACACATTTTACACATTTTATGTGTATAAGTGGGAAAAAAAGAAATATCCTCCCTCTGTTTGGGTTCCAGTAGATCTGCTTGGGGGTCTCAGCTGCACACACTTTGTTCTGAAACCCTTTATAAGCAGTCTTCGTTTCAGACATTTTTTGGTTGTACCCTGTTCTTAGTGGAAGCACCTACAAAAGCAGGAAAAATGGCACGCATATCCTACCACTGCTCATTTAAGGGAAAAAAACAAGCATGTAAACAACACCCCTCAGTTCCTTCTCACTCCTCAGTGTTCTTCACTAGGTACATTATATTTCTGGGATGCAATTTTTAAATGTTCAATTTCACAATGTGTCTATCTTTCTTCTAAAACATATTTACACATGTGGGTTTTCTAGGTTTGGTAGTGTAAGGATATCCCTTATCGTCCTAGGAAATCTGGGGTGGTGTGAAAAGTAAGTACATTCTACATCGAGATCGAGGGTGTTGGGGTAGATATGGGGAGGTTACAGGCAGGTATGCTTTAATGTTCCATATTCACCGTAAAATTTAAATTAAATAATCTTGAAACCAAAAATAAATTGAGCACACAAAGCTATACCTGGGCATTTTGTGATTGTCCCTAGACATATGACTACAGATTGTGTCTGTTGATCAGAAGCTGTGTCTGGGCTTGCAAAGGTTGTGTCTCTATATTTAAAGTTGTGTCTAGGCATCTGTAGCTGTGCAAGGGTATAGCACTACTATGACTGGACATTTAAAGCTGCAGCTTAAATGTCCAGCATACATACAAACATAAAGGTTATAAAGAAGAAAAAAACAACAAACATCAAAAATATCTGACATAAAACTTTAAGAAGAAAAGTGATTAGGTGCAACTTCAATGTATATTTAAAAGAGTGATAGGAAGTAATGCAGCATAATTTTGTCACAAGAAAGTGCCTGCAAAACTCATGCACTTACTGCCCGAGTTAAGCAAAGCCATTTTTCAATAATCATTTTAGGATCTTCTGCAGAGTTTTAGCATTTTTTCGGCTGATGGAACCTCATGTGAGCAGGAATCTAAAAAGCATGGAGCTTTATCTTAAATACATTTCCATGCCACATACATGACTGAACTTGATTATGTTCTTTACCTGGAGACTAGTCAAGATCAGCCCAACGGCTCAGGTTAAAAAGTGTTATGTGATGGCTGTACCCATCAGTCACAGCTTCAATCCTGGAAAACAAAGGCAGCTTTGCATCCATGGACTGTTACTAAAGTAGTCCTTTGCTACATTGTTGTTATTATATTAATCATTCACTTATTTTAGTTTTCTTTTGTTTTTGAAAAACCTTTAAATGTTAAGATTATCGGCCCAATGGCATAGCACAGTGTATATAACTTGTCTGCAAGGTAATCAAGGAAGCAGGGAAAAGAGGAGTGAATGTGTTAAAGACAACCTTTCACATTTCGATCCCACTCCCTACCACCACCTCAACAAAGGTCAGTGAGGGACATTAGTAAAGGAGGAATGTCTTCACCTAATGACAGAGCACATATACCTCAGAGTTTCACAATACCGGCATAGAAGAGGTCTGCTTGAACAATGTTATGTGGAGTTCCACTGCTCACCTGGTATGGGCATGGTATGTGGTACTCTTGGCAATGGTCAAGAACCCATGTGATCTCCCACGTTGTCCTGTAAACTTGTTCATAGACATAACATCCAAGCAGAGTCACTAGCGGCACCAGATACAATCCACTAAATACTCCAATTCGGATCATAAATTTCTTCAACTTCTCTTGATTCCTTTCATCATGCTGAATGACCTGTCTCACGTTATTCAGAGAAATGATTCCTGCTAGAAGAAGAGAAAGCCCGAATACAACGCACAGGCAGAGTGGAAGGAGAACAAAGTATAGGGCAGTGTCAAGATCATAAAGACCCACAAAGCAGACTCCGCTGATGTTGTCCCCTTCTACTTTGTTCATGGCCAGGAGCATAACCGTAAGCAGTCCCGGAACACCCCAGGCGACTGCGTGGAACCACATGGACTTCTTCTCAATGGCCTCACAGCTCCACTTCTGCCCGGCTGCTAGGAACCAGGTTATTGTGAGAATCACCCACCAGACAGTTCCTGCGATGGTGGAGAAATAAAGAAGCATGAAGAGAACAGTGCAGCCCTTGATTTGCGACCCAAGGACCACGGTCTCTCTAAGGCCGAGCTTTTCATCTGCTTTATTACAAGCTGCATGGTTTCCAAGCAAGAAGCCAATGAAGTACACAAGCGACACAATGCTGTAACAGACGGAATAAAAGATGATTGGCCTCTCCGGGTATCTGAAACGCTTCACATCAATGAGGAAAGTGAGAAAAGTAAACAAAGTAGCACAAAGGCAAATGATGGAAACGATGCCGATGAAGCTTTTAGCAAAGTCGAGATCATCCTTTTTGAAGTACATGTTGGGGCACGGCGGGGTGCACTGTTCCACTCCCAGGAATGCATAGCCCTGCCCACCTAGCGTCTTCAGGTGCCGCGGGCACCATAATCCGTAGTCCCGCTGAACCAATTCAATTGGTTTGGGTGTGTTTTGATAATCTGCAGTTACATCGACCGTGCCATGAGGCTCCTCAGCACAGTCATCTAACCTGCAAAGAGAACAAACAAAGTTACATAAAAAATTAATGATTACATCTGCTTATATAACAACTATTTTGTCTTATGCTCTAGCATCTGTGAGATTTACACAGTGACCTAAAGAATATTAAGCATTAACTGTAAATAAACATATTATACACATAGAATATATATTCATATATGTATCGTAATATATTTTTTATATATAAAATTACGTATATATATTTATATTAACTCAGGATGTATACATAAGGAACAAAGGTTATTATGGAAACATTAGACAAGGCAAATGAAACCAAAACCAACAACGGCTTTGTCTCTATGGGAAACTATCAATGCGTAATCAATTGATGAGTAAACATTAATCTTATGAGCTAAATTAATATCTACACTAAAGCAATTTCCCAAGGCAAGGAACGTCACAACACATTTCATATTGTCATTGCTTAATATATACTTTTAACTAACACAATCAAAGCACCCTTAATGCAGCTGGTTATCTGACTGGATAAAACATCTCTGCACATTGTAGACAAGATTTACACTAATCAAAACATATGTTAGACCAGGGAGTGCTAAATGTAACAAATACGGCTGAATAAATGACAACACATAAAAAAGGTAAAATACTGTTGTCTGCATATCACAAATAAGAAATACACTTTGCCATCTAAATCCGAGAACTTGGGATGCCTTTGGGCTCCAGGGTAAAGAATAAAATACTTTACAGGAACCAAATGAGACAATCCTTGCCCTTTCCCCGAAGATTCTTTGATACTTGGGCGCATCATAACAAACTCCTTCCCAAAACAATGTATGTGTTTGGAAGAAGAGTAGTCCAAAGCTATGCTAGATGGTGAAAACAAGCTCGTTGTGTGCAAGGGTAGCCCATTACGGCAGCTTCTTCGTTAAACTAGCTTTTTATGCTACTTAAAGAGAAGACCCTACGCTGAATTGGGCTCCGTCAACTTGTGATCTTTGCTTAATAGTCGGGAGACACCTCCACTCAGGCAGAAACAGACTCCAAATGCAGATCAGCCATTCGCTAACCCTTCCTGAGATTGTCGTTCTAGTAATTAATGAATGCCTGTCCCTGCCAGGAGGGAATTTAATGGATGGCCGAAATTCAAGTGTAACCAGGACTTTTCTGACTCTACAGGAAGAAGTTTGCTGCTTCCCACAGGATCTCTATTTTGACTTCAGCTTCTCCTTTGGCCTCTTAAAACTGCAGCCATGCGTATGCGTTTCTGCAGTAATGTTATAGAACTGTAAATTCACAGGGATAAGAAATGACCATGCGTACCAAGTAACACCCCCTTAATCTAATGCGATAATGTGATTTAGTTGATCAAGGATCACAGAATCTGCACCAGATGAGACATTCTAATATGCCAAAATGAACCCTCTCATGACCAAAGGGGCGGGGAGGGGGGTGTTTTAACCAGACCTTTACACACCTTCTCTTAGCTGTACTTCAAGTCACACTGAAGATTTGATTTTAGACTATATCAGTATCACATCTATAATGATCTTGAGCTCCTCTCTCCTGTTTGGACGTAGGTGGAAGATCAGTCATCCACATAACGGTACATGCTTCATAGCAGGGTTTTCCTGTCTAACCCTGGTTAGCAACCTGAGTCATAGTCAACCCTGTAGGACTAGGAGTGTACGAACATAACATGTTAGAACTAACTGTTTGTCTGAATGTAATATTTTTTTTCTAAATTAAAGTCTAGGGTGAAACTATGGTCACTGTATGTCTCTTTTCCGAGCCAGCTAAATAGTATATTTCTCTCTGCCTGGTCGATGCTAGTAGAAAACGGGCTTACTTACTTGACATGGGAAGCAGAAATATGTAAATAAAAATAAAAAAATTAAAATAGCAGTCCTTTGCTTCCCGTCCTCAGCATTCGTGCACTGCCACAACTCATGGTCCAAGTGTCAGATTAACTCCTGCATAACAAACAGCTAAACTGCGATTTTTGTTTCTGTCTACACTGAAGTAGAAAGGGGGAGTATGGGCTGATGCTTCTATAAAAAAAAAAGGAAAATAAGGACTAGCAGTTCCAAGAGTCACTCCTGTGAATACTTGGACTTACCGGTACGAACAGCATTGCACCCTCAGACTAAAAAAAAACGGAATAGCACGAAGGAATTAAGCAATAAAGAAAGGCCTTATTACTGGCAGCTCAGTAAAACGCTTTCAGCAGCAGATCAAACTGGGCACAGGCACATAAGTCACATCCATGTTCAAAAGGCATGAGGAGCACCTATGGCTATAAAGCACCGTACAAATGTTTAAGACACTTGCACAGGGAGCTCATACACGATCTTAGATGCCTGTAGACATCCAAGTTGGTAATAGACAGACTGGACAATGCATTGTCAAAGGCCAAAAAAAACTATTCAAAATGGTTGCCGACAGTCAGAAAGGATACTTCGAAAGGAGAAACACAGACAAAAGACAGCAGCCCACTGATGCAGAAAAAGAAAAAAGTTGGGGTGAGGAAACAGGGCAGGACCACAAACAGTGGGCTTAAAGGGGGGAGAGCGGCACAAGTGATAACCTCCCGCAAATAAATGACAAGCATTTGCAATGTAAGAGGTCTCGCATTAACGAGAGTGTAAGCTACTGGCTTTTTTGGTTAAAGCGCTTATGCGGAGCTTTTACTTTAATGTCAGCCGCGTACCTTTCTTTAGATGCACCTTCTGTAAAGAAAGGGGCGCTGCCTCTATGAATGTGAAAGCGCTGCATGGGTGCTAGTAAACAAAATAAATAAGTGTGGACGCACTGCTAAAATAAATAAATGGACCGCCATTGGTAAAAATTAAAATAAAAGCGGGCAGTGTGCTGTGCGGTAGTGGGTGGAATAGGGGAAAAGCATTAAATAAAATAGTGCTCACCGACTTATAAAGCAGACCATGTAACAACACCCCTAAAAGGTCCAGTTGTTATGGGAGGTAAAAAATGCAGACAAAGAGGGACTAACAAGCCTAATAATGACTCAGAAGCCAGCGTTTGCGAAGGACAATGACACAAGCCACTTAAAAATATGGGCAGAGAGTGGGCGGGGTTTCAAAGACGTACTCCACTACTGCATGCCTTGCAGCAGCGCATGCGCTGCCCAAGCTCGACCTAAAAAGATATAAAGGAGGATAAAAGGAATAGAAAAAAAAGAGCAGAGGAGAGCGACAATAGGAAAAGAATAAATAAGGCAATACAAAAATGGGCAACTAAAATATTGTGTAACAAAAAATGTATATTTATCGAAAACATACATAAATACATTTTGACTTTTTTACCACTACATTTTAATGGTTTACTTTTTTGTAGAAGTAATTTCAAATAGAATCTATGGTAAAAGAGTTACTTTTAGCCATGGTCGCCATATTGCTTACTGAAGGACACTGTACTCAGATTTTAAGGACTACTACATTTCTGTTCATTCATGATGTGGTAGCAGCTTCTCTAGCTCTTCACATTCACGTTTCAAAGTCATCTTTTTGCAGCAAGACTTGGCCTGGCTCGCTTTTGCAGTTAGTTTCTCCACTCAAACATCTCAGCGCTCTCCTCTGCTGCCTCCTTTATGACCCATCGTTATTTCTACAGTTCCTCAATAAGTCCGAGATGTCCTTTACTTTTCTTAGGTCACATCACGCTGTGATGTCAATTTCGGCTCAAATGAAAGATCTCCTGAATAATGGTTTTAGCCCTACAGATCGGGGTGAATATGAGCACTTTCAGCCTGATATACTGAAATGGGTGTTTTTTTGCTAACCCAGATTGTGTGACATGAGTTGGGGGACAAACCGTTTCCAGGGCACTTTTTCAACGGGTGTTTTTCTTAATTATAGCTTACAAAATATAGACAGTCCCCAAGACAGGTAAATGTGTCCCCTCTCTTGGCTCCATTCAACTCTAGAGTCTATTTGATCCATCACTCTCTTGTTTTCACTTTCTCCTTTTTGCATGAGCATCCCCAACAGCATGGAGGAGACCTATCATGGACGCTCACTATTCTACTGCCAGCATCTCCCCTTGTGAAATATGTCCACCAAATTTCTCCCTGCCCTCATGACATCTGCCCCTCCCGCCACAGATATTCCTCATTTTAACTACCCCTCAGAACCTTTCCTCAGGGGTGGCTCCTCCGTTTGAGCGAAGGAGCATCGCTTCACTAAAATGGCCCCAGAGAGAAAAATAAAATGGTAATGAAGTTAATTATTACCATTTTATTTGTCTCCACCCTGTCCCGAACGGAGCATCAAGACGGGGGTGGGGCATCTGCTGAATGGCAAAAACAACAATTGATGGACAGAATGCAGAAAAATGTCATACATTCACCCCAGTACAGAGATCTGGGCCTAAATCCATCGTTTTTTTGCACTCCACACCACCCCAGGTCAGGCATGGCTATATGCAAATCAGCCTTGACCCTGTGCCTCATGGGAACAGTCCAGCCCGAACTGCCAATTCTGGCTGAAGATGGCTGATAGCCAGAAACCGGTCCTAGGATGTTTGATTCCGGTCCAGGGAAGACATGGCTTGGCAGTTCGGGCTGGACTGTTCCCATGAGGCACAGGGTCAAGACTGATTTGCATATGGCCATGTCTCAACTGGGGTGGCTTGGTGAGCAAAATAACGATGGATTAAACCCAGATCTGTGACTGGGGGTGAATGTTTTGCCATTGTGCAACATTCCGCCCATCATCTTGTGTGTTTTGCTGAATGGCAGCAGCAGAGAGAGCAGGCCACTTTCAGTTTAACCCCTTCGCCGCGGGTGTAATTCCCCCACGGCGCAGGGGTGGAGGTCGCAGTACTTGTGACGAGCCCAGCTCATCATGAGGCACAGTGGAGCTGTGCTCGTGACGAGCTGGGCTCGTCACAACTCCGCCCACTGATTGATTCTCCCGCGCAGGCGGGGAATCAATTACGTGTGGGCGGACTGCGACCGTTATGACGAGCCCAGCTCGTCATGAGCACAGCTCCACTGTGCCTCATGACGAGCTAACCCAACTGTCTTAAGACAGCCAGTTTAGAGAACGCCAATACCTCCAGAGCGCTGTGGAGCGTTGAGTGAGGCCGCCCCCACCAATTATAGTGCTGCTCTCATGCTGGAGAGAGCAGCGCTAGGAATGGTGAAGGGAGTTTGGAGCCTGCCTGCCTCAGGGAGGGAAGACCATGGTGGAGGAGGTCTCTCTCGCAGGTAAGTTGTTTATTTTAATTCGTTTTGTTTTTTTATAATGTCCCTCCCGTCCTATCACCCTCGGGACCCACTGCATTTTCGTAGGGCTTTCCAAAGTGCGCAGGATTTACAGATCACCCTTGGTGAGCAGCCATCACACCTGTGTTTGCTTCACTGCAGGTTCAGATCAGCCTTCTCGGTGGTACTTTTTGCTTCGCTAGGACACCTGAGCCCTGAAGGATATAATCACTCTTTCACAAAAGTGCCCTTTCAGCCTTGAATACTTTAAATATACAATACTGGTGAAATCCTCTTGAAAAGTGCATTCGGCATAGTATGTTGTATGTTACGGACTACACCAAATGTTAAGCAGCTATAGTTAAAATTCAGTCCTAAAGTATAACCAATCTGTGTTGTAGGGAAAGAGGAATTACCAGGGATTCAGATACTCTGATTTGGTTCTCCTCTCAGTCCTCCTATTGGGCCAGATTTTCAGCTGTTTTCAAGTAGCCGAAAACCTGAGTAAAAGTTATTTTAAATACATCTGTAATACTGATGGGCTGGCAACTAGTGTTTATGGCTTACTCACTGGAATTAAGAGGTTACTCATTGCGAAGACCTGCATGAGTTAACAATCAACAGCGAATTCCAAAAGTTACATATTGTCTACCTGTTGCATTCCAGCTCCTCGGGCCAGGATATGCCAAACGTCTCAATCAGCTGTTTGCAGTCCCAGTAAACTCTCTCGCAGAGACTCCGGCACGGCGGCACCACGCGCACCTTCTCTGTGCAGGCGGGCACAAACGCCGAGCAGAGGAACGTGTGCACTTCCGGCGAACAGTGAAGGTTCAGAAGAGGAAGGAAAGGCTGGGAGGAAAAAACATCGAGTTTAGCAAACAGTTACTCGGCCAGTCTCTCACTAGTGTAGAAAAGTGTTAATGATTCCACATTTACATTCAAAGTACATTGGACAATGTCAAACTATAATTCTATTTCACGTTCCACATAACAATGTTAAAATACGCACCTACTCTATGATACATTATTTGAATTTTTGTCGCGCCAGTACAAATAAATGTGACCGAATAACACGTTATTTAGAGGAACGGTATTAATAAACGCACCACGTGTTTATTACCGCGATGCAAAGGTGAATTTGCGTTTATTACCGCAGTACAGAAAAGCTGACACAAAAACACTTCGCGCTGCGTCACAGAGTCCATCCAACACTTCACAGGGTAAACAGCTCTGCATACCGTACAAGGTCTTCTCAATATTTTACCCTACTGCGTGAATGTAACCCTCTGCATCCTGGTTCTGGTTATAACCTTCTATTAAAACTAGTACACATGAAAAATACCATGGCATATATGGGTTGGCATAACCCATATATGCAGATGCACAGAGTATAATATGCTTTTTATAACTATTGCGGAGGGATGGGAAGGGCATTCTGACTCCTTCCAGGGTTCGCATCTCCTGAGTCTTGGCTCCTCCCCACACTCAGCAAAGGTAATAAATAGCATATTACACTCTGAGCCTCCACATGTTAATACATAGGTGCCAACATATCTTACGGCATATGTTGCTATGAAGAGACCAGCCTTTGGCAGTTGGTGCCCGCCCTGGGGAAGGTCTCACACATGCTCTCCCTACAGCCTCTCTGCTCCACCTGGCCATAGGTACTCCCTGGTGCAGTTCCAGAGCTCAACACCGCACACCAGCGCCCTGACCAGGGGGGCCGCTTACCGCAGCACCATGGAGGCCAAGTATCCAGATAATGCTAGATTGTTCTAATATGGCATCACTAGAATCAGGTTTATTCAATGCATCGAATAATTACAAAGATGATTATCAATACATAGAAGAAACATTTGGGAAAGATTCAATTGTATTATGCTTTATAGATAGGACATCAAATATGATTACAGTTGTACAGTACAGATTTGTGTTGCTTGCTTTATTATAAAGCTTTTTTTAGTGGTGATAGAGGGAGTATACCTAACACGGGTTATGTGCCAAGAGAAAGGAGTAGAATAATGACATTTGAAAACAGATAAGGGAATTTAAATAATAATGTCCCCACTTGCACTGATGTGGCAGAAAGATAAAATGTTGTTTTGGGGTTAAAGAAATCACGAGTTTCCGACCTACATGAGGTGGACACTTGATCAAGGATCGAGGGCGGTGTTAGTGCTGCTCGATCTTTCAGCAGCATTTGACACCGTCTCTCACCCGATCCTCTTAAAACGACTGAAATCCATTGGAATCCAGGGCCAGTTCTTAAATGGATCGCATCATTTCTTTCTGGCCAAAAACAACAGGTTCATACTCCTCCCTACACCTCCACTACAAGGCCACTTAAATGGGGTGTCCCGCAGGGTTCCTCATTGAGTCCGCTTCTTTTCAATGTTTATTTTACTCCTCATGCTGAAATGATATCCCAGTTGGGTATTAAATCAACATCTTACGCTGATGATATCCAGCTCCTTTTTACCTATAAAGAGGTTTCCCTCTCCACCTTTATCCCCTTAAGTCATGCCTCAGGAATATTGCTACATGGATGGATCTCAATTTTCTTAGACTCAATGCAGGAAAGACTGAGGTCTTGTTTTTCAATCAACCTTCCCCTCTAGCTTCTAATCTTTGGTGGCCGGAAGATCTGAGTCTTGCCCCTCTCCCGAAGGAATCGGTGAGAAACTTAGGTGTCAGGTGGGACAATCGCCTGTCCTTTGATAATCAAGTTCATTCAGTTTCCGCAGCATGTTTCTGCAAAATTAAAATGATAAAAAAGTTATTTAACTATCTGCCCAGCAATACCCGTAAATCCATAGTTGATGCGCTTATAACATCGCACTTGGACTATGCAAATGGACTTCTTTTGGGCTTAAAAGCTGGACTGTGACACAGACTTCAGATAGTCCAAAATGCCACTGCCCGTCTGGTCGGCGGCATTTCACTTAAACAACACAACTCCCCCCACTTGCGGAACCTACATTGGCTCCCCATTATTAAAAGAATCGATTTTAAAGCCATGACCTTGGCATATCGGGCCAATCAAGGCTCAGGATCAGCCTACTTAATTTCTAGTCTCCGTCCTTACAGCCATTCTAGAGCTCTTCGCTCTAACACTAAACTGCTGCTGGTCACGCCTAGATTTAAAAAAGCACGAGCTGGAGGCAAAACCTTCCAGGTGTGTGCCACCATTCGCTGGAACAAATTGCCGCTCTACCTCCATAGGTCTCCGACGGAACTTTAATTTCGCAGATCCCTTAAAACTTTCTTGTTTAGTTAGGTTGATCCTGCCTGGGATTTACAGCTGCGCTGTTCATTAGCGCCGGGACACCCCTTTGGGGTAGCTGTGCGCTTTAGAAAATACACAAATAAATAAATAAAATAAACACATGGAGGCTGATGGAATGCATTAATTACATACATGTCACCCACCAGACTGCTGCAAAAGGTGATAAGTATGTGTGTGACTTACACAGCAGCAACAAAATCGGGGAAAGAGCCAGAGTAAGAGGGTGGGAGAGTTTAGTTTATAAGTTAACGCATTTGGAATCATACCTCGTTATCTTCATGCCAATATTAATAGAATGTCTCTGTAATATGTAATACAGTGCAAGAACTGTGCAAGTTAAGAATTGACTGTCAGCTGTAAAGCATTAGTACTTGTAAAATGTATGAAAAACTGAATTCCAATATAATAATGTACCAAATGAACTCATGATCATACGTGGCTCAATAAAAAATAACAAAAACATTACAGTGCGTTTTAAAATATAAAGTTTGTGCGTGACTTGAATAACACTCCTCAAAGTAAAAAATACAAGATATCTACTGCTTCCTATCTAGAATGTTAACGTTTATAGGATTCACAAAGAATTCCATACGTATTCCAGGCAAACTACACTAGTAATAGAATTTAAAATGCATTGAAAATCCCCAAATTTACACATACAGAATTTCCAACCAGTAGATAATGCAGAAATGTTGCCTGTGAATGGAAAAATGCCTACATCAGGCAGCAGGCTTCCATGCCTGCATTTGTATTCACTGCATACTACCATTTTTGCGGTCTCACTACAGACAGCTCCACCGGTCTGTTGGGAGATTGCATTGTATAACGTACTCCCCAGAGCCAATCCTTGCTCAAGACACCGTTTGGTATTCGTGCGCTGTATACATTTATAACATAACAAGATTGCATGGATTTCATTTAATTTTCAGTTGCTTTGCTCCCAATCGTCGCTGTGCCCCTTTTATGCGTTTGACTCATCCACATTATGGTTTCACCATTAGTAGCTTTGCCATTCTTCCTGCCTCCAAATGAAGCACTACAAACAGAGCCACACAACCACAACACCATTTTTCTGCCTTTCAGTGCCATCTACTGGTCACTAGAAAAACTGCAGCACGAATGTTGAGGAGACAACATTGATCTTGACAGACTACTAAAAACACAATGCCAAATTGTTCTCGCTTGAACATATAGGTAAGCGAGACTGAGTGCTATTTGCAATGCTTGTTTTTTTCCGCAGCTGGTGTCTGCTCCCCTTGATGCCTGCAGTTAATCTTCACAAGGTGGAGTCTGCCACTCTGCAAATAAGTTACCATCCCATTTCAGGTCTTAGTAACAGATCAATGGGTTATGGCCACAATTGTAGTCACAACCTACTGACAGATTGCATACACACTTGAAATGGAGAGGAGGATGCCCATTACACATCTCCTTCCCTTTGAGCGTCAATATGGGTGTCACAGTGTATTCTACACGTCGGTAAAAATCACATGGTTAAGTCCAAAGTGGCATGTATTTTTGCAGCTGCAAAGCCCGTGATTTTGCAAACTGCAGGCTTTGCAAAAGCAAAAATGCTTCCAATAGCTGGCTCATACTCCGCCCAAAGGTAGCGCCAGCCGCCTTAATGTTTTCTTTAAATCCAGACTTAGAGAGGCACGGGATGTGGACGCTGCAGATGTTCAGGATTAGAAAGTGAGTGCTTCGATCAATCATTTTAGAGAAATCAAGCAAGTGCAAATGTTCTGAAAACTAGAAAATAAGAGCAACACACTGTAAGCCTTTAATAACTACTCTAACTACATAATTGTATGTATGTATAGGCATTTATATAGCGCACTACTTACCCATAGGGTCCCAAGGCGCTTTGACCGCTGCGAAACCCTTCCTGGCTTCCCTGAGAGATGGTCCCTTAATGGGTATCTCCAGGGTGAGACCAGGCATCCCCGGCGGTCTGGTGGGGCCGTTAGTGAAGATGAGGCAAGCTAATGCCCAGAGTTGCCGAGTGTGAACGCTGATCAGAGTGGGCACCGAGGCGAGAGAATTATCGAGTCCGCTGACCCTGGTCCCGAAACCTGCCGCGCCGGGAATCGAACCCTGGTCCCGGGCCGTCCTCTGCTCTCGGGTCTGCCGCCTCTAACCAGTGAGCCACACTACTTCACCTTCGTGGTTGCAGCGATGAGAACGTTTAGAACAGCGTACCCTGATGAAGAGCACTTGATGCTCGAAATGCATTGGTCTTTGAATAAACGCTGTTTTTGGAAGAACCCTTTGCCTTTGTCGTGCTTATGCAAGAGGTCCGGATGGGCACAGCATTCGTATTAGAAATTTGAAAATTGCAACAAAATCCCGTGTGTGGAGTGACATAAAGCATGTACTAAAGTGGATTATGGATTTATCAGAGACTGACAAAAGAATGGCTAATAATGTTTAAAAAGTAATTTAAGGTGCTAAAAGCAACTGCCAGAGAGGCTCAGCAACTGTGCGGTGGGTGCGGGCAATGATTTTGCCCCTTTACCTGCTTGTTCACTGGTGCCCTAGGGTTTAGGCACTTACCCAACCTGCACGCAAACGAGGAACATGAATAGTTCCTAGTGGAAAAAATGGAAAAACGGAGTAATATGGAGTGCTCCCCAAAACCCCCCTATGTAGTCTTATAACTGAACATGCCTCTTCAGTTACTGATGAGCTTAGGTACTCAAGTTATCAGCATACAGGAACTCAAGTCACCGGTCCATTTTTACATTAATTCACTTTTCACACACACAAAATCAACAAAAATTAAAAGAAAAATTAAAAGAAAGTAGAAAAACATGTCAGGCACGAATGTGCTGGCAATTAAGGCTAAGTAAACAATTAAAAATAGCAGCAGGCAGCCATTCAGAATGGTATTTTGAATAGTGATTAAGAGCTTTAGTACTTCGAGATGGCTCACAAGTTGCTTTTAAAT
Source organism: Lissotriton helveticus (assembly GCF_964261635.1). Lineage (NCBI taxonomy): Eukaryota > Metazoa > Chordata > Amphibia > Caudata > Salamandridae > Lissotriton > Lissotriton helveticus. The sequence goes on from NC_136063.1 coordinate 397,933,530, forward strand.
GTGGCGGTTACATTGGAACAGTCAGATAATGATCACCTATGGCAGATACCCTTCCAGATAGCCACTCTGAGCAGAAGCAGTGGTCCTGTAGGAAGAGATGGTGCACTACAGATGAAATGAGCTGTAAACGAGCAGCCGCTAGCACTGTCTATGGAGCTGCCTGGGGCCTAAAACAGATATTAAAAAAAAAAATAGCGGAAAGAAGTAAGGGAAATCAGTAAAAGGAGAAAATGTGAAACTAAAGTTACTCTCGCACAAACAAGCCTTGGCAAACAAGCACACTCAATTTCAGGCTGAAGTGCACATGTGTTCAAACAAAATGCAGACACTTAGAGGCCGAGAGAGTCAACGACTTATTGCCCAATGCTATATGCTGTCATGTGATGGGAATGCCACTGAAGCAGACAAATGGCTGAAGAATGCTGACCCAAAGTTACTCTATAGACACTATATAGCAACATTTTAAGGAATTTTTTGTATTACATGAGCCTGGCAAACTGCTAAAGGTGCCATGTCAGATATGAAAAAGGACTTTAATACACACACCGCTAAATGGGCCACAAAAATAAGTACCACGGCACAACACTACATGCCTGCACAAGGTTTAAGAAGACAATATCAAATTAAAGTCTATGAAACAAAATCGTATGGAGAACACAACACAATCAAACACAACACATTTATTGCCACAAATAAACGTTCACTTCCAGGGGGAAATGTCCGGAATCATAAGTACTACAGGTTTTTACCCACAGCACCGGAGGGGGGTGTCTCAGGGGCACCAGAGAGCAGCTGCTCAGAAGGGGGCTCTGTCTGCTTGTGGAAAGGGGTAGCGGCCAAGGTAAGAGGTCTGGGGAACGGACTGGCACTTGAAAGGCTCTGTATGAACGGTGTGTTTTGTGCCGAAGGCAAACACTGCGGCCATTCACCGAGCCCGACTATCACAACGGCATACACCCACTGAGCCCCGAACAACAAGCAGAGTCCTGTGCGACTAACCTGCAGGCCAGCCGCACAAGTAAAGCTGGGGGTAATCTAAACTAACGAGGCACTTACTTTGTCTTAAAAGAGGAGGGTTGGGAATATTCTGGACCTTTTTTCAACAATTACTGTAAATGGGAGGGGTGGACATCGGCGTGGCCCTCCCCAGCTTCCTTCCGCACACCTCCTATTAGCAGCTGGAAAAGATCCAGAATTGTCAGGGTTTTTCTATATTTGTGCACAAAATGCTCTTTTATGTGAATTTCCCGTGCAAAGTTAAAGCGTTTTTAAGAACACCAGTCACTGATTCACAATGTCACTGTTCTAGCTTCCAAATGTTGGTAGCATGTAGGCGCTGTGCCCATCTTTGCCGTCACACTACTGATAGCAATGACCACAAGGTAAATTTATGGTGCCTATGGGTGATTGAAGATAAAAAATATTTTAAAAAACGTACATGATCATACCCAAAACCAACACACGAGAGTGCAACTACTCAGGGGCTTATAGTCAAACACAGCGGCTCTGGGACTAACACACCCTCTCTAGAGGGAGGTGGTCAGCCATTCCAAGGGCTACAGCAAGTCGTACCAGGACGTACAAACCCTGGCGTGGTTAGTAAAAGGAAAATTAAAAAAACATGCAAAAACTTTTTTCTTTTTCATAGCGGGTGAAACAACACGGTGGCCGGGACGCAGAGGTGACACAGCGGACTGGGGTGACATAAGCTACACAAAGGGGCGTGGGAGGGGCCTAAGGTATGGATAGAGAGCAAAGAAGAGCAATAAGGAGAGGAGCAACGGCCAACAAAAGATAAGAGTAGTGCATAGCTGACGGGGAGAACCACATGAAAGCAATGTAGGAGGAAGGGGGAGAAGCATGCCGGTGAGAGAGAGAGAGAGGAACACCGGAGCAGGGTAGGTGGGGAAGGAGAGAGGTATATGAGGGACACAGCTGGAAAACACATGCACTCTCGAGGAGTGCTTAAAAAATGGTAGCACCTGAAAAGGGAGCAGTGGAATGACAAGAAATGCCTCCATGCTCTATGGGAGGGACAAACACAAGAAGAGGAAGAAAAGCCGGAAAGCCTAAACGCGCTAACAAATAAGCAAGCAAGAAAACGTGGGTAACAATGAAGCCAGCCAATGGTAAGCAATGGGCGAACATTAAGCCCACTGTAAGCTACAATACGTCTCGCAAAAGACAGTGCATGTACGGTCTAGTAACGAAGACCAAAAAATGTATTTCCATTGTACCGCTCAATCGAGCATTACAATTGAAATACAATTTGGGGACTTCGTGTCAACGTTATTTGTGTGAAATCTGTACATTAAGGGTACCCCCATCTTTGTTTTGTCCTTACAGTGCCTACCTCTCCCTGAGCAGCTGATGTAGCATATCATTTTAGATACTAATCCCTCTTCCCCTTACTCACGTACTGTAGGGCCTTCTGGGGGAGATGGATACGTCATCATGTAAGATTTCATGGAGAGCATCAGCCTGTAACAGGCTCTTCTAGGGCACTGTACAGCACCCACTCTTTAAATAATCCGAGGCTAACAAATCTCTCATTAGGAAGCCAGTCCTTAAAGGTATGCAGGTTAATGTTTTCCGCTGTTTATGAAGCTAATCTCAGATTCTATTTTTAATCAGAGTACAGCTTGAAATTTTAAGAGGAGAGAGAATGTCTTTCATGTTCTGAAATGTTAGCCATCCTATGCCATGCCATGCCATCCCAATCAGCCGCCATGTTTATGTCGGCCTCTCCTGACATGAGCTTACTAGAGATACATGACTCCAGTGACAGGGAACGCGCTGGTCCTTCCTCGTGGCCGCATATGGTGCTCTGATGGGACACGCACCAGAATGATACACAGTATGTTGAGCTGCCAAGTAATTCCGCGACGAGTGAGGCAGCTGAACCTAGCCTGTTTTCCAGACCAAATCAATGACAAACCACATAGAACATAGCCCATCAAAAAGTTGTTGTGCAGGATGAATCTGTGTAAGGCGACCATCTGTACAAAGGATCTCCTACCAAACATACAGAGGGGCAGTCTGATCCCCTCCTGCACCTGCATCTCTAGATGCACTAGAGCCATCTCGCACTTAAGTCAATAAAGGAGCGATAAGGGGGGCGTGGCTTGCGCGCCGCTTCAGTATGGCGGTTTGCGCTTGAGCTCTGCGGCGAGAGGTGCCCGTCGGGCTATTTTCTCCGTTCCCGGACTGCCCCTGTGTGCGGAAACGGCAGCCTTCAGCAGCGGAACATGCAGAGAGCGGGTTCAAGATGTTTTCCTGATGTTTTGGTCACCGGCTGCATGATTTCGGTCTCACGCTCCTGAGACGCTAATTTTCCTCACGGACAGCCGCCATTTTCCTGCTCCTGACGCACTTGGCATTTTCTCCTCAGGAATGCCGTTTTGGATACATTCTTGCAGGTCGTGGGGTTGTCCAGGGAGTTCCTGCTCTGATGCCTGCAATTGGTAACATTTTTTTCCTTTTTTTCCTTTTTTTTCTGTTATTTTCTTGCTGCTTGGCTGGCACTTCAATTGCCCACGCGCTGTTTTCTCTCAGTGCAGTTATCTCATACAGGTGTGGATCTTTTTCCTACGAACTCTTTGCTGTGCCCTCCTGCTCTAATTGTAGCTATATAACTCGTTAGCTACCTGCCTGCCCTGCATATAAGTCCGCCGCTATTCTCTTATTTGCGCCCATTGAGCTCAGTGTGCTATATATCTAGTTTTTGGGCAACAGTTTGCGCAGTTTTTGCTCTCCTCTTTCCTTTAAGTGGTTATATATTTTTTTTCTTCGAGGTTACTCCTTCATGGCTGCAAATATGGGTCGTTCCTCGAATAACAAAGACTCTAAAGATGTTGGCACGTCGCTGAAAAGACTTAGGTCGGTGTCTCCTACGCCTGAGTCTGCTCAGTCAGATACTACTTCCACGCTGGACACCATATTAGCGCGCCTTAATGAAGTGCATGATATTGCGCAGTCAACAAAAACTAATACAGATTTACTGCAAGTGGAGGTGTCTGCTATCAGGATTGACTTTAAAGCCCTCTCTCTTCGTGTATCTGCTACGGAATCACGAATCAGTTCTGCAGAGGATGGTATGCACAAACACTCCAGATCCCTCAACCACTTGGAGCGCTCAATGGCGGCATTGCGCAGAGATCTCACTGAGCAGGAGGATCGTAATCGTAGATCTAACCTACGCATTTTTGGCCTGCCGGAAGACTCTGAGAAATCATCTTCATCTATGATAGAGTTCTTATCTCATTGGATTCCGGACACCTTACAAATCTCATTCCATAGAGAGTTTGAGATCGAAAGAGCACATCGTGTTCCAACATTTCGGTCTAAGATGGCAACCCAGCCAAGAGCAATCATTTTTAAGCCATTGCGGCATCAGCATACTGAACAGATTCTTGCTCATATGCGCAAAGCTAAACAAGTTATTTGGGATGGTCATCGTATCTCAATCTCTCAGGACTTTGCCAGAGATACGGTCATAAGAAGAAAGGGCTTCCTCAATCTTCGGAAACGTCTTTCTGAAATGGACATTCCCTTTTCATTTTCTGGACCATCGAAGTTCCGCATTACTTATAAAGGACGTTCTAGAATTTTCGATGAACCGGCAGATTTATCTACATTCCTGGACAACCAGTTGGAGATAGAGATGGAGATTCAGAAAGCGACTTCGCAGTCTTCTGGTGCCTCGGGCACTTGATCGGTCTTCTTTTTTCTGGATCTATTTTTTGTCTGCCTGGATCTTTTCTTTCTCAGGTTGAGATTTTCTGTTGGTTTTTAACTTCCAAGGCTGTTTGATAGACTGTTCCTGTTCTTCTGGTGTCCATTCGGTTTTCTGTTCTATCCTTCTTTGTTCTTCTATTTTACTCCGCTTCTATTCATTTCTCCTTTCTTTTTTCTTACCTTTTTTCTTTTTTCAAAGTCATGCTCTTTACCTTGTCTGTAGCTCTTCTTGTCTTTACTTTCGGTCACTGTTTATTTCAAGTCACTTCTCTCTTTTCTTGACGCTTGTCTCTTAATAGTTACCTTGTTTCTTCTCATATGTGTCGTTTTGTTATCTTTCTTTTTTCTTTCTATTTTTGCTATCTTTCTTCCTTTCCTATCTATTTCCACCTCAGCTATATATTGTTACTATATACAGTTATAGTTTGTTCAATGACTATGTTTCTATTTTTAGAATATGCATATTGATCGTTCTGCAAGCATCTACTGTTCATAAGTTACCTCATGCGTTTGTTGTTTCCAATCAGTTGTTCTGATAGTATTCATTATTATAGATATGTCTCTTGATATTAGACTGCTACCTATATGTGTTTATACAATTTTCTTAGTTACATTATGCCTATTTACATTATTTAGCTGCTTTGCGTTGCTACTTTTGTCTGTTACCAATCCCTATTTTACTGTTATCAGTTTGATATATTTTGCTTTTGGTCACTGTTTATTTCAAGTCTCTTTTCTCCTTTCTTGACGCTTATATCTTCATAGTTACCTTGTTTCTTCTCATATGTGTCGTTTTCTATATTTCTTTTTCTTTTTATGCCGCTATCTTTCTTCTTTTCTTTTCTATCTAGTTCCACTTCGGAGATATTTTGTTCTTATATACAGTTCTAGTTTGTTCATTAACTATGTTTCTATTTTTAGGATATGCATATTGATCGTCATGCCTTTATCTACTGTTCATGAGTTACCTCATGCTTTTGTTGTGTCTAATCAGTTTTTCTGACAGTATTCATTTCTATAGATATGTCTCTTGATATTAGACTGCTAAATATACGTGATTATACAATTTTCTTAGTTACATTAGGCCTATTTACATTATCTAGCTGCTTTGTGGTGCTACTTTTGTATGTTACCAATTCCTATGTTACTGCTATCAGCTTGATATATTTTGGGGCTAGTGCTATCAATTAATTTTCCTCCTGGTACGGGTTCCTTACTCACCCTTTTCCACGTTCTCCCTAGTATGATGCTGGTCTTTTTTAGGCCTCCCCTCCTGTTTCCTCTCTCCTTCCTTTCTTTTCTCTTTTCTTCTTCTCTTCTTTCCTCTTTGTCTTGGTTTCCCCACATGGCTTCTCCCTACGTGTTTTTTAGGATTGAAGATTGGTTCCTTGGTTGTATGTGGTTGCTTCTTTTTTTGTCATCCATGTCGTCTTTTCTTTATCATTATGTATTTCCATGCCGGGTTTAAATGTTCTATCCCTTAATGTTAAAGGTTTGAATCATCCAGTGAAGAGGTCCAAAGTCTTAGATTATTGCAAATCTTTGTCTTCTGACCTGGTTCTTTTTCAAGAGACCAAGGTCACAAGCAGAGAGGCATTGTTTTTGAAGAAGGAATGGGTTTCGGATGTCTGCTGTTCTGATGCCTCTGGCAAACGGAATGGGGTTATTACATTAGTTTCAAGAAATACTGGTTTATCTATACTTTCTTCTGATCATGATTCTGAGGGTCGCTGTCTATTATCTAAATTGTCGGATGGACAACATGAACTATACGTGATGAATCTCTATGCTCCCAACGTTGATGATCCGACCTTTTGGAAATCGGTTACCAAAAAATTAAATTATACCCCGCACTCTGGCAATCTTATTGTAGGCGGAGATTTTAATTTACCAATGGACCCTCTTTTAGACAGGAACTCTGCATTTAAGTTTCGTCCTCCTAAATCTCACAAACAAATGCTTAATATGTGTTCCTTTACTCATCTTCAGGATTTATGGCGTCTCCATAATCCCACTGGTAGCGATTTTTCTTTCTTCTCTTCGCCTCATTCTTCCTTCTCTCGTATTGACTATCTCCTGGTTCATTCTTCTCTTGTTTCCACCTCTTCTTCTCCGCTTATACATCCTATTTTGATTTCTGATCACGCTGCGGTCACTTTCACTCTGTCCTCCTTTGCCCCTCAATCGCGCGCTCGTTCATGGAGATTGAATACCGAAGTTTTGCATGATGCTTCTCAGGTTGATGAGTTTTCTAAAGCTATAGCTACTTTTTTTCATGAAAATGAAGGCCCTGTCTCTTCCCCAATCGTTCTATGGGATTCATTTAAATGCACTTTCCGTGGTCAAGTGATTAAATGTATGTCCAAACGGAATTCTGATATTAAAGAGGAGCTTATAGATTTATCATCTCAAATTAAAACTCTGGAAGCCACCTTTAGACAATCTAAGGATTTATCTTGTTTACAGCTTATAAAACAACTAAAGTACAAATATAATACTATTGTTACTAAAAGAGCTCATATTGGCGTACAAGCACAGAAATCCAAGAAGTTGTTGTTAAAAAATCGTGCTGGGAAGATTTTGGCTGCTACATTAAAATTTCAGGATTTCTCTTTTAAGTCCTCGCAAATCTCGTTTATCACGGACCACACGGGTTCTAAAAAATTCCAAACAGGAGAAATACTTGAAGTGTTTCGTGACTTTTATAATAAACTGTATACTCCTTCTAATGATTCCTCTTTTGACCGGTGTCAGGCTTTTTTTAGATTCGGTCCCGATTCAGTCGGTCTCTGATGATGATCGCACCTTTTTAAATAAGCCTATTTCCCCCGAGGAAATTGTTTCTGCAATTAAAGCTACTCGTTCTGGAAAGGCTCCAGGCCCTGATGGTTATCCAATTTTATTTTACAAAACTTTTCTCCCTACACTTGTTCCCAAATTACAATCTCTCTTTGACTCTTTTGTTAAGGATGGGTCGGTTTCGGGTACGGCTGCTGAAGTTACTATAGTAGTGATCCCGAAAGAAGGGAAAGACCATTCAGATCCCAAAAACTTCCGTCCTATTTCTCTCCTCAACATGGAAGCTAAGATTTTTGCAAAAATTCTGGCAAAAAGATTAGAATCCTTTATCCCTCATCTTGTTCATCCTTCTCAAACTGGTTTTGTGAAAGGTCGTCTTGCACGAGACAATGTACGCACTTTTTGTCATATTCTCGGTGCTGCCAAAAGATCTCAACTTCCTGCCGCGGCCTTGGCCCTTGATGCGGAAAAGGCCTTCGACAAGGTATCTTGGCCATTTCTTCATGCTGTTTTATGCGCGCACAACCTTGGTGACTCTTTCATTAATATGATAATGTCCTTATATTCTCAACCTAAAGCTAACAGAGTTAATGGCGCTACGTCATCGTTTTTTACTCTTCGCCAGGGCACTAGACAGGGATGTCCGTTATCCCCACTTTTATTTTTACTATCTATTGATCCTCTTCTTCGATTGATTGAGTTACACCCTGCTATTAAAGGTTTTTCTTTCGGGCCTCACCGTATTAAAACTGCTGCATACGCAGATGATGTTCTTATTTTTTCAGACGATATTGCCTTAGCAATCCCTGCTATTTCAGATACCATTTCCCTCTTTTCATCGGTTTCAGGTTATACCTTAAATAAGGATAAGACGGAATTGTTCCCTTTGAATGCCTATTGTTTCCCCTCTCATATCGGCTCAGCGGGCTTTAAGTGGCAGTCTACACACCTAAAATACTTAGGGATTTATTTCTGTTCTACTCTTTATGCCACCACTGCCTATAATGAATCTCAGACTCTCCTTAAAGTCCGCCGTCTTTTAGATACATGGTCTCCGAATCATATTTCATGGTGGGGTCGCCTCCAGACTCTTAAAATGATGAACACGCCAATTGTTAATTTTATTTCATCCATGCTTCCGGTTAAATTATCAGATTCCTTTTTTCACGAAATCGATGTTCTGACTTCTAAATTTCTGTGGAATGACAAACGTGCTAGAATTGCATACAAATTTCTGCGTCGTCCTTGTGACATGGGGGGTTGCAATTTTCCTGATTGGGGAAAATACCAAACTGCCTTTCTGGCCTCTCAAGGTGCTTTATGGTTCTCTCCTCCATCTCTTCATGTTCCCTCTTGGTTGCTCATAGAACAAGAACTAGCATCCCCTTTGCCTACTGCTTCTTTTTGCACGGCATCTAATTTGCATATCCTGTTTTCTCGCTCTATTATTCTTGATACAATTGCGGCGGTCAGGAAAATAGACAAGAAGGTGGCAATCCCTTTACATAAAACTAGGTGGTCATCTATCTGGCGGAATTCCAAAATTAAACTCACCATTTCTCCCAACCTCATGTCCTATTGGGCAGATAAAGGGGTCTCTCTTGTTAAACATCTATATGATGCTTCTGATGAGCCCTTACCTTTTTCCACCTTGGCTCAAAAGCATTCTTTAACGAATCTTGATTTTTATACTTTTCTTAAAATCAAAGTGGCCCTTGCCAAAGTTCGTCTTCATCCTACCTCTGCTACCATCTCACTTTTTCATATTTGGATTAAATCTGGTCACGTCGCCTCCAAAATTTATAAATTTTTGTCATCTGCTTCTCTACCTGCTCAGACGGTTGCCCAACAAAAATGGTTACATCATTTTGATCCTGCCATTACGGATCATATTTCATCTGAGACTTGGCAATTAATTGGTAAACTTTCTCTTCGTAATAAAATTGCACCGTCTGTGATGCAATCTACGTTTTTTTCTATTATTCTCCTACATTGGACGCCTGTGCGTCTTCACTCGCTAAGTCTTAAAGATGACAACCTATGCTGGAGTTGTGGTTTGTTGCCAGGTGATTTTCATCATATGTTTTTTGGGTGCTCTTTGCTTCAACCTTTTTGGAACCTTATTCATAAACACCTATCTCTTATTTTTGGTATTGAGTTCCAACTCTCTTTCCCTTTAATTTTATTGGGCCCATTGGCTGCCCCATCTCCTCTCCCATTGGATCCATTGGAATTACAGTTGATGGATCTTCTCCTCTCTGTTGCGGTGAAAATCATTCTAATGGAGTGGAAATCCTTCTCTTTGGTTTCCTATCATACATGGTGGGCGTGGGTTTCCTTTTTACGCAGTGCTCACACGTCGGTTGATCGAGCTCACCTTTCTCCATCTATATCTAGTGGGGTTTGGAAAGCTTTGGATGATTATATGGAGTTGTCCTCAAAAGGGTTGGTTCCTCAGTTTCCTTTTGATCTGTCTGTCTAAATGTTGTCTTATAAGTTTCTGGGTTTGTTAGTCCTGTGGGTATCCTTTCTCTTTTTCTTTTTTCTCTTTCCTGTCCTTTATTCCCTTTCATCTTTTCTCTGCTCTCTCTCTCCTTTCCTCTCTTCTTTTATTCTCTTTCCTCCCCTGTCCCCACCTCCACATTTGATAGTGATACGGTTGTTTAGTGCTTTGATGGTAGCTTTTATCTAATCGAATTCTATGCTCCATAACAGACTATTTTTAATTTTATATGCATTTACTTTGTTTCTTTCTCAAGCTTAGCCCCTGATTGTATAGTTCTCTTGCATTAATTGTATCACTTGGATTGTATTTTGTTCCTTATACTCTTTATCACTTCTTTCTCAATACATTTTTTTGAAATCAAAAAATAAAGGAGCGATAAGTCCCTTCAAAGTCCAGGTCACAAACGGTCGCCAGTGACATCTCATCTCAGTACCTGCTTCCCGAGTGTCGCCAGATAGAGAAAGTAGCTCTGCTTTTGATCAATTTAATGAGAGCACAAAATATTCACTAAATTCACAAATGTTCATCGTTACTGGCATCAGATTTTCAACTGCATGTCTCACACAAAGGATAACGCCATATGAGAAAAATATGGCCAGTGCATATGGTTTTCCTAGAAAAAGTTTGGCAAGAGTTCAATGACCAGGGCAAACAACAGAGGTGAAAGTGGGCATATATGTCTAGTGCCCTTGGACGAGCCAATGGTATTAGACAACCTCCATTAACATATCTTTTTTTTTTGGAGTTTTATATAGCGCAAACTCCCAGAGGTATCAGAGCGTTTTACATGAGCACCAGTTGCATTACAGACAGTCACATTAATCATTTTTAGGTCTCGCCTAGGCAGAGCTTGCGCTCTTTGAGACAAGCTGTATTCAGGTATGGACTGTAAACTACGCCCACTCTCCACCCATCTTTTTAATTGGCTCCTGTCATGGTCCTTTGCAAAGGTTGGCCTTTGATTTGTAAATAGGTTTATTAGTCCCTCCTTAGTACCTCCCTGCCTTCTGTTGTTACCTCCCATCGGGACATCCTCTGTTACATGTGTTGTTACTCGGTAGCTTTCAATTACAGCCTTGAGCACTCTTTTATTAATGGTCTTTCTCCTGCCTGCTTTTTTGGTTGTGTGTTATCTCTTAGGGCTATCTTCTTTCTGTTTTACGGATTGCCATTAATAATCATTGTTTGGAATTTTTTTGCATCCGTAGTATCAAATAAGGGCAATAAGGATTGCTGTCTATGTCCAGATATATGTATTGTTTTTGGTGTTTTTTTGTATATTTTCAATTGTGTATATATAATTGTTTGTATTGCCCTATTCAAAAAAGAATATATATAAAAAAATACTCGTTTTGTGACTACACTTGGGAGTTTGTTTCTATAGTAAAATAAGTAACAGAACATTAATTTAAGTCCTTGAGAGGGACTAATTTAATTTTCCCTCTAGAAATAATCCCCTTTTTAAAACATTCCGCAGCATCATTGTTGTTTTTCTAGTGCATTTGCAGGCAGGACATGCTCCAACAATGTCTTTTTATTTTCATTTAACTAACGCCACCAGCTCTAATAATGGTGGCCGGATGCCTTTTTAAAAACGTATTTACTTTTATTTACAATGCATTCACCCGAGGCTGCATGACTTTTGTCGCCAGAAGTTGGCAGGGTATGCTCAGACGTGAGTCCCTTGCTGAAGACGGCTGTAATGCCAGAAACCGGTCCTAGGAAGCTTGCTTCCGGTCCAGGGAAGGCATGGCTTGGCAGTTCGGGCTGGACTGTTCCCATGAGGCACAGGGTCAGACTGATTTGCATATGGCCATGTCTGAACTGAGGTGGCAGAGTGGGCTAAAGAACGGTGATGGATTAAACCCAGATCTGCTGACTGGGTGTGAATGTTTGATTGGTTCAGATGCTCCATCCATCACCACCCCCTTTTGTACCACTTTGTTCGCCAGAAGTTGGCAGGGTATGCTCAGACCTGAGTCCCTTGCTCACTTTGCCACTGGATTCAAGCAAGCCTGGCTGAAGACGGCTGTAATGCCAGAAACCGGTCCTAGGAAGTTTGTTTCCGGTCCAGGGAAGGCATGGCTTGGCAGTTCGTGCTGGACTGTTCCCATGAGGCACAGGGTCAGACTGATTTGTATATGGCAATGTCTGAACTGGGGTGGCAGAGTGGGCTAAAGAACGGTGATGGATTAAACCCAGATCTGCTGACTGGGTGTGAGTGTTGGATTGGTTCAGATGCTCCGTCCATCACCACCCCCTTTTGTACCGCAATTACTTCAAAAGCAAAGAAATAGAAAAAATATTTTTTATTTTTGTTTACTTTTGAAGCAATCACTGCACCCATGCTTTACCATAAGATGTTCAAAGCCGACATTGTAACCAAAGTAAACAAATAGAAAAAAAAGCATGCAGGCGTTATTTTTTTTTCTATTTGCTTCCTTTTGTTACAATCGCTGCACTCGCGCTTTAGCTGTAAACACTGTAAACTAAAGCCCGGGTGCCGCGACTGCTTAAAAAGTAAATAAATAAAAAAATACTTTTTTCTATTTCTTTACTTTTTAAGCAATAGCGACACCCCTGCTTTAGCTTACGATGTTTACAGCGACAGCGCGAGTGCCACAAAGGTCTGGCATTTGCAAGAGTTTGAGGTATTGGCATTGTAAATGACGATGCCTTTTATTTAAGTGTTTTGAAAACCTGCAAGCGGTACACAGGTGCTTGCAGGTTTTCAAAACACATAAATAAAATCCAATACCTCAAAGTCTCGCAAATGCTAGACCTTTTGCATTGCAAATACTTGTTTTTTATTAGGTAGAGGGAGATTAAGTGATTTGCCCAGAATCCCAGGATGTGGAGCGTCGTTGCAGAGACTCAAACCCAGTTCCCTGGCTTTGAGGTCAACCGATCTAGCCATTAGGCCACACCCTCTCTCCGATAATACATGTCCGTGCAGCAGGAGCTGTGTACAGAAAGGAAATAAGAGATGATAGATGTGTACTGACAGTCAATCCCCTTTATATATGCGCTCTCCCTTAACTCTAGTTTTCTGACATACTAGACCCCAATCTCTACAGTTCATTAACTGGACTATAATGGAGCATGGGGCTTGTCTGTGACAATCTGTGAGCCAGAGATATAAGTGTCTGCTTCACTATGAAGTGCTAGGAGAAAGCGACAGAATCCAGGACTTAATTAAATAATTGGTCAATGAAGGGTGCATACTTTCAGCGCATGTGGTTTCTGTCACCACAGAAATAACAGATTGTTCTCACAGTAGCGGGCTCCTAAGTTCTTGTTTTAAGTCTGACCTTCTTTTATCGTCACCTCAGCCATCATGATTTGGACTGAGAGTGGTGGAGTTCCTTAGTTCAGAGCATTAGTCCTGTTAAGTCTCCTCAAGCTTTTCACTCTGCCTATCCATTGTCCATATCATAATCTCCCCCTTGCCATACAAATGGGTGGATATTCCTTTAATATCTGCTTTAATTTCGAACAAAACTACCTTCAGGCCAGAGGGTTGCATTACATGTTCCTGATACGGGTTATCAGCTATTACAATTGTAGGAAGGTAGATCCCTGACTATGGTTGCCCCCAACTTTTTGCCTGGTGTTTTGCTGGTTTTCTGACTTAGTTGACCTGGGGCCCTGCTATTCAGGACCCCAGGCCTACTGCTCTCTCTGTAAAATGGATTCCATGTACCTTAGGTACATATCTAATTGGATACTGAGTCACCTTATCAGTCCCTGTACAGTGTACCTTAGGTACCCAGGGCATAGGTGTACCCAGGGCCTACCAGGGGCTGCAGCATGTATTATGCCACCCCTGGCTGGCCATCCAAATCTGACACAACTGGCTGCTTGACAGCTGGGGCAAGGTGGTGTAATCACCCTTTGCTTTAGATATAGTATACCTATATCTAACCCTAAAAATGGACACACAGATCTCCTATCAGTCACTCCTATGGCAGGCCTTGACAATCCTGAAGGCAGAGTGCTTGGAATCGTGTGAGATAGTGCTCTGGCATGAGCTGAGCCTGTCTGCGGCTTTCGGGATCCATCCCTTAGCCGTGTCCATGATATCGCATACCATATACTCTTAAGTGCATTATAATCCTCGCGGTTATATGCCAACTCTGGTATCGCTTTATCAAAACATGTCGAGTAAGGTGTCATACGAATTGGAATACTAACCCCTCGCCAATTCTGGTGACGGGGTTAGCATTCCACCCTTCTAGAAGGACACGACATGTATGTAACCTGTAACCCCGGTTAAAGTCAGACATAGCCTCAGCTCCACAAAATGGATGCTGCCACCGAGACACAAGTCTGCCCTCCTGCTGCTGGGAGTCCTCCCAGAGCAGGAGGCAAGGACAAAGGGTTTCCTGTCAGGGGCGGTGCCAGCACCGTCCCAGACAGGATTTTGTGTATCCTAGGTAGGCAGGGCTTTAGAGGAAGGTGACTGCAAGTGGCACCCCGGTGCTCACTGTGCATAGGCCGGCTGAAACCAGTTCCAGGGGCACTCCAGCCCCTGGCCTGGGGAAAGCCCGCCAAAGGAGAGGGGTGTAACCACCCCCCTCCTAGTCCCACCCATAGGGCAGGACTTAGTCGCGTGCCAGCCCCCTTTTTCAGGATAAAGGTAGGAACTGGCCCCCTTCCAAATCAGATCATCTTTGGAAGCAAGACACGACTTTCTACGAAAGGACATCAAGATTTCTTCTTCAAGATTCTCCCTTGTGACTAAGGAGTAGTCACCCTGCATCCGCAGGCACCATCTTAAGAACACTGCGGTCTGCTGCAAGTCCTTCCTCCGGAATCTGACTGCCCAGCTCGACGAGAACCGGCTTCCCTGGCACCTCTGACCTCTACCCACCTCTACAGCTAAGCTGAGAACCGTGGGTGCGACGAGACCTCGAGGGACCGGCCATCTTCAAGACTGCACGACTTCTTTCCAGCACGACCGCCGAGGGATCCTCTGGTGAGTGCTTTGGGGTCCGAGAAGCCCCGACCCTGAGCAGCCCCAGCACCGAAGTTCAGCCTCCCAGCATTTCCACGATCTGCGTGGGGCTCTTCTGCTTTTTGCTGCTCACGGCGTTGTTTGGCTACTAGCCCGCTGGCTTGTGCCCTTCTTAACGACGCCCGACGACATCACTGTTGCTGGTCTGGTTGATCCGGACTGGCCCTTGCTCCCTTCCAAGAGAGGAGCACCCGGACCCTCCTGGTCCACTCCAGACGCCATTTTAGGTCCACCGCGTGGGCTTGAATTTGCCAAGACTTGTTGCCCCAATCCTGGGTCCAGCGACGTCGAGAGCATCATCCATCGTGGGACAGCTCGTACCTCCATCCTGGTCGCCGACAACGCCTCCTGGTCCGTGAGACTACAGAGCTCAGCGTCGCCCACTCACCTAGTCGAGGTGACTACCACCCGGTGCCCTCCTGGTGCCACCTGACTACTGGCTAGTAGTCACGAACTTGGTCCCCTCTGCTTTCAGGTGTCATCTTTCTTCGATCCAGGCTTGGATCACCCGAACCATCTTCACTGGTCGCCTGCCAGCAACTCCTTTCCTTCAGGCTCCTGGTTCGTCAACGGAGAATCCCGACGTCTTTTCAGACCTATGCAGCTGCAGCCCCTGGGCTAGGTAACTTCGGCATTTCGGTGCCTCAGCATAGCCTCACTATCCAAGGGTCCAGATCCACTTTCGTTTTTGACCTACCTAGTCGGGTTCGCCCGAGAACACTAACTTTGTGAATACTAGCTTCCATAGGCTTTTTCCCGCCTTACGCGTGAGAGTTCCCACTCTGCACGTGGCGTCCCTAGGCCTCCTGCTCCTAACCTGAGTGTTCAGTATTGTAGGCCTAGCGTTCCTAAAGCCTCTGAGAGTCGTTACTTACCTGCTAGTATTTCGCATTCCACTTTTGTAATATATGGTTTTTCGTGCCCCTCGGACCTTTGTGTAAATTGTGCGACTTAAAGTATTTTCTTAAGAGTTTTGTATTGTGCTTATCTCCCTGACTCATAAAGAGTTCAGGGTAGACTTGTTAGAAATAAATATACATTTATTTTCATAACAACTTGTGTGGTGTCCTTTCACTGGGTGTTCAAGGGGTAATGTGATGGTAAAACAGCTGGCTTAACACGCCCTCTAGAGTCTTAGCCTTAGACTGCTCGTATCCATGCTACTAGGATAGCTGGTCTATAAGGTTGACTTACAACCAATCATCAATAAGGGTTGTTTGGACTGATACAAAGTGCTCACTAGAATAGTGAACATTATATATCAGGCCAACTTCTCACAACAATGTACCCAGAGTCAGAAGTAGGAGGAATATTGCTGATGGTGTAAACCATACATCTTCCCTGGGTTCTTCTCCTTATCTTTCTTCCCCATGAAAGTAATAGTTAAAGTGGTTATCGTACGGAAGTTCCAATTTGTTCGGCTCAGTAGGTCGCAGTCTGTGATTCGAAGCACCTAGCCCCTTAGAAATAGTGTCTGAACAGCCAGGTCCTGTAATAGGCTTTTGGGCACACCGTCAGTACTAATAGTCCAGAAGCCTCCTCCAAATCTCCCTTGGCGGGGTAGGCATGTCGTGGCGGTGCCTAACACCAGGAGATCAGTAAAGGAGAAATCCCTGCCGCTGCAGGCCTACTGCATGGACCAACCACTGATGTAAGGGCCCGTCATTATTGCAGTTGTCACCAGTCCTCATCCAGAAAGAGAGCAGATGAGTTCTTCAGTGCACCAACACCCTAGCTCGCCATGCAGTCAGGGTGAGCAAGCACTCCAGCTGGGTCGCATCGCTCAAGCGAGCCAAGGCCAACTCCGCATTTCAGGTTGCATCAGCACGTACATGGATTGTCTGACAATCCTCTACACTCCACGCAGTGTTACCTTGGTCCTGGGTCAGGCCATTCATCCCTCAAGTTGGACACTCCGAGGATAATGCCTGTAATGCTCAGTCAGCATAGAGGAAGGCGAATCCCTCATTGAATGTTGGACCTAGCGATCTCTACCAGTAGCTTAGTTCAAGGACAGGAAGATGCAGGATATCTGAGCACCCTAGACAGTTACCTTAAAAAGTAGTCATCTTGGCTATGGCTCTCTAGTGCCCCAGAAGAAATTGTTTAAACTGTGTGAGTGGAGGTGAATAGCTGCACATACACAACAGTAAGAAAAAAGTATGAGAAAAGATGTGGTTGCGCACGTGGCAACCTAGAGCCTTTGGTGAGGTCTATGTCGTACAATTTAGACCACACTGTTTAGATAGTATATCAATGTGCCCAGGACAGAAAGGGTGCTACCCCTGAGCATGCAATCTTTTGTTAACTACAACATATAATCTGAAATTATACAGGAGCGGCAGAAGATCAACTCATAGGTAAAGAAAATATGCCAACAGCCATAGCATACACTTTATTGGGCCTACTGTGTAGCTGCAGAGAACACAACCAGCCATGGTGAGGTAGAGAAAAACACAAAGTGATGGCCATTATATAACCGGTCTTGATACAATCAGGCAGAGGAGCAGCCCACAGGAAAGGACATTACACAACCAGCTGTGTCACATGCTCTGAAGGGTTAACTTGGAGCAGTAGTGGAGCAATGATAAGGAATGGGTAGTAAACAACCATTCATAGTTTATACATTAAATAGTCAACCCAAGGGCGTCAGAGGAGCAACCCAAGAGTGAAAGAGAAGCAACCCATGTGAATGGGCAGTATACAAATATACCATAATAAAATGAATTATACAGGTAACCTTAGGACACATTTTAGGAGAGCCATCCAGAAGTGGCAGAAAAGCAAACATTTTATAGCCAGCAATAGTACAAGGTTGAGGCGCCTGCCCAGGAACAGGAGAGAAGCAGACCACACTGATGGACATTATACAATCTACAATTGTATATGCTCAGATGAGTCCGTCCAAGATATGATGGGAGAAACATGTATAGCCATTATATAAGGACACTGGATTATTTGTTCTGAAGGGACAACCCAGCAGTAGCAGGAGCAACCCATATGAATAGCCATTATATAACCAAGTGACGGCATATTCTCTTAGGGATTTACCCATCGTGAATTAGTGCAACCTAAAGAGTGGGTGAAACTAGGGCCACCGTGGGTTGAGGGATGAGGACTACTGATTAATTGTGTGGAAAGAAACAATTTGAACAGGAACGTGAAAAGGGAGTGACAGGCTGTGGCAATCGAGTGGAAGACTAGGAGGGAAACAGGTCAGGGATTCTCACACTATGATCTATCTGGCCCTAACGAACTTCTTACCACCGAAACGCGTTGACGCCAGTTCACTTGATTTATTACAGTTTTTTCGACGGATTTTAATATTAGTATGTTTTGTATTCGTTTTCAAATTGCATGCGGTGTATGAATTTTATTGATTCAATTGTTTTGAATTGTTATGAATACTCTGGAGTACAGAGTCTTTTTACTAAAAATAAAAATAACTTTGAGTGCTACATCTCGATTTGGGGTATATATTTAGTATTAAGTCCTCTTTCTTTGATTGAACTTAACGGTTTAAGAACGGTGTATATGGTGTGCAAGTAAGTGGAAGTAGTGGTGCTATTTTTCTATCCAGGGGAAGCTTTATTTCTCCACTGTTTTACAGTGCCCTATTCCCTTGGACAGTGGGGCCACCTCTCTAGTTGAATCTCTAACGGTTTTTAGCAAGAAGACACTCTTAACCTCTCTGTCCTTTATCCAGATGGCCTGGGACAAGGCTGTAAGCGAGCAGAGCTGGCGGGTAGGGGCTGCAAGTCACTTGACCACCCAATGATCCAATTTAGGAGGGGAGCATGGCTGTGGCAGACCAAGGTCAGAGGCCATGCCGCTATCAATAGCCAATGAGGGCATGAACCCCGGAGTGAGAACACAAACATAGGGCTGGGAGGCCACACAAAGCAGATAATGGATGAATGCATATGGTGGTACCATCCAAAACATTGGGGTATCCAAAACAACGTAATTTGAACTTTATATTTAAAAAAAAGCACACAACAGTAAAAAAGGTTCACTCTGTTCTGCTCATAACAGATCAACCTTATAATAATTGGACCAAACACAGTAATGGCTGAATGACATTTAGAGAGAAAACCGTGCTTGTGGGTCAATTTGTTGAGGTCCGATGGGCGAGTAGGGCCCCTCCTCAGTCACGTCCCATCATTTACCTTCCTAGGATTGGACAGTTGGATGGTTATTGAGCGCTACATGTTGCTTTGTCATTAAGTCAGGGTGCATGCCTGGCAGATGGCTTTTGTAAAAAAAAAAACTTAGCTCACCAGTCATATTTGTGAGGACAAAAAAGGTTAAAGGCTTGTGTCCTACATTTTTGCATCTAAAACAATGTAGAAGAGAGCAGCACTCAATATTCATGAGATATTAACGGCCCCCAAAAAAAACATTTGAAGAACTCTCCAAAAAGTAATAATGTTAGCTTCTTCATGTACCCATAATGTAAACCCCTCTATTCTTCCCCCCAACGGTGTACATACAAGTCTATGTCAATTATAGGCTTTTTGCGTCTCTAAATATCTTTTCACATTTGAATGCAGTGGAGTAGCTTTCATTAATGCAGACGGTGCAGTGGCATCAGAGCCCAGCACTGTGAGGGGAAGAGGGCACCACAATTATGGCTATCTTTAGCCAATTATGTGTAACCCTAACCAGGCCTCATTTCCCTTGCTTAAACTAGGGTGTCATGGTACCATAGCTACGTCACTGTTTGGAGGTCTGGGTTCGTTATGAAGCCTTACAGACACATTAGTTTCTGTTTCCGAGTGCCCGCCTTCTCTATTGCTCCGCTGTAGATGACAGGGACGGCCAACCGTGCAACGGAACTGTCACAGCGCCACCTAGAGCTCATTTCAAGAGTCACTAAAACCAGGGCTGGAAGCTAGTACAGGAGGCGGCTACAGGTCCAGCTGTCACTCCTCAGGGCCAGCCGTGCACTCCAGGACCAGGGTTATTGACTTGGGCATGATGGGTGCCCCCTTTTTGGTGCCTCCAAATATTTACAACCTATTTTTACAAATCCCTTCAGAATGCAGGATGATATTCCATTTCTTCTGTCCACCAAAATATTATTTATTGGTGTTAGTGTTCGCACCAAGTTTAATGCAGGGGGTTGCACTGTGTTAACTAAGGCTTAGTGATGAGGAATTGTGATTAAAAGAGTGTTTTCCACAAAAGTACCCGCTAGCCAGTCCGTGGGGCGTCGTCCCGGACACCATCTTTTGGGAACACCCAACAATATGGAGGCTTCGACAAGCATGGAAGAGAAGCCAAGCTGTAGCACAGCAAGGGAGGGCAATGGTCCCCACGCTTTATGGATTTTAGCAGTGCTGAGCAATCTGGGAGGATTTCAGTCCAGGTCACTGGGGCCAGCAGACAGGGAGGATGCCATCACTCTAGAGCCAGTGTGGGCGTGATCCCTGCCACTCACAGCTTCAGAGGCTCATCTGGAAGAGACAGCAGGACCTCTGCAGTGGTGGGTTTTCAGTCATCGATGACCGTATGACCAGAGCTAGGCTGGATTCGCAGGGTTTCCACACTGCTGCTTACCTTATATATGTTCCTCCTTTTACTGTATCGCACAGACACCCATTTGTCTTGGCCATCTGTTCAATAACTGTAGCCAGGTCTTTCTCAAAAGTGATGTTGAAGTCTTACCGCTGTCGGAGACTTTCATCTTCGTCAACTCTACATGAACCCTTTTATAAAACGAGCACTGGCATAGTTTATAGCTGAAAGGGCCTCTTCAGTGGCTGGTGTGTTTGGCACTCATTCACTCTTTATACATGCACTCTGTCACACTTCCTTGCGCACGTACATCCATTCATTCACCCACTTACGCAATCTTGCATTAGCACACACACAAACTCTAAAAGCATATGCAGAGTGAATTAAAAAAAGAAAAGAAAAAAATGCTTCGGTTTAAACCTGGCGGCTATAGCCTTGCAATAAACAAGTAAACAATTAAACATAGCAGTACACGCACATCTTGAAATTGTATTGTGCATACAATATACAACTCGTTCTAAGAGAGCATAACAAGGATTCTCACTGTACAAATGTTCAACCTGCAGCATTTGCAGAGACGAGGACAAAAAGTAAAACCCCTGCCTACTGTAGTAATCTGTTAGATTCCATTTAACAAAACACACTGGTCTACAGGTTTTTAGCTCAGTGCAAAAACAATCCACACTTAAAGACCTATTTCCGTTAACGTATGATTTTCACAGTAGCCCACCAGAGCATCCTGCTTGTTGCTGTGATATTTCATAATAAACTGATCAGACCAATGGCCTCGGGCGTAAGTTTTATAATGAACAGATGAGGCCTATAGCGCTTATCATTGGCTTGTAATACTATATGATAGTTGTACAGTCAATCCAGCCCAAAAGGGAAGCGACGGCACCAGATGGTCTTAAGGTACAGAAGGACCAATATTTCTGTTTCTTTTTACCAGGGCTGCACAGTGCCAATGTCTTGCATGTTCGAGACCCTCCCCAGATGTGGTAAGAATGGCCCCTGAGAGGCAGCATCAGATGACATTGTAAAAAGGGTTCTTAGTATACCATAAATTTGCGAGGATGCTGAAATTCACGAGCAAAAAGTTACATTTCTTTTTTCGGAAACGGGTCCATTCACCCCGATTTTACAAGCTTCTAAAGTTAACATTTGGAAATTCATGAATTAGCAAACCTTACAAATGATTTTCCTCATGTGAATATCACAGAGCAGACCCAGCAGAACCATAACCTTTAATTGTAACTGTTTTTTCAGTGTAGGCCGACAAATCTCGATACTCGCAGGAAATATATTTCCCTATTTATTGGCTTTGTTGTGCAATTACTTAGGGAAATCAGGATCGGCTACCATAATCGAAATGTTCTATGCATCAAAACATTATAAACCCATAGCGCTTCTTAAAAAAAATATGCTAAAAACATTCAATATTTTGTTTTGTAGAAAAAAATCTTTACAGTGCCGACCACCATCATCACAAGCAGCCTTTCAAGAAGTTTTCACCCAACAATCAATAGAGCAGAAAAGGCGGGTGAGTATTTTTCCAACGAGGAATGCACTCTGCAGAAGGCCAGGACAACAAACATCCCGATTCAATGCAATGGCGCTAGGGGGCGATGGAGAGCAGAAGTCCCTGGAGATATAAAACCCCTTCGTCTACAGCAGTGGTTCCCAAACTGTTGACTCCCGAGGACCCCCATTGAGTCACCACTGGAAGCCGGGGACCCCCAAGCAATTTGTATGAGTTAAATTTCAAATATTAAAACAGTAATTCGAACAAAATACACACGTGTGCACACAAGACAAATACTCAAAGTACTAAGGATTTTGGGACCAGATGTACGACCATTTCATTTAGCGTCTCGCAATTGGCAACACATTGCGAGTGGCAAATTGCGAGTCGCTAAATGAAATGTACAACAGTGTGTTTAACACTGTTTGGGATTCACAATGTGGTCGCAAATTGCGAGGTTCATTAATATTAATGAGCCTCTCGCAATTTGCAAACCCATTGGGAATGCCAGCCCTCCCAGGTATAGTGGCCTGCTGGGCTCTGCAGGCCACCATGTCTGGGACTGCTTTTAAATAAAGCAGTTAAAAAAATAAATGCAGCCCGTTTACCTTGCATTTAAAAAAAAAAAGAAAATGAAATGTTTTTGTTTCATTTTCTAAGGGCAGGCAGAGGTGCCTGGGACCACTGCCTGCCCGTAAAAAATAATTTTGCATGCATTTGCAAAGGGGAATGGGTCCCCTGGGGACCCCTTCCCACTTGCGAATGCATTACTATTTACTTGAAGTAGGTGGTAATTGCGAGTGTTTTGTGACCGCAAAACATTTGTACATGGTTTTAAGACACGCTATTTGGAAGGGAAGGCCCCTTCCAAATAGCAAG
Organism: Lissotriton helveticus; assembly: GCF_964261635.1. Taxonomy (NCBI): domain Eukaryota; kingdom Metazoa; phylum Chordata; class Amphibia; order Caudata; family Salamandridae; genus Lissotriton; species Lissotriton helveticus. Next base: position 397,956,510 of record NC_136063.1, read on the forward strand.
TTGCAAAACCTGTTTAGCGTGTCGCAAACAAATTGCGACTCGCAAAATAAGCAATGTACATGGCCCAATAGGTTTTTGCATGCACAAACGGATTCGCAAACCCGTTTGCGCTTATAAAACAGATCGTACATCTGGCCCTTAGTATTTTATATTGAAGTAATAGCCCCTCTGCAACATGTATTTCATTTTATTTTATAGCACCTCTCATACCATTGTAGGATGTCAGAGCACTTTACATCACACACATATAGAGGCATTGAATCATACATCTAAATCAGTGTGTATATATAAAATGTTTAAAGAGTGTTGGTCTGAAAAAGCACAAACTCAGGATTCAGAACATAACACAGTGGCTAGCACTGACTTAAACATTAAAAATGTATTTCCACCCAAATAAATCTTTCTAGCAGCATCAGGATAATTAATAACTGGGAAAAACATAAGTTACTAACTGGTACCATGCAGTTTGCAAGCAGCTCTTTGATGACAGTTTATAGGTCCCTCTGCTACATTACGATTGTCACTTATGAAGTACACAGTAACGAAAGAATCTCTGACAAAAGCAGTAACCACGAATCTATGCACATAAAATACTGCTTTTTAAAATGCATGTTACACGTTCTTTGCAGTAGGCACATTACCCTCTGTGCTACATTAGTTAAGTCAAAGCTGCCACTGAACAAAACTCTCCTCACGCTCCAGCAGGTACATTAATCACTGGTATTATCTTGACACTTTTATTGTTGCTGGAAAGCTGCTTATTATACAAGAGACTTTTCTGTGCTTTTACAACTGTTTCCTACGGACCCCTGGGAATGTGTCATGGACCCCTGGGGGTCCGCGGACCCCAGTTTGGGAAACACTGGTCTACAGCCATCTATTTACATCTGCAAGCTTTAAAACATGAGGACGACAATATACTGCTGAGTTAGGGATGATGTGTAGCTAGATAAAGCTGGTGCGGGGACAAAATAAGCGACCTTAAATACTGGGTGAGGAGGCATGACTTTTTTCCTAGACTAAATGGGCAGAAAAGAGAAAACCAGAGTAGAGAGCACGTGCTGTGACACACAATTAGATATTCTCAGAAGCCTTGCAATATGTAATACCTTTAGTGCAAGACCATCAAGAGTGAGGTGCTGCCCTGCACCAGTACAAACAAACCTTTGTGTGCGCCAATATCATCAACAAAAATCCTGTTTATTTTAAAGTAAACTAAAGGCTCCAATAAAAACATTCTCCGTCAATATTTCTAAGCCACGTGAACTGTAAAAAAAAACTTGACCTCCAGTGTTCTTGGTCAAACACCTACTTGAGTATGTTGGCTTTTCATCATAAATGCCCCTTAACTGGCCCAACTGCTGCTGGCACATATTCCGCTGCTTACTGCATCTTTATTGCAATATTTCAGAAACCGAAGCAGGCCGCCCACATTTCATTTCTAGGAAAACATGTTCTTGGTGACAGAAGCTAACCCAGGACTGCAGCCAGGCATGGTAATACTCCTCATGCTTTCAAGAACACAGGCAGAGGAGACAGGTTCTGATTCAATCACCTTCTCCACCACCCACCTTCTCCCCCCTCACAGATGTACACAATTCTGAATCGTTTCTCCAACCTCCATGATATGTTGCGTTATGTAGCTTTTACAACAAGTACTGGCAAAGCCAGTAGGTCTCACCTATGTGAGATCTATTTGACTTTGTTGAAGTGGTGTGGATTGGCACTGTGTGGCGTTGAGTGGCATTGCGTGGCGAGAAGTGGCACTGTGTGGGGAATGACAGCGTGGAGCGGAGTGGCATTGTAAGGAGCAGAGTGACACTGTGGGGGACTGAGTGACATTGTGAGGAGAGGAATAGAGTGGCATTGTGTGGAGTGGAGAGGAGTAGCATTGGGTGGAGAGGAGTGGCACTGTGTGGCTGTGGAATGAAGAGACAGTGTATGGCATGGGGCGGCAGTGTGTGATGTGTAGTGGCACTGGGTGGCATGGTTTCACACTGTGTGAGGTAGAGTGGCATTGTGTGGCATGGTGTTGAATGGTGTGGCACTGTGTGGCGTGGAGTGGCACCGAGTGATGTGGCATTGAGTGGAGTGTCGTGGAGTGCACTGCGTGGCATGGAGTTGCGTGGAGTCTTGCTGCACGGTGTAGAATGGCAGTGTGGCGTGCAGCATAGTGGCATTGTGTAGAGAGGAGTGGAGTGCCATTGAGAGGAGTGGCATTGGGTGGAGAGGAGTGGCATTAGGTGGAATGGAATGGCACTGTGTGGAGTGGCATTGTGTGGGTTGGATTGGATTAGAATTGTGTGCAGTGGAATGGCATAGTGCGGAGTGACATTGTGAGGAGTGGATTTGCATTGTGAGGAATGGCATTATGTGGCGTGGTGTGAAGTAGAGTGGTATTGTGTGGTGTGCTTTGGCACTGGGTGGAGTGAAGTGGCATTGCGTGGTGTAAAGTGAAGTGGCATGATGTGGTGTGGAGTGAAGAGACATTGTGTGGCATGGAGAGGCAATGCGTAGTGCGTAGTGGCATTTTGTGGAGTTTAGTGACATTGTGTGAAGTTGAGTGGCATTGTGTTGAGTAGAGTGGTATTGTGTTGTGTCGAGTGGTATTGTGTTGAGTAGAGTGGCATTATGTGGAGTCGAGTGGCATTATGTGGAGTCGAGTGGCATTGTGTTGAGTCGAGTGGCATTGTGTTGAGTCAAGTGGCATTGTGTTCGGTTGAGTGGCATTGTGTTCGGTTGAGTGGCATTGTGTTGAGTTGTGTGGCATGGTTTCACACTGTGTGAGGTAGAGTGGCATTGTGTGGCATGGTGTGGAGTCGCATTGTGTGGCCTGAAGAGGCACTGGAGTGAAGTGGCATGGAGTGGCGTGGAATTGCATGGAGTGGGGTGGCATTGAGTGGCATTGAGTGGCTCCTCTGCTAAGGCGTAGGAATGTCACCCCATTGCGTTGCAGCAGTGAAGCAATGGAAAAATAAAATTATAACGTTATGTTATCATTTTATTTGTTCCTGCTGTGGCAGCATGGGGGCAGGGCGGGGCTGCTCTGCTCACAGAGCAGGGGAGGAATGGTGTGCACACTGAAGTGCGCATGTCGCTTTGGCCACACGTCGTAGGCCGGACAAACAGCCATGTGCACTTAGCATGTTCTCCACCCAGGCTGGAGAACATGCCCAGATCCCCAGTCTATTTATGAAGTCGAATTACGGCGCTCAGACCAATCACAACGCTGCATTGCAGAATTGTGATTAACTCAGGGGAGCCTGGCTGCTTCCTGTTCAGCCAACGGAGGAGAGACAAAGTGGGACAGAGAGGCGAGGAGGTACGTTTATTTATCTTTTTACACTCCCTTACCACCTTGCCCAGTCACCCCAGGTCCGTACCGGCCGTCACTGGTGGCATTGTGGGGCGTGGAGTGGCATTCAGTTGAGTGGCATTGTGTGGAGTAGCATTGTGTGGAGAAGCATTGAGTGGTGAAGAGTGGCGTGACACTTTATGGTGTAAAATGTAATTGTATAGTGTTGAGTGGCATTGTGTGGTATGGAGTGGGGTGGTATCGTGTGGTATGGCATTGTGTGGAGTTGACAGGCACTTGTGGAGTGGCATTGTGTGGAGGGGCATTGTGTAGCGTTGGGCAGCACTGGTGCTGTGTGGCATGCAGTGGCATGGAGGGGCATACAGTGGCATGGAGGGGCATTGTATGGTATTGAGGGGCATTGTATGGCATGAAGCAGCATTGTATGGCATGTAGCACCATTGTGTGGCGTGGCATTGAGTGGCATGGAGTGAAATTGTGTGGTGGAGTAGCAGTGTGGCATGGAGTGGCGCTGTGTGGCATGCAGTGGCATAGAGGGGCATACAGTGGCATGGAGGGGTATTGTATGGTATGGAGGGGCATTGTATGGCATGAAGCAGCATTGTATGGCATGTAGCATCAATGTATGGCATGTAGGCCCATTGTGTGGCGTGGCATTGAGGTGGCATGGAGTGAAATTGTGTGGTGGAGTAGCAGTGTGGCGTGGACTGGCAATGCATGCTGTGACATTGTGTGAAGTGACATTGAGTGGAGTGGCACTGTGCAGTGCGGAGAGGAATGGCATTTTGTGGAGTGGTATTGTGTAGCATGGAGTGGCAATGTAGGGAAAGGCACTGTGTGGTGTGGAGTGGCACTGAGTGGTGTGGAAAGTTGCCTGAGTAGCCACTGAATTGATCTATAGAACGTCAAAGCCTCTAGATATATAAATGCAATTATAGTACAATATGTTACCAATTATCTTGACCTATGATCTATGTTAACATCTGATGCCTATGATTCGATGCAGGCGCTTGTTGGTATGCGCAACCTTATGCAAGATCTGGTTTGTTTATAAATTAAGAAGTTTTAGACTATGAGGGGTTCTTGAGCAACAAAACCCATACTGGTTAGGGATGAAAGAGATGGAGGCAAGTAGCGGCAGTGTTGTGGAGCTACAAATGTTAAAAGCTTTTTCCAAATAGAAGTAGCAGACATGCTCAATACTCAAACATTTTTATTTTTTTGAAAGTATGTTTTTATTGCAGAGTTACAGATAAAACATCGAGAGTGTCAACCACCAGCCCCGTCCCCATATAAGATACCACATTTAACCCCAGCAGTACACAGCCCATCAGCCCACATCCCGGAGGCAGGGCGGCGTAAATTCAGCGTGCAAGAGAAGCCTCCCCGCTTGGTACATAGGGACGGTAGGTCAACAACACAATCCTGTTTCCGCAGTTTCTGTAACCTCAACCACAACTCCCCCCCCCCCCCCCCAAAAGCCCCCTAGAGGGTTCGTACCCATCACAGGAACAACCCCCCAGCTCAGTAGATCCACAGAGCCTAACCCGCCCCTACTGCAACAGGTCAATCCACTCAGTGAAAACACTGCGCCATCTACCTCACTGCTCTACCAGGGTAGTCTACGTACTCCTCTATTCCCCCCCCTCCCTCTAACTGCTGCTGATGTGGGTGGCGATGATGTGCATCGGAAATATCTGTGCGTCGGCAATACCTATCACATGTTCGTGTTACCCGGGAACTCAGCCTCCGAGAGTCTCTCTTCTGTGTCTGCCGTTAAGTGATCTCCCAAAGCCTGCACTATCGTTTCCCAAGCCCTAGCTGCCTCTAAGCCCTTCTCCGTCCCCCGTCTCGTGGCCTGCCGCAGTCTCAATACACTCTCGCACCTTGACCACTTCAACAACTCATTCGTCCAACGTCCCACAGCCGGGCCTTCCTTGGTTTTCCAACGCCAAGTGATCTCCCTCTGCGCTAACATAAGCCCCAAATCAATGAACTTGCTCGTGATTTTCGTTTTCGCCGTGTGGGGAAACCACAACAGGAGGCAAGCCGCCATGTCAAATTCCACTTCCCTATCCGTAACCGCATTCAGAAGGGCGCCCACCTCGGGCCAATACGTACCCAACCTCGGGCAACCCCACATCATGTGGTCCAGTTCAACCTCCTCAGCCAGGCATCTCGGGCATGCCGCGTCTCGCACCTTAAAGTGCCGGTGGAGCTTCCCCGGGGTCAGATACGCTCTGTGCAAAAGGAAGAAATGTATTTGTTGGAACCTGGCGTTCCTGCTACCTTTCCATGTCCGAGCCAGAATGTGGCCCCACTCGGTATCCGGAATAGGCTTGCCCACATCGTCCTCCCATTTAGCTTTCAACACCGCAAGTGGTTCCAGCCCTTCGTTCAACATCCGGGACTGGAGACAGGTCACTGCCTTGATTGTACCCGCAGCCATCACCACATACTGGCAGGCCATGGTCGTGCTCGGCTCCATCAGTCCCCCCCTCCAATGCTGCCGTATTGCCGTAGTAACCGCCGCGTGTAGGAGAAAATCCCCATCTGGGAGACCAAACTGCTCCCGGATCACCGCAAACGGGGCCAACATCCCCTCCACAAACAGATCACCCACCACCTGTAGCCCCAGCTCTTCCCACACCGCCAGCGGAGACCAATCACCCCCATGTGGCAGAGCCGTCAGCATCCCAATGGGAATCTCCGGGGCATACGGCCGCACCGCCCGTGCCCGCCTCAGGCTCCTATTCCAACAGAGTCGGAGGGTTTTTTCCTCCAAGGTAAGCCCCCGCAATGCCAACCGCTGTTGCATAACAATATAAGAGAGGACGTGTCTCTGGATACCCATCCCCCGGACCCTATCAGGACCCCTAAACTCCCTAGCCACATTCTGCGTCAAAATCTGGAGTTGGGCTGCCAGATAATATAATTCAAAATCCGGCACTGCCATCCCCCCCTCAAGTTTGGGCCGAGTCATGGTGTGCAACGCCACCCTGCGCCTACCCCGTCCCCATAGGAACTCAATAACCAATGAGCGCAGTTCCTGAAAAACCCGCTGCGGGATCCAGATAGGCAATGTCCTGAAGTAATACAGCAGTCGAGGGAGTGCCACCATTTTCAACAGCGCTACCCGTCCCTGCACCGACAAAGGGAGAGTAGCCCAAAAGGACATGCAGCCGCGCAATCCCCTGATACACCGCCCCACATTCCCCTCCAGTAGGCTCTCCGCATCATGGTAGATCCGGACTCCCAGGTACGTAAAGCACCTACCCTCCCATACCACGTTCTCCGCAAGAGCAGGGCGCTGAGCCTCCGCTCGCAGCGGGAAAACACAGGTCTTACCCCAATTCACTTTGAGCCCTGACAATCCGCCAAAGGAAGAGAGCAGTCTCATGGCCCCACGCAGGGCCACCTCCGTGTCCTCCAAGTAAAGTAACAGGTCGTCGGCATATAAGGAAATATAGTGAGTACTCTCGCCGCAGCGGATGCCAAGAAAGGAGTCCCCGGTTCTGGCCTGTGCCGCCAACGGTTCCATCGCAAGAGCGAACAGAAGGGGAGAGAGCGAACAGCCTTGTCTAGTCCCTCTACGCACCGGATAAGCAGACGATATAAGTGGCCCCACTCGCACCCTGGCCGTGGCCGACGAGTACAGTACCTTCATCCAGCCCACAAACCCCTCACCGAGTCCGAACCTCTCCAGCACCGCATCCAGGTAACACCACTCAAGGCTGTCGAAGGCTTTCTCAATATCCACTGACAGAACAGCCGACGCGCCGTCCGAGCCCAGGGCATCCTGCAGTATACCGATCAGCCTGCGAGTGTTAATGGCGGTGTTCCTAGTAGGGATAAACCCTGCTTGGTCACCGTGCACCAACATGGTCATATGCGGGAGCAGTCGGGTAGCCAATATACGACTCAAGATTTTGTAGTCAACCGTCAGCATGGACAGTGGCCTGTAGGACGTCACCTCCAGTGCATCCTTACCCGGTTTCAGAAGCGGGATCACTAGCGCCTCTCTCATGGAAACGGGGAGGCGCCCCAGTGCCATCGCCTCCGAGTACACCGCCACCAATTTGGGCGCCAGTACATCCACGTATTGTGCATAAAACTCAACAGGTAGCCCATCCACCCCAGGTGTCTTGTTCCTGGCCATCTGTTTAATAGCCCCTCGGATTTCCATAAGAGTGATCGGACCCCCCAGATCCTTCGCCGGCTCCTCGTCTAACCTTGGGAGCTGTATCTCGTGTAAATAATCACTGACAGCCGAGGGACCCGCCTCCAACCGAGTATCATATAGGCCCGTGTAATACCGCTGAAAACGCTGTAAAATGGCCTTCGGTGAATGGACCACCTCCCCCGTTTCGGTTCTGATGCACATAATCGGGCCACTCCTCGGCACTGGGTCAGCAAGCTTTGCCAACAACGTGCCCACCTTATCCCGCTCCGCATGGACCTTTATGAGGTATAGCTTATAGTCATAACATCGCAATCTTTCCGTTTCCCTCGCCACCACTTCCTTCGCCTCCAACAGTCGGTCCTGCAAATCAGGTCGTTCCGGCCTATCCCTCTCAATGTCTCTCAACACACATTCCGCTTTCCCCAAATCCGCCAGAACGGACGTCCTTACATTCGAGAAGCTGCCCAAACACACACCTCGCACCACCACCTTCATTGCATCCCATTCCAGCGATCTCGTAGCAGTCGAGCCCTCATTCTCATCAAAATACAGCGTTAAGCCCTGTCTAACCGTTTCACCAAACACCAGGTCCTCTAAAGTGTCCGGTCGTAATCTCCAGGTAGGGATCTCAGACCTCGCTCTCTGCCATCTGATCGCTATCAGCAGAGGATTATGGTCCGAGATGGTTCTTGCCAAATACTCAGTATGGGTGACCATGGCCGCCATGCGGGCGTCACACAATATAGAATCAATTCTGACATGCAGATTGTGCAGCCCCGAATGGAAGGAATAGTCCCTATCAGTAGGATGTTGCATCCTCCACACATCCAGCAATCCCCACCTGTTCTGCCAGTCCCTTCTGCGTTCCGACAGCTTACGCACCGGGGATTCCGCTAGCGGCGGGTGGGACCTATCCCACTCTATATCTGTGATGGAGTTAAAGTCCCCCCCCAGAACAATGGGGCACGTCAGAAATTGGGCCAAGGAGCCCGAGAGGACATCAAAATAACGGGCCTGTTCAACATTAGGGGCATAAACACTACATAACACCACCTCAGAACCATACAGCCTCCCTCTCACCGCCACATAACGACCTCCGGGATCCACCACCCGATCTGTGACCTGGAATGGGACCCCCGCCCTGACCCATATTAGCACCCCCCTCGCAAACGCCGAATAAGAGGTTCCAAACACTTGGCCCGCCACCTTTTCTGCAAAGCGTCACATTCAAGGTTGGTTAAGTGAGTCTCCTGTAACATTGCAATTTGAACACCCCGCCTCACTAAATAAGCATGCACTTTGTATCTCTTAGACATTGTCCTGAGTCCCCGAACATTCCATGTTAAGCACTTCACATCAGGTAACGACCCCATCGCTGCTGTCTCTCCTCCCCTCCACCCGCATCAACCAACCCAGCACATCATTGCAGCCACACCCACCCCCCCCAACACCCCAACAAACTACCCCAACCCCACTCCCCAGGACAGGACCTAACAACGGCGCTTCAGCCCCCATCCAAACCCACAACAATACACACAGTTCACTAATCTGTGGCAGCCGCCACAGAAGCCGTAAGGGCATTAGGGGGGTAACTCAACACCAACCCGCGGCAGGCCAACCCACCCTCCACGCCCACGACCCCATGCAAAAATTACAACAGAGTACCTGCTAAACGCTGACCAATTGGACAAATGTTCACCACCGAAGAGCCTTCAGCGCACCCCCACACTTATGCATTAAACAGCCCATCCGCCGTTTGCGGCGTGACCGATGGTCCCACAGAGCTGTCCGCCTCGGAAAGTTCTCCACCTGATTTACGGCCTCCGCTTTCCGATTCCGAGTCCTCCTCCAACTCCCGGTGCAGCGAGCCCGTCATCGTCGCCGTGGCAGCCAACGCTCCCCTCCGTTCCGCTGCCAGCGCTTCCTCCTTCAGCGCCTGCTTTAGCCTGTCGCGTTTGCGGATCCTTTGAGACTTACGGACCTGCGTCGGCTTCTTCCTCTCCGTCCCAACCTTGTGTTGGCGGTCAGTCCCCATCCTATACCTTTCCAGCCATGACCAAGCCTCATCAGGGGTGTGGAAAAATTGAGTCTGACCATCCAGTATCACTCTCAACCGGGCCGGAAACAGCAGCGAGTATTGAATACCCTCCTCCCGAAGCTCTTTCTTGACCGCAAGGAAGGTCGCTCTATTCCTTTGAACTTCCTGGGTGTAATCCGGGAAGATAGTCACTCGGCTATTGTCCACCTGGAAGGGTCCCGCCGACCTCGCCCTCTGTATCAACAGGTCCCTGTCCCTGAAGTGCAGAAGCCTGGCTATCAGTGGTCGGGGGGGACAGCCCTGCGTGGGAGGACGAGACGGGACCCTATGCGCCCTCTCAACAGAAAAGAACGGGGACAAGCCTTCAGGAGCAACCGTGGATCTGAACCAGTCCTCCACGTACCGCACCGCATCGTCCCCTTCAATCTTTTCCGGCAGGCCCACCACCCTTACGTTGTTCCGGCGGTTGCGTCCTTCGGAGTCCTCCGCACGTTTCTCCAGCGTCGCCAGTCGGGCCAGGACATCAGAAAGTTTATGTTCCACGGTGACCACCGCAGGCTTAAGCTCCTGAAGAAGCGATTCATTGTCTTTCACCCTATCAGACAGTTTGGCGTGATCCGCCCTCAGGAGACCCAGCCCCGTAGCCACCTGGCCTATGTCCTGGTGCAATGATTCTTTGGTCGCAGTAATCGCCTCCAATATGCCATCCAGGCGAGCATTCAACCTGCGTTCCTGCGCTGAGGTATCCGGGCATTCCTGCCGGGCGTCCGCCCCGTCCTGCCCAGCCGTCGCGCCCTGGCTCCTTCCAGCCGCCATATTGCCATCCACATCCGCCATCTGATAGAACCCCCAAATGTCCGACACAGCACTCGATGGGGAGCTGGACCGCTACAGTCCTCAATCCGCAGGTCAGACTATCGCCCTAGGGAAGCACAGCACCTATATCCTGGGCAGGTTCGCTGCACGCCACCGAGGGCCATCCGGCGTAAGGAAGCACCACCGGTGACAAATAAGGAGCAGTGTCCATGAGTGTTCCCAGGATCAGCACAGCCCTGCGCTTCCCGCAGACCTCAGCGATACAGCCATGTGGGGTCGCAACCCACTGTGCCCCTGCGCAAGCGGGCCGCCCTCCACCACTCGGCGTCTCATTGCCAGCCCACACCAGGGGCCCAAAATTGTAGAAAAGGAGTGGGCCCCCAAGCTCGCCACCTCTGCGGACCCCTCAAAGCAATCCACCGGGTCAGGCCCTGGGAGAGCCCCCAGCGTCCCGATGCAGCGGCCTCCGTCGTTCTCTCCGGTCGTGTTCCCAATCCCTATTAGGGCCGCCCCACTGCTTGTCCGCAGCTCTGCCCGCAGCTTCCCAGGCCCAGCCAAAGGTCAGGCGCAGCCCGGGGTCTCCCACCAGGCAGCCGGGCCACCTCAGCAATTGTAGTCCCCTGGAAGCACACTGGTCACCTGGATTTGGAAGATGTCAGACGGCACACTCCGGTCTGCCGTGACGCTCATGCACCGACACACAATGGAGGAGGGCTGGTCGCGGCACGCTACATTGGAGGCTGGGCAGAGGCAGCGGCCGTCCGAAACCCGCACATATGGCTCCTGGCAGCAATCCTTGTCTACACAGCTGTGACCACCATGGACTCCGACACAGTTCTGCCCATCAGTGCACTGATGGGCATAGGGGTTCACTGCAGCGCACCAACATTCGGCAGCCCCCGGGCTGGCCGCCCCCTCCCCCTCTCGGTAATCGCCAGCAATGGCCCCGACCTTGAAGGGCAGCCCACTTCTCGGACCTGCGCAGCAGTGGGGGAAGGGCCACCCGGCGAGCGCTCCCCTCAGCGCGGATGTCGCCTGCCTCCCCTGTGCCGGCAGGTCGCTGTCCCGTTGGGCGTCCGCCGGCAGCCGCTCCTCCCGCAGCACCTCCAGGCAGCTTCGCCGACCTCCGTCACCGCAGCCTCGGGGTCGCCGCCGCCATCTTAGGCGCTGAGTCGCGATCTCGCAGGGGCTCCGCGCCGGCTTTCCCCGTCACCTCAGGATCTCCGCCGGTCCCGCAGCATTCGCCTCCGCGAGTCCGGTGCGGGGGGCGAACTCTCCGGTCGTTGCGCCTGCTCCGGTGCAGGGATCATCAGGAGAATTACGGGATCCTGGACGGAGCTCCGGGCTCACGCCGCCATCAGAGTCGGCGCCCAAGCCACGCCCCCTCAATACTCAAACATGATAGAGAATGTCAGTGAGTAACAACTACTGTACTATGAGACGAGGTAAACAGAACAGACTGTCAAGAGGTTTAAACCAATGATATTGCAGAGTTAAAAATCGGGATGCTCTATGGCGACTCCCTCAAACATTAGGGGTGGGGGGAATGGGAGGGGGAATAGCAAATGGGAGAAGGGTTAGGTGGGACGGGGAAGAAGCACAACGGAGAGTGGGGAAGAGAAATAGACTCTCAATCACAGCCTAAGCAGCAGACGGATACCATTGAGATGAATCAATCTGTGTTTGGTCCATGCTCCACAGACAGAAAAAGAAGCAACACCCGGCACACACTGGCCAATTAGGAGTTAGCAAATAAGAGTGACAATGATGGCAACTAATAGTTAGCAATGGGTGGGCTTCAAGCACTTTATAGTAAACAATACCCCTTACAGCCACCGCGCAGGTGCTGTGGACAGGTAAGACCTAAAAATAAAAAAAATTCTTTTTTTAATGTCTCTTTGCTGTTGTACACTGATCTGCTGCTTTATGTCAAGTTTTGAAGACACAACACATTTAACGACTGATATTCTGTTCACTATACTCATTTTATAGCATGTCTCAGTGAGTTACATTATGTACCGCCTACAGAGATACCTCAGGTTAGTAGAATTGGTTAACTTTGCAAAATAGGTTGCTTCCTCTCTTCCTCAATAATATTTTACTGGCTAAATGTACACTATTATTATAAACAACAAATCCCATCACTAAGGGAAAAATACTTGCCATTTGAATGACAGCAGCATATTTCAATTGGAACTCGGCTAACTGCTAGCTAAATATTATGAATGCAACGCTTGTGTTAAATCTAATACAAACAGAACATACAAAACACTAGATACTATAAGCTGGAAAGGATACAGTGGTTGCACAGCAACAATGCAAGGTATCATTCAGGGTCTGAACAGGTTACCTAATGTTTATCTTAAGGCACTTCCATCAATGGGCATATGTATAACTATTTCAGCAGTCCATATCTGACTCTTGCAAAGTTTTCCTTGTGTTTGTATTTTTGGGGATGTGTCACACTATTTGGAAAGGGCGGCATTCAGATGCTGAGCTTGTGTTGGAAGTCTACTTAAAGAGTAATAGGTAAAAATAGACCGGGCTCAAGTATGGGTACAAAGCCTTTGCTCTGTTGGAATTCATCCCTTGTGCTGTATTTGCCAATTATCCGTCTGTTACTTAAAGACCCACCACAGTAGAGTAAACCTGATGGGCAGTATGGAGCCGCAGACCATGCAGACGTCAATGTCTGAGCTTCACAATCACAACAGAGGTCAGTGAGAAGCAAGTCTGGTGTAACATGGTTCCTAATCCACTGGGGGCAGGAGTAGGAGCACAGAAAATACAGAAAACAGGTCATATTTGCATCAGTGCATTGAAAAAAGAAGCAAACAGGATAAAGACTGAAAGATCGAACACCAGCGAAAACAGAACATGACAAGCAATAAATTAAAGGTTTAAGCCTATCTTTGATCAAACAGCCTAAAACTAACCTTGATACTTTAAAGTGGATCTGTGGGTATTTGCGGCCTGGGAAGCCGCCCATGTAACAACAATGGTGTAAATTTAACCACTGCCGTCCTACGACTCCTCTTTCAATGGCCGCACCCAGCACTGAAGGTGGCAGATTTTAATCTTTTTACCTATATGAACCGGTCGTAAAATATATGGGCACAAGAATGTGATTATTGTTAACACAGTAAGCGACATCTGTTAGGATAACATATCTAGGACACTCTGTCTACCTACCTCTGCAACCTGAGCCAAGCAAGAGACACATGTGGCATCTGCTTGGAAGGTCAAGGGTCAGCAAGTGGTCAGGTGAAGAACCACACATGCCCCAGGTGAAGTACCACACATGCCCTGGCACACTTAGGATGCACCTTCAAGGTCGCTCACGAATCAGCAGACAATGAGTCAGAACAGGTCACATACAAGAAAGGATGCTACATTCTCCCAATAGGAAGCGAAACTGGTACATAGTGAAAAGGATTGTACTTTCAGCACAATTTACTCACAAATATCACCTGAGCACTTTTCACCAACTAAAATAATTTCTTAACCCCCGGAGTCAGCCAAGAGGGCAACATCAGCTATTAATGCAAATTTGAGATTTATCAATCATGCTTGAGGCAAGGCACAAATACTCAACCCTACCTTGCCTGGTATGGAAACCAAATGTCACAGCTTTTTTGCCTCCCCTTTGGGGTAGATAGTAATCCATTAGTACTCCTATTGAGGTAGTTAAAATGACTAGGATATGAAGATTTTCTTTACCGTACGGTTGAAGTAGCGAATACTTGTGCAGTAACGACGACACCCTTTACCGTCCTAGTTGAACTACAGACAGAGGTTTGTGGGGTAGTTGAGTTTACTGATAGTTGACACCGGGACGCTCTGCTCCGTTCCATAGAAAAGTCAATGGGTGACAATGCCTTGGGGAAAGTCGGGAAGTAGGATAAACTGAAGAGGTGAGCTGCCACTGTTCCGACAGGATTCTGAGGGACCTGGGATTCTGCAATAGTTCTTCTACAAACGAGACTAACTGACTTTGGCTCTTCTAGAGGAGGAGCCAGATTATCCCATAGAACAAGTATGTGCGCAAGGGTCAATATTTTGGCTGACCCGGACACACGAAAACTGGCACAATATGCAGCACAACAGGTCCTACAACTGATGATGTTATAATCATTTTCCAATGTTCTGAGTAACACATTTCACACCCCTATCAGCAGGACAGATCTACGTACTATCAAAAGAAGGATTCTGCATACATTTATCGTTGGAAATACACACTGGAGAATGAGCTTCACAGAGCTCTGTGGTCTGAAATCCATGCCATGTTAGCGGTCTCACTGGTGACAATTCATTAATTTCAAACTTGGTCAATTATAGTTTTTGGGTCCCTGGTCACCAGACCAGGAACTTTCCTAATGTATTATTTTCATTTTTTGTGAACAGCATCTGGGAGAACAGTGTTTATAAATGCACTAAGATATCTCCATAGACCATTTCAACTCCTGCACTGGCCATGAAAGGGATCGCGTTGAGGGGCATGAAACTCAAATCTAAAAGGGGGAGATGTCAAATCAAGTGTTTCCCAAGATGTTTCCAGTGATTTGGCTTTCAGCACCTTGTAAATAACATGAAACGTTCTCTATATTATGAGGTTTACTGCATGTTTCCAGGCCCCATGTCTGTTTGAATGATCTAACAAATATTGGCAAAGCCAATCGGCTTCACCTATGCAGGCTGCTGTGCAAAATGGTTTTAATTAAAGAATAAAAACGTGCTTTGATGCGATCAGCATTGAATGAGTCATAGAGCTTTTTTTCTTTGAGTACCAGCTGTTAGCCTCTTTCCTGTAGCACCTGCTTGTCTTCCCTCCCAGATATACCTGGTGCTCTATGCACGCCATGTGCCACCATGAAATCTCTTTCTAGATCGCAGCTCACCAGCCTTAAAAATAAAACTTGTTCCATTCCCTAAGACTATTGGGGGGTTGGGGGAGACAAAAACAGCCTCTGAACTTTACAACCTTCCTCCAATATCTCTCTGCAGTTGCACATCTAACAATGCTCCAGTACGAAGCAAATCACACTTCATCCGGCTGTGCCTTGCATAATGTCCACTTGCCTATGCTTCATGAACTTCTGATTTATAATCTAATGGCAGACTATGACCTAAGTGCCTCTCAGGAAGAACAGAACCAAGATAAAGATGCCAGGAGTAAAAGATCCAGCAGCAAATGTCATACCTAGAACTGACTACATAAATGGCACAAGGTATTTCATGATGGGCCCCTTCTGATACAAACCCACAGATGTCTATCCTTTACAATCATTGGATACAGCTTTCTAGTACAAGTTGGTCTAGCCCTCTTTCAAAAGGGCCAAGGATGATTTGGGTATCATTGGTTCCTTTTTTAATGGAACCGACAAGATAAGAAACAGTGGAGTGTAATGTGCTCAGAGCAATTACCAGTGGCTCAGATTAATTCAACACTTCCACCCGTCACTTCTTGTGTGTACTGATACTTGCAGAACTGTCTCCTTCTGCAATCCAGCAGAGTAACCTCTGGGACACAAACATGCAGGTTGCACTTGCTGTCTAAGGGTTCTCGCACCCAAAGAGCAAATCCCTCAGCACAAAGGAAAAAAAAAAAGCCATAGGTGAAAACATAAGAGATACCCACCAACTATCCGTCCAAGAACTTCAAACGGAACTCCCCCTAGTTATTGCATCATGGAATGCATAGAACCTCATCAGCACTCTGATGTGTAGTAAGTAGTCCAGGATAAGCTATGCTCCCACAAGCGAGAGTGTTGTAGTACTCACAGACAACCCTAAATCGTGCCTGATAGAAGAGATGAAGGCATCATACTTAGAGGCAAATTATCCGTCAAAGCAACTATTCTTTTTTTTTAGTTTAGAAAGCTTTATTGAATCAAATATACCATGTAAAACATCAGTACAATATCACAAGCAGTAAAAATAAGCAAATGAAGATACGCAATATAAAGGTGAAAACAATAAAAAATCCCAAAAAGGGAGTAATAAAAATTTATACTAAGAGAAAATGCATTTTTAAAGATTTTGTGAAAAATGAGAAAAGGGAAAGAAAAGAGGAGAGGGGAAGAAAGAGAAGGAGAGGGGAAGGAAAATAAAAGGCATACAATTCATAAGCTGTAAATAAACACACACAAATTAAGGCAAATGTCTGGAAAGAAAATCTGTTCAGGGTAACCATAACAAATCCCTTTTAATCAAAAGGGGAGTAGTGGTAGCATAGGCACGATCAAGTCTATGATGGTGACAAATTCCACCAAGCATTGTAAGAAATGTTTGAGGTATTCTTCCAGAAAGCAACTATTCTAACACCAGGTTCTTTTGCAGACAAAACTCTTTTACTAAACATCTTCCACTATCCACCTTCATGATCCAAAGCCTGTGCTTTGCTTCTGCCCACTCTGTGCACTACACGTCTCCTGCAACTCTGGTTTTCTCAGACCATGTGGCATTACCCAATTCCTTACCATTTTTTATTTCAATATAAGAGTTTGCTCAGCCATTGCCTGCCGTATTTTCAAAGTCTGCAATGTTAATTTTGCGTAGAACGTAACTAACCAGTTCGCTCACAACAAAGGCTACACTTCACAAACATTTTTACATTCTTGACACCACTAGGACACTCTTGACAAACCCACACCTCCAAACTTTTAAACTTTAATATCGTAACTGAAGCTTCCCAGCTATCCACTCAAACCAAGACACTTCAAATGAAGGGTGGAATTGTACTCCATTTTTAAAGACATCCTTAGAAACAACACTTCACCAAAGACACCTCTTTCAAAATATTTACCTTCTGAATACCTACTGCACGTCTTAAGTCCTCTAAATCCTGATTTCTTTGCCCCAACTTGTTTCTTTAGAACCCAATGGCCCTCAAACAGAGCGGTCACTGCCTAGAAACATGTTGGAGATGGATAAATACAGTCACCCCTCAAAATCCTCAAAGTAACTCACTACTGACCTGTAAGCACTGTTCTCAATCAAGGGCAACGAATCCTCCAGAATTATCAAAGCTATTAAGAAAACATTGAAACTATTATCCACTGTGGGTAAATGTCTCAATTATGTGAAAATCAGCTCTTGCATCACCGATAGAACACATTCAATAACTTTCACATGGATTCGTTTCTTTCCAAACCGAAAGAGATTCAAATTGTGCAACCATAACCAAGGTTTTGGTAACCAGCCTCCTACCCACCAGAACACCTACAGCACACTTTCAACAACACCAGTACCCCTCCACCGACCCCCCGCCCCCTCCCACACACACATTCTCTCCGATCTGGTTCCTAACCTAACGCCATCAAACGTTTCATTCTGATACACCAATAAAACCATAGCCCATCCACATGATTAACACATATACGGCTCTTCAGGTGATCCAAACAATCACTGACAAAGCAATAGATCTGGCTTTCTGTTAGTACATCACATGTAATATTACACAAGCAGGTAGTAAGCCAAAAAACATGTGCACAGCAGGGACAGAAATACAGAGTATACACAGAGAACCAAAACCATATTAAAACATACACACATGCACATATGAGAATATTTGCACCCACACAATCTACAAATGTGTACATGAGAACAGCACATTCTTGCACACAAACACAGATGCACACCGAATACTAAAAGGCGCACACATACACCACGTGTACAAGTGTAAATGCACAATCACATAACACATACATGCACACAGAACACAGAGATGAGCACAACCACACAAAGACAACTCTGCACCATTGGTAAAACACGACCGTCCTCCCACCAGAACACTGATTCCACAGCCTTCACACTGGGCCAACAAAATGCAAAAAAAGAGTTCTAAAACACACTATTTAAAAAAATAGTGAAGCTGATTCAAGGTAATGTGCTCAGTAGTTTTACTACCTTAGGGATAGTGAAAGGTGTTTGAAACGTTTCCTGAACCCAGGAAATTAGAGGAAACCTATACCTACTTAAGTAACAGTTTAGTTAGTGAGCAAGACAAAGTTTTCTGGATTTCTGAAGGATCATTGAAGACTGACCTAGGGATATACTTTAGACTTGAGTTATGGTAACTGTATTTGTAAAGCACACTGTCATCCACGAGGGTATCCTGGTGCTCAGCAGTTGTGTGTGTGCCTAGCCCTACCTACGGTAGGTTGGTTAATCGAAAAGCCAGGTCTTCAGAGTCTTGCGGAATGGAAGAAGAGAGGAGTAGGCTCTGATGTGGAGCGGGAGGTTGTTCCACACTTTAGAAGCAATGAAAGAGAATGCCTGCTGTGTATGTGAGGAAGTGTGTGAGTAGGAGCACTGCGGAGCATAGAGTCTGGGAGGTTGTTGGAAGGACATCCGACTGTTCAGGTAGGTGGGGCCTAAGTTGTGTAGTATTTTCAATGTGTGTGTGACGAGTTTGAAATCAGCACATCTGTGTACAAGGAGCCAGTGGAGCTTCTTGAGGTGTGATGTGCATTCTGTGAGGGAGGTGGAGGATACGCCTGGCTGCTGAGTTCTGGATGGTTTGTAGTCTTCTGGTGAGTTGCTTGGCAATCCCAGTTTAGCTGGTGTTCGCGTAGTTCAACTTGCTGGTGGCTCCGGCGAGTTATTTTTTTTTTAGTGTTGCTTGGGAGCCATTTGAGTTCATTCCATTAGTGCCAGGATGCCACTAAGGTATCAGTGCTCTCTATAAAACGAATTAATAATAATAAATACGAGGAACATGCAAGCTCAGGCAAATGTTGGTTCTGAAGTTAGCTGTGAAAGAAGCAAACCACGGTCCTTGCTAGAAAAGAAAAAACTAATGTTTGAAATCCATCGCGAGTGGAAGAGGCGAGTGCTACCTGCAAGGCTGTCCTGTAGAATGAAGCTGCACTTAGGCGACCACTGACAAGATGTATTTTCATTGCATGCAGCATCAGCTCTTGTGCTGCTCAAGCAATATTTCCAGAGTATCAAGCAGTTTATTCTAGTGCAGTTGGTGAAATGCAACACTGTGATTGGGATGACGTCCCACCAAACCAAACACACAATTGGCCCACTGTTAACTCTTTCTACTATGCATAATTTTGGAACATTTGCACTTTTTCGCAGCCGCTCTTTTCTCCTTCAAGGCTTGCACAGTGTGTCTGAGTGTGCAATACAAGCAACAGCTGAAACCATAGACAAGAATCACGTTTTAACACTATATCAAGGTATACTAGTGTCATAAATGTAAACATCCACAAAATGCCTTGGTCTAGTCACAAAACATGAAAGACAACCCAGCAAGCCAATGGCTGAAGAGGGCTTGCTCAAATAAGAAAAGGGTTGAAGCAGCTATCCAATGTCATATTGTATTAACATATGATGTGGCCTAAAGCTAAAGCAATCTAAAGCGAAACATAAAAATGGTGGTCTCCCACCTTCATTGTTCTTTGTACCCGAAACACTGTCAATCTACTTTTCACTCAGGTCACTTGTTGAAGGAAAATTAGGTTTTCATATGTTACTCGCACTTCTTCCATGACTTTCACATAGTCAAGCGCAGAATTCTCCTACATCTAACTGTGCTGGCAACAGGAATCTTAGGCCTTGATTGTACTTTAAGATGCTTCCATACCTGCTGTCTTACACGATGATCATGTAACCTTCTGCCACAGTTCACTCAGCAACCCCAAAGGAAGATGTGCTGGCATCCTCCTCAACAGGTGATTCATAACCATCACCTACATGACACCAATCACTCTTTCACTCTATTTGGAAAACTATCAAACATGCGTTATAGTCCCATTCAAAGTCAACATTGTGCCTCTTTTTCATCGTATGATCACAAATGGTTCTCCCGTCAAAGAGCACAAAACTTTCCTAGAACCACTTGCTTCCACGACTCCACTCATCATTCTTGCAAACTTTAACTTAAATGTCAACATGAAATTCCAGAAAACCTTAGTCTCCAAGCTCTTCTCTGACTGCTCAGTGTTTAACAAATTTACTATGTCCAATTATTATGAATTACATGTTAACACACTACGAGCTGATCGTTGGCCTCTACCATACCGAACAGGTCACCATACAAATTTCGGGAAGCATCCCACACTCTTTCCTCCATTACTGCCACACATGTTAAAACAAACATTCACTCTTGCATTTTAAACTAGGTGTATCATGGTCTCATCTCTGCAAAGTTTCACCTCTAAATTTGGCATTGGATCACACACCCCTCAGTCAAAACCATTGTCAACCGAGCGCTAACTCCTGTAGAGAAACAGGTCATCACTACAGCAGATGATAATGTCTCATATCTGAGCTGTACAAATTACCTGGGACAGCATCCCTGATGTCCTCTCCAGCTCAGAGAAGGTGGCAGATGGAACTGGCCTGCAGACTTACAGACGACGAGTACGGCAGACATCCCTGACCGGGTGTGAATCTTTGTAACCAGCAGCACAGGTGGGGAGGGACGCCTTAACTAAAGTCACTCTATATTGGCGGGATACCTTGGCCTGCGTCCAGGCCTGGTCCCCCATGATATCACCTGACTGCTGGAGAGGGTGTGGGCAGAGGGGGGCGCTAGCACATCTACTATGGTGCTGCCCTAACCGCAGCGAACCTGGGAGGACGTTCGGACTACCATCATTACAAGCTTTTCACTGGATATTCTGGAGTTACCAGCATATAACAAATTGACATTTCCTCTCTGCTTGAGCCGAGGTAAAGCTCTGTGCTGCTAAACAATTCATTACTGCACTATGGAGGAATGCGGAAGTGCTTGTATACAATGCATGGCTCACTCGGATGTGGGAGCCTCTGGGAATAGAAAATAACTCAGCAGGTTTAGATAGGATGGAGGCTCACTTTGAGAAAGTCTGAAATCCCTATATAGAGTATTTGTCAGATGAGTTCATGGAGCGTACCTGCCCAAAATACCTAGGGATACTCGGCTTGACATAATCTCCCAGGGTAGATCACCAAGTGATTGTCTCCCGGAGATACCAGGGGGTGAGAGAGCCTTAAAATAAACTCGAATGTTGATCCCCACCATTATCTAAAGCTGATTAGAGTACTTTGGTTATTCTCTATTTAACTGCTGTGGAACCATAGTATGGGGCTAGGGGGGTGGGTGGTACAGAGTTGAAGTTTTGTCACGGATTCAGTTTTGGCACGGATTCTCCAACCATCTTACAATTGTGAAGTTTTGCACACCACCAGTCAGTGGATGTAGGTGGGTGTATGTCTGGCTATAAAACTATCAATAAAACCAATTCAACTATGCCCCGAGTCACACATTTGGTTCCCCATTGCTCTCTGAGCACATTTTCCTCAACAACCTCATACTGACCACCTTTGATCATGCTTTACATTTGCTTTTTAAAACCAAGATATGCATGCTTCTTCACAAACGGCACAGGAATAAAAAAAACTGACCATCTACAAGAATGCTTAACAGCTGTAGAAGTAATACTGGCAACATCAGGCATGCAACCTGGTCCTTCCACCTCCTATTACCCCACAAATAATTTCACTTCTAATTGCCATGTGGGCTAGCCCATCCCTACAGGATATCTACATCTTATGCTAATAAAACACAACACAGGCTATCTGATTCACAGAGCCTTAACCATTCAGTATAAATATGTAAACAAATGTGTAAATGTGCAAATGTTTATATACTTTACCTTGTGGGGTTACATGCTGTTTTGATTGCCAAGCAAACAGTTTTGTTGTCCCATTCCAATATCACCCATTTTTTAATTTAAGGAAACCATCATAGCTCCTTTGTATAATATTTTCTGATCAAACTGGTTGGCACTGTTACAATAAATCACAATAGGACCCAACTTAGGCTCTCCTTACTGATCTCTTTAGATGCCCTCCTACACTATTTGGACCTAATGCAGCTACACCGAGCCTGTTAAAATAATTTGGACATTTACCTTCATGCTGGTCTAAATATGAATTCACAGTTCTGTTCAAAATCCCCCCTTCATTCACATCAAGATTCCGCAGCCTGCTATGGCTGGCTCCCTAATCAAGTTCAAGCTAGATAATGCCACAGTTCGCCTCCGCGGTCTACCTGTTGACAAACTTCAATAGTTAGAACATTCAAAATGTGGCATGAAATTGACATAAAAAAAGGGCTGACACTCTTCCACCTCCAAATGCCTTCCATGTCTTTCTATCCATGCCAAGATTAAGTTGAAAAAGTGTTGGCTCATCTATAAATGGCTTTTTTAATTTCATCACTGATCAAAATTTGTAGGAACATCCTTCCTCACATTACTAAAAAAAAAACCTATGCTCTTAGCGCTATCTAATTTAATAACTTCATCTTCCAAATGTTTAATAGGATACAGGATAGGCATTGTCATCTAAATCAAATATCTAAAGGCATTGTCTGTCTAATGATAAATCAGTTTTGTTAAGAAATTAGCAATTACATTGAAATATTATCTTCTTTTATTTCTAGTAGTCACACTTTAACATTTTTTACATTCATTCCAGAGTATGACTTGAAATCAAAGCTGTTGGACCTGGCCCTCCGTACAGGGTCACCCCCAAACTTTTTGGCCTTGACCCCTCCTCTTTTCAGAACTGTTTTCTTCAGCGTTTAGGGTGTGGAATTTAATAAAATATATCTACTTGTCCATTACACAGGTTGCTGCATAAATCTACTTGTACTTTAACAAAATGCACTTGCCCCTTTGGTACCATGTAATGCGGTGGTAAATTATGGCAGCAATCTCACAATGTAAGAGCTCTGATAATAGCCACTCTGACTATACCACAGGTCACACCATAGTAGGATTTGAATACAAGCAAGTCACTTAATTTGCCACCTTTTGCAGATTTACATACTGGGGCTGGAGGTGGAGGTAAGCAATAGTTTCCCACATCACTAGAATTCTACATAAACCATGTCAAAACAAGACACGGATTGACAAAAACAAGAGGCTGACCATCAATGTCCTACCTACTGGCTTTACCAATGCCTGTGTATTGTCATGTTTCCTATAATTTTGTTGAAAGTGGTTACACTGATTTCCCATTATAAATATTTTTTGTACATACTAGCATGCATCAACACATTTTACTGAATGTTTCCAAGAAATGGTACCTAGAATTTCACAGTAGGTTAGCAAGACGTTTTGTTTCTAGTTGCATTTTTTAATGAATATTTTATTTAAAAAGCAAAAAATAATCAACCTTGCTTTCAAGCTTTTGTCTATATTTGCATCTAATCAGAGAGCATCCTGGAAGCATTATACATAGCCTCATATAGTTAAACTTTGCAAAAGTGCATACACTTTTTTATACTGGAACAACTGTCAGTAGTGCAACTTACATTTCCTAAGAGCACTTGCTCTAAGAATAAAGGCTTTCTAATAATGAACCATAAATACAAGCTTGAACAGCATTAACATATTAACACGAATATTACCTTGACTGCAGACAACGCCCTTTTCTCATCCATAATGCGGTACTGTAATCTGGCAGCCAAAAGGTTTGTGCTTTAGGAGGTTGGGTCTACTTGTCCCAAGGAGAGAATAAACATGAAAACTTGTTGTCTTTGACACCAAACAATATGTCCTGGGCTTCTTGCCATAGGAATTCCACCCCCCCCCCCCCGACCACTGCTAACAAGTGCTATAGTGCTTGGTCTCTTTTCTGTAAGCATGGTAAAATTGGCTTCCAGCCAATTGGCATATCAAATTTACTTAGAAGTTCCTAGTAAAGTAGTACTATGCGTACTAATTGTACTGAGGGTCTGTAAATTATATGCTACTAGTGGGCCTGCATCACTTATTGTGCCAGCCACTTAAGTAGCCTTTTTAAACATGCCTCAGGCCTGCCATTGCAGCCAGAGTGCAACTTTTTACTGCCATTTCAACCTAGCAAAATTAACATTTTGCCAGGCCTAATCCTTCCTTTTTAATATATATAAGGCGCCCCTCGGTAGGCCCTAAACCGCACATAGGGCAGTGTGCATTGTAGTTAAAAGGTTGGACATGTACTGAGTTTTTTTACCACCACGACATGTAAAACCAGAAAGTTGTTTTTCAAAGCTGTGAAGCCTACCTCTCCCACAGGCTAAATAACATTGGATTACCATATTACATTTTTTTTAAATTTTATAACAGTTTATACGGTTATCTCAGAACAGTACAAAATCTCAGCAAAACACATCAAGCCCTCCCACACCAACCCCTCCCCATCCCTTTTGTAGCATCGAGATTAGTCCTATGCTCTATCCCCACTGTGCTTCGCGTGGTCCAGTCTCACCCTTGCTTGGTTTACTGACGCTTGTCACTCACGTACACTACATCTAGGTGTGTTTAGCCATCCTGTGCTCTCCCTTCGCTGGAATGTTCCGCACCTTTTCAGGCCGTTCGAGCCCCAGGTGCCCCAGATTTTCTCAAACTTTCGTTGACATCCTCTCCCTTTGCAGATCTTTCTTTCTAGCAGCTTGCAGAGTTTCAAGCCTGCGTCCCAGTCCTGATATCGGGGTGGAGATGGGTGCACAGTCCCCCACTTTTGGGCAATATCTTGATTAGCCATCATATGCTCCATGTTAACAAGGATCTTCAGATACTGTGCCAGACCCAAGGCAGTCTAGGGGGAGACCATGTTTCCAAATAAAGAGGTATTTGAACATCTGCCTCCTCATGCCAGAGATGGAAAGGTTTACTGAGGAGAAAAAGTGGCAACAGTTACAGCCATAATAAGTTACTGTGCTGCTCACACCACCCCAGCTGTTTGTGAATACCCAGGAGGCAAAGGCCATTGGGCTATCTACCAGCAGTGATGTGCAGGTGACAGGACAGTGCCCCTCCAGTGCCCCAGAGTGCCAAGGCCCACCTCTTTCAGTAAGCTGCTGAGGTGAGGCACACTTGGCAACTTACAGCAGATATCTACAGGATAGTAGAGTGTAAGGTGGGCGCTAGGGAGCGTTCATAGAACAACATCTGATGCCTGGAAATAAATCATAGTTATAGATATAGTTTGTATGAAAGCAAATTAGGATGGACAAAAAATAAACAAATTCCCCCACAAATGGCAGAAGAATGTGTAGTATATTACACAGACTGCGCAAATCAGTTAACTTAAACCTGTGGGTAGGTAGGGAAAGAACAAACTGCTGAACGCAAGCAAAAAAACTGTAAGGATAGGAGTATGTGGATATGTGTTTCCTTCCACACTAACCGCCTGTCAATACTCGTATAAAAAAAGGTATGCAAGAGTTAGTGGCCCTAGATGTCCTAACAGTAACTGCTACTGTTTTCCTGAATTAATTCGCCACTGCCAGCAGCCAAAATGTTGCAGACATTACAATATCTGAGTGAGATGCAAACCACGAGCTGCAGCTTGCTCGTTCCGTCTCAGACAGCTCTGCAAACCCCATTTATTTGGGGCTTCATTTTGGGTGATGTAGGGAACAAGCACGTGGGCACCCCCAAACACTGCCTATACGAGGCCATGCACGGCTCATTAGGAAGGGGTCAGTCCACAGAAAATACAGAGAGGGGTAAGGCAGCCAGAGGTAGCTGCGCTTCTATCCAGAATTGAAAAGACTGCATTCATTCTTAAACAGACTTCCTGATCACGTACTGAACTAAAGGTCCAGGAAATTGCAAAGTCACAAGGAACAGACGCTCAGCTGTTTGCAGTGTACGGCATGATGATCCCACATCCAGCTCACGAAGGAAGTTTCCTCAGTCCAAACTATGTTCTGTTTTGTTTCCGAGGCTGGTATAGCACCACGCTGCCGTAAGTATACCATAGCAGCCACTGCTTGCAGTGCGGGTACCTCCACGACCTGGTGGTCGTCAGGACTCCGCCACAGACTAAGGTCTGTTAGGGGATAGGCTGAGCTGGATCATCCACGGTGTGGTTAATGGGCCAGTTTCATGCATGTTTGTTTGCATGTGTGTAGCTGAAGGTCCTTACCGACGTGGGTGGGTGCGTGATATCTGTGTGGATTGGTGTGGGCTGCCTGGCACAATGTGCCACAGGTACTTGTATCGGTATTCCTAATGCAATCCAGATATGCTTCAGCAACTGAGAGCCAGAGAACGTCTGGATGATGTGATCAGGCAAAGAATCAATCCATCAATACACAAGGGTTATCTCCTCAGTGCCAGCCAGTGCTCACTCAGCTCCTGGAGTGAGTGTACAGGCAGAGGTTTAGCTTTCCAGTTGAAATCTCAGTACCAGGCCTTATGCATCTCTGGTCTTCCCACCTATTGTTGCATAAAAACCAGTAAGTCCTACTTTTATGCTTAGGAATAAGAGTCTTTGCATCTGTAACAGGCCGGTGGTGCCTCAGCGCTGAAACAGCCCTGGCTCTGTCATCTCACAGGAGGTGGCTTGCCCGACAGCTATGCAAGTACTTAATTTAGTAGCACTGCGTATCTTCTGATGAAACGGACTCCAGAAATCCAAACTCTCAATAGCGAAACTTAAAGGACAGAGAAACGGACGGGCTTAGCTGCGTCTGTTCCCCACAATTGCAAAAGGTCAACAACTGTTACTGTTAGTAAGTGAAAATGAAAACCAATAAAGA
This sequence comes from Lissotriton helveticus, assembly GCF_964261635.1. Classification (NCBI taxonomy): domain Eukaryota; kingdom Metazoa; phylum Chordata; class Amphibia; order Caudata; family Salamandridae; genus Lissotriton; species Lissotriton helveticus. The sequence continues at coordinate 397,983,403 of NC_136063.1, forward strand.
CATATAATTGTTAATTAGCCTGGGATTGTCGCATAATCCGCCACCAGTATGATACTCATAGTTTTGTTAGAACCATGGCCTCTAAAATGAGCGAGGTAGGATTCCCATGATGGTTTCTCAGTAGCAGGTGTGAACGTCTTACTGAAGTACAGGACATCATTGTCAGGCCCCCATAGACCGGTTTAAAAAAATACATTAAAATAAAAATCTGTACCGATTTTCAAAGTGGCATCATAACAATGGTACGATTCGGCATCAGCAAAAGCTTGATAAATATGTCAACAATAGTCATGCTGCGGGTACATAAGTTTTGAACACATTCAAAGGAAAGTGTCTCAATGAACAGACTTGCGAGTCTTACTATGGGTCCTCGTGACCTCTAGGTCACCCCAATACTGAAAAGAGCCATATTTGAAGGCCATGGGGTGTCTCCTTAGGCACTTCAAACAGATAGGCACTGCCTGCAACACATGCCAACATTTTAAAAGAGGAAAGTTGGAGATTTCACAAAATCAGGAGAAAGTATTTCTCCCATTGACTTCAATTACAAGAGAGGCAACTTCAGGCGGGAGACGCCCAAATGAAGTCATTGTTTGGCTTCAAAAATCGGGTCTATTATGGCATGTATGTGCCTGCCAAGTTAGATCCTGGGGTCACTGAACTGCTGGTGTGATCAAGACCCTTGATCTCGGAAGGACCGAACAAGCTCATTACTACTTTATGATGAAGTAACTTCTAAGAACATACACCAGTGACATGCTCCTCCAAAGGCACAAAATTTGAGCCGGTGCTCAGCACCTGCACTTAATTGGTTTCAGGTGCTCGGCACAGTCACCTACTTGTCAACATCATACTTACATCAGTCTACCACATGGTGGCGCTGCTCATCTAATTTGGAGATGAGCAGAACAACGGTTGTTTAAGACTACAATCTACATTAAAATAGTCCTAATACCTGCCTCCCCAGCCCTTCCTTTAGCTTTGGGACCTGGAATAATCTGGACTGTCGCATTTACATGCCAGAGAGATGGTTGCTAGTTGTTTTGGCAGCTTGCTAGTTGTTTTGGCAGCGATGACAGGGGCGATGGGTGGAGCAAGCTGCAGTGGCCTCCTGGTCAGAGCCGTGGCACTTAATATGTTACAAATTAGGCACTGCACAACACCTGCTCCTACCCAGGTCAGGTGGTAACTGACCCAGACGGAATAGGATCCTTTACTACACTTACTTACGATAGATAGTCATTCGTTTGACGCTAGCGCTGCCTTTTCTCTGCAATTAACCGCGACTTCCGTTTAGTTTTTATGGAGTGGGGCATTGCAGGCCCAAAGCCAATCGGCTTCGGTGGGATGGAAGGCCATGTTCTTCACTTTGCGCAGAAAATACGTTCAAGAAGAGTCGAAATTTAGAAGCAAAAACGAATTTGACGTGGCGCCTGCCAATCCAAGGGATACAGGATGAACTCACTAATCAGTTTCTAAAGTTGTCACAGTATCTGTTTTTCCTCTGCTGAAATGATTTAGTGAGCCTCGTTTTTCGTCTCTTTCAAATGGAAAATATGAATGACCGCCTCTGTCAACAGAGCTGACCAGAGCTCTACAAAGGAAGTCGTTGTAGGCCCTACAATTTATAAGGGATGTAGAACACACCGTTAATCAGTAGGAGAGCTGGCCGTAGCAGGGTCAGGCAAACACGCCCCTCCTCTGTTATTACAGCTGTGCGGGGGGCCTGCCGTGGCCTTTGTCCACACAGATGTGCGTTTTCACGACCATAAGATGACACGTCAGAGGCCTGTGGGGGTGGGCGCGATGACGGCACCTCAGATACGCAGCGCAAAACACGGCTCGCTTCTAAACCCCTACCTCGGGAAATTATAGAATTTAAGAAAAAATCAGGAAAGGATACGCAATTTGAAATGCGTACGGTAGGCATGCCAACGAGAAACGACAACGCCGGGGCATGACAGGACTCTATAACAGACAAACAAGCAGGCCGATTAACCGAGATCCCTGGAGGCATAACAAAACAAAACCGAGGAAACCGGTCACCATGAACGTTTTTGCAAAACTAGAGATTCTTTATGCAAAACAGACACTCGTGTCAAAACTGCAACAAACAAGCAGTCACTACGATCTGATCTCTGTATTTTGGAGCCTATTTCTCCTACCACGCCTGTACCTCTATTATCCATGGCTCTGGACGAGTCAGAGGCGCAACTAGAGCCAAATTTTGGGTGGGGCTAAGAACATTTTTCGGGGGGGGGGGGGGGGGGGGGGCTGAACCTTTAATCAGTAGGCAGAGTGGAGCCTGCAGGGGCTCATAGAAGGGGTGAAACAACAGCAAGGCCTAATTAACATTCAAATGGTCTTTTAAAGACCTGTGAAACGTTCGGGTGCGGCTCTGTGTGTGCCCGGGATCTGTCTCATCCCGGGCTGCCACACACGACGGGGGGGGGGGGGGGGGGGGGGGGGGCTGAAGCCCGGTGAGTTCAATGGGTGTTGCGCGCCTGGGACGAGTCGCTGTATTGTTGTAGGTGATGTCCTAGCTTTCCTGGTCACTTTTCAGTTCTATGAATGCCACAGACGAGGATTAGGCTAGTCTTTCTTTATTAGCACATCAACATTCACAAAGAATTGTACATATAACACCAATAAAACCAAGGGAGAAAGGCACAAAAAAATGAAAAACAAAACACGAGATCTAACCAATCAAAGGCTGTCCTTACAAGACATCAAAGCGTGGCTCCACTTTGACCACTCTGCAGTAAAAAAAATAATCATTCCAATTCTTGTTTCATCTAAGCTGTCGTGTTTGCTTTTGTTCATCATTGCTTAGAAAAATAAAAAATAATTCACTCATCAATGGCAGTATTTTCATAAATGTAATAGCTGGGGATAATTTAGATTTCATCAGAACAAGTCAACAATCAAAGGGGAATAATCCACGCCTTATTTCCCTTAATGGGATTAAAACTTTCTGTCACGACAAAAGGGAATTTTATATTCTATGTCAAAACTAGTACACTCAGACTTACACATTTAGCACATGACGTGCACAATTTCTGCTTCACTAGAAGCTTTTTAGGTCGAGCTGGAGAAAGCAATGCGAAGCATTGCATCCAGCTCGACAACTAATGTTCAACAAACCTCTCTGCAAGAGAGAGGGAATGAGTCGCAAACTCCTTCCGGTTTTTTAAAATTGTTTATTTCCTTTTCAAATCGGCACCTTCTTCACTAATGCATTTCGGTCACCACTGTGACCTTCGTCAGAGCTGAGGCGCCGCAGGTTCAGGCAATAAACAGCTCACTCACACGATCCTGAATGTTATGGTGCTTCCATTGTTTTTAACCCTCTGTTGGGCGCCGCATTTCAGCTGTTCTTTTCATTGCTGCATGCTGGGTCATGTAGTGCGCTGTAGCCTCTAGTGCGTGCTGCATTCAATTATTTCGCCTCATGTGCCATTCCGGAAACCCTTGATAATGTCCTTTAAAACATCAGCAGGGACCCTAACCACAGTCCAGTCTGGGGCGGCACTTCGCACCCTTCGTGTCTCCACATACTCCAAGATGGTCCAATTTCGGGTGTGACTGGCGCTCTTTGCGGGCGGTGCGTGTCTCTTGGGCTGGACCTCGCCACATCAATATTCAACAAACCTCTCTGCAAGAGAGAGGGAATGAGTCGCAAACTCCTTCCGGTTTTTTAAAATTATTTATTTCCTTTTCAAATCGGCACCTTCTTCACTAATGCATTTCGGTCACCACTGTGACCTTCGTCAGAGCTGAGGCGCCGCAGGTTCAGGCAATAAACAGCTCACTCACACGATCCTGAATGTTATGGTGCTTCCATTGTTCTTAACCCTCAGTTGGGCGCCGCATTTCAGCTGTTCTTTTCATTGCTGCATGCTGGGTCATGTAGTGCGCTGTAGCCTCCAGTGCGTGCTGCATTCAATTATTTCGCCTCATGTGCCATTCCGGAAACCCTTGATAATGTCCTTTAAAACATCAGCAGGGACCCTAACCACAGTCCAGTCTGGGGCGGCACCTCGCACCCTTCGTGTCTCCACATACTCCAAGATAGTCCAATTTCGGGTTTGACTGGCGTTTTTTGCGGGCGGTGCGTGTCTCTTGGGCTGGACCTCGCCACATCAATATTCAACAAACCTCTCTGCAAGAGAGGGAATGAGTCGCAAACTCCTTCCGGTTTTTTAAAATTATTTATTTCCTTTTCAAATTCGCACCTTCCTCACTAATGCATTTCGGTCACCACTGTGACCTTCGTCAGAGCTGAGGCGCCGCAGGTTCAGGCAATAAACAGCTCACTCACACGATCCTGAATGTTATGGTGCTTCCATTGTTTTTAACCCTCTGTTGGGCGCCGCATTTCAGCTGTTCTTTTCATTGCTGCATGCTGGGTCATGTAGTGCGCTGTAGCCTCCAGTGCGTGTTGCCTGCCTCCTGGGAATCTGAGACAGGGGTCGAGCACGCACGGCGATTGGTGTCTGTGGACGCGCACGTCCAGGCCGGCGCCGTGCACATCTCCTGCCTCAGATTCCCTCAAGTGCGCAAACACACACACACAGGCAGGCATACACACGCAGGCACACACACGCAGGCACACACACGCAGGCACACACCCCTCCCCCTTACCTCACCGGGCTCGCACCATCTGGAACACGCCGGGCTTCTCATGGGAGCCCCGCAGAGCACTCGAGCTCCTCTGCCAGGCCAGCACGAAGCGGGGCTCTCCCCTTAGGCATGGGAGCCCCGCTGTCTCCCCGCTGGTCTTCACCCGGGACTTCAGCTACGGCACTTCGCTTTCGCGCCGGGGTCGCTCCAAAGAACGAAAGTTAGGAATGGCGCGCATGCGCAGGCAGCCCCCGCCCTCCCACTCCTCACAGCTTGTTGTCAGAGTAGAGAGCGCGCAGGAGAGTGAAGAGGGCGCGTGCGTTAGTTCAGTTGTGGCCACAAGTTCTTCAGAGTCCAGCTCAATACCTCCCCCCCTCCAGGTGCGGAAGTACACAGAGGACGGCTTTCCTGGGTTTTTCGTATTTTGAAGAGAACGGGCCATAAAACAGGAATAAGGTAAGGAAACCACGCCTGTACGAGTGAACCGAGGCCTTACGGTAGGTGGGTGGGTCTATGTTTCACTGCTGTTTCTCAAAGCAAGTGTGTCACAGGGCTTTGCGGGGGGCTAGGCGAGGCCTTCAAGACGCAAGAAGTAAACAATGCGCCGAGAGGAGAAAGCACTGCAAGAATTCACTGGGTATAGCTAGAATAATGAAAGAGCGAGCAACATAAGGGTCTTCTATAGCCCACGACATGCAGCGGTGGAGGGAGACAGGATAGAAATGCCCGAGCAAGTCCTGCATTGTGTGAGGTGTGATATACATGTAAGGGGATGGGATGAGATGTTCTTTACTGTGTGCAGTGAGTCCTTACCGTCTAAGGAAGGTGCAGAGAATTAGACATGCCTGAGGGGGGTCTTTATTTGCTGTAGTGGGACTGAACCCCCCGAAGATGGTCCTTATTGGGTGCAGAGGGGTTGAAAGGTTTGGGGGAATATTGGAGACCCAGACATGGACCAGGAACACGGCTTATAAGTTAGGATTAAATAGGATTGGCAGTACTCAAGGTACCAGAGGAGCAGCAGGGCACAGGGGTGCATTAGCAGAACTCTGTGTGGGTTACAGCTAGTGCTTGAGATGGCAATGTAGAATTACTGGTAAAGAGTACCTGTCTGCTCCTGAAACGCGACAGTACTCTCGCATTAAATGCATTGTAGCAGTGCTGATACACTTCCCTTCAAACTAAAGATGTTTAGATACTCCGTACCGGTCAGTACCTGCCCATTTCGAGCATCAGTGACAGCGCTAGAGCAGTTGAAAGGCAATGGAAGGCTTTCCAGCTCTGGCACGGCGCGGTACGTACTTCTGTAGGCAAGGGCTGAAGGACATTGACAGAGCTGTGTGAGGCCCAGGGTTACATTAGTGGGGACCGCGCCGTATGAGAAGTGAAGTACATTGATAACAAGCGCTCTGACACCTGAGCACGGAAGACCACTTTTGATGAATTCCTGGGTTGGTTCCAGCAGGGCCTGGCGCCTGCCAGTAAAACCCAACCCACACCTGGTTTTACTTAAAGCTTGCTCCCAGCAAGCAGCAACCCTTTCATGTCCAGCTGCTCAGTCCGTCAGTCAAGCCTGGCTCTGTGCCCCCAACCGACCCCCCCCCCCACACACACATACTGCACACACCCCCAACACACTGCCCCTTCCTCGCTCACCTTCACAAACACAGACTTGTACAGGTCAAGTTCTCAGCCTTCTTTTACCCTCACACACGGTCACCGACCACCTGTACACCCTCGCACAGTTGCCACGTGCGGTCATGAGCAAAACTTTGCTGTGCCGCTGACAGCATGTTTTATCCTCGGATTGTAGTTTCGCTTTTAACATAGGCGGTGTGGGCTCAACCATTCACAACGATTCTTCCTCCACCCACTCTGCTTCTCCCCTCTCCTGCCCCTCTCTTCCACAGACACACACCCACCTTTCCATTCACTCCCTACTCCTACAAGTAAACCTTCACACTTGACTTCCCCCTTAATTCCACACAAATACTTTGCAACTGCACAAACCGTAACCACAACCAACTGCTCTCACACAAAACACCATACACGTTTCCATACATGATCTAAAATCTAAAGCTATAACCCTTTTCCCTACACCGCTCTCTTGCTCACACCCACACACAGGCCTCCACTGATCTAAATCGCCACATATCCAACCTCCCGAAGCAAACAAACACACATTGGTAATTTGGTACCGATTCTAATTTCTTCACATACACCCGCATAATCTCTGTTGGCCCACGCGTGCATCTGCAAGCCTTTTCCCCTCTCACCCGCTGTGGTGTGCGAGGGTTCTGGATTGCCACTATTTAAGTGCGTGGTTTAGGTTTCATCTAAAGAGAGCATGCGCTGTCAGCAAAAACAATTATCCTAAAAAGGGAGCTTAGAGCCCGCCCATTACTTACCTTTATTTACCATTGGTAGACTCCCACGTCATTCTTGCTTCTTTGCTTACCATTCATCAACTGCTCCTCCTGGCACCCTCACATCCCCTCACACTCACATTCCCTCACCCTCCCTCACACCCTAACCCTCACACCCCCTCACCCTCACTCACCCTCTCACCCACCCTCTCACCCCCACCCACCCTCTCACCATCACACACCCTTTCAACCTCACACACCCTTTCACCCTCACACACCCTTTCACCCTCACCCACCCTCACAGCCCATAACCCTCACACCCCCACACTCTTGCACCCCTCACCCCCACACATCCCCTCACGCACACTCACCCTCACACACCCTCACCCTCACTCCCCCTACCCCCCACCCTCACACCCCCTCACCTGCACACCCTCACACACCCTCACCCCGCCTAACCTCACACACCCTCACACCCTCACACCCCCTCATCCTCACACCCCCTCACCCTCACATCCCCGCACCCTCACACACCCTCACTCACCCTCAGCATCACCCACCCTCACCCTCACACACCGTCACCCCCTCACCCACCCCTCACCCCCTCTCACCTTCACTCACCCTCACACTCTCACCCTCACCCCCACACCCCCTCACCCTCACACCCCTCACCCTCACACACTCTCACCAGCATAGCATAACAAAACATAGCATAGCATAACAAAACAAAACATAGGATAGCAAAACAAAATATAGCATAACAAAACAAAACATAGCATATCAAAACACAACAAAGCATAGCATAACAAAACACAACAAAACATAGCATAGCATAACAAAACATAGCATAACAAAACACAACAAAACATAGCAGAACAAAACATAGCAGAACAAAACATAGCAGAACAAAACATAGCAAAACAAAACATAGCATAACAAAACATAGCATAACAATGTAAAACAAAGCATAGCATAACAAAACATAGCATAACAAAACATAGCGTAGCATAACAAAACACAACAAAACATAGCATACATAACAAAACATAGCATTGCAAAACATAGCATAGCATAACAAAACACAACATAGCATAAAAAACAAAGCTTCGCATAGCATAACAAAACATAGCATAACAAAGCATAGCATAACAAAGCATAGCATAACAAAGCATAGCATAACAAAACAGCATAACAAAACAGCATAACAAAACAGCATAACAAAACATAGCAAAGCATAACAAAACACAACAAAACATAGTATACATAACAAAACATAGCATTGCAAAGCATAGCAAAACATAGCATAGCATAACAAAACACAACAAAACATAGCATAGCAGAACAAAACACAACAAAACATAACATAATAAAACATAGCATAACATAACGTAAAACAAAGCATAGCATAACAAAACATAGCATAACAAAACAGGAAAACACAAATAAACATAGCATACATAACAAAACATAGCATTGCAAAGCATAGCAAAACATAGCATAGCATAACAAAACACAACAAAACATAGCATAGCATAACAAAACACAACATAGCATAACAAAACAAAGCTTAGCATAGCATAACAAAATATAGCATAACAAAGCATAGCATAACAAAACATAGCATAGCAAAACATAGCATAACAAAACACAACAAAACATAGCATAGCATAACAAAACACAACATAGCATAGCATAACAAAACAAAGCTTAGCATAGCATAACAAAATATAGCATAACAAAGCATAGCATAACAAAACATAGCATAACAAAACATTGCATAGCAAAACAAAGCATAGCATAATAAAACACAACAAAACATAGCATAGCATAAAACATAGCATAACAAAGCATAGCATAGCAAAACACAACAAAGCATAGCATAAAAACACAACAAAACATATTATAGCATAACACAACAAAGCATAGGAAAGCAAAACTAAACATAGCATAACAAAACAAAGCATAGGATAGCAAAACAAAACATAGGATAGCAAAACAAAACATAGCATAACAAAACAAAGCATAGCAAAGCAAAACAAAACGTAGCATAGCATAACAAAACAAAGCATAGGAAAGCAAAACTAAACATAGCATAACAAAACAAAGCATAGGATAGCAAAACAAAACATAGGATAGCAAAACAAAACATAGCATAGCATAACAAAACATAGCATAACATAACAAAACAGCATAGCAAAACACAACAAAGCATAGCATAAAAACACAACAAAACATAGCATAACACAACAAAGCATAGGAAAGCAAAACTAAACATGGCATAACAAAACAAAGCATAGGATAGCAAAACATAGCATAGCATAACAAAACAAAGCATAGGAAAGCAAAACATAGCATAGCATAACAAAACATAGCATAACATAACAAAACATAGCATAACAAAACACAACAAAACATAGCATAGCATAACACAAAGCATAGGAAAGCAAAACAAAACATAGCATAGCATAACAAAACAAAGCATAGGAAAGCAAAACAAAACATAGCATAACAAAACAAAGCATAGGAAAGCAAAACTAAACATAGCATAGTATAACAAAAAATAGGATAGCAAAACAAAACATAGGATAGCAAAACAAAACATAGCATAGCATAACAAAACATAGCATAGCATAACAAAACATAGCATAACATAACAAAACATAGCATAACAAAACACAACAAAACATAGCATAGCAAAACAAAACATATACTAGCATAGCAGACCAAACACAACAAAACATAGCATAGCATAACAAAGCATAGCAAAACAAAGCATAGCATAATAAAACACAACAAAACATAGCATAATAAAACATAGCATAGCATAACAAAGCATAGCATAGCAAAACATAGCATAGCATAACAAAACATAGCATAGCATAACAAAACACAGCATAGCATAGCAAATCAAAGCATAGGATAGCAAAACATAGCATAGCATAACAAAACAAAACATAGGATAGCAAAACAAAACATAGCATAGCATACAGCATCACTCCGCACCACCACAGCATCAATCAGGGGTACCACAACATCACTATGCACTACGACAGCATCACTGAACGCCACAGCATCACTCATTCGCCATCACAACATCAATCAGCGCTACCACAGCAACAATCTGTGCAACCATTCAACAACACCTGGTTCAAATATGTTCTCTCAATGTTTCAAGCTTTATTACAAATGTAACAAAAGTATGTCAATATTTCACTTCTGTTCTTGGATTTTCGTCACAATAAAATACACTGAACATAATCTTCACAAGTTATTTACAAAACTTTAAGCTATTGCCATTATAAATTACAATAACTTTTATTTATGTATTAATTATTGAAAAAAGATTTAAAGCCATTATTATTTGTAATATCAATACATGTAAGTCACGTAAATACAACACATATTGCATTACAAATGCTATAGGTGTCACATTTGCGAAAGTTATAACTATTGGCATTGTAAATGACAAAGCTATTAATTTAGCTATTTTCAAAAACAACACATAAATAAAAAATGTGTCATTTACAATACCAATAGCTCAAACTTTCCTAATGCGAGACCTATTGCATTGCAAATGCTTGTTGTATGCTTGTAAACGTTCGGCGTACAGATCAAAAATGAGTTGACTGTGTTGTGGTAAATGCCAAAAATGTACCACATTGCTTCTCTGGATTCCCTGTGAAATACCTCGGGTACAGCACTATTTAGGGAGATAACCCGATAAACCGATTCTGCACTATTTATCCGCACAAATTCACCTCTAATACTTGGTGTTCCATTAAATAGCAGACATTTTGCACTAGTTATCCGCGCACGGACACGGATTCTGTGCTGTTAATCCACACACTAATACGTTTCCACACTTCTCTCATTACAAAGTCTAAATAACGGGTTTTACTATTACCCAGTATAGTGACACTCAAGACGTGCTGTTAAAAAATACGTCTTGCGTTGATAGCATCATACCAGCAGTATCATACCGTACCGCACATCTCCACATCAAAAAAAGTTTCAATTTTGTTGGAACATGAACATTGCATTTGATTTGCAAGTATATGAAGAATCTTGTGCACAGCCAAACTAGACCATAGCAATTGCCAATACAATTTAAAACACAACCTTTATCCTTTATATTTAAAGCTCACAGTCCGCTTTAAAATCCCAAGTGAAAACAATTAAAGTAATCTGTTAAATTCGACAATTTAACAATCGTAGATAGTAAAGCCAGGGAGGATCTTTCTACATATCTGTAACTAAATCGTAGTCCAGGCCATTCCAACGACACATGGGTAGATTATATGGATTCAGTAGTCCAGGCCATTCCCCCCAAACTTGGGTAGATTATGTGGATTCAATTTGCAAGGCATTGGATAGTTGGGTGATGGGCAGTAAGGTGGTGGACTACAAGGGGTTGTACAATTTGATTGTGTAGGAGAACATGCTTAGCCTTTGTTCTAGCGAGCTGCACCAGCACTTGAGTAATAAGAAACTTTCTGATACCAAAGAGCTTGCTGAGGAGGCAGACCCCTGGATTAACACCCGGGTCACCAGGAAGGTGTCTGGAGAAGATCCAGCCAAGGTTGGGCACGGGTCCCCCGCAGAACCGATGGGGAGGGGGTGACACAGGAGTAAAAGTAAGGAGGTCTCTCAAGGGCCCCAGAGTAAGTCTCCGGGTAAGTATTCCCAAACTCCTGGTGATAAGAATAAGAGGTTCCCTACAGGAAAGCCTGCAGGGTAGGGACCCACCCACTGCTATGCTTGTTAAAAATAGGACTATCGGCGAGGGGGGATCCCAAGTGTATTAAGCGGACTCTGCCACAATGGGGGGCAGATATTGGGTGTGGCGGGGTTGCATTTTGGGAGCAACTGATCCCGGTTGATGGTAGGGAGCCATCAGGGATATCCCTAGAGTCTCTGGGTGACAGTGAAGTAGTCCAGAGAACGCTTGTGCCTGATAATACTAGGAGGTATAAGCAGTGGGTGACCATTAATGGGCATAGGGTGCAGGCTCTGCCAGAAACCTGGGCTAGTATGATGACCATCACGTGTAATCGGATGTCTGCAGAGCAGGTTGTCCCTAAAGTGGTGCACCAAGTAGTTGCTGTTGACAATAGTGATACCCTCTGTCTAGTGGTACAGGTTCCTTTAGAGGTGGGGGGGGGTGAGGGGGAGGGTTCCCCGGTTCCTTGACGGTAGTGGTGAGCTCATCTATGCCTGTGGACGGTCTAATCTGCAACAACCTAAAACATACCTCCTGGAGGGAGGTGGAGTTCCGGTCGCACTTGGGGATGTTGATGGGGACTGCCTAAGGACTCTGACTCTGCAATAGTGGTTCAGGTCCTTGCCTGGAGGAGAAAGGGCAAGGGGCGTGGGAAACCCACTCCGGAGATTCCTGCGGTATGGGAAGAGGCTGAACCTGAAGGGGAGGCTCCAGTACCTACAAGCCTACAAGAGAAGATGTGGCCGAACTAGGGAAACTGCCTAAGCTAACCAATTGGCAGCCGGAGGGAAGTCCCTCCAGGGAGTTGTTCTGCGTGGTGCAGAAGAAGTGCCCAAATCTCGTGGCTCTTCAACAGCAGGCTGAGGGCCAGGCAGTGGTGACACCTCTGGAAAACACTGGATTTATTGGGAGAACGATCTCCTGTATTGTGACCCTAAGGTTGCTGAACTGGGGTCGGTCCATGTGTTGGTGGCACCCCAGTGTTTCAGAACCTTTCTATTGAGTTTGGCTCAGGATGTGATGCTGGCAGGTCATTTGGGGCAGGGGAAGATCTTTGACAGGTTTGCCACCCATTACTATTTGCCCCAAATGAGGAAGGCCTTGCAAACGTCATGTCCTCATACATGAAGGCCATATGGAAGGAATGTAGGGCAACCTACAAGTTCTCCACTCCCTACCACCCTCAAACCAATGGGTTGGATGACAGATTCAACTGTACCCTGAAGAGCAGGATTATGGGTCTTTCAGACCCCATGAGGTGTAAGTGGGACATGTCTTTTGTTTGCCTATAGGGAGGTTCCGCAGAAGGGGTTGGCTTCAGCCCATTTGAGCTTATGTATGCTCAATTTGCGGGGCTGGAGAACTTCAGTGCGGCATACCTTGACAACATTGTGGTTTTCAGCTCTAGTTGGGAGGATCATTTGAACCACCTTAGGGAGGTGCTGAGGGCACTGCTGCGTGCCAGACTAACTTTCAAGGTCAGTAAGTGCCAGGCAGGGCATGAGTCTGTGATTTGCTTGGGAAACCAAGTAGGAGCAGCAAGGTAGCACCGCTAGAACCAAAGATTGAGACGATTCTGGTGTCAGTACCTCCCAAGACCCATAAGAAGGTAGGAGCCTTTATTGGCCTCACCAGATACTACTGACAGTTTGTCAAGGGGTATGGCACCATTGTCACTCCTTTAACGGAACTGTTTGGAAGAAGCAGCCGTGTCGGGTGATCTGGGCAGAGGTATGTCAGATGGCAATTGACACCCTAAGGAGGCCATATGCACAGCCCCCAGGCTCAAGACCCCGGACTTCTCCTAGGAGTTTGTGGTGCAAACTGATTCCTCTGAGCATGGCATGGGGACTGTGCTATCAAAGCTAAATGAGGAGGGCCTGGATCAACCGGTAGCATTCCTTAGTAGGAGGCCACTACCCAGGGAACAGAGGTCTAGTGCCATTGAAAGGGAAGCCTTTGCTGTGGTCTGGGCACTGAAGAACATGGGGCCCTATTTGTTTGGGACTCACTTCCAGGTTCAGACAGACCACAGGCCCTTCCGAAGGTTAATGCAACTGAGGGTGAAGAATCCTAAACTATTGAGGTGTCCATATCCCTACAAGGAATGGATTTCACGGTGGAGCACTGGCCTGAGGCAGAGCACCTAAGTTGGCTGCCGGAAGTTACGACAGCTCGCACCTCCACTTGAGGGGAAACAATTCTCCAGACTTGGAAGTGTGCCAGGGTCATAACCTTTTGTCTAAGAGGACGGGTAGTGATCCCACCCTCATGCAGGTGCTGCCGGGTTCCTGGAGGTCTAATCAAGATGGACACAACTAAGTAACTGTTTCTTTCCGCTCTTGGTAGTTCCGACAGTCTAAACAACATGGCGCCAGCAGGGGCAACATGCATCATTGGCTGGTGTAGTTGAGTGACTGTGGGGCTGGGTCATGAGCCATAATCGAAGACTTGTGGTTTCTTGACAATTACAACTGTTAGGGGTATGCAATATTGGGAAATGTGATGGTTGATGAATACTTCTGAATAGGACATATTTGTTCATGCCATTCTGCTGCTAATGGGAAAGTGGACATTTGCATACAACTGTAAAGTGTATATTCAATGTATATATATCATTTTTTATTTCAATGTGTGTATAATATTAAAGACCAATGTTTTATACATACGGCGTGGAGTCTTTTTGTGGCATCCGCTGTGTATTGCAAGGGTGGTGTTGTGTCAATACTTTACACTTGGTAACTGAGGATTAGCCGGACTGCTCAGAGGTAAGCTACCCAAGGGTGAGACCAGGTTATCGGACATGTGTATCATACTCATTGTACCTAGGACGGTGGATTCTGACTGGATTCAATGCATTTTATTTAATTTATTTATTTATTTATAAGAGTTTTATATAGCGCTGGCTAGACCCGAAGGTATCAGAGCGCTTTACATGAGAATCAACAATGTAACAGAACAAGTTCAACAAATTACACAATACATCAAAAAATAAGCAATACAATTAGGAGGGGCGAGAAAGGAGAGAGAGAAGTAGTGGAGGGGGCAGGGGAGGTGAGAAAGGGAGGATAAGGGAAGAGACAATAAGGAGAGACGAAAAGAAGTCTGTCTAAAGACCGACTGGGTAGGTGACGACCAAGGAGGGAATCCACGGCCCATTTCCTCTATAGCTAAACCAGGTAGCTCCATCGGGCGCCAGCCTGCCTGAAATCGCTGGGTCTAACTGTTCAAATATATGTTGAGGAGTATGAACAAGATTTCCTGAGCTCATACTCTTGACTTCCAAGCGATGTGGATATAAGATGATACAGCCTGAAAACATTTGTTGCCTTCTGATCTTATACAAAGTGCTACAAAATTGAACACTGTCTTTGATTTGCAAACATATTACATATTTATTTGTCACAAAATTGCCTGGAGTGGTGCAGTCACGGTCGGTTAGCCCAAGGGGTTAGTGTGTATGCTGCGGAAATCTTTGTGTGAGCTCTAGTGCAGTTGTGCATTCATTGTTAGAGATTAATAAAATTAGGGAACATTTGGCATGAAGGGAAGCAGAGTGACTAAGTTATTCAATGGGCTTCACAAATCGTGTGTTGTAATTGTTACTTGCCCACATGGTGTAATCCTGGGCACATTACACTCAATTCTCTCATCTATAGTTCTGTCATAAATGTTGTAAGGAGTATAAAAGCTCCAAAACAGGAGCGTTGTATTCTTGTAACTTCCAATTCTAAAGAGTGGTTATAGTTAAAAAAGAAAAGAAAGGAAAAAATGCAAACACTCCTCAGTTATATATAGAGGGCCGGGAGAGCCTACATTTTAGTATTACTTTCTACAATTCAGTCATGTTTAAAATGCTTGTGTACAAATCGATAACCCCATAGTTCCAAAGGCTTGCAGATGTGTAAACTGTAAATCAGCATTTTCAGTAATGTTTTTCTTTGTGGGGACAGGGTTAATCTGCTTGATGAACCCTGGCTGCTAACTGGTGTGATCTCCAGCATGCTTTGAACCAGCAAAATGTAACAGGTGCTAGGTCCTGTTGGTCAGACTAGGCTCTTGGGCCAACTCCTGCTGATAAAAAGTCTGCTGTCAGTTTTTATAGTGTACCTTACACTTCGTTTTTATTAGTCTTCAGAGGGAATGTAAGCTCCAGAGGCGCTCACAAAATGTTAAATGTTCATAAGTCCTCTGATATGTTTTTAGGTCGAGCATTCAAGACCTCTTGTATATACCTCTCTGTGGCTTCAATCCATCCCCCTCTTTTTCATTTGCTTGTTTCACTGTCCTTTAAAAAGCCTTGCTTGCTAGTGGTCAGTCCTGCCTCTTTGTCCCACCTTTTTCTCTTTCGTTTCTCCCAAAGAGTAAGAACCGAGTACTGTACCTTTCCGCTTTGGTTGTTTATCTACTCTTTGGGTGACTATTTGTTTATTTATTTCCTGTTTGTGTTACACTGTGGACGGGTGTATGTTCAGCTCCGATGCCAAGCAGCTGCTTTTTTGCCGTTTGTCAAGCACTTAGTGCAATAACCCCCTAAGAACACCAAGTTAGGCATGAATGACCAATGAAACGGATTGTTACGGTGCTCACAAGTCGCCGTCTTTGTTGCACAACCCTCCTCCCCACATTTCAACACGGCCTGCCTGGGATGTGCACTCTCACGAGATTGCTTTCCAATTTATAACATTCAGCTGCCCCTTGCACCCGCGAACTGACTTTGCGGCTATCTTGGGGACGTGATGCAGGCCAGGTGCTGTGGCTGCTCCTGGGTCACGCGCTGTCGCTCCTGCTGTTGCAGTGCTAAGGCTGTGTTGCCATCTCTCCCTTCACGAACCCAGGCATCATCTGCCCTCCACGCCCTCTGTCAGAGAGCGCTGCTGGTCAGCATACCTCGACAGCAGCGCCGACGTCTGAACAAGCCACGCCTAGATCAATGAATGCCATAGGAACTCAAGACCAGGGTCTGGGCCTGCGCCGCCGCTGTGGCTGCTGGAAAAGTAGAAGGAGCAGGAGGTAAGCAGCGTGCGGGGTGGGAGTGCTTACTAGCTACTAGCAGTTTTTGCGGTCTTGGGCCGAGCCGTCTGATTTTTTTAAGCCATGGTCCCCGTTTTGCTTACCTTGGTGGAGCACACACTACTTACTACCCTTGTATCCATACTGTTACATCATGCCTATCTCTTCGCAGCTACCGGTTAGTCCTGCTTCTCTGTAGCGAACACGAATGCTTCGCCACATATTGCCCCTTTGAAGGCAAACAGAGGCACCCAGTGCCTAACCTCCCTATGTACACGGCTCCCCCTGCACAGCCCTAATCTACCCCGGCGGCTCTGGTCCCCGTGGTCAGACACTTCCTGCCACCCTGCCCAATCTTCTTGTTAGAAGCTCATTTTGCTTCAGCCTGCTGTCCTCTCTGTACCGCTTAGCTCATCGTACTCCTGACCCATTCTGTGTAGCCGAATGTGGTGTCTCTATGTCCAGTTTCACCCGGCATCCGTCTGTCCACCACTCCTTTTGTCTTTCATTGCCTCTCCTGCAGTTACATTGTCCCCCAATCTTCAATCCCACAATATTAAACTGATGCTTGTTCTACCGAGCCAAGGTCATGTAGACCTGAAAGGGAAGTGTGGAATGAGAAAGCACCAAAATGCGATGAAATATTAGTTATGGATGGAGGCACTGCTCACCAACCTGAGCACTAACAGCCACAAAATAAAAAAATGTAACAAGCTGTGTTCCCATTAAAACAGCGTGAAATACTTTTTTGTTATATATTAAGCCTGTGTCATGATTTAAGTAAAGCATCCAAATCATGCCCACTTGCCGCTAACAATGTAAGTTTGCTTCCTTCATTTGTTCAACACAGAGACAAACACGAGAAAGCCCAGCCTGGCATTCTTCTGTGTTCAATCATTATCGTGTTTGACGTCTATTCATATTTGTACATGTTGCTTCAAATTGAGCAAAGTGGTTTCTTCCTGAACGTCATTGCTCAGTCGTATAGCGGGGTACAGTTTAAATACAAAAGCCTGGCAACTTGATTGATGCCAAAAAAAGACTTTAAATTGTGCGACATTCTAAAACAGCATTATTATGATAATTCCAGCTGCTGCAGCTTACCGATTTCATGTTTTATTGGGTGAAGAAGCATTTTAAAGCAGTAGTATAGATTCATGGCAGCTACAGCAGGCATCACTGATCACTGGCCTTGTTGTATATTATTTTTTAATGTGCAGAGTGGAATCCTGGAAAAATACTTCATACTTTACAAGTAACAATAATGTAGAGGTGGTAACTCGCCTGAAAAAATTGTTAACATTTTTTAAATGACCTCATAGCAAACTAAATAATAAAATACTTTTAAAAAAAAGTCCTGTGATGCACAGTCAACTGCTGCTGTGCAAGGTCAAGAGCAGCAGGACTTTAGTCAGCGGGCCAGACCTAATCTCCCTAACCCTGCGCCGGGACCTCTGTGATCAGGGCATGGGCGATGACCAAGCTGCCATTGTGTTTTATGAATTCAAACGCCAGCCTCAAGGCCACCATGCCACATAATTCCAATCAGCATATTTTCACTCAATGCCACACAGTTCCAAGCCACACAATTCAACTCCACACATTTCCATTCCACACCACATAATTCAACATCAAAGCACATAATTCAATTCAACACAATTACAAAAAACACCATACATCCAATCCACACTACATAATTCCACATCATACCACAGAATTCCACATCATGCCACAAAATTCAACCGCACACCACACAATTAAACTCCACTACATACCACTCAACACAAAACACCAATCCACAAAATTACACTCCACACTTAATACCACAAAATGACCATCCACATAATTCCGCTGCACCATGCCACAGTATTCCATTACTCATATCCACTTCACAGCACAGTATTCCACGCCGCACAATTCCACAATAATTCCAATCCAACCCACATAATTCCACTCCGCACCACATACATCCACTTCACTCCACAACACACGGGTAAACAACATTGTCATTTACAACGCCAATAGCTCTAACTCTTGCAAAAGCAAGACCTATTGGCTTTGCCAATGCATGTTTAATCTCGTTTCTATGACAACTGTCTTTTACTATTGATCGTTAGATTAATCATTGTCTTGTAAGTCATTTGATCGATAATTTTTTTAACACTGACCATGCTACTACAACAAATTGTAATGGTTTTCACTAACCTATCAATAAACTTATTATCCTCAGCATGCACTGGTGCTTACAAGCAGTCCTGTGACTTGAAAACCTACTCCTTAAAACAGACAGGCCTGCTAGGTTTGCCAAGAATTCAATCTCTGATGTACGGGGGTGGGGGTCCATACCTTCCACCTTGCCGGAGGTGACACAAACCGGGCTTCTGGCCTGGCGGGCATCTCTGAGCCACACTCAATGGACACACAAGCTAACTCAGCACACGCCTCTCTGGCATGGCACTTGGCTCCAGGAAGTTAGTGGGCTGAAGGGATTCCGATCTTGGGACCTTATAGGGGATCTCACAACTCGGGGATGTGTGGGCTAGCGGCCACATGCGCTCCTTTCAAGACCTTTATCCAGGTACTCCCTACACCCATCGCAATTTTATAAATATCTGCAACTGCGGAACGCCCTCAATGCACACCTATCGGAAGACGCAGCAATCCTGGAGTATAGCCCTTCCGAAGTGCAAATTATGTTGGACACCTTGGGGAAGGAAAGTATCTCCCGCATTTATCAGACACTAGTCAACAATACCCCAAACTCACTGAATCGGCTCAGAAGCCAATGGGAGGAGTCGGTGGGTCCACTGGAGGAGGAGGGCTGGAGGGATGCGCTCATGGCACCGAAGACGATCACTGCATCTGCTAAACTCTGCCTGATCCAACTATACTATTTGCACGCTCCCGATTTAACCCCAGTACACCTTCATAGGGCGGGCTTTTACCCAACTGCCTCCTGCACACGCTGCGGCCAAGACCCGGCAGACTTCTTCCATATGATTTGGCCATGTCCCCATTTGGCACGGTTCTGGGAGGATATTGAAAAGGAACTCACAGAAATCCTGGGGTGGGATTCCTCACAAACTGCGACACTCGCTCTTGGGGATTACGGATGGGCTGGACGGATCCCGGAACAAGAAGCTGTTTTGTCAACACGGCTATGGTTGTGGCAAAGCGGGACATAGTCGCCTCATGGAAACGTCCAGTCCCACCTTGCCCCAAGAAGGGGGTGGACTGGTGTGCGACACAAGAAATGCCTACGTATGAAGTACAGGGATGCCCGAAGAAATATCATAGGGTGTGGGGCAAATGGCTGGGTATTGTGTATTAAGTCTGGATTGCCTGATAACTGTTCATATCCAATTAAACCTTGCGGGGTTGTGTGCTATGTGATCGTTCATCCATCTGATTGGGAATTGTTAATTTCATTGTACTATGCTGATGTGCTGGTATTTGTTTAATGTCAAAACAATAAAATTGTTTATAAAAAAAATAAAAAAATAAAAAAACACAGACAGGCCTGCGTACTCCAAGTGATTGTGCAGGAGGATTTTTGTTATGTGACCCCTGCATAGATCATGCACACAAAAGAACAAGTATTTCAGTTTCTGAGTAAAAAGTAACCAAGCAACAATATATTATTATACCGACAGATAACCAGAAAGGTAATCGCCCCTTTTCTTGGGCTCCTGTGGGTCCTCATTTTAATCTTTAGGAGACGTGTTTTATACATTTAATTAAGGATGTGCATCTTTTATTTTATCTACACACCACTTACATTTAATAATCGGACCCTTTTATCTCTGGATCATGGATTCCTAAACAGTATCACAAGCCTGCCTTGGCTTTTAAACCTTCTTCTATTTGTAACTTGAGTCTGTTAAATTGGATAGTCTGGTTTTGGTACAGGCTCAATGCAGCTGGCTAAACCAAATCTAGGGATGAAATGTTAATAATGTATTAACATACTTTTTCACGTTACGTGAACTTGAACAGAATAGGACACAAACGTCTGAGGTGTGTCCTCTTTCTTAGTGCATCATGAGCCCTGTCTGTGAATGGTGCATGGTGTCAAAGTTCAGCGTAATCAATGTTTCAGTGCAGGGTCAGCTGTGTCTAAGAGCAGCACATGCGAGGTGTGTGTGTGTGTGTATCTGTGTCTGTGTGTGCTTAGAGTACAGGGTGAGAGGTGGGTGAGTGGTCAGTGGAAGTGGGTGTGTGAGTGCAGAATGAGAGGAATGTAAGCAGTGTCTAGGTGTGAGTGTAGGGTAGGCAGTGTCCAGAATGAATGGCATCCCTGTGAGCTGTGTTTGAGTGCAAGGTGAGCGATGTTGGTGCAGGGTGAGCGGTGTGTGTATGTGCAGGGTGAGCGGTGTGTGTATGTGTGGGGTGAGCGGTGTGTGTATGAGTGCGAAAGCTAAGCGATGTGTGTGTGGTGTATGCGCAGCGTGGGAGAGCAAGGTGAGCGGTGTGTGTATGTGCAGGGTGAGCAGTGTACGAGTGCGATGGGTAAGCGATGTGTGTGTGCGTGTGTAGTGTATGCGCAGCGTCAGGTAGCAAGGTGAGCGGTGAGTGAATGCTGGGTGAGCGGTGTGTGAGCGATGAATGAGTCTCAGGTGAGCGGTGTGCAAGTCCACGGCGAGCAGTGTGGATGGAAGGTGAGGTGAATGAGCACGTGTGGGTTCAGGGCGAGAGTGCAGGAAGACAGGTGCCTCACTGCAGGGAGAACGCTTCTGCAGAGCGAGCAGCTTGTGAAGGCTGAGCGTGAGCAGTGTGTGAGTCTGCATTGATGAGCAATGTGCGAGTATTCACAGAGCAGTCAGTGTGAGTCTGCAGGGTGATAGGCAGGTGAGTGCAGGTTGAGAGGTCAATGTGAGTGGAGGGTGAGAGGTAAGTCACAAGTGTGGGTTCAGGGTGGAGGAGTGTGCGTGCAGGGTGACAGGTATGTTAGTGCTAGGTGAGAAGAATGGAACACAGGGTGAGCAGTGTTAGTGCAGGATGTACGTGCCGACTGAGCAGTGGATAAGCGTGTATTGTGAGTGCGGGGTGAGCTGTGTTTGAGAGTGGAAGGTGAGTGAGTGCTGGGTGAGCGGTCAGCGTGAGTAATGTGTTAGAGTTGTCAGCGCAGGTTAAGAAGTATGTGAGCAGTGCGACTGAAGGGCTAGCATTGTGAGTGCAGGGTGAAAGGTGTATGAGTGCAGTGTAAGCCCTGGGAGGGAGGGAGGTGTGTGGGCATACAGGGTGAGCAGTGTTTGACTAGAAGGTGAGTTGTGTGTGTGGTGTGAGCAGAATGTGGGTGTAAAGGGTAAGGTGGGATAGTGGTGTGTGGATGTAGGGTAAGAGGGTGATGGGAGCAAGGTGAGAAGTAGGTGCATGTAAGGTGAGAGGTGCAGGGCAAGCAGTAGGTAATGTAACAGTGAAGGGTATGTGATGTGTGACTACAGGGTAAGTGCAAGGCGTGTGGTGGTCGAGAGGTTTAAGAATGCAGGGCATGTAGTTTGTAAATACAAGGTGAGTGGTGTGTCTGTATAAGAGAAAGGTGAGAGGTGATGCAGAGTCAGAGTAATTCTTTTGCGGGTCCAGGGTACAGCATATTAAAGTCAGACATATTGGCATTATCTATGCTTGTTGGATGCTATAGACATTGAAAGATTATTTTGTATAGGGACCCGTTAGGGCTAGTAAAATAAGTTACTAACCTTCAGTAACGCCTTATCTGGTAGAGACTACATTTAGCCACAGATTCCTTACCTCAGAATTATTCCCAGTCGCCACACTGGATCCGGAAATTTTCGTACAGCATTACCTAGGAGCGTCATTAGAGGGCACCGGATGACTCCGCACGATCCCGTCCAATGGATATGACTTCGTCAGAGCTCATATAAGCCCTCCACTGACATCAGTTTCTTCCGCAACTACTTTCCACGCTAAAACGCGGAGCCAGGTATAGAAACTCCCATTGAAACAGTGTGCCCAAAAATAATCCTTTTTTTGAAAGACGAGTGTATTAAGTATCGTAGGCGAGTTTAAACATCTTAGATATATATATATAGATATATGTATATGCTTTTCTTTTTTTTCTGTTATACCAACGAAAAGCACAAAGGTGTGGGGAAGGAAACCAGAAGAAAAGGTAGAACCAGTTCGCAGAGCAGGGAGGACGGGTGGGTTGGTGTGGCGGGGTCGAAGTAAGGGACCGGAGACCAGGTTGCGGTAAGTACGTTTTTTTTTTTTTAAAGTTTTCTTATTGCGAGTGGAAAGTCTGTCCCGATTATACACGGTTGGGTCTGTGGTGGTAGGTGGTCTCAGGATGGTGTCTCTTCGGCTTGGCTCCCCTCCTTCCGTGTTCTGGGTACTGCTACCGAGTTGTCTCCCCCGCATGAAATATGTGGAGGAAAGATACAGAGCGTCAGGTCAGACGTCCGAGCCACACAAATGCCCAGGGGGACCAAGGAGTGTAGGGATCACCGCTGTCTTGGTGAACAACATGTTGCACTCTCGGGGTGTGAGGTAGGAAGTAGTGAGGAACGGGTGATCAGGAAAGGGTTAAGGGGTGTAGGGAAGAATATTTACAGTGTGGAGGTAAAGGTGGAGGTAAAGACAGGGTTGCAGGCTGAGTTATGCTAGTAGGACGAGTCTCCCCGCCTCCCAACCCAGCCGGACACTCTCTGCCATACCTGAGCCACGCTCCTCCTGGAACATGGCTCGGCGAATCGTGGGGTCGTTGGCCTCCAGGCTCTGCCGTGCCTCCCACAGTCAGTGTTTCTCCCTCTTTGCTGTCCTCAGCTTCTTGTCCTCGCTCTTCGCCCCCAAACTCCGTTCGATCTCCTTCCATCGCAACCAACTCCTCTACGGTGACGTCACACCCCGTAGGGTGTACTTCCTCTATTTTATCCAATAGTGCTGCATGGACGTCAGATGGGGGTGTGTCTTCACCGTACTCAAACGCGTAGTTAAAGGAGCCTTCTTCCTGTTCCTCCACTCGGGTTAACCATAACGGGTGTCTATCACTGCTCCACTCATGCTGTAAGGGATGGAGAGAAGGTGATAGCGTAAAATCAATAGCCCACCATTCTTTGTTAGGGGAGCTTTCGCCGCTCATCCGGGTCTCTTGGTCACAGTCGTTAAGGAATCTGTGGCTAGATCTGGTATCTACCAGATAAGGCATTACTAAAAATAAGTAACTTATTCATGTGATAGAGACTTCTAGCCGCAGATTCCTTACCTTAGAGTAGATACCCAAGCAATACCATACCAGAGCAAGGTCCCCAAAGTGATTCCAAGAAATATCCTGGACTAGGCTATCCGGTCTGCATAAGAAAAGAAAGACCGCTTGCCAGGAAGGGAGGGGTCGAAGAAAACATACCACCAGAAAATTCGCGGAGAACCGAATCCGCAGCCGTGCAAGACACGGGAGAAAATGCATGACAGAACAAAAAATCAAGTGGGAAGAACACTCTATATAAACAAAGCACTACAGTGCCCCTGGATGTATGTCATTACATCGCATACTAATACCACGCGTGCGATTACAACACGGGTATTACTACGCGATGTCAATGACAATGACATGCCATTACATCGCAAACTTTTACCACGACTATGCCTTTACCACGCATGCTATTACAACGCAAAGGCATGCGTGGTAAAGCTATACTTGTGGTTAAATTTTACAAGGTAAGTGACTACCCTTTCCATACACAACCCTCCCCCGACCACCAGTCCTCTCCCTACAATAACACTACACTACCCTGCACGGCCCCCCCGACACTACCCTAAAATACTTCACTACACAAACACTACAACACTACCCTAAACCCTAAAACACTACACTACACAGACACTACAACACTACCCTAAACCCTAAAACACTACACAAACAGAACACAACCCTAAACCCTAAAATACTACATAAACACTATAAAACTACTCTGAACCCAAAAACAGTACACAAACACTACAACACTACCCTAAACCCTAAAACACTACACTACACAAACACTACCCTAAACCCTAATGCACTACAATACACA
Source organism: Lissotriton helveticus (assembly GCF_964261635.1). Classification (NCBI taxonomy): domain Eukaryota; kingdom Metazoa; phylum Chordata; class Amphibia; order Caudata; family Salamandridae; genus Lissotriton; species Lissotriton helveticus. Next base: position 398,008,158 of record NC_136063.1, read on the forward strand.
AACACTACAACACTACTCTAAAGCTAAAACACTACACAAACACTACAACACTACCCTTAACCCTAAAACACTACACAAACACAACACTACCCTAAAACACTACACAAACACTACAACAATACACTAAACCCTAAAACACTGACACTACACTAAAACACTACACAACACTACTCTACACAAACACCCTAAAACTACCATAAAACGTAAAACACTACCCCACACAACACAAACATTACAACACTACTTTGTCACTACCCTAAACTCTACAAAAGTAACCCCCACCACAAGCGTAATCCCCCTCACCTCTCTTTCCTTGTGGTTCCTCTCCAGCGTTGTCGTCTCTGCTCCCAGTTCCTGCTTTCAGCGTCATCTGAGGAGCGGTGCACGTCGTTTTGAGGAAACAGCCTCAATTTCCTCACAACGATGTGGATAGCCATTACATCGCATGCATTATAAAAGTGCATGCGATATAATGGTATGCGTAGTAAACGCTACGCGTTGTTATATCGCATGCGTTGTAACGCATGCGATCTAATGGCTACGTGTGGTAAAAAACGCGTAGTAATGGCTGTTTCCGGTGCCCCCTGGAAGCGCAACCGTTCCAAGAGTCTGAGGTGGAGGGCTAAGGACCACAGCTGAAACTACTGGGCCAAGATCCCAATTTGAGAAGTAGGCAAGGCAGAGGACTCCACCAATCCCTTTTACAGCAATGTGATCAATAACAACAATCATGGATATAGACCATGTTAGGCGGAGGAAACACTTTGAGAGAGAGAATGACCTAAGAGACTATGCAGCATAAAATCACGATAAAAGAAGGTATAAAACACAAAGAAATAGATAGGTATGAATATACATATATATGTATGAACATAAACATTTACAGAATGTACAATAACAAGTGCCCAAGAAGGGTACATACAATGACCACAACAGCGGCCATGGGCCGAAGGCGAGACAACGGCAAACTAGAAACCAGCCACATGCCTCATCTAAAGGGAGAGCGTGGGGCGGAAGAACACACCCCGGAAAACCAAGGGAGCAGACAGAAACAGCACTGCCAACGGAACAGTACAATTAGACAGTCGAGAGACAATTGAAAAGAAAACCACAAACACCGCTAGATTACAGAAATAAAGACCACAATGGAGGACTGGACGGACGAGGCCAAAGCAGACAACAAGGCCGCAGCTTAAAATAAATTAGTATTCAAAGACCAACACCAGACATGAAAGTCCAATCAAACGGTCAGTGTAAAGAAGAGAAGGAACATATTAGCGAGGTAGCACCCACAGCCTAGGAAGCAGGAAGGCCAGGAACAAGGGAAAGTCTTGTATGCACAGCACAACCTGTGCCTGACCAACAAGCCACAGAACTACTTGGGTGAGGACCTTGACGTTACAAAGATCATACTCGGTAGAACTTCAGAACAAGGGAAAAGAGCCCCTAAGGGGAAGAACTGCAACCGTACTTGCAAGAAGTGGAGGAAAGTCCCTGGAAAGAATCCTAGGGGAGCGCAAACCTGCGACAAACCAACTCAAGAGTGGAAGGGCAAGAAACCCATGACTTTCAGTGGGTGGGGGGTGGTGGACTGTTTATTTGGTGGAATGGGAATGCACTGAGCGAGGTATGGCTCCCTTTAGAAGAGCCGGAAAGTTTCGCCCTTTCTGGTCGACTACTGTGCAATGTTTTTCTTTCTTTGGGTCGGGTCCTTTTGTTGGGGCTCTTGGGGGGGTGGTGGGTGGGGGGGTGCCGGGGGTTCTGTTGGGGTTCTGGTTATAACATGTGCGTGTTGGGTTTTGAACTCACTTATCTGCCCTGTGGAGGGCTCCTTGGTTGTGGCCGGGGGATGTGGGGGTGGGATGGATGTGATGTGCGTTGTCTGTGGTTAAAACATAACACAGGTGGTGGGGGCGCTCCTTCAGTGCTCCGCTCCCTGCTCCCTCTGGGTATTAATAGGCCGGTTCGATTGGGCGATGGCCTGTTTATTGCTAATAGTGACTGGGCCGTCTCACTTGCTTTAATCCTGTTTCATTGTTTCGCACTTATACATGGGTGACACACGCTTAAATGTGATTACTTGGAATGTGAGGGGGCTGGGAGACCATAGGAAGAGACGACAAATATTGAGTTACCTTGATCGCCATAACGTCCACATTGCTTTCCTGCAGGAAACGCATTTTGCACCCCACAGGTCGCACGCCTTTGGAAGTAGATGGGCTTCCCACACGGTCTTCGCTAATTACTCCTCATATGCACGAGGTACGGCCATTCTGGTTAAGAAGTCTACACCTTTTCGGCTTGCTGGATCCAGGGCTGACCCCCAGGGGCGGTATTGTTTGTTATGGGGTAGACTGGGGCATATGGCGGTGACACTAGCATGTTGTTATGGGCCTAACGTAGATGACCCACAGTTCTTCACTGCTTTATGGGCTGCGATAGTGGAGACGGGACCACAACACCTCATATGGGGGGGAGATTTCAATACGACCCTGCACCCCCCCCCCTGGATAGGTCACACCCCGCCCCCCACCATTACACTAACGGGCGAGAAGTCCTTGGAGCTACCATAGCCGGTAACAATCTCATAGACGCCTGGCGTTCACACTGCGGGTCTAGAGGGGAAGGTACACACTTTACAGCGCAAGCTAAATCATGGGCGCGGCTCTACTATTTCCTTCTGACCTCACATCTGTACACGGCGCTGGTTCACGCGTCGCACCTCCCCAGGACATATTCCGACCATTCCCCCGTTCTTATTGCGTTGTCCGGCTCTGAGCTGGGCCCCCCAGTGACGGCGTGGCGCATGCAGCCCTCTGTGTTATTAGACTCGGCCTTCCAGGAAGAACTCCGGGATGAATGTCTGGATTTCTTTAAACGCAATAAAGACTCAGTCCAGGACGTTGAGACCATATGGGACGCCTTTAAGGCCACACTCCGGGGCTTATGTATTTCGAAGGGCTCAGGAGTGCTCAAGAGCATACTGAATAGATTACGAAGTCTAGAAGCTGACCTACGTAGTGCAGAGGACCGCCTCAGAGCAGGCCCTGACAATGCAACCCTCGCTACCATACGTGAAAAACTGTCGGAGTACTCCGAGGAGGCTGCCCGCGAGGTAAAGTTTAGGAACAAGTACTGGGTGGCCAGGCGATATGGAGAGGGTGAGAGACCTGGGAAGGCCCTGGCGGCGACGGTTAAGCTAATGCGCTCGCCAACTGTTATACTGGAACTTGACACGGCTGAGGGGCTGATACTCAGGGACACCGCACAAATCCTGAACGAATTTGTGCGACACTATGGTGCGCTATACTCCTCTACCAGGACTGGCGAACTCACACTGGACGGCTATTTGGCGGATGTCTCCTTGGGATGGTTGAGCGATGCACAGAGAGCCTTTTTGAGCGCCCCGTTTGAATTGGATGAGGTCAGGGAGGCTATCATGAGTATGAAGTCGGGCAAGGCCACCGGGCTGGATGGCATCCCTATTGAATTCTACAAAACATTTATTGACTTCATGGCGCCAGTGCTGCGGGAGGTTTATGAAGATGCGCTAGAGGTGGGTCATCTCCCTGCCTCCATGAGAATTGCCCTTATTACGTCTCTGCTCAAGCCAGGTAAACCCGCTGCCAGCTGCGACTCCTATAGACCGTTGTCCCTGTTGAATTGTGACGTGAAAATTCTTGCAAAATAGATAGCAGCATGGGGGGAGCTAGAGGGCGCACTGCGGTATGGCTGGCTAGCGAGTCAGCTCCGCCGGGCGGTCGCGCTTCTACCGACTTCTGACCCCCTAAAACCCCACCAACACAAGCGCTGAGCAAGGATTTGTGCGTCGGAATGTGGGGCTGACCTCTCCTGACACGGTGACTCGGCCTGCGCTGCGAGAAACAGACGATACAGCTAAAAAACCGGAGCCCTCGCGGACGCCGCTCAAAATGGCCGCTCCGGAGGCTCAGGGACCCGGAGCGATTGCCAGCACCTAGCGTGCCTGGACTGAAGCTGACACTCGGCGCGGCTTGGTATATGGCTGTCTGACAACACCTGGGGCTCGGCGGGGCCCCCGCAGGTCCCCAGAACTTAGCGCAACTCCAAATCGGCGTGCGTTCCACTGTGGGCAAGATGGCGGCGCCCGTGGAACGCACAACACTGGCGGCGGCACCGGTCGATCAGGCCGGTCGGAGCCCCTCGAAGACCAGCGGTGCCACTCGCACATGAGGGAGAGAAGAAGCATTTGAATCCTCGTCAGCAGTAGGCGCCTGTGGAGCGCTCGGCCAGCGAGGCCCCCACACGAGGACACGCAGTGAGTACCGTGCACGCCTCAGCTGCCGGCAGGAGATATATGCAACGTGCAGAGGCACCTAACTTTCACAAGCGCTATCTCTAGCCCCCACGAGAGTCATGAGGCTGACTGCGCATTGCCCAGGAGGTGAGGGGTATGCATGGAGCATGCACATATGAGGAACGGACCCCATAACTCTGCCACGCACGTCAGGTCTGCACACCTGCTCTGAGGGGAGGCCCCCCCAACGCATTGCAGCCACTATAATAGCGCCGTTTGGAGCCCTGAGAAGACGGCCCTGCACGAAGACGATCGGCCATATTTCCAAAGCACGTGGCTGGCTAATGACTGCACGTAAAGCTCGGTGGGGGGCTGCAGCGAAAACACACCGCGTCAACTCCACGGCCGGTGGGACAACGGCTAGCAGCCCCAGATTGTCATCGGCACAAACTACGCCAAAGCAGCAGATTGACATGGGGAAACCAGACAGGCAACAAACTAAGCTCCAATTTGAAGCGCGGAAGCAAGATAAAATGGCCACGACAGACCCAGAGGCGGAAGGGGGCCAGGAACAATCGGGCGCCACGGGCATGGAATCAGTGCTACGGGCGATTCAGAAGAGCCTGCAGGAAATGAATGGGAAACTGGACAACGTGGTGCAAAGAGTGGACAACATGACGGCGAAAATTGAACAGCACGACGGGCGTATAACGGAAGCCGAACAACGAATCTCGCAAGTGGAGGATGATCATCAGGCCATGTCCAGGTCCTGCGGAGGCCTGGAAAAGACAGTGGAAAGCTTGCGCGCCAAGGTGGAGGACCAGGAAGCCAGGTCCAGGCGCAACAACGTCCGGATTTCGGGCTTGCCGGAATCCACAAACACAGGGAAGATGGAGACTTATATAGAATCGTTGGTGAAAGAGGTATTTGGTTCTGAGAAACTGTCTTCCGTGTTCCTGGTCGAACGGGCACACCGTTCACTTGCGCCTGTGCCGAAACCTGGTGCCGCCCCACGCATGGTCATAGCCCGCTTACTCAACTACCGAGACCGCGACACGATACTTAGGTTGGCCAGAGAAATGGGTAAGGTCACTCATCAAGGTAACACGCTGGAGTTCTATCCAGATCATACCATGGCGGTGCAACTGGCTCGGAAGGAATTCGCTCCAGTTAAAAAGAAGCTGAGAGAACTCGGACAAGAATATGCAATGTTATACCCGGCGAAACTCAAAATCTTCACTGGCGGGAAACCGGTCATACTACCAACAGTACAGGCGGCGCAGGAATACGTTCGGCAACAACTGAAACGGCGCAAGCAGCAAGATCGAAGTGCGGACACGAGCGATGTGGAATGACTGACCCAAACTGTGGACGCACGGAACTGAATTTCGGTGCCCATCTGTGCGGCGCAGGCGATGGACACTGCATTCGTGGGCGAATGTTCACACACACCTAGGCATTTGTGACTGTAGCGGATGGTGACCTGGCGTGGCACTTACGAACTCACTGTAAGTATGGACCTTGATGGAGATGTGCCGCGGCAGAGTCAGCATGACTGTGAGTATCAATGAAATAGAGGGCATAGGGGTTTCTCGTTATTTGCTACTCAGCTATGAAGATTGCGTGGTCACGACCTAGTGCCTGCCACCCTGGCAAAAAGTATGGCTTACATAGCTCAACTGACAGAAGGCACATTGTCCATACCATGGTTCAGTCTAGTGGCTACGCAGATGTAACTAATAGTGGGGGAATTGGCGAACTGACATCATACCACTTTGGCGGCCCTGCTTATGCTGGAGGAGGTGAGGGGTTGGGGGAACTAGAGCACGTGTATTACATTACAGCGTGGACTTGCGACCGTCCACGTCCACTATGTGGATGGTGACGTGTGAACCTGGTGATACCCCCGAGTGGGTGTACCCCGCTAAGAATTTGACATTACAGTTAAAGGTTGTTAAGGGATGGCTTTGGCAAAGTTCGGGGGCTAAAGTGGGTGGGGGGAGGGTGGGAATTTCTGAATATTTCCAACTGCAATTTCTGTGTCTGAGACGCATGGCGAACTCCTTAGTTGTGTATTATGATGTGAGAGATGTCTATGTACAGAGTGTACCAACATCGATGCCGGTCACTGTAAAATGTTTACGTCAGTACGCACTGAACAGACAGAGTTATAAATGTAAGGTATACACCATTGATATCCAAGTTCACACCCATGACAGGTACTAACACGCTCAAATTTCTAACGTGGAATGTAAGGGGGCTAGGCGACCCGAAAAAGATCAGGCGACTCTTTGCTTACTTTGACAGGGTACAAGTTAGCATTGTGTTTTTACAGGAAACGCACTTAGCGCGAGACAGTACTTCCACACTAGGCGCTAAATGGGCTGAGTCTGTCACCAACTCGAACTTCTCGTCATACTCTAGAGGGGTGAGCATATTAATCAGAAAGGGAACGGGTTTTGAGATCACGAGCATACACAGGGACTCAGAAGGGAGGACCGTCATAATAGCTGGAGTGGTAAGGCGGCAGAAGATACTATTAGTAAACACATATGGGCCTAATGTGGATGACCCGGAATTTTTCAGACAGGTGTGGCACACTATCGTCGACATGCAGACAACTCACGTAATTTGGGGTGGGGATTTCAATGTCACCCTACAGGATACTCTGGATAGGGCAACACATACGCTGGAACAGCACGGCAAAGCGCGGTTGATGCTGCGAGACACCATGGAAGACCTAAACATGGTAGATTTATGGAGGACACGCAACCCAGTAACGACTATAGCGACACATATAAATGCAGCAAACAATAGTTGGTCTAGGCTAGACTACTGGCTGGGCACGCAGGAGATACTTTCATGGGTTAGGGACATAACTCACCTACCACGAACACTTTCGGATCATGGTCCAGTACTATTAGACATCGCTATACCATACTATGACCCACCACCTTTTACCTGGCGTTTCAACGCGGCTGCACTGCAAGACCCCATATATGTTGAAACCATACACAAGGCTATAATAGATTACTTCGATCTCAACGCCCCAACTACTGAAGACCCTGGTCTGCTATGGGAGGCCTTTAAGGCCACGATACGGGGGATCTGTATCAGCACCACCTCAGGCATCCTCAAAGATATCAGACGGCAACTGCACACACGAGAACAGGCTATACAAACCTTGGAACAAACGTACACCCAGACGGGCGACGCTGCTGTTTTGGGGGAAATTAAAGCGCTACTAACTGAATACGATGAGTTCGCGACGGACGAACTGAAGTATGTGTCAAAGCGTGCGACAGCGAGGAGGTATGGGGAAGGAGGTAGGCCTGGTAGGGAATTGGCCGCAAAAATATGCGCGGGTAGAGCCCCACAAAACATAACGTCCATTAGCACGGACACAGGGGAGGTGATCACGGACACCAAGGGGATATTAACTGAATTTATGAATACTTACGAGGCACTTTACACAGCGCGTCCATCACCGACACAGGGTGATTTACTACACTACATGGAAGATATAGAGCTGGCATGGCTAGCTGAAGGGCACAGGAAATATCTAGAACGCCCGGTAACAGTGGAAGAAGTGGCTGATACCATTCGGAGATTACCAAATAACAAAGCACCTGGGCCGGACGGCTTTGCCACGGAATTCTATAAAAAATACGCTGATACACTTGCACCATACTTGGTGCGGCTGTACGGGGCGGCGCATGAAGCTCAGACGCTACCAGCGTCCATGAGAGAAGCACTGCTCGTGGCGTTGTTGAAACCGGGTAAAGAGGTAGATAAATGCGACTCATATCGCCCTCTTTCATTATTGAATGTGGACACTAAAATCATAGCTAGTTTACTAGCGGACAGGTTGAAACCCCTTATGCCTTTGCTGATCAGGCCAGACCAATCTGGTTTTATCCCCGACAGAGCGACTACACATAACACTCGTACATTGTTCGCATTGGCCCATTATTTAACACCGGAAACGAAGGCGGTGGCTGTGTTACTGGACGCAGCAAAAGCATTTGACACAATCGGCTGGCCCTTTATCCAAGCAGTACTGGTGCGTATGGGGTTTCCGCAGATTTTTCTGGGTTGGATAACGATGTTATATTCAAACTTGACAGCACGCATCAGAGTGAACAGGTACGTATCAGAGCCCATTCCAATATGCAGAGGTACTCGACAGGGGTGCCCGCTCTCGCCGATGCTATTCGCGTTGGTGCTGGAGCCGCTGGCATGTAAGATCCGGCAGCATCACCACTATTCAGCGATACAAATGCCCTCCAGACCCATACATATCTCACTGTACGCAGACGACATGGTGCTGTATGTTAAGAATCCTGAACAACACCTTAATCCACTCCTGAGAGAGTACATTAGGTTTGGCCTACAATCCGGGTTGCAGATTAACTGGGATAAATCCCTAGTTCTGTCCTTAACGGACAGCACCTGCCCGACCAAACTAGACTATCCTTTACAATGGCAGGAGGAACCTACGAAATATTTAGGTGTATGGTTCCACAGAGACCCGGAATTGGTGGTAAGGACGAACTACGGGCGGACCATATCGTCACTAGAGGACAAGGTTAAGAGATGGAACAGACTTCCCCTATCGTTGGCAGACAGGGCGGCCATTGTAAAAATGGTGCTTCTACCGAAGTTCCTGTACTTGTTTAATAATATCCCAATCAAACCGCCCGCAGCCGTATTCCGTAATATTAACACACTGGTCCTTAATTTGTTGTGGGCGGGGAAACAAGCGAGGATGGAATTACGTACCATGACGCTGCCATATACTAAGGGGGGCTTCAGGGTGCCGGACTTTTATTTATATTACTTATGCGCGCAAGCGCAATACGCGCATTACTGGTTCCACGAGGTGCCCTTCTTGACACATGTGGCCGTAGAGGCGGGTGACACTGACCCTATCCCACTAGCCAACATATTGACACATAAACGCACTAAACTACATGAACGTGACATAAATCCAGTTAATACCACGGCTGAGGCATGGCGGCTGATAGGCAAGGCAACGCACAGCTTACCACTGTATGCACCGACACTTCCTCTGGCACATCACCCAGCTCTTTCGGTAACGCAGGAGCGGGTCGGCATGGATCTGTTCAAGCGGGCGGGACTAGACACTCTTGGGGACCTATACGATGGCGGGGTCTTCCTAACACTGGACAAGCTAAACTACATCACAAACCCGACTCCATTGTTCAGTTTCAACTACTATAGACTACAAAGAGCGCTTAGGGAACACTACCCGACACATCCGGAGGAACCTCCCACACTCGCGCCCCTACAACTACTCCTAACTACACCGACAGCGTCTCATCTAGTATCCAAACTGTATGCAACTGTACAAGAGGCGGTGGGGGCGAATACACACAAGGCTAGGGACAGATGGTGCGCTGGACTAGCAGAACCTCTCACTGACTTGGAATGGGATTCCTCCTGTGCGCTCACTGGTATGTTGACCCCTAACGGGAACTTGAAAATAATACACTACAAGTATTTGCATCAGGTATATCACACGCCTCAGAGATTACATAAATATGGTTTGCGAGATGATTCACAATGTTGTAGGTGTAAGCAAGATGATGCGGACTTCATGCATCTAGCGTGGCACTGCCGCAAAGTGGCGGGGTTTTGGGAATGCGTCATGCAGGTCCTGAACGAGATGCTGGGGACCTCTATGCTGTGTGATGCGAAAATCTGTTTGTTGGGCATTATCCCGCAACTTAGAGCATTGAAACGCAAATTTTGTGCTATAGCGCTTTTACTGGCTAAGAGAAGGGTGTCTATGCACTGGAATGGCAGAAGGGCCCCTGAGGTGAAGCACTGGATGAGAGATATGGTGTATTGTCGAGACACACTCGCAACGTATGAAGAAAAGCTGCCAGGTGGCTCTAGGCCCAAGGATTATTGGGGGTACTTGCGGGTGTATTTACTGGCACATGATGGTTCTGGATCGGAGACGGAGATAGAGGGACCTACAGATACGACACTGACAACTCAGAGTGAACAAGTTTCGTAATAATGGCACTGAGGAGGGAGGATGCTGTGACACAGAAGGATTATAGCAGACGGTGAACTAAAAGTTGGGGACTACATTGTTTGGTTTGTTTCAGTTACGGTACAAGATAAGAAAAAAACTTTGAAAATGTAAGATTACTGATTTATAAGTGAGCGAATACAGCACTGATATACATGTGGGTGCTATCAGACATTACGCCGCCGGTCCGTTGGATGTCGGCTGATGGGCCGTGTAACACTAATGCCAATGATTTTGATTTTTGAGTGCGGGTAGCCGGCCATTTATGGATGTAGGCATATGCACTGTATATGTTTACCCTTTTTTTTTCTGTTTGTAAGCAACATGAAGTGCATCAATCCTCTTACCTCAATAAACAAATAAAAAAAAAAAAAATTGATAGCAGCACGCATCAGCCTCCTCCTGCCTGACCTGATACTACCGGACCAGGCCGGTTTTGTCCCTGGTAGGGCGACGTCGCACAATCTTCGTACCTTTTTTTCGGTATATGACTCCATCCACGAAGACCTACCAATGGCTGCCATTTTTTTAGACGCCACCAAGGCATTCGACTCGCTCGAATGGGACTATGTGTTCAATGTTCTAGAGCGAATGGGATTCCCGCTTATATTTATTTCTTGGATTAGATTGTTATATACGCGTCCAGTGGCCAGGGTCCTCATCAATGGGAAATTGTCTTCGGACTTCCCGATCTCCAGAGGGACAAGGCAGGGTTGCCCCCTGTCCCCACTCCTCTTTGCTATAGCCACTGAACCCCTGGCTGCTAAACTGCGGCAGCATCATCGGGACAGTGCACTACGCTGTTTTCAGTGACAAATACTCGTCTCTATGTATGCTGATGATATCACCCTTTATGTTCGCCACCCTAGCGACAACCTACATCCCATACTCCGGGAATTTATACGGTTTGGTGCCCTTTCGGGAGTCCAAATTAACTGGAGTAAGTCGTGTGTCTTCCCCCTTACGGCCTCGACGAGTCAATTTCCGCTAGAGTTCCCGCTTGCCTGGTGTACAGGGGATTTTAAATACCTGGGTATACGTGTGGAGAAGAGTAGAGAAGAGCTGATTCGTGCTAATTATGGCACTGTGATGGACAAGATAAGTGACAATATATCCAGGTGGATATCACTCCCCCTTTCCATGGCCGGGCGGGCCTCATTATTTAAGATGGTAATACTCCCTCAGCTTTTGTACCTTTTTATGAACATTCCATTTCATCCCGGACCCTATTTCTTTCGGCTACTTCGCTCGGAGTTGCTCCGACTGGTGTGGGGTGGGAAGACACCAAGACTCAAATGGGAGATCCTAGTTCGGCCATTCTCGCAAGGGGGCTTCGGTATTCCTGATTTTGAGCTTTACTATAGGGCTGCTCAGGCCCACTATGCATACTTTTGGGTGCGTCAGCAGAGATATATGCCTCAATTAGCGGCCGAACACTGTTTGGCCCACCCGACTCCCATTGAAGGCGCACTCTATTCCCAAGTTGAAGGCAGAGACAAGACTCCTACCACGGTGTCTAGCACGGTCACGGCATGGAACTCCATTACTGTGCGGCTTGACCTGCACTTCCTATATGCTCCGCTATTGCCACTGACCTATCACCCACAGCTCCCGCTCCTGCAGGAAGCTGGCTTTCAAAAATTGCTGAAAAGCATACATGTCACTACATGGGGGGACTTGTATCGGGATGGCACCTTCCGGGACCAGTTATACGAGAGCATACAGCCGACACCTCTAGACCTGTTTTATTATATCAGGCTCAGACACGGGCTGCAGGCCATCACGCCTGACTTCCCCTGTGAGCCCCCGGTGCTTCTTCCCCTACAGAACATGCTGCTTCACGACAATCCCAATAAGCTGGTGTCCACACTCTATAAATCTGTCCGCGCTAACATGACCTACACTGCTCTGCCCGCTAGGCACAAATGGGATCAGGACTTGGCCTTGACTCTTACGGATGCACAATGGGAATTTTGCATGCAACAGACCGAGCGCATATCTTCCAATAGCCGTTATAGGATACTTCATTATAAATTCCTACACAGACTGTACCATACTCCAGCGCGCTTACACAGATTTCAGTTGAGGCCTACAGACACGTGTGACAGGTGTGGGGCTCCTGGGGCTGACTTCCTTCACCTTGCATGGGGATGTGCCGAAGTGAGCAGATACTGGACCCAGGTGTTTCAAGCACTGTCCAAAATGGTACACGTGACGGTGGATCCGTCCCCATTGTTGGCCCTTCTGGGGTATGTTGCACCACTCCAGGCGGCTCACCACAAATTTGTGGCGTGGCTATGCTTCTGGCTAAACGCAGGGTGGCCTGTAGATGGGGGAGAGGAAGAGCGCCCAAGTTTAAGGATTGGATGAGCGACATGGTATACTGCCAGGAACAATTGCATACTTATTCCGAGCTGTTGCCACCTACTTCTAGGCCTACAGATATTTGGGCCCCATTACAATGTTATTTGATAACTGACCCACTGGAAGATGACAGCGCTTGAGGTTGGGATGGTGGGACACTACGGTGTTGTTTCCTGGTCCTGAATTTAAAGTCCTGGACTGCCCTGTCTGGCTTGTTGTGCTTAATGCTCCCCCCCCCTGTCCCCCCCCCCTCTCTCTCCCCCTCCTCCCCATTTCTAGGCTCTCAGTGGTTTGCTCTCACTCCCACGATACCGCCCAGGTGTCTACCGGCCTACCACCTTTGATACTGAGGCCCGCCATTACTTCATTTATGGACTCATGGCTTTGCCAGCTACATACCTCCCACGGCCTGATATGCCCGCTCGAGCACACGGTATGCGCCCCCCCCCTGGGTTCGCCTAGACACTGCACATGTTAATGTTGACATAAAATATCTAAAAACGCAAGACACATTGATTTCACTGTGTAGACGCTGCACTTGTCACTTGGATGCTATTGTTTGACGCGATTGTATTCGCACCCATGCACTTCTGTCATTCTTTGTTCTGTATATATGCATTGATAGCGGCCGGCCTCCGGGTTGTTGGCGAGACGCTGTGTACTCCTGACAGTGCTCAATAAATGTTTTGCACCAAAAAAAAAAAAAAAAAGAAACCCATGACTGAGAGGAACGGAAAAGGAACATACGCCATATACACCCAAAATGGGAAGAAGATACAGAACAGCCCGGGCCAGTAAAAAAATGTCAGGGGTGGCCTTGGGGGTGTCATGGAAATGGTTCCAATCAAAATGTGAAGCAACCTCAGCTTCACGCAAGGCAGAAGTGGAGAAAAAACAGGTCACGCAGAGGCATAGACGAGGCAGGGCGGCCAAATGGGTCATTCATGCCAGACAAAGACAAGGAATGGCCACAAGGAACCTGAGAAAGAAAAGGGGCGGACAGGAGCCCGTGTCGCCCGTGTATAGCGAGAACTCAAGGAGGACCCAGACAAAGTACTGCAGGCCAAGACCCATACCTCTTCCCTTACATCTGCCATAAAGAAGGGCATCAAAAGAGTGGAGTGGATGGAAAAACTTGTAATTAAATTGGGGGGTTGGCAAGGGGGCTCGGGGGATGTAGAGGGAGTCAAGAAGGACCCCCTTGCACCACCTGTAGACTTGCACCACAGCACCAAGCATGGCAAATGTAGTCCCCTTTATGGGGTATGACAGCATCAGAAACATAGAGGAATACCAGTAAGGCATACAGTGTAAGTACCCTGACGAACAGGGAACAAGGCTACAGTGGATCTGCACAATACCATGAAAACATCTCAAGCAGGGCCTGTGTTAAAAGCAAGAAGACAGTGCAGCCACCGGCGGGGTCATCAACAGGGTCGGAAATGAAGACACGTCCCAGATAACAAGCAGGGACCACGACCTGTCATCGACAGGGTAGAATGCAAAAAGAAAAATACCCGCAATGGCTGGACACCACTCGGACGGCACGCAGAGGGACAAGTGAAAAAAAGAGCCAACTGGCACAGCCCTGTAACCGTGCACATAGAAGGGAAGACAGGAAACCATTCCCAGCCCAACCAAGTACCGGGGGGTGGGATGGAAGAAGACAGTATGGTAAGCAGATATTAAGATGTTGCTCCACTCCAGGGCCAAACAGATATTGACCGTCAAAAGATGTGTCCACAAAGGTGGACTGAACAGCCTCAGAAAAACCAGACACACATAGCCCAGCACGCCGGCGTAGAGCCACCGAAAGGGCCATTGCCCGTCCAACAGAATCGGAGGAATCCATGCCACAGCGAATCAGTAAAGTAGCCACCTGAGACTATAATGGATCAGCTGAGAAAGAGTGTCCTGAGAGTAATCAGGGACGGAGGGGAGAAGGCGTGAGACCGACTCCCACAGCAAATGAGAACAAGCATTTACAATGCAATAGGTCTCGCATTATTAAAGTTTGAGCTATTGGCATTGTAAATGAAATGCCTTTTATTCATTTGTTTTTAAAACTTGCAATCGGTGCATCAACACGCACTTTGAAGGTATAGTCCTTGCTTACGATGAGCAAGGCTGGCAGTAAAAGAGACTGCCAGACTTGCTTCTCATAAGCATGGACTATAAGTAACAAGCATTGCTAAAGCAATGCTTTAGGTCGAGACCTAAAAAAAGTGTGTACCAGGCCCTTCTCAGAAGGCCATTGCCGCTTGCACCACCTATTGTCCTTGCCCGCGCTACTATTGACAGTACCTACACAAAACAACTACTATTTATCACACGCATACAAGTGTGACAACCCAAATTATTCCAGGCTCCCAAACATTTAAGAAAGTCTTAGGCGGCATGTAGGAGTCATTTTAAATGTATATTGAATAATCAACTATTGTACAAATCACTAAATTAGACAAACAGCGCGACCAGGTGGAAGATGATTGTAGTGCCCGTGTTGACAATTAAGGGCATTGCTGAACATTGGAAACCACCTGCGCAAATTAAGCACAGGACCGACTCGAACCGGATTTTTAGAGAGTTGCCTGACAATGGGCAGAGCCATTCCCCCCTGCCTCCACAATTCCCCTGGCTTTTCTGCCACATGATTTGGGATGAGGGGAGGAAGAGGATAGGATAGTGGCAATAAAAGGCGGACGAGGTGATAGGGCTATTTAGAGACAGGTAGGTTAGGAGTTCAGGCATCTTACCGACTCCATAATCACGTGGGCAGACAGGGACAGGTCATAATTTTAATGTACTTGTATATGATGGAATTCGTTTTTTTGTGCTAATAAAGGTTTGTGGTATGGTGTTTTATTGCACGAGATCTACTCAACACTCGAATAGTCTGGCCTGATTGTGACTTCTATTCCAGCCCCAGCTTTCAGAGGCAATCTTTTATCAGAAACGCGAAAGCTTCTGAGGGTTTTCAGAGACAATGGCGTGACACTGACAATATGGCACCTATAACCCTAGCATTTAATAGGATTCTTTTTTATGCAGATTTATGTAGCACGAACTCGACCCAAAGGTATTGGAGCGCTTTACATGAGCACCGGTTACGTTACTCAAGGACACATTCAGGCAGGATGTGGCGAAAAGATCAGAGCTACCGATGTTAGATCTGGGAAACCGGGTTCAGTCTTATCACAATCACCCAAAAATGAATGTGTCCTTGTGTGACGTAACTGGTGCTCATGTAAGGCGCTCCAATACCTTTGGGTCGAGTTACCGCTATATAAAACTGCATTTGTGATCCACGCCTAGCCGTAGGCACTAGTCCATAGCCCTTCAAATGGCAAAGGTGGACGACTGACCCCTTACCGGCATTTCAGCTGCGATAACGTGTGTGATTGGCCATCACACTCCCCGACATAGTTTTAGGTGCTGACACGTGACTGACTTGTCCCAACCGGTCCAGAAATCAGTCAGGGGTAGGAGAAGAGATAATCTTAAGATCGGGTACCATCTGCTTCTGTGCTGCTGCGTCGGCTGTCTAAACTCCTCCCCCGGCTGCTGCAGTGGGGTTAGTGCCGGTCACGGCTCAGCGCGCCAGCCTTCCAGAGAATCGCTCAAACTGTCAATCAGCTGCTAAACACTGCACGGACGTGAGGACAAACCACAAAACACTAACGTAGAAACATGCACTCGTACAACTCGTACAACTTGCAAACAATGTGCAAATGTGTACCGCCATAATATGTAAACCAAAATGTGCACTGATACAACTGTATGCAAACGTGCGACACCATAAAGTGCAAAGAAGCAAGCCAGAAAAATGCAGATATAATGCAAATAAACACAATCATAACATCTGCTCCAACAATGTTTACTATTTGGAACTGGGGGAGCAGGTTCGAGTCTCCACATCCTGTGATTCTGAGAAAATCTATTAATCTCCCCGAGCAAACAAATAAAACAGTGTGTCCGTCTATAATGCAAATGGTGCTCATGTAAAGCGCTCCAATACCTTCCGGTCGAGTTAGCGCTATATAAAACTGCATAATAAATACATAAATGAAGTGTTCTGGAAGATCCTTGACATATAGTAACCAATAGCTGCCATGCTTTCTGGTCGTGTTAACTGTGTTTATGGGATGCGCAGGCAAGACTTTATAAAACCAGCAGAATCTGCGAAACTGTGTACATAATACTCTTTCTGACTCATCGAAAACCTAACGTCACAGTATTTTTCCGCAGTCTCTTAGAGCATTGGCCAGGAATCGCGTGGGGATTCGGCTGCCTGTGGCGGCTGGAACAGGGCTGACTCTCCAATTGATGGCACAGGCGCCAAAGGTAAGAAGGAGAATTCTCTGTAGCAGGACATGAGAGAGACGCCTGGTCATTCGCAACATCGGGTTAGACATCCGCAGTCTGCATTTTGAATGAGTCTTTTTACTCTTTACTATATAAAACATATATCAATATCTTCAGGTCGAGCTCGCATGACTGCAAAATAAACAAGTATGAGTTAGTGCAAATGGGATGTGTCACGCAGCAGTTCTGTGACACGATCTGTAGCCGGGGAGCCAACCGGTCTGTGCGTTCGTCATGTAAGCATCACCTCCTGCTCCCTGCCCTGCTGCTCTCCATCTACGAGACTCGCCGCCCAGACGTGGACGCTCTACCCTCCGCCCCCCGAGTCCTGCCCTCTGTGAGGCAGCTCTGCGGCTCTCCTTCCTGCTCCTCTCCCGAGATCCTCGACGGTGGTGTGCGGTGTTGTTCGGTGCTGCGGTGAGTACCACTCTCACCTGCTCGGCACCCAACAGGGCTCTGCGATGGAGCCTTCTTGGTTCCTTGTGATTGAACCCCATCGGTTTCACTTTGTTGTTTTTAATAATATTGCGCACGCTGCTGTTAAAACACACTTTGAAGACTTTTATTTCTTGTATGCCTTTAATAATGAACACTTCGCATGCTCAGGCGTCTGAAAAAATCTGTGGCGGGGAGGGAAAGTGAAACTAACTGCAGGAGGTTTGCAAGGGACCAGGAGATGGGCACAGCGAGCGCGTGTTCAAGCGCACAACCTGATCCGATTCAAGCATGCTGCGCGTGCCCATCTCCTGTCTCCTGGGAAGCAGAGCAGGTGACTATAGGTCTCGCAGGCGAGACAGCGCTTTCGTGCTGTAATCGCCAGGTGCGAGACCTAAAAATGGCTTGGAACACAAGCTTTATTAATAATTTCAATTTGGAAAGTGCAAACATATCACCCCTTTAAGGGTTTCAAGGCGCTGGGGGACATTGAGGAGATTAAATCAGCTACTGCCTAGAGTCACATGGTGTTGAGTTGAGCTGCCGCAGGGATTGAACCCTGAGCCCCGGAGTCAGCTGCTCTGGCCGCTGCACCACACCTCTCCCTTGAGGAACCGAAAGGCAGAGCTGGTAGCAGAAAAGATATATCGACCCAAAGCATCCAGACCTTTAGACTCCCTGTGTGTGGAGTAGGCTGAAGGGAAAGGCCGAGTGGGTCGTCAGGGGCAGGATGGTGTCTATGGGCTATAGACCGGTCCATTGATGCCCTTGAGACGGGTTTAGCCCAAGTGCCCAACAGAATATCAAAGAGGGTTTCACTGAAGGGAAGTGCTGGATTCGGACTCAGCTGGCCCTGTTGGAGCACCCCAAGTAGGGGATCAATGACCACTTCTACAGAAGGAAGCTGTAGCACCAGAACTACATCAACTCTTCGCAAACGCTGAATAGCCAAGCTAGCATCTGAAGTATGGCGAGGAGGCGAAAACAGGCCAGAGGATGGGGAAGAATTAAGGCCACTAGTGTCACCAAGGGCAGAAACTCCAGAGTAGGCTCAATCAAGTGATCACCCACATCACCAAAATATTTGTGTCTCAAGGAAAAAAAGAGTGGAGGCTCCTCTAAAAGGGGAGGAAGGAAGCCCGAAGAGGACTGATCCCCACCCCCCGATGCCATTCCGGACGCCGATACCTCGGCTTCAGGGAGTAGAGACAATGAAGGGGCAATCAATATCGGCGAGGTTGGTGCCGATAGTTTCAAACACAGGCATCACAGGTGGAAACCCCAAGGGGCTGTGCACCAGTGCAGAGTCTAGCATGAATTAGGAGGGTCCCGCTGACACCGAGGGAGAATCTTCCAGTTTGGAGTCAGTCGAGGTCGCACTGACGTACCCGGGGCCAAAAAGCGCACCTGAGGGAGGTTCAGAGCCAAAAATAGCATGGAGGAAGAGATAGTATTGATCATCTGAGCCAGAGTCATCCCTGTACAGGGAATACCAGAATGCGAGGCTCAGATTCTGGTTCCGACACCGGAATCAGAGGGTCCTAGTGTATGTGGTAGGAGTAGGCCGTGGCGCTGACCGCCAATGGCGTGACATACCAGGCAACCGCTAGGATGAAGGACTTGGGGAGCAGATCCTCGAGCGGTCCTCGGAGGAAGAAGAGGACCGCGACCGGCAAGTGGCTGTCGACCACAGCGTCGCCGACAGCTTCATTTGGCGCTCCTGTAACGTCGAAGACTGAAGCTGAAGACACGAGCCGCACCGTTCGGAGTCGGGGTGTGCGCCTAGACACCAAATACAAATAGCATGAAAGTGCGGGGTTGACCTCTTAGATCACAGGACCCTGAAGATATCCAGACGAAAGCACACTGTTTCATCAAGAATGATGAGGTAGGCCAAGATGGGCAGAGATACCGCTCTCCACATCCACACGGAAAGGAATAAACTGACGTCAGCACATCAGGAGAGGAATTAAATAGACAATGTCATGTTCAGTAGACAATCTTGTGCAGAGTAATGCAGCGCCCTCTACCTATGGCCAGAGGTATTGCTGTAGAAACATTTCTGGATGAAGTCTGGCGCCTGGGGATAATTCTACGGTAAAGAATCTACGGATAAACGTCTCTATAAGATACTTATCTTTGATAGATTTTCCAGGACTAGTCAATCCTTTTTAGGGTCACAAGACAATGTGTTCCAATAAAATCATCCTTTTTGTTTTTATGTCAGCAGCAGCTGCCACATGTTGGCAGATCCAGATATATTACCATGGTAGGCCAATCCCTCGTTATGGGACTATGACAAAAAAGTTTTGGGAGGGGGATCACTCCATAGTAATAGGCCCACAGGAGTGTAAACAATGTACAATCTCTCCTCACTTAATGCAAACGCTAATGCTTCTGCACCACTCAGGTTTTTAGAGCACTAGGTGAGCAGAAGAAAAAATTGCCCTTCACGTCTTTTGAGATTGGTAATAGCTGATGGAGGATACGATGAGGGAAAATGCAGACATCTCCGCTTTGGCATGGTGCAATGATAGCAACTCAGCTTCTGAGTGTTTAATTTAAGCTATGCTGGTTGCCTGTATTCTTCCAAACAGCAAGCACTTTGCATTTTGGACGACCCGCAACAGATAGTTTGAATAATATTCAACACTGCCAATGTTCAACTTAGAAGGCCCACTCTCCCTGGACGATTTGCTGCATGCAACAGTACAGACCTTGAGGTTCTAGAAAATGTCTTTGCATGAGTGGATGTAGATTAAGACCATGCAGTGATTCTTAAACTGTATTGAGATTTGAGCGGATGGGGCTGCTAGGTAAGGGCAATCAGAATCACTATGTCACTGTTGGGACACAACTTTCCCTTTTACAACTATTTTGATTTGAGGCGGTCCATTCAAAATGGCCCCAGATTACGCCCAGCATTCACTGACTTGTTGAATGAAAGCCCAGGTGTCCAGATGACATGGTAACCCTGAACTGGAGGTGTTTGCTCCAGCAGTTTTTGGGTGAGTGCAGTTTAAGTAGCCTCTGTTTTGTTCCTCTCGACATCTTTTATCGTACACCATACAGTATCTCTAGGGCTCAAGTTCATCAATTGGAATATGAAAGCTGAACATTCTGCATGTGTCCCTCTCCCCATTTATGACCCTCCAGGCCAGGGATTAATTTTGTTTCCTACGCGTACAATCAGGTTTAGTGAGTCAGAGTCCACAAGCCTGTCTGTTCTGGAACACAGTTGAGCGCCATGAGAACAGAATTAAATAGTGAAACCACATCGCAGGCGTCAAAGCAACGCCAGCTGGCATTCTGCAGCCTCGGTCACACCTACGTGATTTTCTTCTCTTGCTGCCAAGGCATTCTTGGCTTCTTAGTGCCATTAACTGTTAGATCGCAGTTCATGGCTTCTGCAAATTAAATGATCAGCGATAAGCGGAGACAAGTATGTTGTTTAGCACCCAGGCCACCAGGTTTAACTTTGAAACACACTTTGAGCGCGCTCCTTTGCAATGCTTGCACATTTACTGCAGCTGAAGCCAGTCCAACCATATGCTGCTCATAAAGGTATCAGTCTAAAAAAATACTTTTATCTGGATCGTTAAACAATTAACAAACTTAAGACTCTATTCCATGTTGAGATTATATTTGCCTTTAGCAAGTAACCACAAAACAGGCTATTTATGCTTAAAGCTATAAACAACTGTGACCCAGGAAGTAGGTTTCTACACAGATATTGAACGCATGCTATGCTAACTCTTCCTCCCTTCTTAAGGTCTCGCCTACAGAGTTTCAGATGTGTGAATATTGTGGACAGTGGGCTTTGGGATATTCCCTTGTTTATTATGGGTTGGCTTTTTCGTAAATCTCATTTTCTCGCTTCTTATTCAAACACCTTCCTTTGCTTTCTTGTGTTTATCCCTACACTGGAGAATAAGCTCTTCATATCCTTTCGACTGGATAGCTTGAATCTTTCCACAGCTCTACCTCAGGGAACTACTTTTTTCTTTTCCTTTTAGCACTCCATGGGAGTGCAAGTTTTCATTTGCTCTCCTCCTCCCCGGTTTGCCGCATCCACCTTCACATCCCCACTGTGTGTGTTGCTCTCCCACTAACAAGCGGGTCCATTGCTTCCCCTCCTTTCTTTGTCTGCTATTTTTTAAATCTCCACCCCAGTTCGCAACAGCTCATTATCGGTGTTTACTTGCTCCACCCACTACTCAACTCCATTGCTGCTCCTTTGCCCATGCCATCTCAGTTTTTCAAAAACATTTTTTAGATCCGTTTTTAGGAGGGCCCAGCAGCTGCAATTTACTTGTTTCTGCTATTGTGCTGTTGCACACTTTTTTTGTAAGTTTATCACTTCAAAATGGGGGCATTATTTTTGAACAGTAGCTTAAAAAATTTTTTTTGTGTCCTGGCATATGCATTTGCATATGGCTCAAAACAAACGCCAATCAAGACAAACTTCGTCTATAGAAAATTAACAGATTATACAGGTCAGCTATCAAAAAAGTAAAGAAATGGGACTATTCAGACAGAATTAAAATTGCTAAATGTGCAAATAAAGAATTCTCTAAAACATTCAACGAATTTCGTAAACCGAATTGCCGCAGAAGGAGCTCATCCCGTTACAGTATCTGCCCTCTTTGTCATCGGGGATGACCTGAAGAACACAGATGACCTCAACGGGGTTGCAGCGCTACTTCTCTTGGACCTCTCAGCTGCCTTTGACACGGTTGACCATTACACTCTGATATACAGACTCTACGAAGCCGGCATAGAGGGGATTGTTCTAGACTAGATCACATTCTACCTTTGCAAAAGAACTAATGTCATCCATATCCCAACTTTCTCGTCCAAACCGCACTCCAAATAAGCAGGGGTCCCTCATCTCACCAATGCTTTTCAATTTCTACATAAAGTCATTATCAGTACTGATCAATCAATTTCACCTCACATGCTATAACCATGCAGATGACCTGCAAATACTCCTTCAACTGGAATGCCCCAAAGACATTGGAAACTCACAAATTTTCAGTTGTCTCAGACCCGTGGATCAACGGATGACATGGAGCCATCTCAAATTGAATGCTTCCAAAGCGGAAATACTCACCTGTGGCGATTGGAAACATTATGACATGCTCGCCACCTGATGAACTGGGATCACAGTCTAAAGTATCGAAGGAAGTAACAAACCTCAGAATGACCATGGACTCCAAGCTATCGATGAATGCCCAAGTGGACAAACTAGCAAGATCAGGTTTTGTTACTATAATAACTCTGTGACAAATCTTCCCCCATTTGGGATTTCCACACAAAGTCCAAGCTACCATCTCCCTTGTTCTGTGCACACTTGATTAGGCCAATAGCCTCTTCCACAGATCACCTTTAACGAGCATGAAAAGACTACAACGGATTCATAACTCGGCTGCAAGACTACTTTTACATATCAAACCGCGAGAGCACATAGAAATAAGGAGGGACAAGCATTCTCTAATCATGTGCTAAAACAGAGAGGAGACTTCGCTGTTTTTAACTTCAGAAAGTTAGCTGTACGATCAAAGATGTGTACCTAAAAGTTGCTCACGCAAATTTAAATGGATCTGCTGCCTTGGTACATATGGCATTCTAATTTATACAACATCAGTTAGCCAAGCCATCGTTCCATTAACTGTTAATCAGTTCTACTTAATAATGTGAGGCAAATCTTAAATTAAGTGGCCTGTGTGTGTGTCCGGTTGCCATCCATGCATAAGTTTTAGATTTGGCAGTGAATTGTTCACACAGATTTGTGTTTGCTCACTTCAAATAGAAGCTGAACAAGTTGTCAGGCTGCTCTGAATCCGAAAACTATTTCATTTTGCCTATACCGCTGTTTGACCTCCGCTTTAAGCATGGGGTATGTGGTTTTGTGCAAACACTGGTCAATTATCTTAAATTCTTCAGAATTGCAGCCTAACACAGTGGCAAATATATAATTAGAAATATACAAAAATCCTATTTTATTTGTCTTCAATTATTTTTGAGCTTGCATGTAGATTGGTGAATGTTACAATGAGCCAATGTGTGTATAAATATATGGATGAGAGAGTGCATACATGTATATCACTGGGTGACGTTGATAGGCGTCAATCCCAAGCCCCGCCCCCTTCGTACATTATGCTTATGAGTTAGCGGAATGTGTCTAACTAATTACTTGCATTTACGCATTTACGTTTATGTTCTCATTATGCAGTTATTCACTTATGCGTGTGATATCGTTTGCAGTGTTCTTAGCTTAGCATGTGTGCCACCATTTTGAATTATTTCTCTCTGCGTGCAAACTGTACTTGCTCATTCCCCCTCCCGTAGGAATAAGAATAACTCCTCGTGTCAGCATATATGCATTTCTTGGTTTACTGTAGCTGAAGCTCCTGCTAGCGAAACTCCTTATCAGGCCGTTCTCATGCGCTGGGGATGTAGCGGCCTGGCTCTGTGTCCTTGGGAGATGATAACAAGTGTTGCTATTGCAGGTGCAGATGCCTCTTGTATGAGGCCATTGTCCACACTCCTGGTGGACCAGTACTTTTCCATTATGGGCGTGTTTTACTCTGCCTTCTCGTAATATAATGCATCACCATGATGATGGGAGGCAGTCCTTCTCGGCACACTCCTAGGGGTGAGGTCGATATAGGGCCCTCTCATATGGGAGTTTGTGGCCTAATAAACTTGTTTTGTTTATTCTTCTCCACTGTCCGGCTGACTCATTTTGGTAACTATAAGTGAGTGAGGTAAGTCACTCTGGTGGTATTTTGGCCACGCTTATCAGATGGCGCCCGAATAGGGACTCCGCGATTAGGACCTTTCTCACCCGTAAGTGGGTAGCAGAAGGCCGGAGACCCCCTGGTCGGCACGGTGGGCCCGGGTACCCACTTTGATGCCGAGCTTGGTTCTCGCAGCGCTGCCCCACCCTGCTGATCGGAGGAGGTCTCGGTCCATGATCCTACGCCGGAGTCCGGAAGGCGGAACCTTGGAGCTGACCGTGTTGGTCCAGCCAGCCGGAAGTGGAGAACGGTAGAGGTCGGGACCGCGCACGAAAGGTAAGTGGTCCGACCGGTGATTGAGGGGGCCGGAGTGCTCCGTGAGACCGGTGTGTCTCTGGTGATTGGAGGAGCCGGTGTGCTTCTGGGGCTAGTGTGCTCCGGGAAACTCAGGGCGTGGATAGCGCTCTGACAGACTTGATGGAGATTGGGGAACGAGGGTTTGTGAAAATCCGACTGGATAGTACTGCGGGTTGGTGAGCGGCTTGCTGCGCGAGGATTTTGGGCTCGCCCGAACACCTAATGTGGTGATTTAAGGGAGAGTGCCGGGTCCCGCGTGGTGTGGCACCTGCCGATTTGTAGTGCTGCCCGGGAAACGGATTGGTTTCCCAGTCTCGGAACAGCGGGTGTAGGCTGTTCAGTCTGCGGTAGTGTCCAGGTTTCCCAGGACTTGGTCGACGGGCCTTGTCCCATTTTGGTAACACGTGTTTTGGTACGGATTCTATTTGATTGATATATGTATATGATACTGTGAATTTTTACTGTGTTGTTGTGTGTTGTAAGAATACAAAATGCCGTGCTTTAGTAAATTGCGGTTTTTCGGGTGTTGTGATGAGGTTTCAGATGCGAGATTGGCTAAGAGCCAACCTGCCCCACAGGAAGGCTCTCCAAATTTCGACATGTACGTCAAACACGGCCTGCCTCCTATTTTGTTTTCCTCTTTATGGCATAAGTATACAATGGATAATGTGGATTTGCAGTGGCCCCTACTAAGCTCTTTTGATGCGGCAAAATGAGACTATATACAAGACAAATTATTTGCTAGGCGCAGCCGCCAGAGTATGTTTGATTCTTTGCGAATGTGGCAGAAGGAGGCACGGGAACGGCAGATAAGGGAGGAGAAGGTTGCTCAGAAAAGATCGGCTCAGACTATGGCGCAGAAGGCGAGGGAACATACTAAGAAAGAGAATGAGCTGCGGATTGAGCGAGCAGATAGGCGTTTTAGGTTATTGGAAAATAAGTGCTATGTGGTAAAGGAAGAGGATGTAGACGAGATGGAAGATATTTTGAGCGCCCGACCTCCTCCCCCATATGCTCCACAGCCGCTATACCCTGTGCTCGGAGATTCCGCCCCACAGGCGGTGGTTTCAGTTCCCCAAGTCAGCGCCCCTCCCTTGTCCGGTACACCTGCTTCCTCTGCAGGGGGACCTACTTCCCCTTCTAACGCGGCACCCTTGCTCCCTTTCTCGGCGGCGAGCCCTGCGTCTGCTGCGCTATCCCCGGTGTTCTCTGCTGGCCCTGCTATCCCCACTGTTTCTGCCAGCGCCACTCCTCAGAGCGCGTTGCGAACACCTGCTAGAGGAGCGGAGGGAGGACTACTCCATCAGGTACGAAAGTTACTCACACGTGCTACTGTACCCCTAGACGAGAAGACAATGGTAGCTAATCAAGCTTGTCAATGGGCCAGGAATAACATTTATTCACTAGAGGATATTTGGTCTACTATGAAGGATTATGAGCCTTTGATGCAGCAGCATGCTTTGTGGCACATGTCAACAACCTTAATAGCGTTATGGGAGCAGGGATATGGTGGTGAGGCGCCAGCGATCCTTCGCGATATTAAGGCTCATGCTTACAGGGCTAATACTGGAGCGGGGGAAGTGCTCCGTAGTTTGAGGTATTTGTTGGAGTACAGGAATGAGCTAACAGCAGCAGGTGAGACCCACTTCCCGGGGATACATCCAATGCGTGAAGTACACCCTATATTTCACCCTGAGGTATCTGAAATAATAGACCCGACCACCTTGGCAGTAACTAGACCACGTGTAGATGCTCATTTCCAAGAACAATGGGTGTATACGCCCTGGAAAAGGAGCGAGGTATTAGCTCTGAAGGCGCAGTTACCCGACTCTAGGAAAAATCCAACGGCTTATTACAAGGAATTAACAGAGGCAGCATCCTCAACAGTAATGACGTTAGCAGATATTGAACTGTTTTTCGGATTATTAGTCCCCGTGGATGTGTGGAGACAGGTGAAGGGTTCGGAACATAGAGAGGAGTTAGGCGGAACTTGGGCAGAATTTACAGATTGGGATAAGGAACGTAAGCCAGGCGAAAAGCCGAAACCTGAGATACTAGCATTACCCGGGCGCATAATTAAATATATGCATTCACTCATTCCTCCTAAAAAGGTAGATTGGGATAAGTTAACGGCTTGCAAACAGAAGAAGGATGAGGCAGTTTCAGATTTCTTCACCCGCTTTGAGGAAACGTTTATGGATTTTAGCGGACAAGGTATCTCTCAAGATGGAGGGCTCCGTCTTTTTGTCAATAGATTCGTCACGAATCTGCTGCCAGAAATATCGGCCCGACTGCAAGCGTCTGAGAGTACATGGACAACATCTACCCCCTCAGGCATTTTGAGCATGGCCCAGTACTATGAACATAGAGAGAACGAGAATAAGGACAGGCAGGAAAAGAAGGCGAAAGATTTAAAGACGAAGGTTTTGTTGCAGCAAGTAGCGAAGGGCAGAGGACGGGGAGCCCCGCCTGTGTCAGGTGGACGGGGAAGTAGCTTCGGAAGGGGAGAGAGAAGAGAGCGTTTGGGACCTAACCAGTGCGCTAACTGCAAACAGGAAGGGCACTGGTGGAAAGATTGTCCACTACTACGGTCCCAGGCTGGACCTGGTAGGGGACGAGGTCGGGGAGATGCGAATAGAGACACTAGACAGTCCGAGGAGGGCAGGAGACCGGGAGGAAATTACTTTGACGGAGGAAAGGATAGACAACATTCTCAGAGAGAGGGTGATGATGGCAGGGATAGACAGTTCTACAATGATGCGTACGCCATGGATGATTTCACAGGATTTTCCTATAACTAGGACAGCGTAGGGCAGAGTGAGGGACCTGTTTCTGTGGATGTTGATCAACGTGGGCCTTATGTAACGGCAGACTTGTCGGGATCCCATCAGAAATTTTTATTGGATACAGGTGCTACGAAAAGTTCTGTAGCACGTTCTCAGGTTCCAGGGGCGGCTCTGTCTGGCAAGACTAATGTTTCAGTGGGGTTCTCTGGTACCCCGGTGGTTAGCCCCATCTCCAAGCCGTTGACAC
This sequence comes from Lissotriton helveticus, assembly GCF_964261635.1. Lineage (NCBI taxonomy): Eukaryota > Metazoa > Chordata > Amphibia > Caudata > Salamandridae > Lissotriton > Lissotriton helveticus. The sequence continues at coordinate 398,035,792 of NC_136063.1, forward strand.
TTACGATTGGCCCCTTTACTGTTGACTCCCCTTTTCTTTTGACTTCGAATTGTGGTGAGAATTTGTTGGGTTTGGATTTGTTAAAAAGATTGCATGCAACGATTTACTGCTCTCCGGATGGTGTGTACCTCACGATGGGTCCTTCTGTCGCGCGTGCGCAGCAATGTTTTTCTAAGGATGAGTCCCTCCCAGTTGAGTTCAGAGATGTCCCTCCGAGTCTGTGGGCCAGTAGCGATACTGATGTGGGAAAAATGGACATTGCACCGGTGTCCATAAATGTTAGGGTGGGAGCGAAACTGCCTCGCATACCTCAATATAAGATCTCTAGAGATGGAGAGAGGGCTCTGTTGCAGATTATACAGGATTTGATTGGATCAGGGGTGGTCGAGGAGACGGACTCGAATATCTGTAATAGTCCGATACTTCCGATACTTAAAAGGTCCTCAGGTGACACGGGTAAGAATACACCCGATGTCTATCGTTTTGTGATTGATTTACGCCATGTAAAGAAAGTGGTTGAGCCCCAGTACCCAGTGGTTTCTGACATTACTACCATTTTGACTATGATACCTCCGTCAGCTAAATACTTTTCAGTGTTGGACCTTAAGAATGCGTTCTTCAGTATACCTGTACACCCAGATAGCAGGTACCTCTTCGGATTCTCATTGGCTGGACGCAGTTTTAGATTTTGTAGAATTCCTCAAGGTTATACAGAAAGCCCTAGTATTTACAGCCAGGCATTAAAAGCACAGTTAGATGATTTGGAGCTCCCGCAAGGAAATGTTTTGTTGCAATACGTGGATGATCTTCTCATCGCCTCTGATACTGAGGAGGGGTGCCGTGAGTCCACTGTTAAATTGTTACACCATTTGGCTCGCAAGGGACACAAGGTGTCTCTCCCTAAATTCCAATACTGTCGACAGGAGGTCACTTACCTCGGTCACCTCCTATCGAAGGACGGGAGAAGGCTGACACCCGAACGCGTTAAGGCAATAACTAACATGGCAGTACCCAAAACACAGCGAGAGGTGCGAGCATTCTTGGGTATAACATCGTACTGTCGTCAGTGGATACCCAATTATGCTTTACTAACAAAACCCCTGCTATATCTGACCACGAAAGAGGTGTGTGAGCCCCTACCTTGGACACCTGCATGTCAAGAAGCGTTTGAGTTGTTGAAGACTGCTCTATGTTCTGCACCCGTTTTGGGAACACCCAATTACCAGAAGCCTTTTGTACTCTATGTGCACGAGGCGGAAGGTTGCGCGTTGTCTGTCTTAACACAAGATTTTGGAGGGAAACAGAGACCGTGTGCCTACTTCTCTGCAATGCTCGACAATGTGGCAAGAGCGCTTCCGAGCTGTCTAAAGGCTACAGCGGCTGCTGCAGTCTCGATAAGACAATCGGCAGGGCTCGTACTGGGTTCAGCTCTTACGGTAATGGTGCCACATGCAGTGGACATTTTACTAAACAGAACACAGACGCAGCATTTAACTAGCGCTCGTCTGACAGGTTATGAGATGACATTATTTGCCCCACATGTGACGATAAAAAGATGTGCTACCCTGAATCCAGCCACACTGTTGCCTCTCCCTTCAGATGAGAAAGATGGTGAAGTGCATGACTGCCTGTTCCGAACAGAGGAGGAAACAAAAGGGAGAGAAAATTTGACGGATAAGCCCCTAGATGACCCTGACGGAGAGTTGTATGTTGATGGGTCTTGTTTTAAACTAGCGGACGGCACCACAACAGCAGCATATGCAGTCACGACATTACAAACAGTGGTGGAAACTTCTAGAGTCCCGTATAACTCAGCCCAAGCTGCCGAGATAATAGCGTTAATGCGTGCATGTGAACTGAGTGAAGGATTGGATGTGAACATTTATACTGACAGCCAATACGCCTTTGGCGTGGCTCATAGTTATGGAAGATTGTGGGCAGAGAGGGGATTTTTGACATCACATGGACAACGAATTCAACATGGCCCATTGATATTGCGCCTGTTGACGGCTCTAACGCTTCCCAGAAGATTAGCAGTCATAAAGTGCAGTGCACACAAAGCGGTGGTTGATGATGTAGGGCGGGGAAATGCGTTTGCAGATCAGACAGCCAAAGAAACTGCCAGGAACAGACTCCCGCGAATGTTTGTGGCTGGACCGGCTAGATGGGTACCAGACATTAATATGTTTACAGATACTGTACAGAGTGTGCGGAACATACAGGAGAAAGTGACTGAGGAGGAGCTAAGGGAATGGAAGGATGGAAAGGGACAGTTGGATTCGGATGAGTGTTGGACGGATGTGACGGACAAAAGACGATGGTTGCTCCCAAATGCATATGTCCTCCCAGTGGTGACAATGGCTCATGGACCGGCTCATATAAGCGCCAAAGGAATATGTAAATTATTAGACCCAGTATGGAGTAATAAGAACATTTCCAGGGTGGCCACACGTATGGTACAACAGTGTATGATTTGTTTACGACACAATCCTGGGAAGGGAACACCTGTCCCTGTGGGTAATTTTGCACCCCCAACATACCCCTTTGAAGTAATACAGATGGATTACATTGAAATGGAAAGAGTGAACAACCTTAAGTATGTACTTGTGGTGGTGTGCGCATTCAGTAGGTGGGTGGAGGCCTTTCCAACGAAAGACTGTACAGCCATGTCGACAGCTAAAATGTTGATCAAGGAATACTTTAGCAGGTTCGGGTTACCTAGGGTGATCTGGAGTGATAACGGTACATCCTTCAATGCAGAACTGATGAAAAATATATGCAAGGGACTACAAATCTCTCAAAAATTCCACGCAGCCTTACACCCACAGGCTGCGGGTTTGGTTGAAAGATTTAATGGTACGTTGAAATTGAAAATGGCCAAGATACAGGAAAGTACTGGGTTGCGCTGGCCAGACGCTCTTCCCCTTGCTCTACTCTCCACACGAGTTACAGTAAATTCCAAGACAGGTGTTTCTCCCCACGAAGTTGTATTCGGCAGGCCAGCAAATGTGTGGGGAGTTCCTAGACCTAAATGTTTCTCAGAAATAGAATATCCTCTGTTGACAGACTACTTGTATGCTTTGACTAAAGATCTCCATTCTGTTCATCAGCAGGTAGCAGACACACTGAAGCCGCTGCCTGAGGGGCCCGGCCACGGCATCAACCCAGGGGACTGGGTCGTCGTTAAGAAGTACCAGCGGAAGTCCTGTTTGGAGCCCAGGTGGTCTGAGCCGCGGTTGGTGCTGCTCACCACCCGCACCGCACTTCGAGTGGAGGGCCGTAAGGCGTGGACGCACGCCTCTCACGTGAAGAAAGTTCCACTGCCTTTGCCCTATGATGCCTGGGTAAGAGGTGGCATTGCAGATCACGAAACAGAATCGTTACCTAAGTATCTCCCTTTCTCTGATGCTGTGTTGATTGGGGAGGAGCACGACGACAAAGCACGGAAGCCAGCCCTGAGTACGAGTAGCGAGGCTTCTATCGGTCACGGTGCTCCAGTGACCGAAGCCACCTCTTTTCCAAACGATCCACCAATTCTGTTTTCAGACCACGAAGTGCGAGGGAGCACTCGCTATAACTTGCGGCCCAGGAAAGAGAGGCAAACGCATTGAGCACTGGAAGAAGGGCTGAGATAGGGATAGGAGTGGACTATAGTGGATAGGTTAGTGTAGCAATAGGGATGGACTGCTGAAAGGAGCCCTGGTGCACTTCTGAAACATTGCTTCTGAGACATTGCTGGATGGAACATTAGAGTTGAACGTGGGCCCAAGTTTAGTGCTCCTGAGTCACTGCAGTTGTGTGACTCCGTCGAGGGAATAGGGTTTGCGAAGTTGAAAGCCTGCCTATGAGGCTTTAACGGACATAGGGAGAACAGCCCACCGAAGGGTGAAGAACCCCTCTGGCCGGTTTTGGAGTGTCTGAACTTTTAGTAGTGTCCCTAGTTTTTGAACTTTTAGGATATCCCTTGCCCTGTTCTTTAGCAGAAATGTACCCTTTTGGTCGTCCAATACCCGATGAGGAACAGCCTTTTGCTGCTCCCCGCAGACCAGAACCAGATTCACCATGGCGTGCCCTATCACGAAAAAGTAAAATTGTGGTTATTGTGGTGCTCATTATCGTCTTTCTGATCATGCTTGGAATACTGTTTTTTCTAGACAAAGCTTACCCAGTCCACAAAATGGTTCCTACCCCTTCTCCCTTACCAGAACATAATATGGTTACTGTCGATTATGGTGAACAATGTATGAGAAAAGGTTACCGTGATAATGTCTTCATAAAAACGTTACATCATGCACACGCTGTATACAATGTGACAGATTGCTGGGTATGTGGGTTGCTCCCTTCTGCAGCGTATAAGAAGGACAGGTTATTGGCACTGCAATTGACCCCTGTGAATAGCTGTGTGGGCTGGTATACCTTGATAGGTAGGGTGAAGTTTTTTCAGCAGCCTGACTCTCTCACCCCACGACTACCTGACAGTAAGTCTACACTGACGATGCGGGTACGCCCTTTGCCTCCCTCATCCCTTGGACGATTATTTACTGATGGACGTTTTGACCAAACATTTTTAGAGACTTGCTCGAAAAAGTTGGACAAGTTTCTGATACCTAATGACACTGATAAGATACGAGAGAGTTTTCTACAGTTAAACTCTTCTCTAGCATACCGACGCCCTCCTGCTACAAACAGTAGTGGTCATTCTATAGTGCCCCTAGCAGTAGTGGGACCATCACCTTATTTCTGTATAAAGGGTAAAGGTCCGATAAAGGTGGGTGATAGCGTTTGTAATGTGACTACCTCGATTAGATTGACCCTTAGCCCTTCGCTTGTCACTCCCCCTAATGTCTACTTTGTGTGTGGAGATAACGGGTACCTGTGGTTGCCTGAGGGTTGGGGTGGGACATGTTACCTAGCGTATTTACTCCCTCCTGTTTATGTAGCACCTTCAGATTATCATAAGACACATAGGAGGTTTGACGCGGGGCAAGGACAGCGAACAAGGAGGGAACTTCAAGTTGATGATGTTGATCAGACAGACACCGCTGGGCAGCAGTTTAATGATTTCTCTAAAGGCCTGTTGCCATTCTGGGGTCCTATTTTTAATAGTAGGTCCATCAGACGTCTTTCACGGGTTATGGAAAAGGTAGTGAACACTGAAGCTGATATTGCAGCTAACATGTCACTAGAGATGCAGGCTATGAGATTATTTACGATCCAGAATAGAATGGTTCTTGACGTCATCCTGGCAGATAGGGGTGGAGCTTGCCGCGTCATTGGGACGTCTTGCTGCGTGTATATTCCTGACTCCGCCCCGACAGTTAACTTGGCTGTGCAGAAACTTCATAGGTTGGCCGCTGAACTTCATCAAGATAATGGTACCTGGTCCCTACAGACATGGTTGTGGGGTCTTTTCTCTTCCTGGGGTTGGAAAATATTCATGGTCATTATTGGAGTTATAGGTTTTCTACTGTCATGCTGCCTCTGCGTTTACTGCCTTCCCCCTTGTTGCTCCATGTGTGCCAGCAATATGAAAAAGTCTGCGAAAAGATTGAAACAATACCCTGTCTCCAATGATGTTGAGCTTACTGATGCGAATTGGTTGATACTGATTCATGATGATGTTCTGGTTTAAGTATGTCTTTCCAGTTTTTCCCTGCCCATAGATTTTTGCTGTAAAGGCCCTCCTTTTGGTTAATAAATGGAAACAAACGTGTTAGCCACAGTCCGCTAAAAGGAGGGTCTGATAGGCGTCAATCCCAAGCCCCGCCCCCTTCGTACATTATGCTTATGAGTTAGCGGAATGTGTCTAACTAATTACTTGCATTTACGCATTTACGTTTATGTTCTCATTATGCAGTTATTCACTTATGCGTGTGATATCGTTTGCAGTGTTCTTAGCTTAGCATGTGTGCCACCATTTTGAATTATTTCTCTCTGCGTGCAAACTGTACTTGCTCATTCCCCCTCCCGTAGGAATAAGAATAACTCCTCGTGTCAGCATATATGCATTTCTTGGTTTACCTTAGCTGAAGCTCCTGCTAGCGAAACTCCTTATCAGGCCGTTCTCATGCGCTGGGGATGTAGCGGCCTGGCTCTGTGTCCTTGGGAGATGATAACAAGTGTTGCTATTGCAGGTGCAGATGCCTCTTGTATGAGGCCATTGTCCACACTCCTGGTGGACCAGTACTTTTCCATTATGGGCGTGTTTTACTCTGCCTTCTCGTAATATAATGTATCACCATGATGATGGGAGGCAGTCCTTCTCGGCACACTCCTAGGGGTGAGGTCGATATAGGGCCCTCTCATATGGGAGTTTGTGGCCTAATAAACTTGTTTTGTTTATTCTTCTCCACTGTCCGGCTGACTCATTTTGGTAACTATAGGTGAGTGAGGTAAGTCACTCTGGTGGTATTTTGGCCACACTTATCAACGTAATGAATCAACAACGCATACAAAATAACTAGTTAGTACATATACATTTAAAATGCCACACCTATTGCCTCTGCCATGGCTTGATTTTAAACGAAATATTATTTTGCCAAAGCTTTATTTCTTGAAGCAGGGACCAGGCAGCTCCACAGACATTGCTTCTAGTTCCTGGCTTATGCTTGCAGTTCGCTGCTTGCAGTTCACTGCATGCAGGGAGGAAAGGGGGGACGAGGACACAGCTTTTTAAATGGTTTTAAAAAACGTTCAAATCTGGGCACTTGTGCGTGCTGCCCTTGTGTTTGCCTGCATATACACGCGACAGGCATCTATCTTTGCATTATTTTTGGTGTCATTGGGAAAAGAAAATCCAGTGGATTGTCCTTTGGATGTAACTCTCTTACAAGCTACTGTGTTTTCTAGTCCCACCAAGAACTCTCTAAATGAATTCTAGCTTTAAAAGTGTTCAGTGTTGCAGTGATGTCATTCTGCCAACTGGCTAAGACGTCCTCGCACTGGATGGAAGTCAAGATGGCGCGCTTTCTGTCTGACACTTTCTCTCAAGATTCTGTTATGCGTTTCCCTGATTTACATAAAATAAATAACAAACCCGGTGTGAGTAAACGTCTGTAGTTAACAAGTCGAGTGTTATCTCCTCATGATAAGTGTCAGTTTGTGGCGGGGAGAAATTTAGATCAAACACTCAGACGCGTTCAGTGTTGATGCAGACGGGACAGGAACCGCAGGGGTGAGGGAGATGACAACATTCTGATTAATGAAGGAGTCAGGTGAACGCTGAGAATGGGTTGAGGGTTGAGCTAGTTAATGCTTAAACATCTATTTCAATTCTAAACAGCTCTAGTAAAGAGAAAATACAGATGGAAATTGCATTAATGCGTGCCTAAAGCCACCAGAGGGATTTCCACGCTAAAGAAAACACAAACAAAAACATTTAAAAAAACAAGTAACCCGAGACGAGAATGCAGCCTGCCCTCGCAGCTGTTTAAACAAGACGTGCAGCCGCGAACAAGGGGAGTTGTGCGTGCACGCGAAAGTGGAACGCGAAAGTGAAACTGATTGCGGTCCAGATGGCGCCTCGGACAGTGAGAGGCTGCAGCAGCACTCCGAGAACATGAAGCTGATGAGGAGGGAGTGGGAGAAGGGCGGGGGTAGGGGAGGGGATTCAAACGAGAAAGCCAGATGGCAGCTGTGTAAGTCGTGCGCGCTTGTGCGCGTAACAGCAAGCTGGTGGCCGGCAAAAGCCTGTAGGATGCTCTTTGAAAACCCGCTTACTAAATGTCTCGCCAGAGCAGCGCATGCCCTGGCTCAGTCGAGACCTAATAAAAAAAACACATGGGCGGCACATCCTTCTCTGTTCAAGCAGCCAAACTATGGAACTCATTACCCCCGCACCATAAGATCCACGGAGAACCACCTCATCTTCAGAAAATGACTCAAGAATTGGCTATTCCCCACATAAGCACCTTACACATACAGAAATATACAGCATATCCCTTTGTATATAAGGATTTATTTGTGCTATAGATATGTACCTATATATGTGTATTGTTGTGTAAACGTGTTGAATAATTATGTTTTAAAACAAATTAATAAAACGAATTGTTAAGTACAACAACACTTGAAAGATGGAATTTATTTAATGCATGTTTAATCTACATATACTTCTTTTATGCATCTATATACTTTCCATGTACTTATGGATCTATATATTTATTACTTTTCTTCTAATTCAGCGTATCCAATGCACTACCCTATTTCACACCCAATACCTCTCTCAATATATCTTCTACCTCAACTCTCTGACTCACCTCAAACCTCTTTCTATTACTCTTTCCAGTGCACTACCCTATTTCTCACCCTATACCTCTATCAATATATCCCCTACCTCCACTCTCACATTCATCCCAAACCGCATACCACTACTATGATCCTCAAAATAAACCTTTCTAGATTCTTCCCTACTCTACCCCTCCTTGCATCATCTCATACCTCTTTTTACTATACCGATCCCCCCAAACAAGCCTTTCTAAACCCTTCCCTCTGACTCTTCCACTCCACATACTCATCCCAAGCCTCCTCCTAATGCTATGACCTCCAAAACAAAAAAAAACAAAAAATCCTTCCCTCTTCAATCCTTCCACTATCCTTTTCAATCCAAATAACAGACTAACATGTCCACTCATATTTCACTATACTAATCCTTTATAGGTTCCAGGGTAGCGTGCTACTCGCTGAAAAAAACACCTCATCAGGGGTAGCAAGCACTATATAGATGCAAACTTTTTCCCACTTCTATCCCTCCGCTACCCTTCTCAATCCAAATAACTAACATATCCACCAATCAAATTACTTTCATATTTAACTATACTAATTCACCACTAATCCTTTATGGGTTCCAGAGTAGCGTGCTACTCGCCAAAAAAGAGCTTCAACACTCCATCAGTGGTAATAAGCGCTATATAAATGCAAACCTTTTTCCCTCTTCTATCCCTCTGTTATCCTTCTGAATCCAAATAACTGACTAACATATCCACCACTCAAATTACTTTCATATTTCACTATACTAATTCAACACTAATCCTTTATGGGTTCCGGACTAGCGTGTTACTTGTCAAAAAAGCGCTTCAACGCCTCATCAGGGGTAGTAAGCACTTTATAATTACAATACAATACAATACGCATAGGTCATCACACTGGGTCCCCTCTAGTGTCAAAATGCATAGTTATGTATGTCCAACAAAGCATGCATGTATTCACATAAGTGTAATGAGATTATGCTATTTTTTTAAGATGACATTCCGCATCAGTAATGACTTTTTGCTTCTTGCCAACGCAGAACCGCGAAGGCATAACCAAAATACAAACCCAAACCCTTATGCTGTACCAATGCACCACTTCCTTCGCACCAGCACCAGCAACTCTTCATACTGGAATTCTCTCCCTCTTCTAATCTGTAAAATGTAGTAAGTAACATGATTTTGTGACAACAGCATCAATGTCCAAAAAGGCTATGACTGCCGTAAAAGATACAAAATGAATAACCGCTTAAAGTTAGTATGCTATCTTTTGTTAATCTTACCTACTGCTATTGCGAGGGTTTGGTTGTGTTTCTTGCTCCTTTGCACATTCCTGACAGTGGCCGTATGTAAGAGCGGGTGGGCCATTTTTGTTTATGCTCTAGTTGTTCCTGAGACTAGAGAAAAATGTGCAAGCTGACACGATCGCGCAACGTATGCCCGTACCGAGTTGGGGTGACGATTTTCACTTCGCTGAGGTGCTTTTAAAAACTGAATACATTTTGTTATCTTACCATCTGCTACTGCGAAGGATTGGTTGTGTTTCTTGTTCCTTTAAACATTACTGACACTGTCTGTAAGTAAGAGCGGGTCCGACATTTTTGTTTACGCTCAGTGGTTTCTCAAACTAGAGGTGAATGCGCACGCTGAAGCGTCCACGCATCGGGCATCCCAAAGTCGGGCCAAAGGTAAGTCCGTCTGCGTCCGTCCGCGGCAGGAATGTGCAATGCGCCAGAACCCCTGGGCCTTCCCCGCCCCAGGCCTATTGGAGGGAACAGTTATTATCCTGCAATAGAGGTAAGCACTGCAGCTTTGTCCCCTTTGTTTGTAATCATGACATCAATTTATTTAGCTGTCAGGAATGCAACTATGCTCCAATCTTTCGTTTTACTGAGCCTTCGGTCACCAAAGCCAATGCGAACACCTTACAGAACACTATGCACTCAGAACATGCCCCCACCTGTGTTCTACTAAACACCAGATCCCTCATTAAACACAAATATGAATTTGCTGACCTTATGCAGGCCTATAATCCAGATCTGGTATTTCTAGCAGAAACCTGGACAAACAAAGCATCCGATCCCAACTGGAAAGTAGCTGTCCCATCAGGATAGGAATTATCCACAGTAGACAGAGTCGGGAAACGCGGGCGATATATAGCGATCATTCATCGCAGTCATATCAAATCGGTTCTCACCCCAACTTGCTCTTAGAGGGAGAAGCCCTGCTGTTTACGTTTAAATTTAGCAATATTAGTGCCTTCACAGGAGCTTTAATATATCGTCCGCTAGGCACTAGAGATCGATTCACATGGTCCATACAAACCTTCTTGGAGTCCTGTATGGACTCCCCTACCTTCACCTTGTTAGGCGATTTTAATTTTCGCCTCGATCGCATGGAGAACAACAAAACTAATCACCTGGTGGACTGCCTATGTTGTTTTGGTCAACAACAGATCGTAACTGAACCCGCTCACAAGGCCAGCCACACGTTAGATGGAATTTTCAATAACAACACTGACATTACCTCTGTCAAAGCACTTCCATTAACGTGGACAGATCACAGTGCCATTTTCTTTAACCCCTTGCATGCTGATGACGGCCCCCAGCCGTTATGCATGACGGCGCTCAGCCGTCATGCACTACGGCGCTCGTGTGCTGATGACGGTTGGGGGCAGTCATGAACCCGCCCACTTAAGATTTTGCCGTACAGGCGCAGAATCGCGGCCACATGCAAGGGGTTAAACTGGCCATCCCAGCTGAGGAATCTTCTTTTATAAACAGAACTGTTGTTAAAACACGACCTTGGCGGAATATTAATAAAAAAGGAGCTGGAGTCTGCTTTACACAAACACAGCCCTACACTAGACCCCGACAACAACATTGCTGCCTCTAACTTCGATAACTGGATTCTCTCAGAATACTAGTATATGCCATATGAAAAATCTGTCAGCCCCCTGGTATTCCGCAGAACTTAGAAAAATTAAATTAAAATGCAGAACGCAAGAACGTATCTGTAGGAAAGACTGCAGTACAGATGAAAAAAATCAAATAAAATCTAGTGATAGAAGAATATAGAGAGGCTATCAAGGCTGTAAAAACCAACTATTTTTCAATGAAAATTGGGTCGGCAAAAAATTTGGACAGAGAACTTTTTTAAACGGTTACTGCTGTCTCCAAGTTTGAGCACAGCACACAATTTACTCCTGACCAAGCTTTCTGACTTCTTCCAGTTCAAACTACACACTGTCTATCAAGAACTTTCAGGCTACACATTTCTCTCTGCTTCCTGCTCTCCTTCACTGATTGCTGACCACTCATACAATATTAGGAATGAACTGGATAGCTTTTCCTCCTTAACTACTGACAGAGTTATCAGAACACTTGAAAACACCAAATCAGGCTACTCCATGGATCCATGTCCTCCTTTTGTATTACATATGGTCCCTGACTCCATTACCACCTGTCTTATTTCACTCCTAAACAAGGTGCTTATCTCAGGGAATTTCCTAACAGAATGGAAAAAAGCGTGCATAGGTACCATCTTAAAATAAAAAGTCGTTAGACCTTACTGAGGTTAAGAACTATCGGCCAATATCCTATCTGCTACTCACAACCAAAATTCTGGAAAGGGCCATGAATGAAGATCTGATGGCATTCCAAGAGCCCCGCAATCTTTTTGATTCATCCCAACATAGTTTCTGACCCAATCACTCCACAGAATCGGCATTGGTCATGGCTGCTGTGGAAATTCGCAAGCAGGTCGATAAGGGTGTGAGAGCTGCTCTCATCCTGCTTGATCTCTCTGCCGCTTTTGAAGCGGTCATCCATCAGATGCTAGTCAAACTGCTAGAGACAGTAGGACTAAAAGGTGCTTACCCTAACCCTAACTTCCTATTTTCTTTCATATAGAGAACAGAAGGTGACCTTTGGATGGTACACCTAGAACTAATTTTCCCTCGCATGTGAGGTATCTCAAGGATTGTCACTATCCGCTACATTATTCAACATCTATGGCACCCCTTTGGTCAGACTTATCGAGATTATGGTTTCTCTGCTATATCCTATGCGAATGATACGCAGATAGTCATATCCATTACATCTGACGTAAACTCTGTGGCCAGACACTTTAACAACTGTCTGGCGTATTTTACTAGTTGGATGCATGAGAACTATTTAAAGCTTAACACAGAGAAAATGGAGGTGATATTGTTTGGGAACGATCCCACTTCCTGGAATGAATCCAGGTGGCCAGATGATTCCGGTCCGCCTCCAGCCCCAGTCAATAAAGTGAAAAATCTTGGTGTTCTGTTCGATAACAGCTCTGCTTTTTAGAACAGATCAACCACATCCCATCCTCATGCTTTTATCTTTTAAAGATCCTAAGAAAGATTTTACCTTTTATCCAACTGGAGATGCAAAACACATGGTAACAGTTGCCTTGATTTTGTCCAAGATTGATTACTGCAATGCTCTCTATCTAGGAATAGATAAACAATTGCAATCAAAACTTCAGTCTCTGCAGAATGCTACAGCCCGATTGCTTCTCAAAATTCCCAAATTCAGTTCTATATCTAACAGCATCAAGGACCTTCATTGGCTGCCAGTCCAAAAAGTATTAAATTCAAGGCACTGTGTATGGTCCATAAGGCATTGCATGGGCTCGGGCCGCAGGGCCTCGAGAAATGTTTTGTCTGGTACGTCGCACAATGCAATTTGAGGTCTGCTAATGCTCATATGGTTGTCATTCCCAGGGTGAGGAAAGCCAAGAGGGGTGGCAGAAGCCTCTCCCACCTGGTGGGCAACTCTGGAACACCTTGGCTTCCTCCTTCAGATCTCAACCTAATAGGGTTTTTTAGGAAGTCACTCAAAACTTGGCTCTTTACACCTAAGTCTATGTAACTCTTTTTTCCCCAACTAGTGCAGAATAGCTTCGAGCGCCAAGATGCCTCGGCATACTTTGTGCTTTAGAAATATTTTAATTACTTACTTAGTACATGAGCCACGGAATACAGATGACAGTGTGACTGTGACTTAGTACATTATTGGAAACATCCCTTCATCCTAGGTAGTGTTATACGAGGACCCCTGAAGGACAGAGGGGACCAACCATTGTAGTGCTATATTAAAGTTCAGCAAATTGCTTTACGTCAACAGCCTCAGGGTTTGTTGCATTTTTCTAACATTTCAGTGATATTATCCATGGGCTGAATAAACAGTCTATGTGGATCATCAACTCTTATACCTTGTATTTGTGAGGAGCTGTGAGCTACGACATATGCCTTTGGCATAAGCCTGCTGCTATTCATTCTATGTCTTACTCCTTCACATATATGATCAGTTTCTCCTCCTTCTATCGAGGTGAATGAATGAACGTATTTATAAAGCACAGCTACATGGAGGACGGTCCAGTGCTCAGGAACCAACAGTCCTGCCAGCTGACCTTACAGTGAGGCAAACAGAAATGATTTAAGGCTTTCTGGAATAGATGATCATTCTAATTGGCTGAAGTTTCCCGTAAGAATATTCCGAACAAGGGAGGCTAGAACCAAAAAGGAAGAACCACCTCTCCTGGAACGGAGAAGGAATCGCCACCAGAAGAGTTTCGGAGGAACGCAAAGTTCTTCCTGGTTTACAAGGCCCAATTCTCGCAGAAAGGTACCATTGGCCTGAATTGTAGAACGCCTGTTGCACTGTGACAAAGGATTTAAACAGAATTCTGCTTTTTTCATAAGGGCCAATGAAGCACACGCAAATGAGTACTTTTAAAAGTACAGCTTGGAAGTTTCAATAAAATCCATGCTGCCGCATTTTGGACCACTTGCAGGTGCCCAACTAAGATATCCGGAAGGTCCAAGTAAAGGGAAATGGCACAATCCAGCCTAGAAGTGACTAAAGCATCGATCACCATGCGTTGGGCCTCAAATGGCAGTAACCCCAGCAATTTCTTAAGCGATTTAAGGGTGAAGAACCAAGACTCTACCACCCCAAACATTAGAGATTTAAAAAAAAGCTGATGGTCCAATTTTACTCCCAAATTCTGTGCCACCAGTGCAGGAGGGGAAGGAGAAGGGAAAGAGAGACCTGAAGGCCAACAAAAAAATTACGCGATACAAAAGGGGATGATGGACGGAGCGTTTGAACAAATCAAACACTCACCCCCAGTCAACTGATCTGGGTTTAATCCATCACCATTCTTTAGTTCACTCAGCCACCCCAGTTCAGACATGGCTATATGCAAATCAGTCTGACCCTGTGCCTTATGGGAACAGTCCAGCCCGAACTGCCAAGCCATGTCTTCCCTGGACCGGAAACAAGCATCCTGGGACCGGTTTCGGATTCATAATCCTCATCAGCCAGGCTATCTTGAATCCAGTGGCCATGTGAACAAGGGACTCACGTCTGAGTATACCCTGCCACACTTAGGGCGAACAAAGCGATACAAAAGGGGATGATGGACGGAGCGTTTGAACAAATCAAACACTCACCCCCAGTCAACTGATCTGGGTTTAATCCATCACCATTCTTTAGTTCACTCAGCCACCCCAGTTCAGACATGGCTATATGCAAATCAGTCTGACCCTGTGCCTTATGAGAACAGTCCAGCCCGAACTGCCAAGCCATGTCTTCCCTGGACCGGAAACAAGCATCCTGGGACCGGTTTCGGATTCATAATCCTCATCAGCCAGGCTATCTTGAATCCAGTGGCCAAGTGAACAAGGGACTCACGTCTGAGTGTTTGATTGATTCAGATGCTCCGTCCATCATCACCCCCTTTTGAACAAAAAAATTACAACAGTAAAAATAGTCAGAGCTAAATAGTAGATTATCTGAATTGCATCCAATTGAAACCTGAACCCACACATACTTTAAAAGACTCCAAGGTGGCCACTTGGCGATTCTCACTCAGAAGGAGGAGCTGGGTATCTTCCGCATACAAACTTATCTTTACAGCAAAGGGTTCAAACAGAATAGCCAGGGGGGACTCAGAGATGAGCGCTGAGGCACAGCTACATTTAAGGATTTGCAGGAAGAATAATACGGGGCCATCCAAACACCGTGTCCCTTCTTATTGAGAAAGGAGTGAATCCAATCCAAAGCCTGGCCGCTAACTCCAATGTCACTAAGATCTTGTAAGAGAATGGCATAGGAGACCATATCAAAGATTGCTGATAGATCAAAAAAATCAGAACAACCTTTGTACAAAGCCCACTTTAAGGAATCCACAATTTCTAATAGTGCAGTTCTGGTGATATGCTGTGAGCGAAAGCCTGACGGAGAAGGATGCAAGAGCACATTCAACTCCAAATACTCGGAGAGTTGGCTGTTAACAATTCAAGCATTTTACTTGCACTTGGTAAACTTGAAATGGGTCTAAAGTGGGACAATAAACACCTACCTGCCAAAACTTTAACGTCTTGACTGCGGCAGGAATTCCGGCCCAGTGCTGGACATTCTAATCGCGGGCGTGGTCGTGACGGAACCCAGCCTTCATGCACACAGGCCACCCGTGGCTCAGGACGACTGGGTTCTGTCATGAGCATCAAACGGGTTAAGGAGATTAATCACACTGACCTGCTTCCAGGCATAGGGAATTGGTGCTGTTTGTAAAGATAGGCTAAAAAGTTGATTATAAACAGGATTGATGATCTTAGCAGCTCAAGCTAATACAGTTGGAGGGTATGGGTCAGACAGAGAGCTTGATGGGCTCCTCCAATGTAATAGGCCTGACTGAGCCAGAGTACAAGCAGGGCAATATACAGCCCATCTCATCATAGTCAGTGCTGTCTGACCCAGGTAATGTCTTTAATCCTAATGATTTTGCTTTTAAAGTAATTAGCTAATTTAGTGCAGAAATCCAGGCAGGCATTAATACTTAGGCTAATTGCGTGAGATTGAAGGAAAGTATTTACATTTTAATGATGTCTCGCAGCTTATTGGCAGCCCCATGGATTTTATCCCACAAAAGGAACTCTGGGTAGCCTTAAGTGCTAAGTGATATGTCTTTAACGCCAGCTTATAGTTGGTCTTTCCACTGGAAGATATCGTTTCTGCCAAATTCTTTCCATTTCCTTACAATGCTTTTTCTCCATGGGTAATATTGGGACCTGCTAGGTCTAGTAAATTATCTTGATAGACTTTTCAAGATCAGCCAATCATTTTTAGGGTCACGAGACAATGTGTTCCATAAAAATCATCCTTTTTGTATTTATGTTGGCGGGCAATTTCTTTCCATTATCTTACATTGCTTTTTCTACATGGTTAGTTGAGCTGTAAACCACAGGGCTGAGCAAGTCACAGCTTTCAGCAGGGGAGCTTGTCTACAGCACAATGCATTCAGTGAGTAATAGCCTGTGCATCAATGCTCACATCACCCATCAAACTGGGTGTAGAGGTAGAAGGAACATTAATCAGCTCAGGGTCCTCAATTCTATGCCAGGCAGGTGTGTAGCAGGCCACTTCGACATTCTCTGAGCTACAATTGCTCTTACTAGGCCAGGAGAAAGGAATCAGGCAATGATCAGAGCTGGTCACTTGCTTACTTTTTTTTTTGTACCACAAACTGGATGCTAGAAAAAATCAAATTGACTGTATCCCCAGCAGAATGAGCAGAGGCGGTGTTATAGAGGTATAAGTTTAACGAATCCAACAAACTATTGACGAAGCAAAAGAGTCACTTAAATCGTCAACATGCAGATTAAAATCCCCCAAAAGGATCAAATTAACATACAGCGATGGGGCCAAAGGCGCCTCAAGAGATTTTAGAAATGTACCTGTATAACCTGGTGATCGGTATAACAGGAGACCTTAAAAGGATTTCTGAGGGGACAGGGAGATGCAGAAACAAGGCCACTGCACCCTTCAAGTTCCCATAGGAGAAGGTGGTAAACTCTAAAGTAATCACAACCCCACACCCACTGCTAGTCAGGGGACCTACACCATACCCTGGTGGGACAACAATCTTACAGCCTTCTTCAGAAGGTCTCAGCCTATGCAACTCAGCAGAGGTGTACAAATACAGTCGGCCGGGTTCAACAGCTGACCCAGCAGCGTGGCTGGCAGCGATCAGGATGCAGACGGGCTTGCCTTTGGAGCACCAGTGGCGTGCCCGCAACGCTGCCCTTATTATGAATGGACAGCTCATCTGGCTCCATGCGTGACTAGAGAGCTGCCTCCCACAAACTGGTGTCTCTAGTCCATCTCTAAAAGGAGTAGAAGAAGAAATGGCTGTCTAGCTATAGCGCTCTCCCTCCAGTCACAGAAGCAGAACAGAGAGCAGCTGGGACAGCCAAAGCCAAGCTCACTCTATGCCACTTGTCACCCACCAACCACACAAAGCAAGAACCATATATCAGCTTCCTGATTCTACAATATGAAAGTGTCCTTAAAATGCCAGAAAACCTATTTTTAAATGGCAACGATCAGAAAACCAAACTGCTTGATTTAACTAGAGTTTAATAACAATTAAGGGTTTCTAGGCTCATCACCAGTATATTAATCGATTCTGCAATACCAATGAAAGAGAGGTTATGGGCACATCTACAACAACAAGAAATCTGACGCAGAAGCTCATACAGAAAAAGAATTCAGTCTAAAGAGGTCCAAACAAGATCCCCCGATTCCTGAATCACCCACCAAGGACACGTTGGACAATACAAGAACCCTTGATAACATTTTAAAGAAACTCAATATTGCAGAGTACTAAACCCAACATAGATCTTCTCCAAGTTGAAGTAGCAGGAATCAGAAAGGAACTAAAAACTTAAATCTTAGACACACCAATGCAGAAACCAGGATCAGCGCTTTGGAATAAAACTGCAGCCTTCAAAGCAAACAAATCCAAAACTCAGGCAAACTGATGGTGGCCCTCAAATGGGAGATCACTGACTTAAGAGGAATGTAACAGGAGTAACTTCTGTATAATTAGTCTCCCCAAGGAGGTAGATGACTCAGCTAACTCATTTATTGAGTTTCTTGTATCATGGATTCCCAAAACGATAGGTATTTCCTGCCCAAGACAATCTGAGATACAACGCACCCATTGTGTTTCAACCTTTAAAACTATAAATGGTTCCTCTCCGAGGCTAATAATTTGTAAGCCCCTCAGACATCAATATTCAGAGCTCTTTCTCACCCCCAAGAGGAAAAACAAAGATGTCCTATGGAATGGGGTCAAAATCTCAATCTCGAAGGACTTCGCTAGAGACAGTCTCCAGATGGAAAGGTTTACTCGCCCTCTCAGTAGCTATTTGACATGTCCATGCAACACTCCCTAGCTGTCTCGTCAAAATTCAGAATCATATTTAAAGAACAGATATGTTTACTGAACCATCTGACCTGGATTCCTTTCTAAATAACAACACTGAACCTGAGATAAATACCTGAAGGTCTAGTTGCAGTTTCTTGACATAAGTGTGTAGCATACATTTAAGATTGGCACAGTTCCAAATTAGGCACTTAGGAAAGACCAATCACATTAGTCTTTTGTCGGTAATCAAAAGGCCAGAGTTGCGCACATCTCACACATTGTACCCAGTCTACAACCTACAGCATCCCTAACTGTAGGTCTACTTACACAACTGACATACATATTTTGCATCACGAGAATGAGACCTCATACTAATGGCTCGAAAGTCTCTCTTCCCAATTTTTAAACACCTCTAATGATGCAACTTCCATACCTTCTAGCTAAGGAGACATTAACCCCCATTTTGTGCAACAATTTGTTAGTCAGATTTTGCTTACAATATGTTTCGGGTCTATAATGAGGGTACGCCCTTGTAAGCTGTTGACACCCTCCTCGGGTGATTCGGTGTCAAAATCCTGCACCTCGTCGAACTGGCCCAGTCTGTCTACAATGATGGGCTTGTCCTCCTCATTGTCTTAAAGGTCTTCCTGCTCCTCTTCATTCAGCTCCGGCACCGAGTGCGCCTTGATGTACGGTACATCATCGTCCACTTCCCTCGGCTCAGAGGGCTTTGTGAGTATGAGCAACGCCTTCAGGGAGTCATCAAACTCATTCTTGCACCGCAGGAGCGCTGCTATTTTGGTCTCGAGTCAACCTTTCTTTTTCTCGGCCTCTAGCGAACGCTCTGCATCACTCGTCAAAGGGATCATCCTCTTTGGACCCTCGGACTCTTTGTCCATAGCATCTTTACTCTTTACCTTCGCTTCTTCCTTTTTGCCTGTTGGTGTCAAGGGTAGGCTTGAAGATTTTACTCCCTTCAATGCGCTTTGGTCAGGAACCGTGCAGCTCTTTCTGTTTATGGGGACATCTGGTCGGCAAGTGGCTCGACGTCAATGCTAATGCGGCTTTCGGGGCTCTGGGGTCCTTAGTTTCCTTCTGCCACTTTGCCTTTTTGGCATCTCTTGTCACCTTTGTCCTGGCTTCCGGCCTTTGACGTCTGTGAGGTTCCTTTCGGTGTCTGACTCTCCCCCTTGTGCTGGCTCTGCTTCCTCAACGTTTTCCTTGTTGTCACTCAAGAGACCCAGGTCCTTCAGGGATTCCAATGGTCTGTGGGTGCCAGACTTAGTGGTTTGCTCCAGTCAAAGCTTCAAACTTGTCTTTCTTCAGGGTCTCTAGTACAGATTTGCAGCAGACTTCACATGTTTCTGTGTTGCGATCCATCGGGAGGCACAGGCTGCAGACCTCGTATGGATCCCTCTATGCTGACTTGTGGTGAAAGTTAGGGCAGGACTCAAAAGGGGTGTTTCTTCATATCCCTTAGCTGCAACCACACACAAACTGGGGGAATTTTTAAAAGTCTATTGGGACAGTGTTGCTGTATGGCTCAGTACAATTTTCAATCAACCCATTACACTGAACTTTCCAACAGCCTTAAAGGGTTCTGGTTTCTACAATTCCTCTCTCTAACTGAATCGTACAGAGTATGCTTTGTTGGATCTCTTACTAGATGTTGCTATGAAACCAATCCTTCTTGACTGGAAATCTGCCAATCTTTTTTCTTTCCACACATGGTTGGAGTGGGTTACTTACATCAACAGTGTTCATATTTCAAATAGTCCTCTGAAGACTTCCAAAGGTTATCTACCATTATCTGACAACCACTCAATAGATTTATGGATGCGATAATGGATACATAGCCTTCCCATCTACATATGTTCTTTGCACCTGCATTCAAGCCTCAATATGTTTTCATTGCCGGTTCTATGGTATGCTGGTCAATGCTTTCCTTTTCCTCTTTTCCCTCTCCTCCTCCCTCCCACTTGACTCTGCATCTTACTTTTCTCCTCTCTTCTTTGCTCGCTTTAGTTTTATTGGAGAGTCTATGCTACTTTGTCATTTGACTGAATATTTTTCATCTACTATCATTAGATATCAATTATAAGTTTCAATGAACCCTCTTACCCTAAGTTGACCGCTACAATATATGACTACATGTGGTTCGTGTATGGTCATATAGTAACCATTTGGGGTGTTTTTCATTCCTTTTATGATGTACTCTCATTTCTGTATTTTCTGGAAAAAATTAATAAAATGCAAAGAAATAAAAAAAAAGCCCACCAAATTATGACAGAGGGCCCACACACGGAGGCACAGTTTGGCTGGCAGGGTATTGTATTATCTGCACCCAAAACCAAAAAACGGCATACCATTAGGAGGTGATGTTGAATCACCACGGTAGCACTAAGTGGAGTGCACCCCGAGTGGACAGTGGATCAGCCCATTGGAGACCCTGTTAGACCAGAAGCAAAGTGCAATATCAAAGTCACCCTGAACAGATAGAGAACCAGTCCACTGGAAGCACTATTGAGCAGCAAGCACAACATTATATGAACTCCACGTATTAAATGAGATTAAACCATCTAGAAGTGCTATATAAAGCCAACCCATAGCAAAAGAGGACAAGTCAACTTGAGGAACCCAGAAGTGAGAGCAGAGGAAAGTAGATGTTTGAGATTAGGCTCTATCCCCAAGTCAAAAACGTCTGGAAGAGGGTGCTCAGTGAGTCTGGGAGAGCATAAATGTTTAACGCAGAGTAACACAAGCAAGGATTTGGGAAGGGAGCAGTTGATTTATTAGATGGGCACTAACACAAAAAAATGTATGTTACAAGTCCATCCGCTTAGTCAACAACTCCTATTACCTAGGAGTGCCATTAGGCATAGTAAGATTATTGTGTTGCTCCCATGACAAACGTTTCCAGGAAAATTAAATGCCAGGAAGCAGTCGCAGCAGAATTCCTGTCTTGCATTAGGTCAGTGAAGCGTTAATTATGACTCATCCCGCCTTGGACATTCACCTCCTTTCTGGCACCTTTTGAAGTAGGTCTCCACGAGGTGGATGGTTTGCTTGATTCTTTATTCTGCACCTTTTACATAGGACTTGTCCGTTATCTTAAAACGCTATTAACTTTCACCATCTTTTAAAGTCTATAAAATATTAAGAATTCATTAATGGTATTCATAAAATGTTAACTTTAAACTGGAAATCTATTTGCTCATATCTAAAATTACACCAGTATGATTATAATGTTATTCTATTTTATACTTGTCACAGTTCTGAATATTCAAATGTTTAGGTATGTGAGCACCTTAGGGAAATTGCAAAAACCACACCTTACATCGAGGAGCGCTCTTTAATTTTTTTTAATTCCAAAAAGTCGAAAATGGGCACCAAGCATAGGTGAATTTTGAAATGTCTATTCCCTACGGAATACCAAAACCAGTAGTGAGTATATTCAGAAAAATAAATTAGATTCCGAGTGAAATAAACGTTGTTCACAACAATCGTTGTTTAAATGTGCCAACCTAACAAAACGCAGCAGTCACGCCATGCCCCTATTAGTTTTCGTATAAAATGTTGTATCCAAGATTCTAGGCTACAAATGCAAATTATAGGTCTGTGAACAGGTCTGTAATTTAGCAGTCAAAACAGAATTAGAGCACAAAGCCTCCTTTCTGAACACTGCCACGTTCTGATGTGCCTCGCCTTCCGCTGCCTGGCCTCCTGACCAGCCGGCTATACCACAGGAACCTGCAAGTGACCGGGCGCACACAGGGGCATAAGTGAGCGGTAATCCTGCAACCACTAGTCTAAGCAACTTACAACCCAGGGAGACCACGAGCAGCAACATATTATTTGACCACCTCAGAAAACAATATAACCTTTCATGGTAACTCACGAAGCCTTATTTATTTTTAAAAAAAGGGCCAACCACAGGATGTGTGGAACGTCCGATAAATAGTCTGGTAAAATAACACAATGGGAGAATATATATATATCTGATGCCAACATGTGTGCTGTTTGCAGGTCACTGGTATTATGGAAGTTATTGGATTTCAGAGTTTCGTCCTTCAATGACAACAGAACTGGCTTCGCGGTGTTGGGTATTCTTAACACCTGCTAATTACCATGCAGGACGGTGAAAGAAAGTTGTTAGTCTGCATCAAAGCTGGGGACTAATTCAATGACAGTCAAGGTCTGAAATCAGTAGTCCCCGTAATAACAAGCATTTGCAGTGCAATAGGTCTTGCATTACTGATAGTTTGAGGTATTGGCGTTGCAAATAATAATGCAACGCCAACAGCTCAATGTTTCAGTAATGCGAGACCTAGTGCATTGGAAATGCGTGCGTAGTGCGCCAGGAACCAGCATTGTATGTCTCAGTGCAAGACCGCAAGCGGCTCCTAGAGATCCCCAGTGAGCATCATAAACTGCCTAAGCGAAACAGTACACAGCTGCTTGAAATAGGAGCTATTACATGTTCAAAGTTGTCCGGCCGGGGTGACATCAATGGACAGCTGACATCCACTATAACCAAACAAGTGCACCCATGTTCAGGTAAAAGAAAAACATATCTGACATTATCCCATCTGAGGCGGCCGTGCTGCTAAATTTTAAAAATGCATTGTGTGAGAGAGAGAGTGTCCTGTCTGCAACAGCAGGCAGAAGAAAGCCAATTAAGAAAATAGTGCTCCCTGGCTCTAATGAAAGCATGTGTAACAACCGAAGTTAAAGGACCAGTCCTCATGGGAGGATAAATAAAGACAAGGAGGGACTAACAAGTCTATTAACCAATCAGAAGCCAGCATTTACAAAGGACGATGGCACAAGCCAATGACAAATATGGGCGAGGTATAGGTGGGGCTACAAGTACATATTGCAATACAGCATGCCTCGCAGACCAGCGCAGGCGCTCTGACTCTAGGCTCGGCCTAAAAAAAACAATGTCATTTTCAACACCAACAGTCTCGCATTTGTTGGAGTTATTGGCATTAAAAATGCCAATATTTTTTACCTAGCCACGTTGCAGGGTGCAGTACCATATGCTCACATATGGTACTGCACCCTGCAGAAGATATGGTAAATCCACCCTACCCATAAGGCATTGCATTCAAGATAGCACCACAAGTACATTCAAATAGCTATGTCCACATATACAATTAGTAGCTTTGAAAAGTCACAAAAGAATTATTGCATGAATTCCTGCTTAGATTTACTCTGTGTGGCGCTGATGAAGGGAAATTTATAAACGGTCTCATATAAATGTGAGATGTGCTAGTAAGTAAAGTAACCACTGCCAGTCTAGTTTATTAATTAGGTGAAACCAAATAAAAGGAAGTTATTAAGTAGACACTCTTTTCTCTATCTAAGTTATGTAACACTCTATCTTTCTGGGTGCATTTCAGAACATATGAAAAGACACCATTGCCCATAGCACTGGACAGCATCACAACCCACTCTCTTAACCTCTAGAGTCACTGCTAAAGGCAGCTGAACGTCTCTGAACCAGTGCACAAATTCTTCCCCTAACTCCCACTTTACCACCTACTCCTTTATTAAACAGCATTCACTAAAGGACTCCTACCGATCAGTGAAACACTAACATCCACCTCAATGCCTCTATTGACTCAGCCACATTCCCGGACACCTGGAAACATGCCACTGTCAGAACTGAGCTCAGGAAAACATCCTCTGACCCAGGCATGCTTTCCAGCTACAGACCCATCTCCCTCCTACCATACCCGGCAAAGTTCTTAGAGAAGCTAATCAACTGATGCTTCACTGACAACCTCAGCAACCACCATCTTCTCGATGCCATGCGGTCTGGACTCAGGCTCAGCCATAGTACAGGCACAGCACTCCTCACCGCCACACAACATCTGTATGATCCTTGCAGAGACAGGTCAGCCCTCAATCTCCTGGAGACCTCTGCAGCATTTGACACGGGCTCATAACCCATCCTCATCAGACGCCTGCACGAGATTGACATTAAAGGGCTCTCTCCGCTGAATAGTCTCCTTCTTAACAGTTAGAACAGAAGTTACCAGCCTGCACCTTATTCCTTGAAAACCCACAGACTCATCTGTGGAGTGCCTGAAGGCTCATCCTCACTCAGCCCCACCCTCTTCAACACATACATGATCCCACTGGCGAACATCATCTGTGCCCACAAAATAAACATCCTCCCTACACAGATGACATGCAACTCCTATTCCTTCTCTTGGACAAGACCCTAATATAAGAAACAAGTTCACCGCTTTTCTGGCCGAAGTCGCTATCTGGATGAAATCCTACTGTCTCAAACTCTACACCAACAAGACAGAAGTAGTGATCTTCTGCAAGAACACCTTAACCTGGGACTTCAACCTGTGGTCGACCAAACTCAGACCCACACACCATGCCAGGAACCTTTGAATCATCATCAACAGTAAACTCTATGTGATTGCACAAGTCAACACCGTCACTGCATCCTGCTTCCACATACTGTGGAGGCTGAAAGAGATCTTCAAATGGCTACCAATCAATTCTAGAAAAACTGTCACTCATGCCTTAGTCACCAGCAAGTTGGACTATTTGAACACCCTCTACGTTGGGATCCCCAAGCACCTCACTAGAAAACTATAAACCATCCACTTCATGACACACTACTCCACGCCACACACAGCAGGTAGAGGCTGGGTCCAAAGTGAGGTGGCATGGTGGAAAAAGAACAATGGGTTGGAATGCTAGCCCGGGCAATTGCCATTGTTAGACTTATTGCGAGCATTCCACCCATCACCTTTTGAGTGCTTGATATATACTCTTTCTGTGGTGTTCAGCCGTCTATTTTATTACCAATGCATACCAACAGATATGAGCCTGTGCTGCATTACTTGAAACAAGGTTTTTGCATCTGTGTCTGTTTCAGATGAGCTGCGACTGGGTCACTCAGTGTAGCTTTACCTGGTAATCAAGTCTAGTAATCTACTTGCGCTTTTGTGTTCAAAACGGAACTTGGACTGCGGAGGGTAGGAGGGAGCCACAAAAGCAGAATGGATGGCGGGATAAAAGCAGATTTGGCAGATTAAACACAGAATCAACTGAGGGTGGGCAGAAGGTATGAAAGCAGATCAGACGGAGGGAGGGTGGGTGTTATGGAGGGATAAAAGCAAAACTGACGGAGGGTGGGGCCGAGGTATAAAAGGAAAAATGAAGGGGTGAGGACAGAGGGATGAAACAAAACCGACAGAGGGGGTACTGAGGTATAATAGGAAAAATGAAGGAGGGTGGGTGGTACGGAGGGATAAAAGCAAAACAGACGGAGGGTGGGTGGTTACGGTCGTTAAAAGCGAAACCGGCAGAGGGTGGGTGGGGCCGATGTTTAATGCAAAACCGACAGAGGGTTGGAGGGAGAAGACAAATAGTACATGAATCACAGGGTGAGCAGTGGATGGACAGAGGAAGGACACTAATAAAACTAAATCAATCTGTGTTTGGTCCATGCACCACAGACAGAAAACGAGGTGACACCCAATTAGAAGGCAGCAAAGAAGAGTGACAATGATGTCAATGAAATGTAAGCAATGGGCAGGCTCCAAGCACACAAAGTCTCGAAAGCGAGAGTACATGCACAATCGCATATTCACGCAGGCGAGACCTAATAAACAGTGGGTCTGCATACATCGACAATAAGAGGCAAAGATAACAACAGAGTTCATCCTTTTTCCAATATCACTGGCAATGACCAGATCAGGCCCCAATACATTCGGTCATGGTGAGGGGTAGCATTTTTCTCCTATTAGGACAAATGAGATGGGATAATAAGTTACCGAAAGATTTAATTGCATAGACTGAGATGATATGGGTTATTTTTAATACTCCGGGAACCAGACCTCCATGTAGGAGAGATAGTAGCTGATGGTATTAAATAAGGGATTCATATGAAGATGTGGGAATTAATGTCTCAGTTTCAGTCTAAGACTCTTGTGGGGTGCATATGGTTTGGTTGGGGAAGATTCTGGGATTGGTCTGCAGCTATACATTATTCTGTGGATATGTGGGGGCGATGGCCTACTGGATAATTGATAATTCACAAACTGTTTAAGATCTCCAATTGCTGGGCATGCCAAATGACTAAAAATGGGCTACACCCATGAATTGGATCAACTGTCGACTCTATGCAATGCAGATATACTGTTGTGGGGAAAATAGGCCTTTGACTAAGGGCATGCTTTCATTTTAGGTAAGGATATTAATTTTGGGTTAACGTTTTACTCTAGGTTTATACATACGAAAACATTGGCAGACAACACTGATTCTGATGCAGTCGATTGCAAGCTCATGTGAAAACTCAAACAAAAATATTTAAAAAAATTAAATGAATAAGACAGCATCAATTAATCTTAAATAAACATCAACAGGAAAGAAATAAAAACTTTGAAAACGATATCCATGGATTTTACGATTCTGATTTTCTCCATGGAAAGCGAAGTTTATGGCTTTGTTGGAAGTACTTATGCTGCGTTTCTCAATCCCAGGTTTTAGCGGCGGTTTCCGTTGATTTCATAGTTTTGGCCACATGCAGAGAATATGCAGTATTTTTTCTTTTGCCTCTATGCATAGTCTGAACCAATCGTTCTGCAACCCCATCAGTGTCCAATCAAATCTTAGCTCATAAATAGGACTGAACAAAAAACTGATTTTCCTTCTTACCTATATTAACAAGTGAGTTGGTTAAATAAACAGGCAAGCTCATTCTTAACTGCCTTTAAGAGATTTTTCAAATTTCTTTGCCCCGAACTTCCTTGTATCCATTGAAAGAGAGAGCTGAACTATTAACAATTTTTTTAAATGACAAGCCGAAGCTCACCTCAAACCAATGGACTCCCATTCCAAAAGACAACAGGCTTAATACATTTTTTTTTAAATAGGAACCAGGGATGAGATGGATCCAAGAGTTCGCAATTTCAAACCAATTCTTTCTGGGAAATCAAAAAGGGCAAACATCAAGCAAATGCAAATCGGTAAAAACTGCTTCATTGCTTTGTAAATTTGTTTCACAATCTATAACTCTGAGTTGGATTAGAAATGTCTTTACATTAAACACAGATTGAAACACAGCATGTGGCCAGGTCAAACAGCAAAGAGGGAATAAGCTTGGCAGATATCACAGATAAAAGGGGGGGGGGGTGACTCTAAATAACAATTTAGACATGCAAGAGAATAAATTACCGATTTGAGTTTATGCTTCAGTATGTTCAAGTCAGCCATATGCAGCCCACAGTCCTCAACCATCAACCCTTAATAGGTACATGAAGAAGCTGTCTTGAAACACTGACCAGCTAGTCCGTTTACAAATAGCAATTTTGAGTGTTTCATGCAGTGCAGCAAGACTAACCAGTGAGCCAGCTGGTGAATAATCTAGCAAAGTTATGTCATCAGCATGGTGCATGAATACTGTCAACAGGTTCAAAAATAGACGACAGGCAACGGCGACTCAGCATGACCAGCACAAAAATGGAGATCCCAGTCACTGGTCCTGAAAATCCTCAGAGTCTGGCCACTTTCTGACATCCCTCTCCAGACCCCACCACTCCAGTCCACACCACCAGAAATCTGGGTTTTCTGAAATACTCAGAACTATCCTATTGTCTACCAGGTCAATTCTGTGACAAAATGTTTTTTTCTCCTAATTGTGTTGCCTTTGTGGGACTCTCCCTCTTCTTCTGACTCATGATCGTATGACCTTGATCATAGCAGTAGCCCTATTTGACATTGTTTATTGTAATGCACTCAACGTGGGACTAAAATTCCAATGTCAAACAGACTACGAACAGCACAAAAATGTCACTTGCACACGTTACCCTGGAAACGTTTTGGCCACATCCTTGCCTTCTGAACACTCCACTAGTTACAGATTAAAGAAATAACTGACTTCATCTCTTAATAATTCATTCCATAGCGCCCGAACAGAGTGACGCATAAGGTCTCCCTCCCACAGCTGCTTCGCACTGCACCCGTCAAGAGTGATGTGGTTTAGGAGATCTCGGCAATGAGCCTACCATCAGATTATATATACCGTTAACAAGTGAAGACCCTTATCCCCTGCAATCATTCACCTCTGAATGGCTATACCCCACCCACCCCAACTGCCCCCTCCCATTTTTGTTCTTGACGTTCTGCAGAGTAATGTTTGTGCATTACAAAAAACAAATGACATAAAAGTTTTACATGGCCCTCGCATTAAGAGTTACAATATCCAGTACTATTGGCAACCAATTACTCCTAAATGACAGAACAGCTGGCACAAGTTTTTTTTTACTCGCTGCACATATTTCAGCTTTATAGTATACCTCTAAACTTGGGATCTTGACAACTCACACATGGGCTGTTTTTCTTCAGCTAAGTTTATAGTGACTTGTCTTTTCTCATTTCGCAAAAACTAAAAGACGCTAATGCACCTACTTTACTAAGTCCGGGTCTACACCTGTGTAATGCTGCATATAACCACTGTCTTTTCAGCATTGCTGTTTTATGTAAAACTGGCACTATACACAAAGAGTTGGAAATTTTAATGTACGGCAACAACGTTATTTTTTTCCCCACAGTTTTATAAAGCCCGAACTTGACGCGAACGAAGGTATCGGGTATCGGAGCGCTTAACATGAGCACCAGTTGCATTACACAAGAAGACATTCATTTTTGTTAGGCACGGGGAGATGAAGTGATTTGCCCAGAATCACAAGTCTTGAGACTCGAACCCGGTTCCCCAGATTTGAGGGAGACCGCCCTAACCATTAGGCCACAACCTCTCCCCTCTTGATAGCACTTTCTACACTGGGTCTGAACCAGTCACTATTCGCAGACCATTGCAGCATTAACTTAAAATAAATGAAACAATACCTCCAGGGAGAATAAGAATATGTTTTTCAGAGCGAATAAAGCATGGTAACTGGACCAACAGGACCACACATCAAATCAAGTAAGTACAGTTTGTGGACCATAAACATGTCCTCCTCAAGTTACTGAGCGAAGTGATGGAATTTGTGGAATGCTCAATCAAGCGTGTCAAAACTACAGCAGGTTCCCTAGTGAATGTAGAATTGTATAATTTTTTGAAGGGTATGTAAGTTAACTTTCTCTACGTGATACTGTTTTGTGATTTCAAATGAGTTAGTGATCTTAGGGATAGGCCCTGAGAAATCGGGTTTTTGGTGCCTACAATGACCAGATATAGTTGGACAATAATGGGCGCCTAGGCGTATGATTAGAGTACGATAAAACTATTGTCATTCAAGCCTTCAGTGACAAAACGATTTACCTGTCTTTTCAATCAATCAATTGGGAGTCATCAAGCATTATGTGAAGACCTGCGGTCACCACCCAGTGAGAGAACAGCAACTTGTGGGATGTTAATTAAGAAAAATAGACTGAAAAGTTGCAGCTGCTCCAGAAGTGTGCAGTTAGGACAAACCTAGACTCAAGCTTTCAGGGTGCATCTCACATCATTGTAGGCACTGCCATCACTCCCTGTACATATTAAGGACAAACTTCCATGTATTCAACTGCATTGTATTTCAGGACTAATATTGCGGTAAAGGTTGCAGAGGATGACTCGGAGCACGTATGTAGAAGGAGAAGGTGTTACAAGGAGAAAGCTAGAAAGAATGTGTAGTGTGGATATGAGAGAGGTGGAAGAACTGCTGGTGTCTGTTAACTGGGTTTCTGGAAGATGAACGTTCTCAGCTTTTTTCTAAAGGTAACAGGACATACAATTGCCATTAATGCTTTGGCATATTAGTACAAACGTGATGATGCACCTTCCAGAATCTTCCAAGAGCATATCTCTGTACTTTCTATTTGTTTACCCTATTCATTCTGTACATTATGCATAACACAATGAAGCCTGGCTTGGCAGAGTGTCTGAAAAGTTTCTGCGCTCCGTCCATCAGCTCCATATGTTTGCCCTAAATTGGCAGGGTATACCCAGACATTGGTGCCTTCTCACTTTGCCACTGGATTCAAGCTGGCTTGGCTGAAGAGGGGTGTTACCCCGAAACCGGTCCCAGGATGCTTTTTTTCGGTCCAGGGAAGATCTGCCTGGGCGGTTCAGGCTGAAGAGTTCCCATGAGGAACAGGGTCAAGACTGATTTGCATATAGCTGGGTCTGAACTGGGATGGCACGGTGAGCTAAAGAACAATGATGTATTCAACCCAGGTCTGTGACTGGGGGTGGGTGCCTGAAAAGTCTGTGCTCCGTCCATCATCTCACTGTGTTTGACCAAAGGTTCTTAAACAGAAGATATGTACAACAAGAATCTGAAAAGTCCCGCTGGCCCACTGTGACTATAGGATCTTACAGAGTGACACCTGGTGGATTTAGCAGGGAAATGTGTGTGACACGAGCATGAGGCGAACACACACAAAGTTGTAATTGTGGATAATAAACAAATGTGTAATGTCCTTCAAACACTCCTCCCCACTCTTGTACTTCTACCTAAAAGAAACGTGTGTTATGGTGCAAAAAGTGTATAAATGCGATTAGTGCAGTCCTATTTTTAACAAGGGTTGTTGGGGTGGGGTGCTAGTATTATTGCAAAAATGTAAAGAAAGAACTTTAGTTACCACTCAAAAAATATATTGGCTATTTCTATAGAACTTAGAATCTGAACTATATGCCACTTTCAATTCAGAGTCATACTAAAATCATGTAAAATACAAGAATTCCAGAGTGACTTGCTGATGAAGCCATTTTAACTGGAACATAACTCTCACAGGAACAGCAAAATCCCACCTAGCTCCCCTCAGATCAACTCTTAATGCAGTAGCCAGAATGGTCACCGGAATAAAGAAATACAAACACATCTCGCCCGCTCTCAGAGAGCTAAATTAGCTCCCAATAGAAATGAGTTCCAACTTCATAACTGCCTGTCTCACGAACAAAGCTCTGCACACGGAGAAACCTGCCTACCTAGCCTCTAAACTCAAGAAGGCTGGTCAGACAAGGAACCTCAGAAGTACCAACTCGCAAACCCAAAACCTTATCTCGATCATTCTCAGGAAATGAGCCCAAAATCTGGAACTCCATCCCAGTCCATATCAGGACTACCCCTCCTTTTCATAATTCAAAAGCCAGCTCAAAGAAATCTTTCTCAACCGATCTCTTTCAAAGGGGTTCCTGCCGCCAAAAGCAGAATCCTGCCCAACACAGCCACTGTGACAAAAAGGTTGCTACGTCACCCTACTCACGACTACATCCTGTGTCCCCCTCTCCCTGAACTAGATTTGACACGAGTCAATGTGTATACTATTGTCATGATTTCTGTAAACTGTAAAATGTTGTAAAGCGCTCCGATACCTTCGGGTCTGGTCAGCGCTATATAAAACTCTTAAATAAAAATAAATAAATAAAATAAATAATCAACGCTTAAGCCATATCTTATCAAATATTTTTGGGGTAATTCATCCATAAGTCTTTCAAAGCATATTTTTTAATGCTTTTGTCCATTGCTTAGTCACAGAACATAGAGAGAAAATGGCTACTGCAGTTAAGCAATATTCTCATTTCTACGAATCCCTGACAAAGCCACCTTGTTAAAATTCAACCTGGCCGAGAGTCTCAAATGACAAAAGGCACAGCTGCGGCGCCCGCGGCCGGGCGAGGGCTGGAGCACGAGTGTACACAGTGGCACAGCGACTGCCCAGGAATGTGCCCTTGTTTACTCAATCACAGCCGGAGCCACCGAGGCCGGCTTCATTTACTGCCCGAAAGTTATGTGGTAGTCAGGGCACTGACTGCAAGTCTAGTCCAACAGGTTCCGAAAGCAGCTCTTGTTACAGTTGATTTTTGACCCACACTTTCTTCCTCTAAAAGGTCGCTCCTTTCCGCAGACGTTACAGATGAACAATGCTGGTACTGTAGGATTCTTTTTCTAGTGAAAGAGCGCACGCACACAAAGAGAGGGGATGGTATATTTTTCACAGGGCCAGACGCCAGACACTTCCTTTCTTTTAGTATCTTCCAAAAGCTGACGTAACTTTCCGGGTGAAATCTAAGCCAGAGAGCAGTCACTGCCACTGCATTATGGGCGGCAAGCACTAGGGTGTCTGGGAGAAAACCTACCTACGCCACCAGTTGTTGGGCCCGGGGCCTGCAAGGATGTGCCCGTGGCAGTAGAAACCCAGCCTCCGGAGCCCTGTCTTAAATGGTTTCCACCTGTCTCTGCTAAAAATACCCGCCATTTGGTTATGTTTTGAGTTTCCGAAAATGCTTGGATTTGGTACTTCAATACAATTCTCTCTGAATCGCCTTTTACATGGTAATTCTACATCTCTTTGCTTTCATAATCGTTAAGGAATCTCAAGATAGCTTGAAAATATCTTTGAAGCGACTTTCTTCTCTAAATTTGCTATTTTAAGTTACGGTTTCAAAAATAGCAAAATGGCAGCTTTTGCTGCTATCTTTAGTATTTTGATTAGCTTTACATGAGCTTACTGACTAGGCCAGTAAAGTACCGGACAGGTGGCATCCCTACCCTCAGATCGTGAAATTAGCTGAGAAGTACAAGTGGTGAATGTGGTAAAGGCACCCACCCCTTACTCTCACACAGCCCTGGGATTGGCTTGACTCAACAGTAAAACAAAGAATTGGGAGGTCGTCCAGGGCACCTTTCCTTGGAGGATTTTCCTCTTGCTCTGGCGATACTTTCTAGGTCTGGGGTTTGACAGCGCATCTGTCAAGCAGACTTACTGCTTACAATAAAGATATAGCTTCAGGTGCACCGCTTTCTACCATTGATTTCTTGGACCAGCCTCTCAGACACTGGCTTGAGACTTAGTCACCTCTTGCCTCAGACCAGTGGAAAAGGATCAAACCCCTGGCAGTGTCGATGTATCCATCAGTCTCCTCATCACCGATTGCATTGAACAGCCAGTGGGGAGACTTCATTCAAGGCTAATATTTTGTTGCTTGACTGACTTTAATGCGCTTACACAGCATGCTAACACATTAAATCCAGACCTACTGGCTTTCAATGTAGCTTCTCTCTTCAGTCGATCTACCCTTGATTCGGCTTTCTTAAGAGTAATCCCATCGTAACCTCTCTTTCTGAATCTTGTTATAGTCCCCTTCTTGTGTTCCTCAAAGTCAGTGTCTATGCTGCAATTACGTCTGACCAGTTCCCCATATGGGATTGCGCGCATCTGGTGCGGTGGATGCGCACAAAACATGCGTCTAGCATAGACACTGACTTTGAGGAACACAAGAAGGGGACTATAACAAGATTCAGAAAGAGAGGTTACGATGGGATTACTCTTAAGAAAGCCGAATCAAGGGTAGATCGACTGAAGAGAGAAGTTACACTGAAAGATAAGAAACAGACATCGACTAAGGCAGAGACAATAAGATTGATTACCGGATATGACAATTGGTCGGGGGTACTTAGGCGGAGTTTGGACAAGCATTGGCACCTATTACGGGCTGAAAAATCCCTTAGAGATCAAATCATGGAGATACCAAATATTACATATAGGAGGGAATTGACACTGAGGACCATCTTAAGCCCAAGCTACCCCACACCACCAGATAATGATACCTGGTTGACCCAACACACTAAAGGTTTTTATGGCTGTGGCCATTGCGTAGCTTGCAAATGGGCTGCTTCAAAGAAAACACAGTTTCATGGTCCCAGTGGTAAAATGTATGAGATCAGGACGAATATTAATTGCTTGACAAAGTTTGTTGTCTATGCTATTGAATGTAAATGCAAGAAGGAATACATTGGCAGCACTATTAGAACACTAAGAGAAAGGATTGGGGAACACATACGGGCACTCAAACAGGGTGACATGAGGTACCCTTTGGCTGCACATATGTCTATCTGCCCTTTACAAACAACTAACAAACGTTTCGAGCTTTATGGAATTGATCATACACCTAGACACCCCAGAGGGGGTAATAGGGAATTAGCGCTACGCAGGAGAGAAGCATTTTGGAAACTGAAGCTAATAAGTACAGAATGCGGTCTTAATATCGACCAGGAGTTGCATTATCTCTTGGGTAGATGAGGAATGTTTAAGATTGCATGAGGGTCCAGTGTGTCTGAGGATACCTTATTTCAAAAGACTCATGGCATAATGTCAGGAAACAGTAAAAGAGTTTGCTACAAGGATGTACAGCTTGTGAAAGTATATATAAGCAATATGTGACTGTTTGCAACAAAGCGATTTCTTTTTCCCTTTTTTCTTCCTTAATTTGTTGTTTACTTTGGAAGGGCTACATTGTCAATTGTTATGTATGATGGTGATTTTGTTTCAGACGTTTTTTGTTCTAACCTTAAAAGATGGAGAGAATGAAGACTTTAAATTTTGTTCTCATAGACAGATCCTGTTTCAATTCTAAACACTGCATGTCGTTTTTGTGGTGCAAGTTTACTCTTGGCTATATAAGACGCAAATTCAAGAAAGTGGAGTTCACTACCGATTTGGACTTTATGGGTTCCAATCCAGATATTATGCATGTGACGTTAGCAAGAAAATATGTAATAGTCACCCACGTTTACTATGCACACTATAAGATGGCGGCCGTTCAAGGTTAATTTGATAGTTCATTGTTAGTTTTCACAACACGGGGAGAGGACGTGCTTACGTGCGCACGTTTGAATTAAGGAGATGGTGGCTCTTTATAATGGCTGACGGCATCGGTACTCGGGAGCTTGCCACCGAACACGGTGAAAGACGGGTGCGGCGTGAAGTCCAGTTAAAGTACACACGGAGGTAAGACTACGTACAGGCATACGGGATGATCTAGGTTTGATTTTGTTAAAGGCCTTTTAGCAGGGCAGCGAGCTTGAATTGGGGTCTAATTATATATTTACGATAAAAGTGGTTTAACTTAATTGCAATTGCGGCTGCAAAGAACCGGGGTTTTTAACATGGTTCGAGCACAGCTAGGCAGTAATAACTGGGTTTGTCACCAACACATCGGTATGAGCAATGACTGAGTTTGATGATGTCCACACAAACAGGCAGTGTGTAGTTGGCCATAAGCGAAATGTTAGCACCCATATAGTTCTGATATGGGCATATGCTTAATGAACGTGATATTTATTTAATGTGGAGGCATGACTGGATTACAATAAGGGGTTGCCTACATATTGTATACACGGATAACCCGAGAATATAAATGCGGCATTCTGATATTAGACACATTTTCATAGTCTGAATTGTGCAGATTAATTGGTCTTTGTTTTTATTAAACTATGGGCTAATATATTACATATGGATTTCGCAGAAACCAGAATTTGAATTGACAAGGAGATTTTCACATTTGACTGACAATTGTGGACACACCGGGTAGATCGGAACCCCAATGTGGGTCGGGAGTATCACCACATTTCAAGTAAGTGTTGAAATTTCAAGTACAGGGTGGACATATTGAATTGGTTTAGAGACAGCACTCAGAAGCAGGTTGATTTAAAGTTAACTGTACACTTGTATTGTCTTTTTTTTACGTTACAGAACTCAGCGATTTGAAAGATATAGGTATTGTTTGATTGTACTTGTTACGGACAATACGCTTAACTGTTTTCTCATTACAATCACTTCTTCACTTAGAATTGGCAACAGGGATTTGTCTGTGAATTTAATGCATTTGTTTTCCACTGAGCACTACTCACAGTTGAGGCCAAATACCCAATTTATGATAGCATTACCACACATTGCAATACACTCCCTGGTATTAAAGTTGCACTTGGCTTTTATTAGACAATTTTGGAGCCGTTTGAACATTTAATAGTCTCTCTCCATCACATTCGGGTTATAGTTCGCCTCTTATTAAGAGGTAATTTTCTGTACACAATTATATGAATCAATCCCTTTTTACTATGCACTGAAACTCCAATCGGGTTGGCCTAACCTTGTGTTGATTCCTTGTATTTTATGACATTACACATGCAC
Source organism: Lissotriton helveticus (assembly GCF_964261635.1). Taxonomy (NCBI): domain Eukaryota; kingdom Metazoa; phylum Chordata; class Amphibia; order Caudata; family Salamandridae; genus Lissotriton; species Lissotriton helveticus. Next base: position 398,072,217 of record NC_136063.1, read on the forward strand.
TCTGTATATTGCCTGTTAGTGGTCTTGATACATTAAGTAGAGAGGCATTCTGTATGTTTATGTCTATACAGCCTTGAGGAAGTCGCAGGATCACGCCTCATTAGCGACGAGACACGTGTTGGCTGTGGCTGTTGACAACTGAGATACAAGACAACGAAAATAAAAGCCCAAAAATAAGAACCAGACGGAATTGTTCATAATTTATGTTGTATGATGACAAAATATTAATGTGTTCTCAACTACAATAGGGAAACCTGTTTACCACTTGACGTGTGCTGGGGAGTGAAGTAGTTTGTTTATAGAGTTTAGGCTTTGATTTGTGGAGTTTAGTGGTTCTCCACACCTTACAGCACCGTCTTTATACTTATTTCAAACCCTATACAAATTGTGTGATTCTACCAAGAGGCGCCATAATCCTACACTAAATACCACGTGTCTGAGGATTTATCAAGAATATTCAATAGCTTAGACCGATTGACATGGTCAAAAGCGCTACTAAGGTCCATAAAAGGCAAGTACAACAGGCCATTCTTCACATATTTCCCGATAATAAGATTGTAGACAATGGAGAAAGTGTATATGTATCAATGCAGACATCAGCAGGAAAACGTGTACAAATGTATGTAGTGAAGGGCCAATACATGCCCAGGCTTGCTACAATAGCAGAATGAAAAGCAGCACAAATAGGGTTCAGATTTGGAGGTAAGAAAGCAGATGCATGTTTTCGTAGAGTAAAGAAATATATTTAGGCAACCACCATAGAAGTGAAGGCCACAGGCCCACTTTGAGGGAGACATGTGTTTAATAAAAGATGTTGATGAAAGTAGAATAGAGGTGCAGGGCAGATAGGATGTTAGGCTTCACAGAACAGCAGACTTGTAGGTGTAGTCACTGTAGTGCTTTACGCTTCAGAACCAAACACGCCAAGGACAACAAGCTAGTGTAGAAGTGTATCGAACCACAGGTGCAGAATTCCATAGTCATATTATTAGTTGTTTTTGTGGTATAGTATTGTCTTTTGTTGACAATGATGCTTGCTAGAAGTTTCTACCAATAATTATGCATCTGACGTATTCACTTTTTAAAAGGTATATGTTTTGCTGTTCGTTTATGTACAATTGGAAGTTCCGTTTTCAGTTCTGCGGAGCTGTCTGCACTTCCCCTCTATAGAGTGAATACATTCTGTGCTTTGCTGCCAATTAAAGTTGTGTTTTCTTTTCTTTTATTTCGAGAACACAATGCAAGTTTAAATACTGTTCAACAGCCCCCAGGTCTTACCTGAAGGCACACCGAACAGCAGAGAGAGAGCCATTTTGCTCCACCCAATCCTTGAGTGAGCAAAATAATGCACCCCAAAATCTTCACCACAGAATCCATGAGCGAGATAGGCCTGTAGCATTGAGAGTCCTGTCAGCTGCGCTTCTTAAAAACGGGTGTGATAGTAGCAGTCTGCCAAGAGGAGGGAATACTAGTGGAGGCGGCAGCATTTAAAACATTTGTAATTGCGAGGCCCACAGAGAGATATGTTCCTTATACAGATCCATAGGCACCCTGTCTGGACCCGGGCCTTTTTCTATGAAATGGCCATAGCGGTAGCAGAGACTTTTTCCAATCCGAAACCATATCTCCAATGGGAACTGTAGTGCACTATCCAGGTCTACTGCCATGGAACTCCCTCCATAACAGTAAATCTGTTTAAAATGCTTTGACCTATCAGCAGGACTAATGTTAGAAACCAAACCTTCCATAGTTGAAGGACACGAAACCCAACCAATAAGAATTGCGCTGAAAGCCTTGGAAACGGTGGCCTTGCATGTATACACCAGACGTTCCTAGGAGGCCTGTTTGAGCGCTAGTTTCCTTTTAGATGTTGATAGTTTATAAAATGCCCTAGCCTCTTTAATTTGCAGTTGGTTCTTGGGCTTAGCTGTTGGGGCTTCATTCAGGCAACAATTTGCATACTTACGGTCCCTATCAAACCACCCTTGTTTGAGGCCCCGTTACCCTTTGAATCGTCCTGAAGGATATTTATTTAACCTAATTTAAAGCCCAAAAGAGTCTAAGAGATCTGGACTACACATTAACAAACAGTTGGTGAATAAATCAAGATCAGTCCTAACTAGAGAACTCTGCAGAGAAGGAATGTTAACAGCTCTCCAGCTCAGTCTACGACCACTGTTCTTCTGCGACAAACCAATTATACCGGAGGAGGCTAGCGGTTGAGTGCAGTAGGGTAAGTTAAAAATAATCTCAAGCAGGTTAGGATCACCAAAAATATTTTCAGTCACCCTTCCTGAAGTAACTAAAGGTTCCATGTTCTGAGAGATAAAAATGTAATCTTTAACTGAGCCTTTGCTCCATTCAACAAACGTCGGGGCTGCTTAAAAAGGCCTACCTGAATTTTCACTATATTAAAAAGCTCAAAGTTATGTAAACTATTAAATAATTTCAGACCCCGCAGTAGGCCTGAGCACATAGTATGTTATCAGCTATCACAAAAGGATCATAAAGTGGGGAATTCTGGCCCAACTTAGCATTAAAATCGCCCCCTATAACCTCATAAAATAAAATAAAAAACGTAGGGATCTTGCTTTCAAAACAGAGAGTACTTTGAACAAACAATCAATCTGGTAACCCACATCAAAAACTGCATTATAGGGCGTGGCTAGCAGCCGAGGATGGCGGCAGCGTAGAGGGCAAGCTCCGCGGTTGAAGCGGCCTCCTCGTCGATCAGATCACTGATCCGTCACACAAGAATCTCCTACGGGAAGGGGCCGACGCCCAGGACCGGGCGGCACAAACGGAGACGAGCGAAACGAAAATCCGACATCGGGAAGTACAGTTCCGAGTGAAGCCTGTGCGGGCGGCTGAGGAGGCCTGCAGCCGGGCCGCAGACTGAAGCAGCGAGCCGACAGGAAGTGCTCCAGTCAGGGCGAGGTACCGCCGGAAGCGCCCGCTCACGGACGAGCTCGTAACGCAGGAAGGGACAGTGGTACAGCGCCGTCGTTGAACCTGAGGGGCTGGGGTCCGGATGACCAGACATCCTCGTAGGTAATTCCGTTGTGGTCCAGGAAGCCCCCAGCGAACATACGGAAGCAATAATCCCTGCGTACTTCGGGCCGAGGCCGCCATCTTGGACGCGGTGCACGGGTGAGCCCGGGGTGCGAAACGGCGAAAGGATCGCGCTGGCCTCCCCGGTGGAGGACGCCAGAAGTCTTCCTGCAGACCACTGGCTGACCGGTGAGAAACAGTGCAAAACCCATCATACGGTGGCGCAACTGGAAGCGGCGGCACGTAGGCGCCTATCCGGACTTAACCACTACGAAGTAGGTGCTGGTTCCAGGGCACGATTGCATCCTTCCGGGGCCCCATACCCCCCCCGTGCAACGACACGCACCGGGATAACGGGGCTGCAGGGACACGGCGGAACATCGGGCGCAACAAATAGGATCTACAGACGTGATTGGGCGGCACACTAAGCTTGGCAGGAGGCGAGGGCTGTGTCCGCGGCTGACTTGGCGGCAGGGAAGGGAACCAACCCCATCGATCGGTGGCCCTTGAGACCGATCGGCCCAATCAGAGGGACGTAAAGGGCGCAGAAGGCCGCCACAAGGGGCTTCTTCTTAACAGCCAAAACAGCTTTTGGGAACTGGTTCATAACGAGCAGCTTCCGCGGAAAGCGGCGGAGGGAACTGTCAGGATGGCCGGTAAAGGGCCGAAAAGCGGAGCGGCACAGGCCCGTCTTGAAAGATATGCTTATGATAAGTCTACTTCCTCCCCACCAGATGCGAAACAGCAGGCCGGGAAAACCGAGGACACGGCGGGGGGCAAGAAAGCGACCTTGGACGATGTGATGCGGGCCCTCACTCAGGTACAAGCAACAGTGGGTTCGATCTCAGCTGAAATAACACTCATACGTGCAGACTTCCATAAAATGTCAGAAAAAGTGAGTGCCGTGGAGGTAGTGACCAAATCGTTGGTGGAAGATGTTTCAGAACTGCAGATCAGTATGGAGCGTATCACCAAAGAAAATAAGGAGCTGCGGGACAAGCTGGATGACCAGGAAGGGCGCTCGAGACGGAACAACATCCGTATCATAGGGGTTCCGGAATCGGAAGACACAAGAGCGATGGACCTGTATGTTGAGGACCTAATCAAACAAAGCCTTCATCCCAAGGGTCTCTCCGCTTTCTTCACAGTGGAAAGGGCACACCGAGTTCCCGGGGGCCGCCCGAAAACCGGCGCTAACCCAAGACCGATCATTGCACGGCTCTTCAATTTCCGAGATAGGGATGCGATCCTGCAGGCAGCAAGAACTTCTCCCTCAATTAGGATACAGAACTCCACACTGGCATTCTTCCCTGACTACACGGCGGAAGTCGCACGTAGAAGAAGAACCTTTTTTGAAGTTAAAAAAGAACTTAGGGCGAGGGAGATTCCCTACTCAATGCTTTTTCCAGCCAGACTGAGGATAGTGGCGGACAACAAAACATGGTTTTTCGACACTACGGAGGCAGCTCAGGATTGGCTGGAGGGATGGAGACCAGCGGGCCTACCTCGCTGTTCCAACAGACCGAACAAACATCGTACCGGCGGACCCCGAACGGGTTCCCAGTCATCTGGGGGAGACGCGGACTCACGCTCGCCTCTGAACGACATACCAGGAACAGAAGACAATGAAGATCAATGACTTCCCGATGCTGCCTATTTAGGCCAACTGTAACGCTGACCGGGAGTGCTGCCATGGACACTGGCAGAGGTACTCCGTGGTCAAGGAGGGGGCCGCCGACTCCGGAGAGTCCTTCACCCCAGCGAGCAAGTACTGTGTTTTGGGTTGGGATCAGGCACTCTGCTGAGTTGGGGGGGCGGGCAGTTTTAGGTCCGTGTATCAGGGGGGCAGGGAGGAGGGTGTTGGGGGGCGGGAGGTTTTGTATTTTCACACTGTTTTTCTGGTCAAGATTGGAACTATAGGACACACGCTAACCGTAAGGGGAACCATTGGAAATGCGCTCGCACAAGATCTCCAAGGCTTACTCATGTCAACAACTACAGAGGTTATGGCACACACCACACGGGTTGACGCAGGAGGGGAGGTAGCCAGGACGGGGCGGGGGACACCATTGTGCTTCATGACCTGGAATGTGAGGGGCCTAGGAGATAAAGTTAAAAGAGGCTTGGTGTTACAGAGTATAAAAAGACTGAACCCAGCCCTGGTCCTACTACAAGAAACACACTTAACAGACACTGCAACCAAAGCGCTAGATAGGAAGGGCTACAATATGGCCGTACATTCAGAGTTCACTCGGGGGTCCCGTGGTGTAGGGATTCTGATGCACCGGTCTTCGAGATTCATAATCCAATCTACGAAACTAGACACACAGGGACGCTTTGCGGCGGCGCATGGGCAGTGGGATGGAAGGCCGCTCAATGTGGTCTCGGTATATATCCCACCGGCACTACACGCAGTAGCCCTACCAGAGTTGGGGAAATTCCTGCTAGACCTTCCAGAGGGGGACCTCATCTTGGGTGGGGACTTCAACGCAGTGGCACAGAACACACTAGACAGATTCCCGGTCAGAACTCAATCTCCCGGGCACTCCCAGCTATGTGATTTTCTGGAAGCGCAAGGCTTGGTGGACCTTTGGCGGCGATTCCACCCAGACGATCAGCAATACACGTATCACTCAGCGGTCCACGATAGTTTATCACGGATCGATTATTTCCTAACACTGGGGCAAGGCACCCTCACTATAGAAGACGTACAAATCAAACCAAGGGGTGTTTCAGATCACTCTCCCCTGACACTGAGTCTCTCAAGCCCTGGGCGGACCCGAACACGCATCTACCCGATCTACCCGGGGTACCTTAAAGTACCGATAGTGGCAAAAGCGCTTAAGAGAGGGACGAAGACGTACCTCGCTGAAAACATAGGGTCCGTTAAGTCCCCCATTATCCTATGGGAGGCGTACAAAACGGTTCTCCGGGGGCAGGCTATTTCTCCACTATCACGAGGTACAAACGCACACAAAAACAAGAGCTCCTAGACCTAGAAGACAGACTCGCCAAGGCCAACAGAGAACATGAGACAGCCCCAACGAGGGACACGCTACACAGTCTCCAACTGTGTCAGCGGCGTCATGCCGACCACATACGCCGCAGGGTAGTGGACAATATAGCGGCGACAGCTCACAGAATTGACGACGTGGGGGACAAAGCTGGTAGGCTTATTGCCTGGTTAGAGAAAAAACGTGAAGGACAGAGGGCCATCCTACACTTAAAAGATCCCGCAGGGGTACTACAAACCAGTCCCTCATTGATAGTTGAACTCCTGGCTGACCACTTTCAAACAGTATACTCCCCTGAATTCGAGGTTACTCGGGAGGTGGCGGAGGCGTCTCTCGTAGGAGTACCCACTCGCACCCTGCCACAGGACAATAGAGAAGAGTTGGAATCAGACCCGACTGCTGAAGAATTACAGATAGCCATCGCCGCGCTTCACTCAGGAAAAGCGTTAGGTCCCAATGGGATACCGATTGAATGGTACAAAACCATGTCGGAAACGCTTGCGACCCCCCTACTAAATATGTTTAAGGCCAGTCTGGAACTGGGTCAACTACCACCCGATCAACGCGCAGCGACTATATTAGCAATACCAAAGCCCGGCAAGCCACCTGAGGACTGCGGGTCATACCGCCCAATATCCCTACTTAATGCCGAGAGTAAAATCTTGGCGAAACTACTAGCCAACAGACTGTTACCTCATCTGGTGCACCTAATACATCCTGATCAATCCGGATTCATGCCGCACAGGAGCACGGCGATGAATCTCAGGAGACTACACGGCGTGATGGCGCGGGCGCCATTACTGTCAGAACCAGCAGCCGTTCTGTCGCTTGACGCCAAAATGGCGTTTGACCTAGTGGAATGGAACTACCTCTTCGCGGCTCTGGAGCATATGGGTTTCGGCCCGAAATTCATAGCGTGGATTAGACTTTTATACAAAAACCCAGTAGCCCGAGTGACGGCAAATGGCCACATCTCGAGAGAACTACCACTAGCGAGGGGCACGAGACAAGGATGCCCACTCTCGCCGCTCCTGTTCGCTCCGGTGCTGGAGCCATTGGCCACCATCATCAGGACCACCCAGTTACTGAAGGGCATACGGTCGGGAGGCGACTGGGAAGACAGGGTATCATTATATGCCGATGACATGTTGATCTACCTAACAGACTTAGCATCAGGTGTTCTGGTACTGCTGGCCTTGTGTGAGAGGCATGGCGCAGCCTCGGGATACAAAATAAATTGGACGAAATCTGTGCTCTATATGCTACACGGCACGCCGCCGAACCTAAGTGCAGACTGCCCATTATTGTTGGAGACCACCTCCTTTAGGTATCTGGGGATCCACATCACACAAGAGCATGCGACTTTTCGGGACCTAAATCTCAGGCCGCTGCTCGACAGGCTGAAATCAGATGTGCGCTACTGGAAAACCCTCCCGTTGACACTGTTGAACAGAGCCGCACTTTTCAAGATGATGGTGTTACCCCGTTTCCTATATGTCTTGGAAAATACGCCAGCAATGGTCCCATCGTCGTTCTTTCGACAAATTTCGACTCTACTGTCTAGCTTACTGTGGGGAAACAGACCAGCCAGGGTGGCACATGTGAAATTGATTCGAGACTGATATAGTGGGGGGATAGCGCTCCCAAATTTGGAACTGTACTACTGGGCAGCCCACCTCAAAGTGGTTAACCAGTGGATGCACAGGCCACAGGACGACCCGGCGTATATGGCGGACAGACGGCAGCTAGGGACGAACACGCTTCTGGCCCCACTCTACAATAAAGGGTTGACAGCAAAACTCAGCGGCCCGACTAAACACACTGTGACGCTATGGCATAAAGCCCAAACACGACTGAAATGGGAGGGGGTGGTTACACGACTCACACCCCTGTGGGACTCCAAAATTCTGGGAAACCTGAGACACAGTAAAGGCTTCGAACAGTGGGACAACATCGGGATCTCCATGGTGGGTGATATGTGGACGAAGGATGGGGTGGTCTCGTTTGAGACCCTGAGGGAACAGTACGAATTGGGCATTACTGAAACATACCGTTACATACAGATTCGGCACGCGTTAATGTCAGCAATAGAACCAGGCACTAATGTCCCAGAATCGGCCCCGTTGGAGGACCGGCTGCTTACAGACTACATGGAAGCTAGTGCTACTTCCCTCACTTACCGTAAACTAATAAACAACCTACCCGACCCGTTGCAGAAACTCAAGGGGAAGTGGGAGGGGGAAATAGGGGAACTGGTTGAAACGGACAGGAATGCGGCGCTGGCGTCACCTAAAGAAGCTGGCATCTCGGCGAGATTTAGATTGGTGCAATTTAAAATTTTGCACCGAGTATACTATACACGCACCACTCTACACAAAATCCACAAAGCAGATCACCCCTTCTGCCAGAGGCACTGTGGAGAGGAGGGCACATTGTACCACACCCTTTGGTCCTGCCCCAGAATGGTGGACTACTGGCGGCTGTAACACGCACGATGGCCCAGACTTTACAAATCCCAATCACACCTGACCCCCGAGTTTGTTTGCTGCATGTATGGGGCCCAAACGACCTAACACCACAGGGAAGGCAGTGGATGGTCATTGGAATGATGTTGGCAAAGCGAGATATAGCGCAAAAGTGGGGATCATCCGAGACGCCGACCCTGGCACAGTGGTGCCGGAATATGGACATGCTTATGGTGGTGGAAAGGGCAGTGTACCAACAAAGAGCCAACCCACGTAAATGGAACAAAATATGGACACCATGGAACACTTATAGGGGGGATCTGTGTGAGCCACTGCCAGAAGAGGAAGACATAGATAGCTCAGGGGATGAGGAGGATACTGAATAGGAGGAGAGGGAGGGTGGAGTTTGGGCACGACAGGTTAGCCCCAGGGTTTTCCGGTCTCTCTTGACTGGCATAATAGACCTGCAAATTGTAGTATTAAAGGCTCTACCCGTTGTATTAGTTCATGTGTACGCTCCAATGATCTATCTACAATGTACCAATTATCCAATCGATGACCTTTTAACTTAAGAGAGTTGTTTAAAAAAATGGAAAAGTTGCACTAATGGTTGATTGCAGCGGAATGTTGACGCTGCATCCAACGAAAATTATATAACCGTGCTTTTCGATATGTGATGCAACAATAAAAATATATTTTTAAAAAAAAACTGCATTATAAAAATGAACAAGAAAGAAATTAAACATATTAGTTAAGACAAGCCTGGTGTATCACCACATGATTGCATACAATCAGGACGATCCTGTGTAGAGCAAAGAAATTCTGTTTGCCGCCCTAAAGAGATAACAGCCTTGACTGAAAAACTCTCAAAACCTTCCCACATAATTTCCTCAATGGCCCATGTCTCTTGTAGCATAATGATATCAAATTTAGTGCCACAGCCCAACCAGAGCAGGGCCGACCAATGAAGTTAGTATCTTATGTGTGGAGGGGGCTTGATCAAGTCAGTCATTAGCATCCAAATCCAACAAAGGCAGAAAGCGATTGGAGGTTGGAATTAAAAGACTACCATGCCTGCCGGTCATGTGAAGGGGGCGGAGAGGACCAGTGTGTGACCTGGGCTGCAAAAAACTGTTAAAATACGCTAGGTGAAGAATGTTGATACAGCCAGTCTGCAGGTTATTGCTCCTATTGCAAAAATTTGCCGGTGGGCTAAATACAGGTGTTTGCAGTTAATACTTATGCAGTCATCTTCCAGGTTCTTATGTGTGGGACCAAACCAATCTACCCACCTTACAAGGATAATGTCATTGTACTCTTTGATGTTAAAGTTCGAATGTGTACTTAACCAATGGCAAACCTTGCTGTTAAGTTGCGTAAAGGATTCATCTGTGTCTGGCGGCAGGGGAGGGCCCCCCTGTCATTACTAAAAATATGGACAGCAGTCCCATGGGAGATTAGGTGTGGTAAATGGATCTTATGCAGCTAAACAGCACCTTCATCATCTTGAGTGGTGAGAGAGCCTTGACCTTTGGCAGACGCAACGTTCCAATTGACACAGACGGAGATCTTGGGGCTCACACAGCTGTGCAAGCAGGGCTAGCTGGCAGCTTAATATCAACAGTACCATTGCAGGGGGAGCGAGCTCCAGCACTGGACACGCGGGCCACTACACGCATGTGATCTGCTTGGCCCCCAAAGCTTTTGGGCCCTGTGGAACCGTCAGAGAAGAGGGGACCAACAGAAACTGAAATTAGAGGGATCCTTGCCCCATCAGATTGCCTTGTTAGAGCCGAAACACAACCCTCCAAACTCTTCATACTCTCCTCCAAGGGGGTTATAAAGGCAACAATAATGGCTTTGAATTTATTTAACATCTCGTCCCAGGTAGGATTTAGGTCACCAGCAGTGAAGAGCAGAGTAAGACCAGACTGATGTACAATACCCTCAGGGTTCGTAGCTGCACATCTCCTCCCACGAGGTTTATAGCTACCAGGCCTTATAGCCACCACTCGATACACTAGGAGCTAAAAGGCCCAAGGTCTCTTCAAAGTTAGGGCCCTTTGATAAAGTTCCATGGATAACTTGGTGTTATTGGACCCCGCCCAGTTGGTTGTCTAGCCACGCCAAAGGAGGGGGTGTGGTATTAACACGATCCCCCAAACCCAGAAAGAGAAGCCTCTCCGTGAGGTTAATCTCCTTAGAGATCACCCTGACTGCTCTGGCACGGAGAGAATCTGAGGTGGCACAGTGGGATGTAATGGTTTTATCAGCAGCTTTCTCAGTATCCTTGGCCTCAAGTAATTGTCTTTCTCAAAATTCACTGTATGGTGACCTTATGGTGGAATCAATAAGCAGCACAGCAGTACGGAAGGAAAGGAGAAAGTCAGAGAGTGTACAAAATATAGGTCTGGTAAAAATCATGAGACGCTGTCTTTCAGATTAAAATCAAAGGGAGATCCACTCATCACTCCTAAGGCCAAGAGAGGTGGCCCTGCCTCTTCTGGCAAATGACGGGCGCAGGTCAGACCTGCCCTTGGCCCTGGCTTCGCCTGCATGCGTCTAGTGCCGCGGGTTCACTAGAAGTGCTTTATTGCGCAGACAAGATCAGTTGCAGGTACTGCCACAAATGGGACCTTCTCATTTATACTGTAGTGTGCTGGGACTCGTAGTCCCCCAGCTTTTAATGTCTGACAAAAATTCTCCTGTGCCGTGGGTTAACCAGATGCGCTTTATAGCGCCAATGGGATCAGTTGCAGGTGCAGAACAGTGGGGGGCCTCCTCCTTTGTCCCATAGTGTGCTGGGACTTGTAGTCCCCCAGCTGATGTGCAGCAAAAAGTCTCCCCTTTTGCTAGGGTCATGCTAGATATGCACATCAGCGCCTGGCATACCACTCCCGTTTCCAAGATTCTTACAATGCATGACTTAAGTCAAATGGATCATTGATGGATATTATTTTCTAAATCGTGGTGGTTTAGACCCTAAACAGGTCAAACCGGTTGTTCAACTATGTTCAAGTACATAGGAAACATCCCTAGACCACATTTTCCAAGCTACTCATTAACCCGGTATTCTTATAGCAATAAGCTTTCCAAGACAATACTGGCAGGCAACCACTTCTTGGTCACGAAAAAAGGCACACTGTAAAAGGAAGCCTTCTTCATTTGTTCTTTGCCTCTGCTTGCATTGCTGCACTAAGGGCCGCTCTTTGTGATTTTGAAATCTATTGATCTTGTCCGCCATTCTATAGAATTGTCAAACCTTTCAGTTCTTGCAGGTTCCTACCAGATTCATGGCATCCAGGTATCTGAAGTTAACCTTCCACAGATTATTATTATTTTTTTTATTAGATTGTTCTGTTTTTCTGTATTCCAGTGTTATTTCAGTCTATTCCATTTCCGGATGTCGATTCTCATGATAGTAGGAATGTCCACATTCACAAGGCAAGAACATACAAGGCCAATCTTGCATAAGACACATTAAACCAGATTTATTTTGAAACAGGCTTATTCTATTGATCTACTAAACGTTTACTTTTTCTCATCTTTTAAAAGCATAAGAACTCACCCAATGGGTGCTTTACACAAAATTAGATGGAAGGCACATTGACCATTGGATATATGCTGGTTCTACCAACAGACAATTATTTATTTATTGTATGTCCCTCCTGAAAAATACCTAAGGGACAAATCACAGAGCATTGGCCCTTTGGTGAATGGAGTATCGAAGTATTACTTCACATACGCATAAACTTGTGAATTGGCTCAAAACATCTAAAATATGAATAGTCAGGGAAAGTTCAATATAATTAGTACAAACAGAAAGACCGTGCCATATTTGCAACTATAGTAACTGGGAGTAGTGGGTACTTTTAGGGCCCAATTCCAAAGGCATTTAGAAGTACATGAGGTAGTACTGCTACGGTACTACTTCACACACTAGTAAAGGTCTGTGTGAATTGGACTCACAGAGTCAACTGTTCTCTTTAATAATAAGCCTATACCAATATCTCTTTCTTTTGAAAATTGAGGAAAGGAATGAAAAATCAGCCAATTAAACTTGAGCACAGACAAAAGTGGCAATAAAAAGCCGACTGCCCTAACAAAATGGTTGGATTTGGCTACGGAACGCAGGTACCATAAAGAATAAAATGCAGAAAATAGTGTGATTAATTGAGTATGCTTTTGAAAAGTAATATAGTTCCTCATGCTCTGCAACTCAAACCCTTAATTAGAGGTGGAATGATACTTCCAAACAGTCCAATGAGTTAGGGTTAGAAATGCTCCACCAGGCCGTGCCTAGAGGTAATTGGTTAAAAGAAGCTGGTCGGAGATCGACTGTAAAGCCCTTCCTAGGTGAAGGGTATTGCTAAAAGCTGTGTACCAGTGAAATACATTCGCAAAAGGATTACTTATTCTCTACTAAACCAAAGTAACCTCATCATAAGGTAATTGTGAAGTTCGATTAAGAAAACAGTTCAATAAAAGATACGGCAAGGAGAGAAACACTAAAAAGACACGGAGGTTGCGAACAATGAGGAAAGTAGGGAAAGGTTATAAAGCAGTGTTAAAAATACAGTTCTGTCTTTCGTGCTCTCATTATTTTCTTCCCTCATTCAATTATCTCATTCTTTCTTTGTAAAAAGATATTAAGCAACGTGTCATTTCGCATGAAAAGCCAAATCGATCCATACATCGGCCAAAGCAAACGCTGACTTGTTTACAGCCATCCGGCTCCAGCTGCACTCGGCACTGCACAGAGAAGGACACCCACCCGCAGCGAGAACATGCGTGGAAACAAGTCCTGCCGCCGATCGACCATAATGTGACAACTCCCCTCTGTTAGACATGATAAAAACGGATTTTGCATTGACTAACTTTTATGATTGTAGTTGCAAAAGGAAAGAGACAGAGAAAAGGGAACCATCAGCTCTGGCTAATCTAAAAGTGAAAGTGGTTCTTCATTGACCGGTGAGTTCCATGTCTGTGGTTGTGTGGGTGAAAGTGATGAGTCAGCGGCATGGGGGCGAGAGTTAATGGATGAAAGCTGCTGGGTGTGGATAAATACAAACAACTACATGGTGTCCTGGTTACACTGCATGTCACGCCACTGGGAACAAATCCATATAAAGAGCGGGCAATGCTGCAGAAAGCTGCAAAAGTCAAAGAGAGGGCAAGGATGCCCTCTGGAACAGCAAGGGCTTTGCTCAGCAGGTGAGAGAGATCAAGCAAAGAGTCCGTGAATGCTCGAAAATGTCATCATGCCATGACGTAGCAGCAGATGACCCGCAGGTAATGGTGCGTAACGCGTCCTACCTTGAGGCAGCAAGTATCATCCAAAGACCAGTGACTTGCCAAAGCAGGTGTGAGGAGAAGTCACATTTAAGAAGGCACCATGTGCCACCTACTAGGGATGTGGCATCAGGCCATGGATTAGCCAATACCCACCTGTGGATTGATAGAGCACAGCAAATGTCATCCCAGGAAGCACACATAAACAGAGTGTAGCAAGAGAGAAGAGCGGGAGTGCGCCATCACAAGGACGCGCGTCGACTTGGCAGAAGTGAAAGCCTTGCAGCATGGTTAAGCAAAGCCCAATGAAGCCCCAGAGAAGGTAAAGAGCCTCTGTCCCTGGGGTACACGTGGTATCGGGAGCAGTCCAAGGCCTCCTCCTCCTCCCACTGCGCCGCTCTACCGGGCTTGGGATCCACTAAGGCACCCAGGATGCCACATAACCCATTCCAGGGACACCTCTGCACAATCACAATAGCAGCAGAAGAGCCCGGTGGCCATGTGGCCTCCAGAATTAATCCCAGGATAGAGAGACCTCAGGCATGTATGGGAGCATGGGAGAAGACAGTGCGCGCCCCTCGGACAACCCAGACTAAACAGCGGTGGTGGCTACAACATGCTGTGCCTTACCCTAGGAACCCTATCCCAGGCCTCATCAATGCCTTGTTGGGGTTGAAGCCCTTTACTATTCAGTAGTCTACTTGTTTGAACAAGATCCAAACAAAGGGTCTAGGGGTCTCATGGGAGCTCTCTATCCAGAGGCTCAAGCTCAGTCACATTCGACAACACAGTTGCACAGCACTTGTGCTGCACCGTAGTGACCTTAGGTTGGGTAAGAGTGAGGCACATTTACAAACACACACACAAGACTGCCAGTCGTACGCATCAGCATACCTCCTTCTACTGCAGAGAAGCTTTTCAAGCTGCATGGCAACACGTGCCTCGCTTAACTGTACAATGTGGCCAAGCACCACTACCAGACATCTCATTGTCCCTCTTCCTCACCACTATGCCACAGTGAGCCATGCTGGAGGTAGGGCGGAGAGCAGCTGCTCATGAGCGTCGTCTTGTCCTGCTCAATCTGCCTCATCTGCATGGATAGCAAAGGGGTGGCCAGCACTGCTCTTCACTTCTTCTAGACACTTTCTAGACCCTCTCCCCCCCACGTCAATGGATGCCACAGAGAGCTGTGCTGGAGCCTGAAGAAGGAATTCAGAGGTGCAAGGGAGCGGTGGGGCTGCACGGTGTGTAACTGCAGAGAGTCAGAGACAGAGCTATGGAGCCAGAAGGCCACGTCCCACTTAAGAGAGCCTAGTAAGACCACGCAGAGGCTGAAGGACAGCATCCGTTGCACTGCAAGGGGGATCCTCTGAGTCGTATAGTCGGTTTCCATTGGTGCACTTGTTGCAAAGCAGCAGGCACACTACTCTCGGTCCTTGTTACCAATGCAGGATGTTAACATTTTTAATTACTAAACACCCATTAAATTGTTGTGGGCTGATCCAAAGCGTGAAAAACAGAACATTAGGCCAGTGCTTGAAGGGAGTGATGTGCTGATATGAGGTTTGGAAAAAGCTGCAGCTGTTAATAGCCAGACTTAAAATGTAGACCCTTAAAAGCACACCTCTGTTAGAAGGATCATTTAGACCAAACTGGGTGCTAAAGAGGGTTCTTTACATATGTATTGATGTGCAAATGTCACATGGGGGTAGAGAATAGCTGGAGTGCAGGGTATGCATGATTACTTAACTTTTGCTCTGTGTTGGTTTGACTCCAAATTTGAAACAGATGTACAACCTAAGAGAGGAAAAGCCCTCATTATGGCCATTGCTGGAAGCTAATATAATACACATGGATTTGTTTTTTAGAAATTACCCCGGCTCAAGAATTAGGTCGAGATTCTTTCTAGTTATCCAAAGCATGAAAGAACATTGTCCAAGAGACTGATTATTATTTCTGAAACTTGCTTTGGTCTGTAGTTTTAACTTATGTCCAGACATCCATTATATTTGACGCCTCAGTAATAATGGCCCAGAAAGTGTTTTTTCATGTCATGAATACGCTTCCAAAAAATGCAGTGATCTACAAGACCCAAGCTCGACTCATGACATGGTCATCTTTGCATCCATCTGAGCTTGGTAAAAACTGAGTCTCAAAAACTGGGTCATAGTTAAAACCGGTTAGTTAAGCACTTTTACTTTCGATCATCATTTTAGATATCATCCATTCCATATTGCTCCTTTGGTAGTGCTTTTCATTGGGCTAATAGGTTTAATCGAGATATACCTAATTATATTTGTAGATTGGATTCCTACTATAATGTTACTGTCTTTCCCTTTCTAGAGTCGCATTCAAACCCGACTATATATTTTTGGTTGTACTGCTATTTAGTTAATCAGTTACAAGGCAACTTTCCATTGCACTTTCATGAGAAGGATTAGAGTGAACTCATTTCCGGTGTACTTTAGTGGCGTTTCATTCTTATTAATGGGATAGACAGAATCATGATCAAATTATATTTCCAGTAAGTCATAGAATTATTCAGACACTTTCTGTTTAACTTAAACAGGAAACTTCTATTGAGCAACAACTCACTCTGTACACAGCATAAAACTCACAGACCCACACAAATACATGACACTTTCTAGAGGGGAATAAAGCTTTTCGAGCTTTTTCTAATTGACATTAAGGATCTAGTATGATTTGTCATTTATACCAGTAGATCATTTCATATAAAAATGGCTAACTAAGCTGCCTGAAGCATCTGTCGCTGTAAACGTACGGCTTCAATTTTGACAGCTTGAGCCAACAGCGGCAACCCTCTTTTACTCTTTACTCTCCATCCTCCAGTCCTCGTGCTATCCTATATCCTTACAATTTCTGCTGCTTCATTTTAGAAGGTACCTACAGCTCTAACCGAAAATCATTACCTGCATTCTTGGCACTGCTGCACGCACTAGGCGGACACTATAGGAGTGCATTCTTCCAAGAAATGGACCACTCTTCAGGATGCAGGTGGTGGGTTCTTGGCACAAATTCCTTACATGCATACGCCCTTAAGCCCCACGTGTATCCTATCTGGCAACCTGGAGATCTTCCTCAAAGACCCAGCCTCCTCCACCATCCTCAGCAAATTGGGACTGAGGCCACCTGCTGGAGCTCCTTACATCTCTCTTCATTGACAACAAAAAAGAGCAACTAGCTGTTACTTTTTTGGCTGTGGAACTGGAAGCCCTGGGCTTCGACTCATGGCTCCCCCACTTGACCAGTTCTAGGGGTACTCGTTTTATCTGCTTGTGTCCTGAAACCGCCCAGAAATAGGATCACCCCATTCATTATTAAGCGTTCTATCAAACTGGCCACTTATAATTAACCCTGTTTCTATTAATATTCTTTCTGTTCTGATGTTCTCTTTAGAAGCTGCATTAAAGTAGCTGATATAACAGTGTTTTTTAGGAAAAATGTAGCTGCTAAACAAGTCCGGCTTTCTGAGGAAAAATGTACAGCAGAGGCTAATGCAAGTACAGTCTTCTAATGACACATAGCAGTATTACGCTGTTACAAAGACAGCTTTCTATACTACAGCAGAAGTGTCTGTACCAGTGGTACTTACTGATGAAACACTGACCAGTGAAACTGGTCTCATAATGTAAGTGGTATGCATGCGTAAGGGAAGCCTAGACTGCGACTGCCTGCTCTGTGTGTGGGAGAAACGCTAGGACTGCTGCAGCTCAAGCTCTACCTGGTCTGAATGTGTGTGACGGAAGCTTACACTGCTTTTGTCCATCATGCTGTAGCTGTTATGTATTAAGGACGCTTGCACCGATGCTGCCCATGATGTGTATATAATGTGTGATAGTTCAGCAAACCCATGTACACAGTGTCATCTTCGCATGTCAAATACAAATCACATCGGTGCAGTAAATCTTCGCATGTATGGGTATTGGTGTTCCCCACTGCCAATCTTGAACAAATATCCCCAAAGGACACGTTACATTTGTAAAAGAGGAAACAAAGAACAATCCTCATCATGCAAATCAGTTTTCTCTTTCAGAGCGTTTGGTTGCAATCTTAACGGCAGAAAATATATCCAATGCCATTTGAAGATATCAACAGTACAAGCAAATACATTCAATCAAAATATCACCCTTTATTGCCATGTACAGGACAAGGAACTATATTCAACCCTTTGCCAAGTTTCATTTCCTGCTCGACTCTAAAGCAAAGAAGAACATCACAAGGTTTACATTTAGACAATTACTGGGACCAGCCGGGATTTCTCATGTATATGCTGGCCAAAGATTATCAAAGGTCCCTTGCTAAGCTTTGTTTAACTGTGTATATAGCCAGACTGAGGTAGCATGTGCCTTCTTCCATCAATAGCATTACTAGCACTGTCTGCTGAGGCCATCCTTCTTGCCTCACGTTCCTATTCCTGTCTTAGAGTGAGTGTGATCTGCTCATCTCCTTGTACACTTATTTTTGCAGGAATGCATAGAGTTTATGCAAAAGATTTGTGAAAATCAAACTTCCCTATGACACCTGGTGCCCCACCAACCTGCGTTAGTTCACGATTGTAAGATAGCCATAGAATCAACTCAACTAGTCAAGAGGTATTAAGACTTTCTCATCATACACTCCCATGAATAGCAAAAGACATACTGTACGCTATGCAGTGTGAAGAAACGTACCTCCATACTTGAAGCAGCAATAGCTTGGTCATAGTGTCCCATCATATTTGGGAAGAAAGTCATGTTGTAGGTCATCCCAGTGCATCTGGGAACGGATACTGGTTCACATGTAAAAAGGCTGTGTCCTTGGATTAGTGGCAAAGTCAGGCTCCAAAATGTAAAGACCTCAAGCACCGTCATTGTTTCGAAGTTTACCTTGTGGGTAAATGAAAAAAAGTCCCACTGATAATGTTGTAAGTCATATATGGATCCCAAAGGTTATCTTGAATTGTCGAGATGACTAAGAGAATAAACGTGAGGCCATAGCTGACTTTCTTTAGTGCTTCTCATTCTGAATGATGCTTTTCTCTTTCCTGTTCAGCTTCAACCCTGCAGTTAAAGCAAAAGAATTTAAAGATTACATGAAGCAAAATGATTAAAGATGCGCTGCAATAGTAGAAGATCAGCATTAGAACATTAAAATGCCTGTGATAAAAGCATAACACTTTAATGATTATGACTCTATAATAAAGTTGGATATGTTCCAAGGTTGCCCCTTGGAGCATCTTCGTTTGAGGATCTGTACCGAGTCATTCACACAATATATTAAGCCAGCAAACAAGGTTAAGTATTTTACTAACCTAGTAGCATATATGATCTAAGCTAATGTGATAATTGCAATCATTACAGAACAGCTACATTTGTCAGATTTTCTAAACATGTACAGAATATAGCTAAAACAAATAATGACACCAGAAATTAGTGCTGTACACATTTAGGAATGAGTAACATATCAGAGTTAAAAAAAAATGGCCATTGCAGCTGGAAATCAACACAGAGGAAGACTGGACTTCCTCTCTCTGAGGTCTGGCCCAATCACGCCAGAGCTTGCCGGAGGCCCTCAAAAATTTCATCAGATGGATCACTACATGTGCCAACACCCTCAAGCACAACACAAGGGATAGAGCCGGATCACAAGCCAATTGGTACACAAAGAAACTCAGGCTGACAAAACGTCACTGCAAGCAACTAGAGCTCAAGTGGATAATGAGCCAAAACACCATGTACAAATAAATCTTCAAATCCGCCCTGAGAAGCTACCACCAACAGATCCAGAACATCAGGTGCACAGTACTTGCAGATGGCATCGAAGTCAGCACTAACAGCAGCAAAGAAATCTTCACAATCATCAAAGATTTCTCCATGCCTGCAGCCGCAACAGCCCCTCACAAGACCTCTGCAAGAAGCTTTTGGAATTCTTCTGCAACAAGTTCACCTCCATAAACTACAACTTCAACCCTCAACCTGATCCAGTCGCCCTCGCAACTAAACTTTCCATCTCACCTGGAGAACCGAACCGTGGCATGCCGTCATCACGAATGAGATCAATGCAATCAAGAAGTCCATCCACTCCCAGGCACAGTGAGACCCCTGCTGCCACAATGTTTTCACCAATGCCTCTGTCGACTGAGTCACCTTCCCGGACACCTGGAAATATGCCCAGTCACTCCCATGCTCAAGAAATCCTTTGCAGACTCAGTCACACCCACCAACTACATGTTGATGATCTCCCGCCTACTGTACCGGACCAAGAGCTTAGAGAAGCTCAACAACAAACACCAATCTCCTCAATGACACACAATCTGGCTTGAGGCTCACCCACGGAACCAAAACAATGTTCATCGCCAACATAGAGGACATCAGCATGATGCTATACAGAGGAAATACGGCAGGACTCATCCTCCTGGACCTCTTTACAGTATTTGACACAGTATCACACCCCATCCTCATCAGATGCCTTTACGAGATTAGCATCCAAGGACATGTTCTCCATTGGACCTACCCCTGCTTGATGAACAGAACACACGCTGTCAGCCTGGAAACTCATCTGTGGAGTGTCTCAAGGCTTACCCTTTTCAAAGCATACATGATCATAATAGGCAATGTCACCCGCGCTCTCGACAGCAACATCCTCTCCTACGCTGATGACACAACTCAATCTCCCTCTCGGACAAGACCCCCGACAGAGGGGAACAAGTTCACCAACTGGATCAAGCTCAAGACCAACAAGACAGAAGTATTGATCTCTGACAAGACGTCTTCACCATGGGACTTCCCATATTGGCCGTTCAATTTGTGACCCACACCCAGAGCCAAAATCTTCAGTATCATCACTGACAGTGAACTGCACATGACCGCGCACGTCAGCGCTTTCACAGCCTCCTGCTTCCACATCCTGAAGATGCTGAGGAAGATCTTTAAATGGCTCCCAAGCAACACCAGAAAACTGTCACCCACACCCTGGTCAACAGCAAACTGGACAACGGTAACACCCTTTTCCACCGGAATCACCATGCAACTCACTAGAAGACTACAAACCGTTTAGAAATCGGCAGCCTGCCTCGTCCTCAACCTCGCACAGACCACACATCACACCAAACGGTCAGGAGCTCACCTGACTCCCGATACACAAGCTCTCCGTTCAAACTCCTCACTCACACATTCAAGGCACTACACAAAAAAGGTCCAACCTACTTGAACAATGTTGTATCTCGTTACACGAACCAGCCACACACCTACACTTTGGCGGACTCCTATTTGCATACACGGAAACAGGTCCTGAGCTCGGGCCTGTTGATACATCACAGTAAAGCATGGAACAACCTCCCACTACACATCACAGCCTCCTCCTATATTCTTGAATTCCATATGAAGCTGAAGACTATGCTTTTCAAAATAACACCACCCACCCACAGGCAAGGCTAGGCACATACACCTGCTAGGCGCCCGGATACCCTTGTGGGTGATAATGCACTTTACAAATAGAATTACTATTACATAAGAAACGTGAAGCAAATAATCAAGACTCAGCCCTGAACCTAGTAATCCCACCAAGACACCCTTATAACACGTATACACCCGTTTTTTCAGAACCTAAAACCACTACAATCGCAACCTCTGTATTCCTAATAATGTAATGTAATGTAATGTAAGGTACACTTATATAGCGCGACTGTCACCCAAAGGGTATCCTGGCGCTTAGATTACAGAACAGCGGGAGCAACAGAGAAAGCAAGGTCTACTCTCTAGGGAACAGACTGGTTTTCAATTCCTTCCTGAAACCGAAAAAGGTGTTCAACTGTCTAAGCCTCAGGGGAAGAGCGTTCCAGAGTTCGGAGGCAGTAAAGCTAAAAGATCTACCTCCTGTTCGCACTTTCTTAACTTGGGGGATGCAGATCAGGTGAGCAGAGGAAGAACGTAAATATCTAGCCGGCACATACCAAGCAAATTTTCTCTGGAGTACCCTAGGCCCAATTTTATGTACTCCCTGTAGATAATGCATAATGCCTTAAAATGTTATCCTTTGTACAACAGGCAACCAATGAAGGTCCCAAAGGGCTCGAGAAGATCACGCATCCCATGGCCGGTTTAATGCGAGTTTTGCTGCCATTGTCTGCACTCTCTGCAACTTCTTGAGCAGAGAGGCTGGGGCACCCAAAAGCAACGGATTGCAGTATTCAATTCTGCTCAACACAATGCTCCGAACCACTTGGGGCCTAGTGGCAACCACCAAAAATGGGAGGATCTTGCGCAAAGCTCGAAGTAAAGCCATACAGGTGCACACCGTTTTATTCACCTGGGAGTCTAGCTGGAGATTACTGTCTATCAGGACCCTTAAATTGCGCACAGTTTTAGTAGGCAGTAAGGAATTATTAGTCGAGCCTGGCCAAAAGTCTGTAGGAAGGGGACGCTGAATGTGGCCGGTCATGCAACACAGAACTTCTGTTTTATCCTCGTTAAATTGTAGGGAATTCAGTTTCAACCAGCCTGCCGTTTGGTATAGACAGTCATAAAACTTTTCTATGGACACTGCATTGTTGCCCTCAAAAGAGAAGACAAGCTGAGTGTCATTTGCATAATTGATGACATTAATTCCAAACGATGTTATCAGAACAATGAGAGGGCGAAGGTATAGATTAAACAAGATAGGGCTGATGGCTGAGCCCTGAGGAACCCCTTGTTTAACCCTGCTGTATTCAGAGAAGAAGGGCGGCAGAAACACTGCCTGCTGCCTATCCAAGAGGTAAGAATGGATCCAATCTCGGACCTTGCCCACAATACCCAATTCCTCCAGCCTCCTGATCTGAGTCTGGTGATTGACTGAGTCGAACGTGGCTGACATGTCAAGCAGCACTAGAAAGGCTGCCTGACCACTGTCTGCCTGCATTCTCATATCATCCAGGACCGTCACCAAGGCAGTCTTGGTCCCATGTGCGGGACGAAACCCAAATTGGACCTCGCCCAGCAGCTGGTTATCCTCAACATACTTAGAGAGGGATTTAGTTACTACCCTTTCTAGAATCTTAATCGGGTAGGGTAGCAGGGAAATAGGTCTATAATTGGCTGGGTTGTGCAGATCCGGTGATGACTTTAATATAGGGGAGACCACGGCCATTTTCCAGCAGTCTGGAACTACAGCTGTGAATAAAGATTGGCAACAGATCTGGTATAGAAGCAGGAAAAGTTTGCCTCCAAACAGCTTCCAGAACTTATGAGGAAGCGGGTCCCTGGGGCAACCAGAGGAAACCCCAGCAGCAATTACTAGACAATCCTTGTATAAGGCTTCGGGAAGTGATCCAAAGGTGATAGTCACGTTATCAGTCTGTATGTACCCAACCTCTTCACATGAGGGTTTCAGTCCCATTAAAATGTTACTGATTTTTTCCTTGAAAAAGCTTGCCAGGTTATCACACAGTTCTTGTGAAGCCGGGCTAATGGATTTAGCACAATCTGGGTTTGATAAGCCTCTAACCAGATTGAAAAGGGTTTGTGATTTATTCAGGGCAAAAAAAATAATTTACTCAAGGTATTTAGCCTTGGTTTTACCTATTAGTACTTTATAGGAGTGGAGCATATTTTTAAAGGCTACCATGTCTGCCTCAAAATAGTTCTTCCTCCACTTCCTTTCAGCCTGTTTACAGTTTGTCTTCAACAGTCGCAGCTCCTCATTATACCATGGGGCGAATGCCTTTTTACAGTTTTTAACTTTTCTCAATGGTGCAAGTTGGTCAATTGAATTGCAAATCTGATCACATAGATTCAGGTAGTTCTCCTCCACCGAGTCATACTTAGCAAAATTTTCGTTAACAAGTCGGGGGAGGTGCACTGACCTGAGTAATCTAGACCACTAGGCACATACACCTGCTAGGCGCCCGGATACCCTTGTGGGTGATAATGCGCTTCACAAATAGAATTACTAGAAGATAAAAAACGTGAAGCAATTAATCAAGACTCAGCCCTGAACCTAGTAATCCCACCAAGACACCCTTATAACACGTATACACCCGTTTTTTCAGAACCTGAAACCACTACAATCGCACCCTCTGTATTCCTGATAATTGGCGTAGCCGTTATCTCTTCCGCCTTTTATCAATGTAAAGAATTCTACTGTAATTTAGTAAAATATCAACATTAACTACACACAGTCACTCCCACATTGAAATAACAAAACTACGCCCCTATCCTGCTTACTTAAGGAACTATGTGTTGAAAAGACTGAACACCCGACCCAAAATATAATTTTCATAATTTATATTAGTACCCAAAATGTAATTTTCATAATGTATATGAGTTTTAAAATTGTTAGTAACGAGTAAGTAAAGACGTCTCAGCACTAATACCAAGACAGCCATTTGTAACTGTGACCTAACCATATTGCAGATGATTCTCATCATACTTCCGGAACCAGTTCTGTGCACTTGACTATCAATACAACAGGGCTTCTTTAAAAATGACACATGGTAGCTCTATTGTTCATGCCAGTAAAATGTGCCAGTATCCAGTGGGCAGGGTCTATATTATGGCAACGTTAAAAATAAAAGTTTAAAACGCGTATTCAAGAAACATCAGCAACATGCTTTAGGTAAGGCAGAGTGGGAAACTCTTGTGCAATCATGAACGTAAAAAAAATAATAAAATTACTATTCTTCAAAAAGTATCAAGACAACCGTGGAAACTTCAGATAGTGCCCCATGGCATCCTTTTTAGGTCTTGTCCTTTTCCATTGCGAAGCAATGGGAAATGGGGGAGAATTCAAGTGCTCCATCGGATAGTCAAACCACCTCTTTTTTCCGTGGCGTTTTCTTCGAGTGCACGTACAGGCACGCGCATTTGGCCCATACACTTTCATGGCCATCTGTTCCTGTTCCTAATGGCCCTCCCCCCTCCCCCAGCACAGAGCGCGCATCGCGACCGCACAGCACATCAAAGGGCTTCTCCCAGCGTGTGCTGTGCGGCGTCTCCTCCCCTAATTATGTGGCCGGCCGTACTTGTGTTTCCTGGCCGCTTCCCGGCCGATCAACTTGTATCAGTTTGCTTACATTACCATGGTTTAAGGCACACATAATTTCCTGTATCATGCCTTGCACTCCCTACCTTCTCGGGACATTCTTTGCACTTGTAATCATAGCAAACAAGGCAACTTTCGGATCAGCTACGGTCAGACAGCTATCTTGTTCGCTGTCCTTGTTTTCGACGTTTTATGTTCTCTTCCTAAGCCTTACATCAGTGACGGCCCTTCGCTAGCCTTGCACACCAAAGCCTGTGATGTCACTTATATCACAGTTGCTTGAACTAGATTACCTACCCATGCCACCTGAATTTGGCACACATTTTATATTCTCTTGCTGGACATCTCATGCCGTATCGTTATTTTTACTCCTCAATTTCCACACCTGGCATTAGTTTCTTTTCATGCCTTGCACCATTTTGTCATGCTTTACTCTACTCATGCCTTGCAAGCCCTGAACCTATTATCTTCCCTACCCAATCTTTCCACCTGATATCTTCACATGCCATATACCTGTATTCTCCTCCTATGCATATGCACCCGTTATCGTCTCTCACATCAGGAAGGTTTTGTTTCCCATGCCTGCTCCTTGCATCAATCTCATGCTCTGCACCTGAAATGTCACATCAAAGGCTCTGTGCCACTTTCACCCACACAGCAACACTTACAGACACACAACGCCACTCACACCCACGCAAGCCCACTATCATCCACGCAACACCACACTCACACACGCAACGCCACTCATCCACGCAACCCCACTCATACTCATCCACGCAACCCCACTCATCCACGCAACGCCACTCATCCACGCAACGCCACTCACCCAAGCAACACCACTCACACACGCAACACAACTCACCCACTCAACGCCACTCACACACGCAACGCCACTCACACACAACGCCACTCACACACGCAACGCCACTCACACACGCAACGCCACTCACACACGCAACGCCACTCACACACGCAACGCCACTCACACACGCAACGCCACTCACACACGCAACGCCACTCACACACGCAACGCCACTCAGCCACGCAACGCCACTCAGCCACGCAACGCCACTCAGCCACGCAACGCCACTCACACACGCAACGCCACTCACACACGCAACGCCACTCACACACGCAACGCCACTGACACGCGCAACGCCACTGACACGCGCAACGCCACTCACACACGCAACGCCACTCACACACGCAACGCCACACGCAACGCCACTCACACACGCAACGCCACTCACACACGCAACGCCACTCACACACGGGTGCAGATTGTGGGTGCAGATTCAGAGAAAACTCAGCAGCACCACCACCATTGCAATGCAATAGGTCTCGTTTTAACGCAAATTTAAGCTATAGGCCTTGTAAATGGCAAAGCCTTTTATTTATGTTCCAAAAACCAGAACGCAAAAATAAAGGGCATAATCATTTACAATGCTAATAGTTCAGACTCGCGTTATTGCGAGACCTATTGCATTTTCAATGCTTGTTATATATGTCAAAGTTTTGAGGCCTCATCTATCTTACGCCTCCTAGTTAAAGTAACATGAAAAGTTCGGGAAAATGTAACCTCCCTATAAAACATATACTATTGGGAACACCACAAAGTCCCCGACACTAGCATCCTTCAACCTCTACAGGATCAGGTTGCTGTTAATAAGAAGACGGATGTCCAGAAGGTACTGAAAGGAGAGGTTAAGATGACAGTGCATTGTAAAAAGGTACACATCAATGTAGCCTACAGTGAAGGTTATAATTTGATATAAGAATGTTGTAATTGAGTAAGATTAAGTATATGCCTTGTAATGGGAGAGCACCTCCACTTCTCAGCAATAAGTCAGTTTTGTGGGATAGTGGCTAGCTGCACTTCCATACTTCGGATAAATAAAGCTATGGGGCGTGCAGGGGTGCGAGAGGAATAAAGGCGCACTGCGCTATAGCCATCTTTACACTGCAGAGGAGTCCTTTCACAATATCTGAACAACAAGTCATAAACCTGTGCGTCTGTGAAACCTCACACCAGCCCTTTAAAGGAATCCCAGTCACACAACAACAGTAATTCCCTATCGGACTAGTTCACTCCCACAGATCTGCCCTGTCCTGCTGGGCAATCAGAAATACAACAAGCCAGGTGCGGGGAGCTGTAGAAAACACATGATTAATAGCGCCAAAGCATTTGCTACAATGCCCAGAAGGCAGTAAAAGAAGCCAAACTTACTGGAGGGGAAGCAACAAGAAAAGGATTCATGTCAGCGGCTGAGGATGGCACCAGGGAAGGCTTCTCAGGTGTCGTGATATTCACCTCCCCGAACATGCCCAGTCATGGAGACAAGGTGATCACTGCTGGATTTCAGGAGCAGGGCACCCAGAACGTCGAATAACACAAGTGTAGGTAGTACCAACATTCCCGGCATACAGGAAACTTCAGATCTGCCCCCTGGCGACTAACTTATCTGACAACCGAAGAGAAGTGCCCCTCGTGTGAACTCGCAAACATGCACTGCGGAAATGCAGCCCCACAGCACTAGAGCTGCAGCTAAATCTAGATCTTCAAGGTCAAACACATAAGGAAAGACAGACAGCGGGGCCACAGCAAGGTCATTTCGAGCCGTTGTTGAACTTTCGACTACGTTACAGCCCTTTCCAAGGGGGTGGGTGTCTGTTCGCTCGGAAATGCGCCTCTTGGGCGCTGGGAAAGTTCCTGTCAGACGCAAGCCCGCAATAGAACAGAAGATTTAAGTACATTTACACAACACTGTTAATAAAGTAGTCAAAAGTTTACACAAAGGCACTTGCACATAAATCATTCACTTAACTAAAGAGGAGGTCAACAAGAGGGAAGTTATACAATCGCTGTGGCCCTAATGACTGAATTAAAGTATTTTCCTCATTACAACATAACACTTGGGAGGGCGAAAAAGTAATTTAAACCTGCAGATGTCATTTAGTAATGCGCAAAATCTGTCATACCAATGGACTATCTGCAGTACTTTGTTTAGTCAGGAGTAGTAAGAATGCACGCAACAACTGAAAACTCGCTCCTTTAACGGTTATACACGTTTTCACAGTGTTTCCATCTCTGCAAAAGTGCATAACGTAACTCATGTAAAAGGCAGGAGTAAGTGTGCACCCCATGTAAGAAAACTAAAGGGACCCCCAATATTTGAGGGCGTTGTAAAAGGACTTTCTCATCCAGGATTTGTTTTTCCTTCATGTGGAGCAAAAAAAAAAAAAACAAGCATTGGAAATGCAATAGGTCTTGGATTTATTTGAGTTAGAGCTAATGGCATTGTAAATGGCAATGTCTTTTAGCCATGTGTTATGGAGTGTATGCATGTGGTGTGCAATGGAATTATGTGGTTTGGATTGGAGTTGTTCACCCTGCACACTCACAAACTGTTCACCCTGCACGCTCACACACTGTTCACCCTGCACGCTCACACACTGTTCACCCTGCACGCTCACACACTGCTCACCCTGCACGCTCACACACTGTTCACCCTGCACGCTCACACACTGCTCACCCTGCACGCTCACACAATGTTCACCCTGCACGCTCACACAATGTTCACCCTGCACGCTCACACACTGTTAACCCTGCACGCTCACACACTGCTCACCCTACACGCTCACAGACTGCTCACCCTGCACGCTCACACACTGCTCACCCTACACGCTCACAGACTGTAAACCCGGCACGCTCACACACTGCTCACCCTACACGCTCACAGACTGTAAACCCGGCACGCTCACACACTGCTCACCCTACACGCTCACAGACTGTAAACCCGGCACGCTTACACACTGCTCACCCTACACACTCACACACTTCACACTCTGCACTCACACTGTGCACTCACAACTCTGCACTCGCACTCTGCACTCGCACTCTGCACTCTCACTCTGCACACTCACTACTCTGCACTCACTACTCACTACTCTGCACTCACTACTCTGCACTCACTAGTCTGCACTCACTACTCACTAGTCTGCACTCACTACTCACTACTCACTACTCTGCACTCACTACTCACTAGTCTGCACTCACTACTCACTACTCTGCACTCACTACTCACTAGTCTGCACTCACTACTCTGCACTCACTACTCTGCACTCACTACTCTGCACTCACTACTCTGCACTCACTACTCTGCACTCACTACTCTGCACTCACTACTCTGCACTCACTACTCTGCACTCACTACTCTGCACTCACTACTCTGCACTCACTACTCTGCACTCACTACTCACTACTCTGCACTCACTACTCACTACTCTGCACTCACTACTCACTAGTCTGCGCTCACTACTCACTAGTCTGCGCTCACTACTCTGCACTCACTACTCACTACTCTGCGCTCACTACTCTGCGCTCACTACTCTGCGCTCACTACTCACTACTCTGCGCTCACTACTCACTACTCTGCACTCACTACTCTGCACTCACTACTCTGCACTCACTACTCTGCACTCACTACACTCACTACTCTGCACTCACTACTCTGCACTCACTACTCTGCACTCACTACACTGCACTCACTACTCTGCACTCACTACACACTACTCTGCACTCACTACTCTGCACTCACTACTCTGCACTCACTACTCTGCACTCACTACACACTACTCTGCACTCACTACTCTGCACTCACTACACACTACTCTACACTCACTACTCTGCACTCACTACTCACTACTCTGCACTCACTACCTACTACTCTGCACTCACTACTCACTACCTACTACTCTGCACTCACTACTCACTACCTACTACTCTGCACTCACTACTCACTACCTACTACTCTGCACTCACTACTCACTACCTACTACTCTGCACTCACTACTCTGCACTCACTACTCACTACTCTGCACTCACTACTCTGCACTCACTACTCACTACTCTGCACTCACTACTCTGCACTCACTACTCTGCACTCACTACTCTGCACTCTGCACTCACTACTCTGCACTCTCCACTCACTACTCTGCACTCTGCACTCACTACTCTGCACTCACTACTCTGCACTCTGCACTCACTACTCTGCACTCACTACTCACTACTCTGCACTCACTACTCTGCTCTCACTACTCTGCACTCACTACTCTGCACTCACTACTCTGCACTCACTACTCACTACTCTGCACTCGCTACTCACTACTCTGCACTCACTACTCTGCACTCACTACTCACTAGTCTGCGCTCACTACTCTGCACTCACTACTCACTACTCTGCGCTCACTACTCTGCGCTCCCTACTCTGCGCTCACTACTCACTACTCTGCACTCACTACTCTGCACTCACTACTCTGCACTCACTACTCACTACTCTGCACTCACTACTCACTACTCTGCACTCACTACTCTGCACTCACTACTCACTACCTACTACTCTGCACTCACTACTCACTACTCTGCACTCGCTACTCTGCACTCGCTACTCACTACTCTGCACTCACTACTCTGCACTCACTACTCACTAGTCTGCGCTCACTACTCTGCACTCACTACTCACTACTCTGCGCTCACTACTCTGCGCTCACTACTCACTACTCTGCACTCACTACTCTGCACTCACTACTCACTACTCTGCACTCACTACTCACTACTCTGCACTCACTACTCTGAACTCACTACTCACTACCTACTACTCTGCACTCACTACTCACTACTCTGCACTCACTACTCTGCACTCACTACTCACTACCTACTACTCTGCACTCACTACTCACTACCTACTACTCTGCACTCACTACTCACTACTCTGCACTCACTACTCTGCACTCACTACTCGCTACCTACTACTCTGCACTCACTACTCACTACCTACTACTCTCCACTCACTACTTACTACTCTGCACTCACTACACTTACTACTCACTACTCTGCACTCACTACTCACTACTCTGCACTCACTACTCACTACTCTGCACTCACTACTCACTACTCACTACTCTGTACTCACTACTCACTACTCTGTACTCACTACTCACTACTCTGCACTCACTACTCTGCACTCACTACTCACTACTCTGCACTCACTACTCTGCACTCACTACTCACTACTCTGTACTCACTACTCTGCACTCACTACTCACTACTCTGTACTCACTACTCTGCACTCACTACTCACTACTCTGCACTCACTACTCTGTACTCACTACTCTGCACTCACTACTCTGCACTCACTACTCTGCACTCACTACTCACTACTCTGCACTCACTACTCACTACTCTGCACTCACTACTCACTACTCTGCACTCACTACTCTGCACTCACTACTCACTACTCTGCACTCACTACTCTGCACTCACTACTCTGCACGCACTACTCACTACTCTGCACTCACTACTCACTACTCTGCACTCACTACTCACTACTCTGCACTCACTACTCACTACTCACTACTCTGCACTCACTACTCACTACTCTGCACTCACTACTCACTACTCTGCACTCACTACTCTGCACTCACTACTCACTACTCTGCACTCACTACTCACTACCTACTACTCTGCACTCACTACCTACTACTCTGCACTCACTACTCACTACTCACTACTCACTACTCTGCACTCACTACTCACTACTCTGCACTCACTACTCTGCACTCACTACTCTGCACTCACTACTCACTACTCTGCACTCACTACTCACTACTCTGCACTCACTACTCACTACTCTGCACTCACTACTCACTACTCTGCACTCACTACTCACTACTCACTACTCTGCACTCACTACCTACTACTCTGCACTCACTACCTACTACTCTGCACTCACTACTCACTACTCTGCACTCACTACTCTGCACTCACTACTCACTACTCTGCACTCACTACTCTGCACTCACTACTCACTACCTACTACTCTGCACTCACTACTCACTACCTACTACTCTGCACTCACTACTCACTACTCTGCACTCACTACTCACTACTCACTACTCACTACTCTGCACTCACTACTCTGCACTCACTACTCACTAGTCTGCGCTCACTACTCTGCACTCACTACTCACTACTCTGCGCTCACTACTCTGCGCTCACTACTCACTACTCTGCACTCACTACTCTGCACTCACTACTCACTACTCTGCACTCACTACTCACTACTCTGCACTCACTACTCTGAACTCACTACTCACTACCTACTACTCTGCACTCACTACTCACTACTCTGCACTCACTACTCTGCACTCACTACTCACTACCTACTACTCTGCACTCACTACTCACTACCTACTACTCTGCACTCACTACTCACTACTCTGCACTCACTACTCTGCACTCACTACTCGCTACCTACTACTCTGCACTCACTACTCACTACCTACTACTCTCCACTCACTACTTACTACTCTGCACTCACTACACTTACTACTCACTACTCTGCACTCACTACTCACTACTCTGCACTCACTACTCACTACTCTGCACTCACTACTCACTACTCTGCACTCACTACTCTGCACTCACTACTCTGCACTCACTACTCACTACTCTGCACTCACTACTCTGCACTCACTACTCACTACTCTGTACTCACTACTCACTACTCTGTACTCACTACTCACTACTCTGCACTCACTACTCTGCACTCACTACTCACTACTCTGCACTCACTACTCTGCACTCACTACTCACTACTCTGTACTCACTACTCTGCACTCACTACTCACTACTCTGTACTCACTACTCTGCACTCACTACTCACTACTCTGCACTCACTACTCTGCACTCACTACTCTGCACTCACTACTCACTACTCTGCACTCACTACTCACTACTCTGCACTCACTACTCTGCACTCACTACTCACTACTCTGCACTCACTACTCTGCACTCACTACTCTGCACGCACTACTCACTACTCTGCACTCACTACTCACTACTCTGCACTCACTACTCACTACTCACTACTCTGCACTCACTACTCACTACTCTGCACTCACTACTCACTACTCTGCACTCACTACTCTGCACTCACTACTCACTACTCTGCACTCACTACTCACTACCTACTACTCTGCACTCACTACCTACTACTCTGCACTCACTACTCACTACTCACTACTCACTACTCTGCACTCACTACTCACTACTCTGCACTCACTACTCTGCACTCACTACTCTGCACTCACTACTCACTACTCTGCACTCACTACTCACTACTCTGCACTCACTACTCACTACTCTGCACTCACTACTCACTACTCTGCACTCACTACTCACTACTCACTACTCTGCACTCACTACCTACTACTCTGCACTCACTACCTACTACTCTGCACTCACTACTCACTACTCTGCACTCACTACTCTGCACTCACTACTCACTACTCTGCACTCACTACTCTGCACTCACTACTCACTACCTACTACTCTGCACTCACTACTCACTACCTACTACTCTGCACTCACTACTCACTACTCTGCACTCACTACTCACTACTCACTACTCACTACTCTGCACTCACTACTCTGCACTCACTACTCTGCACTCACTACTCTGCACTCACTACTCTGCACTCACTACTCTGCACTCACTACTCTGCACTCACTACTCACTACTCTGCACTCACTACTCACTACTCTGCACTCACTACTCACTACTCACTACTCTGCACTCACTACTCACTACTCTGCACTCACTACTCTGCACTCAATACTCTGCACTCAATACTCACTACTCTGCACTCACTACTCACTACTCTGCACTCACTACTCTGCACTCACTACTCACTACTCTGCACTCACTACTCACTACTCTGCACTCACCACTCTGCACTCACCACTCTGCACTCACCACTCTGCACTCACCACTCTGCACTCACCACTCTGCACTCACCACTCACCACTCTGCACTCACTACTCACCACTCTGCACTCACTACTCACTACTCTGCACTCACTACTCACTACTCTGCACTCACTACTCACTACTCTGCACTCACTACTCACTACTCTGCACTCACCACTCTGCACTCAGCACTCTACAGCACACAGCACTCTGCACTCAACAGCACACAGCACTCTGCACGCTACAGCACACAGCACTCTACAGCACACAGCACACAGCACTCTACAGCACACAGCACTCTACAGCACACAGCACTCAACTGCACACAGCACTCTGCAATTAACAGCACTCTACAGCACACAGCACACAGCACTCTACAGCACACAGCACTCTACAGCACTTCTCAGCACACAGCACTTCTCAGCACACAGCACTCTACAGCACACAGCACTCTACAGCACACAGCACTCTACAGCACACTGCACTCTACAACACTCTACAGCACACTGCACTCTACAGCACACAGCACTCTACACTGCTCTCGAAGAAAGTAAGCATGAATGCACTATTTTCCTCACACTATTCCCGACATTTTCACACCTAAGCAGAGTATCACTGTGCACGATAAAAACAACCCCAAATAACTTCCT
Source organism: Lissotriton helveticus (assembly GCF_964261635.1). NCBI lineage: Eukaryota > Metazoa > Chordata > Amphibia > Caudata > Salamandridae > Lissotriton > Lissotriton helveticus. Next base: position 398,106,517 of record NC_136063.1, read on the forward strand.
CCTTCATACCAAATTATTTCTTTATCGGCCACACTGCAACCACACACGTCCATGTATGGATACTTCGGTCTGCGCCAAAACAAACACGTTTGCATACTGTGAAATGGAGCAACACTACTGACAGAAGCGCAGTATACATACATCATGTAATACTACATGTTTGGTCAAATCACTTCGCATTCTTTTTACGCTCAAGTCTTGTTGAATTTTGTTAAAGCATGTCTATACGAAATTCAAGATAATCTGCGTAATTCCGTTTCAATAGAAAGAAACTGACCTTCACTGAACAGGCCATTGTATCGCGGGGCTCCAAATAAAGCTAAAGAAAACATTGGAACATTCCCCGACATAGTTCTAGCAAGGCAAATGTTTAGGTGAATTCTTCTTAAAAAGCAAAAGCAAAAAAAAAAAAAATGCCATCAGGATGTGCAAATCGGTGAATCTGAATGAAAACTCGGGAGCCACCATGCGCACACACAGAGCTGAAGAAAAATAAAAGCACAGCAGTGAACACGCTACAAGCATCTGCCTTCAATTACCGGCACCTTTGACAGCTGGTAATTGAGAATTTATGGCATTCTCTTGGACGGGGAGACAGCATGCGCGCGCACACAGCTCAAGAAAACTACAGAGTCGTGAATGCGCGAACGGACTCTGACATCTGGTAATTGGGAATTTATGGCATTCTCATGCGCGTGTTAGTACGGAATATGCAGGAAGTGGAGAGAGCAAAATTCCTAGGGCCTATTGCGTGAAGCCTTACAAAAACACAGCCGTGAGAGGACCAATTGCCATGCAGATGGCACACAACACCACGAAAAATTCTCGCGCACTGAGGAATTTTTACTACACTATTCTGAGCCCCGTAACAAAACGGCTCGGAGCTCCGCCCCACTTCTGACGAAGTGGTGACGTAGGCCGAGCCCTAAAAAGCTAGATGTGCACATGCTTACATTCACAATGCTTACTCATGTAGACGTTCCAACCTATGAAGGAGGAACATGCATGAACATTGCTTACATTTCAAATGCACTCGTGCTTTTTGTGAAATTCCAGAAAAGGGTGATATTTGTAAATCAAGCACCTCATCTTCATCAAGGTGACAAGCAGTAATTCCCTGAACTATAAGAATGGCCTGATGGGTTAAGTTAAAAAGCAAAGTTTAAAATAAAAATAAAAAACTGTGGCAAACGCTCCCTCATCACGTTCCCTGCCTCCATCCTCTACCCCAATTTTCTTTCACACACATATTTGAATATGCACATCTAGTAAAATGAGTTAAATCTCTACACGATACATCCTGCCTTTGCTCACTCCACACGTCTTTAGGATCAAGTACACCTTTCTCTGTCTCCATGATCACTAAAATAATGAAGCTCACATTTTCTTTCCTTTCCCTCTACCTTAGTCTCCTACCTCCAATTTCCTATACATAGTGCAGGACTGGACTGGCTTTTGGCCTCCGATGCTCAAATGTGTAAAACTCAGTGCCCTCCAATACAAGTCCCTACTGCACAGCACTCTTTTCCCAATCTCCCCATCAAACACACCAACTTCTTCCACAGCTAGATATTTTGGAGTGCTCTTCGATATTAAAATGAGGCTACCAAAATTTTGATAGCCATTTTACCTAAAATAATTCAAACAAGTGAGCCAGTTGCTTAAGAAGCTCCTGCATTCTAACCATAATCTTTTATTTTCTAAAAGAACATTAAAAAAAATATAAATGTGGTCGTTTCGTGTTAGTGATAAAATGTTTAATGTGTTCTTTAGCAGTATTTAGTGTCTAAATACGAGAACGATACTAACTTTTTTGTAGTATTTGCCAGTGCATCTCTGAAGTGGAGGACATAAAGCCCTAAGAACCATGCTGGAACAGAAGACTGTGGCCAGCAGGATACACAAGAGCACATGCTCTACGCATAAGCTAATGACCGCCTAGGTTATTTTCTTCATGATGTATTCAAGTGAAACTGTCTGATGCAACATTTATTTTGAGCTGGTTGGCTTTTATTCAGGCCAAGCAGACTTTTAAAAGGTACCACCTGTTGGGAATTCACCCACTTTCTATTTGGCCCAAAAAGCAATCACACGTTTGTTAATCAATCAATCAATCATGCGTTTGTTAAGCGCTACTACTCACCCGTAAGGGTCTCGAAGTGCTGGGGGAGTTTTTTTTTCTCCAGGATCCTGTCTATCAAGGAGGGGGTCTGTCGAAGAGCCAGGGTTTGAGGTTTCTTGTGAAGATGGGACGAGATGTTGTCAGTCTGAGGTGGAGCGTGAGGGCGTTCCAGGCTCTAGTGGCGATGAAGGAGAAGGAGCAGCCGCCTGATCTGGTCTTTCTGGTGCGGGGGACCACAGAGAAGGAGAGCTGGGCTAGTCGTAGGGTCCTTTGGGGTGCGTGGAATTTGAGTTGGCTCTTTAGGTATGCTGGTTCGCTGTCGTGGAGGGCCTTCTGAGAGTTGGTGAGCATCTTGAAGGTGACTCTAGCTTCGATGGGGAGCCAGTGGAGTGTGCACAGGTGCTGGGAGATGTGGCAGTGTCTTGGCAGGTTGAGGACCAGTCTTGCAGCGGCATTCTGGATGTTCTGTAGCTTGCATGTGTGTTTTTTGTTTATTCGTGTGTAGAGTACGTTTCCGTAGTCGAGTCTGCTGGTGACCAGGGCGTGAGTGACAGTCTTTCTGTGTTCGAAGGGAATCCATTTGTAGGTCTTATGTAGGAGGCGGAGGTTGTGAAAGCAGGACGACGAGATGGCATTGATCTGGCGGTCCATTTTGAGTTCGGAATCCAGGATGATTCCCAGGTTGCGTGTGTGGTCCCTGGAGGTGGGCGGACTTTCGAGAGCAGGGGGCCACGAGGTGTCGTTCCAGGCGTCAGGGTGTGGGTCCATGATGAGTACTTCCGTTTTGTTGGTGAGGCAGCTGTTTTTCATCCATTTGGCGACGGATTCAATGTCTTCTCGAAAGTTGTGTCTGGCGGTGTTGGGTTGGTTGGATAGGGAAAGGATGAGTTGGGTGTCGTCTGTGTATGACACAATGTTGAGACCGTATGTTCTGACGATGGGGGCGAGCAGAGCCATGTAGATGTTGAAGAGCGTAGGGCTGAGGGATGACCCCTGGGGGACTGCGCAGGTGGTTGGTGTAGGGTCTGAGAGGAAAGGGGGGAGTCTGACCCGCTGCATTCTGCCGGAGAGGAAGGAGCGGATCCAGTCGAGGGCCTTGGCTTGAATTCCTGCGTCATGGAGTCTGCGTATTAGGGTATGGTGAGAGACTGTGTTGATCGCCGCTGAGAGGTCGAGGAGGAGGAGGGCTGCTGTTTCTCCTTTGTCCAGTAGGGTGCAGATGTCGTCTGTTGCGGCGAGGAGGGCGGTTCCGTGCTGTGGTTTTTCATGAAGCCGGATTAGGAGGAGTCGAGGATGTTGTGCTCTTCGATGAATGTGGGGAGTTGGCTGTTGATGGCTTTCTCGATGACTTTCGCAGGGAAGGGGAGCAGGGAGATGGGTCTGTAGTTTTTGCGGTCGGTAGGGTCCGCCGAGTATTTCTTGAGGAGGGGGTTGATCTCGGCGTGTTTCCAGTCGTTGGAGAAAGGCTCGGTTGCAAGGGAGCGGTTGATGCTGTGGCGGAGCATGGGTGCGATGGTGTCGGCGGCTCTGTTGAAAATGTGGTGGGGGCCGGGGTCCGTGGGGGTCCCGGAGTGGATTGAATTCATTGTCTTCAGTGTTTCTTCAGTGGTGAGGGCTGTCCAGTTGTCGATCGCTGGCTTCGTGTCGGGGTTGGTTGGTAAGGGTTCAGTGTGTTGGTTGCCTTCGTTGAAGTTGTAGGTAGATGCTGTTGATTTTGTGGTGGAAAAAGGTGCTGAGTTTGTCGCAGTGGTCTTGTGAGGGGGATGTCAGTGGACTCACTGGTAGGTTAGGCAAACTCCTTGAAGTTGAAGAGTTCTTTGCTGTTGTGCGTGTCAGTGGAGATTCTGTCTTTAATTGCCTTTTTCCTCATTTTTCTGATGAGTTGATGGTGGACTTTGGTGGCGGCTCTTAAGTTGTTGTGGGCTTCTGAGGATTTGGTGTTCCTTCAGTCCTTTTCGAGGCGGCTGAGGATTTGGTGTTCCTCCAGTCCTTTTCGAGGCGGCAGCAAGTGCGTCTGTACTCTCGAAGTTCGGTGGTAAACCATCAAGCTTTCTTGGTATGGGTGTTGTTGTTTTTCTTGAGGGGGGCTAAGGTGTTGGCGCTGTCGGTGATCCATCTGTGCAGGGTTAGGGCTGCGGCGTTGGGGTTGTCGTTTTCCGAGATGGTAGGAGTGGAGTTCCTGAGTGATGAGGTTAGCTGGTCGTCGGAGATTCTGGTACAGTTTCTTCGTGTGAGTAGGTGCTGATGTCTGTGGATGGTGGGTGTTCTGAAGGTGAAGTGGACGCATCGATGGTCGGTCCACGGGAGTTCGGTGGTGTGGCTGAAGGTGATGGAGTTTCCTGTTGTGAAGAAAGGGTCGAGGTTGTGTCCTGCTGAGTGCGTGGGTTCGGTCACGATCTGGTGGAGTCCAATGTTGTGGAGGTTGTCCAGGAGGGATGTGGTACTTGGGTCCAGTTGGTTGACGAGGTGGAAGTTGAGGTCTCCCAGCAGGGTGTAGTTGGTGAATGCGATGTTTAGGTGAGGAACGCTATGTCTGGGATGGTGCTGTCGAGGAGGTCACAGATTTCGGTGGCGTGTTTGTGGAGGGATCGGACGTTGAGGAGGATGCATTGCAGGGTGTTTGGCTGTGTTCTTGCGAGTGGGTTGCGCTGGGTCCGTGGTCTTGGTGGTGCTGCAGGTGTGTCGGCAGCGGTGACATCTGAAAGGTCCGTTGGTGTCGGCCGGTGACGCTAGCTTGCAGTTGTTGTTGTGGCCTGGGTTGAGTGCATGGAGTGCCGCAGGGTCGTAGCGTTGGCGGTGCGGAGATCCAGGGTTCCTGGCGAGGTCGCGGTCGGAGATGGGTCTGCTTTTGGCGTGCCTTCAGCTCGCCAGCGGTGCGCCCGCTGCGCGTGGCCACCATTTAGTAGGGGTCGGGGAGGGCTGGACAGCTGGGAGGCAGGAGCGGGGGGAGCAGGTTGGTCGCGCTGGTAGTGCTGGGGGGGAAGGGTTGCAGCAGCGATGAAGAAACATGGGCAGGAAAGGAGAAATAAGGGGGGGCTAAAAAGCAGAAAAAGAGTGAAATAAGGCAGAAAGCAGGAAAAGCACAGAAAGCAGAAACAATCTAAAAAAGGGTGAAAAACAGAGCAGACAGCGTAGCGAGACAAAGGAGAACAGAGGTCCACTGGGCCACCGGGGAGGCTAAGGAAATAAGTGGAAAAATTAGAAAAAGGCAGCCACCAGGGATGAGTCACGGGTGATCCTGCAGGTGGAGTAGAGCCTCGAACACCAGCAACATTCAAGAGTGCCGGGGCGGGCCTCACTCAATGGTGGAGCTGCGAGGGTGGGAGAGCAATTTCACTGAAAAGCACTACTGGATGGAGAAGTGGTCCGGCAACCAAGTAGGTGACTGTGGTTAATCAGGCTCCTTGGCGTGATGAAATTGAGAGCCTGGGCATATAATGAACACTCAGCACATAGAAATGAGCTAACTAGCATCCCCCACACACACATTTGTTGAAAAAAAAAAAAAAGAAATCTCTGGTGTCTAGATGGCTTTCTGCTGATCTGCCCCCTATGGGAGGGGAGAAAGACTCTTAACATATGCATTAGGGGCAGGAGCATTGCCGTGCCCTGGTGTACAGCCTCCACCCCTATATGTTTAAAAGAAGAAAAATCCATGGTGTCTCGTGGGCTTTCAGCCCCACCCCTCCTTCCCAGGGGTGCAGACTGGGGCCAATCATCTCCATTTGCTCCCTTGGGAGAGGTTGGGGGGTAAAAAACTGTTGCCATATGTATATGGGGTTGGGGCATGGCCATGCCCTGGTGGGCATCTCCAACCCATATATTTTTATGAATAACAAATAGAAGTCTGGAGGGGAGGAGCTACGCTAGCAACCAAGATGGCCGCTTAGGCTCCCGGCTCCGCCGACCTCCGTCCCCCGCCGGATGATCCTGCTACTAATGCTGAATTTACACCCTGCCTCTGGGCGTGTGAACTGCTGTGCTGTACTTTGGAGCGATCCTGGGACTTTTACCAGCTTGGTGGACGGAGTTATGTCGAGTTTCAGTTTGGGGCCTACACCAGCTTGTGAGCCAAGGACTCGAGTACTGGCCCAGCCGGGTTCCAGTTGAACAACATTGGTCGTGGGTGATCGACAGGGTCCGGTCTTTGGATGTGGAGAACTTTCTAAGCCCGATTATGACGGCGGTTGTTGATCTGGCCTAAAATCGACGGAGGGTTGACGAGGCACGATTGTGGCTGTGGGAGGAGGTCCCTGACCCGGAGACCCGGTTTGCCGCCGCCGCCGGTGTTCGCTGAGTCGGGGTCTTCGCTTGCGGTAGCGGAGCGTGGATTGTGGACTTGGTACGCCCAGAGTCTCCCTCCGTGACAGTCCGTCTGCTGGTTCCCCCGGGGATGACCGGGCCTCTGGGGGACGCGAATATGGTCGACTCGGAACGAAATGTGGTGGGACGGACTGAGTCTGAACCGTCGATGCGGACTGTACTGGAAACTATCGGGCACTACATTCCCATGTGGAGTCCATTGTCCACAAAATGATAGCGGTCACATACGGACATGGGCATGAGGGACCGGACCCTGATCCATTGCATTATCCTGATCGGCCTATACCACCCACGGAGGTCCTTGTAACGGAAACGGGCCCTGTGTCACGAGGGGTGTCGGAGCTTCATGTCAGTGTGATGGCCGACGACCGTGAACTCGGTGCTCTCTACGGATTGCCGAGCCCACCATCATTGCTCACTGTGTGTGGATTAATTGGTGCTTCCTTTCCGGATACTCTTGGTGGGAACAGTCTACGGGACGAAACAGCGTTTTTCCCCTCTCTGACACCTTTATTACGATCGCAGAGACAACGACGTGTTCGACTTGTTAGTGTTTGTAGTTTTTATGTTTGAAATCCTTTAGTATCCTGATATAGGTGGTCTTATTGAGGTGCGAATTTGTGTTTTGGGTGGGTGGGTTCTGGTGGGGGTATTATTAACATAAATTAGCCAACTGTAGCGTCATCCGTTATTGTATTCCGGATGCGTCTGTAGTCTCGAACCTTCTTACTGCTGCGCCCCCCCCTTCCTTCTACTCTGGACTGCTGTTCAATGTTTATCCTGTTTCCTGGGGAGGTGGGGTTGGTGATTGGCATTTGTTTCATTATCCTGAGTGTCATACGGCCGCATACCCGATGTAGCTTGTGAGTAGGCTTTATTGATAGTTCTCCATCCATTATGCCCTGTATGTATATTTCTCATCCTTTCATTCCGCGATGTAAGACACCTGTTATTGGTTTTTCTATGTTTTTCTCAATAAAAAGATGTTTAAAAAAAAAAATATATAGAAGTCTGTGGTGTCTAATGGGTATTCTCTCCCTCCCTTCCCCCACCAACTTGCGGTGACGATGGGGGGTAATTACCCCTTTTGCTCCCCAGGAAGGCAGAAAACTGATAATTTTAAGGGGCGGGGGAAAGCTACTGGGTGGATCCTGCACGATCCTCAAGCAGGGATCCACTGGGCAGAGGTACCACAGAAAAGGGAAATTTTCTCCTTTCAAACGATACCTCTCCAGAGAGAATCAGTGCTCGGGGCTGCAATATGCTCTCGAGCAGGATTCAGTGAAAGTAAAATGAACACGTTGGTAGTAATGTCAGCACGCCCTGCGCCGTTCACCGCATCAAAAGGGTTAAACGGTGTTTGTGTAAAGAGGTACTAACCTGAAACGCAACCAATAAGACACATTTAATTCAAGTTACTGTTCAGTACTTGAAAAAATGTGTTTTCCGCACTGTGCAAACATTTCTGGATGCTAACAATTGCGCAGTAGTTGTATATACGATTTTATAAAGGCCGCCCAACATTCTACCGATGCAACTTGGGGTTATAAAAACAATCCAATATTCACTGCACACCGTGACAGTGTCTTAACTTGTATTTTACTCGACAGCATGCCAATTGCTTTGCTATTACGTAAGGAATCCAGATATGTTATGACCTGGCCATGCAATTAAAAAATAAATGCAAAAACTGAACTCCATAACAAATGTCATTCTAGTCATTAAACACCAAGCATTCAGCCTTTTTAGGTTTAGCCTAGCGACAGCTCACGAGCCTCATGTAATAAAACAATATATATATATGTATGTACAAATAAGAGGGGACCGTGCCAGCCCTCTTCATTCCCTGGCCTGTTGAATTGTTATCCACGTTTTCCTTCTGTCCACATCGACATGCGGCTTGGGGCAATGGGTCAGCCCACTTCAGGCACTGGTTCTCTTGCCTTGTGTGGGACTTTTTCCTTATCAGATGTGCACAGCCAATTAAAAAGAAGTGCATTTCGGCGCCGGTGAGCCAATACTTTCAGTGCTTAATTTGAAAAAGAATACGTTTTGGGGTCCAAATGTTTGCTCAGAAGCCCACGGTCAATGCTACTGAATGTTGGTGCGATGAATGCAAAGGCTGTGTAATCTTGATTTCACCTCATGCCTCTTTTATACTATACCAGGCACTCTTTACCACTTTGTCTCACACTTGCAGGTTCCTCCTTTCTTCCTTTATCACAGAGTTTCAGCATTTCTCTTCCTCCTTCTTTACCCCTTTTGTGTTTTCACTCTCTTATTTGGTTTCAAAATCTGAAAAGGTAAAATACGTGTTGGTCCCCAAAAAGGATTGCCAGAGGGCCCCATCTGCAACCATTGGCTCAAATCAGGCACTTAATACTTCTCATTGTCAATTATTTATTCCTTCCGTATCCGTTGTAATCTTTTGCCATCCTTATGTGTTTAAACTATGCCCGAAGGGGACATTAATTCAAAGCTAATAGTGCCTTTTCTTTGTCAATCAAAAAATTTATGTTCCTGTGATGTGCATTAAAACTAAAAAAAGGCTTCTATACGTGTTTCAGGTACCCCAGACTGTTGGAAGCACCCATACTATTTTTCATACATATATGTGACTATATTATTTTATAACTTGTATTGTGAGCCTATGCTCTCCTTGCTTAGGCAGCAACAGGTTTCCTGTATTTCCTTGGCATATGCTTGAAATAAAAAAATATATTTACTACTATAAAACCAGACTATTGACTTTTTGAATGCTTGTTTATAGTTTTGCCTTAATGACTACACTTATATCAGTCAATGGCGTGCAGCTTTTAAAAATTAGGCTCAACAGATCACTCCGTATTGACAGGGCACCATCTACATATTCCTGGGCTATCACTACACAAATTATTATCGTCAACTGATTCAAGTACATTCGATTAAAGCAAATGGACTACAAGTCACAAAATGGATCAATTTATTAAATGAAAGCTCAGAAATGCATAAAGTTGTTCTGATATGGACCGAAATTTGAACCATGGTCAAGCTTCCAAAGTTGTAATGAGTACTGTTACAATATAACATTTATTTTCCAAACCTGGGCTATGATTTAATAAATATGTACATGCTTGGAGATGTAAGGCTTTTTAAGTCCCTCCTAAGACAGCGCATGTGCTGGTGCTCGTGAGGCATGTTGTTTGCTTACAAGAGTCTTAGAGCCCGCCATTGGTCATCTTTGGTTGGCAACCAACTGCCCAGTTGGTTGCTTGATCCGTCCCACATGCCCCCTCCCACTTTGCTGCTTGCCCCACCCCTCCAGCTTTGTTGTTTGTACCGTCACCTACATCCTCTGTTGTTGCTCGCCCAGCTCCTCCTGCCTCGCTAGCAAATTAGCATTCTGTACAAACCTTCTACTGGTGCACAGGGGAGTCGAGCGTCGGCATGCACAGCCTATGATTGACTTGAAGTACACCCCTGAACCTCCCACCCGCTCAGACAGACACTTAATTTAAACAGAAAGTTATATGCAGAATTACCATTGTTGTAAATTACTGGACTCCCTGAGCGGGCAATAATTTCACCATGTGTCTAGAAGCAAATATGAATAGCACACTTTACAGAGAAACTCTCCCGCATAAACTTCGGGTTCGATTATTTACTTGTTTCTCTCTTGAATCGTATAATGGTATGTTGATATTCCAGAAAGGGATACATGTCCTCCCTGGGATTACTGGCAGACCTGCACTAACCAGTACAGCACTGGAGCCTATGGGGTTGCCAGAAGGCTATACAGTGCACTAGATCCCATTCCAAGAATGTTAATATTTATTAAATGAACGTAATTATTGGAAGAAGTAATGTCCCGCACACAGGGAGCGACCTACATGCATTGGACTGGAGTAACAGAGGTACGAGTTTAGTGGAGTGCTTCAAAGCAGGATACACTTTACTTCAACACTTGGCTCTAAACAAGGCCTCAAATGCTTGAGGTCATGGGTTGGCTTCGTTGCTCTTTACATTAGCTGTCAAATTCTCATGTCGTTGGAAGGGGTTCCTGCCATTGAATTCTGGGGCTTGTAGTCTTGGTTTTATTACCTTTGAATGATGGCACATGAAAATGGTGATTATAGGGACTGGAAGGAATTGCTCACACCTTCTGACATGGAGTCTCTTGGTATCCCTGGTTTTTAGGTCTCGCCTGAGCCAATGCGCTTGCGCATTGCTCCGGCGAGATTATAGTAAGGGGAAAAGAACAGTCTACCAAAACGGCGGATTAGACACAGTTCATGTGATCTATGCACTTACACAAACCAGCCAAGTCACACACCACCATTTGTCTGTGCCTCGCATCAGACTTCAAAGGCTGCCGCTCCCCCGCATCAGACTTCAAAGGAATGCGCTCCCGCTCCCCAGCCCCCCGCCACAGCAATGGCGAGAGCTTGTTTTGCTTGTGTGCTTGCATCTTCGTTCCTTGGCCCTGGGTGTTTTCCGTTTTCTCCTATTCAGTGCCTTCTCGACCCCGTACTTGATTGCTGTCCAAGCCCCAGCCCTCGCTGCCTCTATCATTATACACTCTCCCTGTGTTTTCCTGTTTCCCCTTGCTTTTTTCCGGCTCCATCATTCTGTGCTTTGAAACTGAACGCGCTTTGTAGCACTCAACCCTGTGTGTTCTTAGCTTAAGTCTCTGTGCTGCTGCACCACATCACTCAGGGACACCACCACATCACTAAGGGGCACCACCACATCACTCAGGGACACCACTCATGGGCACCACCACATGACTCAGGGACACCACCACATGACTCAGGGACACCACCACATCACTCAGGGGCACCACCACATCACTCGGGGGCACCACCACATCACTCGGGGGCACCACCACATCACTCGGGGACATCACCACATCACTCGGGGACACCACTACATCACTCGGGGACACCACCACATCACTCGGGGACACCACCACATCACTCGAGGACACCACCACATCACTCGAGGACATCACTCAGGGACACCACCACATCACTCAGGGACACCACCACATCCCTCAGGGACACCACCACATCACTCAGGGACACCATTACATCACTCAGGAACACCACCACATCACTCAGTGGCACCACCACATCACTCAGAGACACCACCACATGACTCAGGGATACCACCACATCACACTGGGACACCACCACATCACACTGGGACACCGCCACATCACTAATACACCACCACATCACTCTAATACACCACCACATCACTCTAATACACCACCACATCACTCAGCCCAACCACATCATCACTCAGCACCACAACAGCACTGTCCTTGCTTGCTACCAATAAGCATTGCCATAGCCAATAGGACTCGCATTAGGAAAGTGTAAGCTATTGGCTTTGTGAATAACAATGCTATTAATTTATATATTTTCAAAGCCAACACATATTAAAAAAATGTGTAATTTACAATACCAATAGCTCACACTTTCCTAATGCGAGACCTATTGCATTGCAAATGCTTGTTCTGAAAGTGCGCGAGAATGCGTCTCAAAATGTTGCATGTCATGCATGAGTGGATGGTGGATTTCGTACATGTTGTGCAGTCCATTTCCAGTCTGATTTTCTAATTTGAGATACAAGACTACAGGTCCCAGAACACGCATGTAGAAGCGTGGAACCGTTTCTTGACCTCGAAGAAGCAGTAAAGAATAGCATTTTTAGGTCTTGCCTGAGACAGCATGCGTTCTCGCATGTGAGACACTTTGTTTATTTACAAGAGGCATTAATATTTTTTTTTTCATACTTTCAGCAAAGCTGCAAAGCAGATGTGCTGTATACAACATGACAAATGCTTTTAAGGGCAGCTACTGGCATTGTCAATATTTTTTTAGCCATGTCGTACAGCGGTGGGGCTGCTGTCTTGTCACGTCTTGTCTTGTGGAACAGCATTGTTATCTCCTGCTGTAGGAGGACATAATCATTTACAGACGTAGGGAGGTTGAGGCACAGCAAGGAGTCCAGCATCAGCTGAACACATGAAAGTAAAAGATACTCTGTGAGCTGGAACGCTTCCCATTTGGCTATACAGTGCCGATTAACAGTAGGGGTGGTTGTCAGTTCAGAAACCCAATGCGTCCTGTTATGGAGGAATGGGTAGCATCTGACTGTCCTCTATGCTGTACATATGCCCGATAGCACAATGAAATCAGGCTACATCATGGCCAGGACAGAGTTCACCTGAAATGCAAGCAAACATCAGAGAAGGAATTTTTCTCTGAAAACACTATGAAAGATGGTAACCGGAAAGGATGGAAGAGAAGGCTAAGAGCATCTCCATGCAATAAATTCAAAACAATATAAAAGGAGAGAAATGCAACCCTGGAACTAAGTGGGACAATGTCATTTTCACAAGCATATCTTCAATTCTCAGTCTAGAATGACCTTGTCTGACCAGACAAGTGCAGATTTTTTTTTAGTGTTACAAAATATTGAAAAGGACGAGTAAAACTCTTTAGTGTCAAAGAAATGTATCTGTATAGTGGTAGGTTATTTCTTTCTGAACATCATATGCAACTGAGTTATGTCTGAAAAATGAATTACACGACGAGAGAAAGAAGGAATACCGGCAGTCTTCCACTAAGGTATCTTTTGGCGTGTTTGCCCTGTCTTTTGCTTTCAGACTTCCTGTTTTTGATGATGATATGCAGGGCTTCGTTGTTGCTGACTTAGTGTTTCTGCGCACCTTTTCACTGCTATTCGGTGCAAAAGTGCCAGTGCCTCTACTGTAAATTGTGTTATAATTGGTTTTCCATGATTAGCATATTTGATTTACTAGTCAGTTCCTAGTACAGTGCACTATGTACGCCAGGGGCCAGTGAAGCTAATGCTACTAGTAAGCCTGCAGCACTGGTTGTTCCACTCGCACAAGTAGCCTTGCAAACATGTCTCAGACCTGCCACTGCAGTGTCTGCTCTCTGCTTTAACTGCCATGTAGACCTGGCAATTGCACCCACTGTCAGCCCCTAAACCTTCCCTTTTCTTATATGCAAGTCACCCCTAAAGTAGGCTCAAGGTACCCCATGGGTTTTACATATCCTGATAGTGAAATACTATGCATTACGTTTTTCACTATTGAAAAGCTGTCTTTATCATAGGTGATCATTGGAGATGCCTTATTCCATTTTACTAGTGTATCTCCTAATTGGGAAAATATAGAAAAATTGAGTTTAGGGTCCCTGAGTTCAGAATGTAATCTCACATCTCTTAGTAAAGGTGTTTTTTTAGGTCTTGCGCCTACGCAGCGAGAGACTTTTTGGAGGAGGTTTGGAAATGGACCTAGGAATCGCACACGCTCATGCGTGTGCTTTTCCTTTTGGGGCACGCTATTGGCCTTTGCGTGCCCACGGCTTATTGGTATCTATTACTCGCACCACTGGCATGTGGTTTCAATTATCGTGCCCAGACACGGGCGTGATAATTAAAACCACATGTTTCCCTGTGGCGCCCGCGCGTGCACACCACTCGTAGGCTTCTTCATTTTTGGATCCATTTCACAGGGAAGCAACTAAATGAAAGAAGGAAAGAGCGTGTTAATGTCACACTATCCAGAACTGTGGAGATTTATTTCAACAGCTTTTTTAAAATACAATTGTGCGCACTAGTTTTTGCTTAGCAGAAGTGTACTGTGGTTTTTGCAAACATCTGCATTGTATTAACGTGTCAGTGGACTCTGACAGGTCCATCCTGTTTGTTGTGGCCAGAGCTGATGGGTGACGGTGAACTTTGCTCCACTCTGCAGGACATGTGGGAGGGACACCACCACCAAACGCTGGAGTTTCTTTTCTCATTGAGGGATTGGTCGTGTTCTCGTGCTGTGCCACTGCCCCTGCACACACCCACAGCCAGCAGTCATCGCCCTCCCAGGTCTCCCCGGCCCGGATGTGGAGCATCTTTTAAAGGAGGTGCAGGGTGTGTGGGGCTCCGGCAGTGCTCGTCACCTTACAGCTCTCTCTGACAGCCCGACCGAGCCGCAACCATGTCGGACCAGGCCCCCTTCGATACCGACATCATGACCCTGACCCGCTTTGTGATGATGATGCAGTAGGGCAAGAAGGCCAAGGGGACGGGAGAGATGAGCCAGCTGCTCAACTTCCTCTGCACAGCTGTCAAAGCCATCTCCTCAGCCGTCAGGAAAGCGGGGGTCGGGCAGGGCACGCACTCTGCGAAACCTCACACAAAGCATGCACGTTCACTCAGGGTGCACATCCGCTCACAGGCTGTCTCTCCCTGCACCACATTCCTACAAGTATTTCTCATTCACACACGCATGTTCACACTCAGTTTCAAGCCCAGCTCTCACGCTGAAACCGCACTCTCTTTGACACACACACACACACACACACACAAATAGACAGTGACAGATACAAATGATAAGTGCACCTACACACTGTTGTAGTGTAGTTCCTATCATCCCAATAGGCTCTGCGCATTGGAATAATACCTACAGCAGTAAAGGCCTAGACCAGACGTTAACTAGGTCTACTACTGTCGATACTAGACTTAAAGTTTTGGGTTTGCCAGCTTAGCTCAGAGTTCTCTAGAAACTTTCTCGAATGTTCAAGGAGGACTTAACTTCCCTGATTAGACAAGAAGGGATTTAGTTTCTGACAACCATAGAACATGACAACTTTGCTCTCCCCTAATCAAGAGTAAATCTCGAGAGTCGTGTGAACAAAAGGCAATTTATTTTACTCAGTCAGTACGTGCATTCTTAGTCTCATCAGATTGTAGAGAAAAGGAAGAGACGGGCGTGTTCAATAAAAAGGTGTTATTTATTGATCAGTCTCTTTTCTCATACAAGAGAAATGGATCGATATTATTGCAATACTTATAGTTAAGTAAAGTGCATACATTAAAAGCAATAGTATAAAATAATACTGTAAAAACATTGATATGGTTTCTAAGCCATAAGATGTTTTAAAATGAATAAAATATATTATATACACATATACATTTGACTAAACGTACTCAACTGGTGTTTCTAAATACGCCTACCCCGTGTACCTGACCTAAGCCTAATACGTGGGCGGGAATAGAAAGTTACAGTTTAAGTTAAGTTTGTTTTTGCCAAGTGAATAACTAAAGAATTCTCTGTGAGGGGTTATTCAGTTCTGTACCTGGAATCTAGGTTGAATGAGGGATGGTATCTCTCGTCTCTGGTCTCGATATTCCAGGCTGCCTGCGAGGGCTACCCAGAAACGCCGGTGCTGGATTTCTCGGCAGGAGAAAGCAGCTTCTCTCAGCGCGTCAGGAAGGCGGGGCTGCGCCAGCGGGGTCTGCTCTGCTCTTCGCTTCGGCAAGTATGGCTGCTCCGTCTCGTCACCACGTGTGTGTTTGCATAGGGCAATATCGGTAATATTTATACCTTTAAGGTGCCGAGATTGACGTAAGGATGGACATAGATACGTCAATAAGGATGTCATACGACTTGCTCGTTAGCACATTCTTTTACTGAAGTTCTCGGTGAAATCAAAACAATGGCCGCAGGGTTTTGCCCAGGTTGTCATAGGTTTGATTTGTTATGAGAACTCCGTATGCCTTATCAGGGGCTGGAGGAATATCGCTTGTCTAATTAGATCGCAAGCGTTATGACTTAATCAGATAACACGTTCCTGTGCCGTAGTGTGACTGCGTCAGATAACGGTATCTGCATCATGGGGGTTTTCTGCCTCATGGGCTGACTGCTAGTTAACTTGTTGGTTTGTTTAACCAGAATAGGGTCAGGAATAGGGGGATCGATTCAGAACCTATAGGAATACATCACACAGTCACCAAAGACTTGGAAACTGCCCGTCCCTCCCTCTCCACCACACGCATTCATACATGAACACTGACAGTCGGAAAGGGACGCAATAACATTTAATTACACTAAAAAAGACGCACACACTCCACACACATACAGCTCATACAGCTAAAACACATACACACACACACACATATTATACAAATACATTTAGACAGGAACGCTCACTATCTATCTCATTCTCTCTCTTTCTCTCTCGCGCGCGCGCGCACACACTTGGCACAGGGTTTTAAGCGGGGCGAGTCCTGCCGGGTCTGCCACCCGGCAGGAATTAACAAGCATTGGCATAGCCAGTAGGTCTCGCTTTTGGGACCTTATAAGTATTTAGTTAGGCTGATAAGAAAAGTGCCAACCCGAGGGACAAGGTCTAGAGAGAAATAAGATAGGAAGAATGATGATTTATAATGAGATAGCACAAATAAGAGGTAAGACAGATGTATTAAACGAGCGAGACATTGGAAGCAGAGAGTAGTAGACGGAAACAGTGAAGGAGATAGAAAGAGATGAAAGCAAAGGGAGTGATAGAGAGAGAGAGAGAGAGAGAGAGAAAGAAAGTTGAGGTCATGAGAGGCAAGTGCTGTGGGGCACTGAGGTTTATTGAAAGAGAGGTGTGAGGTACAGAGAAAGAAGACAAGGACTGGAGAAAGTGTTCACACTGAACTAGAGGTAGGTGATCACCCTAAATATATTTATTAAAATAAAGCATTAAGAGAGTGCACTTTTATGGATTTCACAGTGTGCACCATCTTGCATTGAAGATGACAAAAGAAGCCATTTTTGCAGAACACACACATCCAGAATGCAACATTTAGAATAATGGAGCAGATTAAGAAATGTGCTTAGGCAGAGGATGAAAAGTACACTACTAATAGGGTGGCTACCGCATTGCAGGTCACAACAGACACTATCTCCAGTCCTGAACTATTCACCTACAAACAACTGAATTTTAGGTGTGTTAGTGTAATTAGGTCAGTGGAAGATTAACAAGACTACAATACCCATAATACATTAGGCTATCACACAAAAGTCCGGGGGTGGAAATAGTGTCTCTGGAGGGAGGTGGTCACCATACATTACACCACTTTCACCAGCTGCTCTTAGCAGGTGGGCATTGAGCCTAGATAACACAGATCTAAACATAAGACTGACAAACTTGATCCAGCATGCATATCGCAATTTTAAACAAAAGTGGCCTGCTACAGCTTCTCCCCTACCTTTTTTAAATTAAATAACGCTTTTTATAAGTCTCAAACCAGTAGGAAATTAGCGACAAGATAAGATTTAAATAGTTCCCCCTGATCATGGTTTGTTTTATGTATGTAACCACAGCCTAGGGGAGCAGTTTTAATAATTCTTATAACTAGGAGACCGAGGAGATGATCATTTAGACTTTCGCTGTGCATTTGACTGTTTGTACTGTTTTTAGTATTTGTAAATAACATGAACCAGAAATTCTCTTTTAAAGATATTTGTTTTATATCTAAATGAAGATTTATTTTTTATTTTTGAGGTGGGCATTAGAGTGTGCAGCTAAATCAGGGTGCGGGTGGGCTCTTGGTACTTGAGAGAGTTTCAGGAGTGAGGACAGGCTTTCATGTGGCTGATACGACTGGTTGCATGATCCACTTACTCTTTAGTGGATGATCCAATGTCTGATTAACCTCACTCAATTATCGCATCCCACCACTCAACCAGGATGCCCACCGATTTAGAGCAAACAGCTGTGCAGCAAACAGATGTGCTCAATAATTAAGGTATAGTGTGCACAACTTGCCAATTAAAACCAGCACCATACTGTACGTTCTTAATAATTTACAATGCATTGTCAAACAGAAAATGTAGAAGGGTCTAAACTACAGCCAATAAACGGAGCTGCCAAAGTATTAAGGGCTTATGTTTCATTTACAAACTACGTCCTGATACAAAACGAATCTGGGAGAAGACAGAATGTTAAGTATCCCCGAAAGTAGGTGCCTGGAGAAATATCAAAATGAAAACACTTATATCGCAAAACACGTGCCCACTAAGAGGTTCGAACTCACAACCTTCAGATTATTAGACCAAAGCTCTGCTCTTTAGGCTAAGAAGGTTCAATGAAGAATTGAAACACAAGTTTATCAATCGGAGTGCCATGTATTCAAGTTTCCTTCTTCTGTGAGAATATAGCACACAAAAACTTCACTTGATGTGCTGCAACAGTTGTGTGAATAAAAACTTTGCACCGATTCATGGTGCTGTTGGTGCAGGCTGAGGCAGTGGAAAACTTGATGAGCTCTTTGAAAACGATGACATGTCCTCCGCTGGGTCTGTTAATTCTGTCCTTTATTATAACCTTGTGCCTGGGGAATAGGTGTGGTAATGTCGATAGAATCAGCCAGGTTTATGTGAGGAAGAGCAGTTTCAATGTGTGGTCGTGCAGCAGGTCCCATATTTCAGTAGCGTGTTTATTGAGGGAGGTGTTGTTGAGGAGAAGGCCGAACAGGGAGGGATGGGGAGAGGTGTGTAGGTGTGCGTGGCCGAGGGAGAGGTGAGTGTTGTGTGCGGTGCATGTGAGGGTGGTGTGAGGGTGTGGGAAGGTGCAGGAAAAGTGTCAGGTGGAAAAGTGAAAGGCACCTTCGCAGTCGACTACCAAGCCGTAGCAGCAGCACTGGAAGGTGCATTCAAGGTTCCGGGTGAGGAGAGGGAAGCAGAGACGGAGCAGTGATGGGAGTGAAAGCATGGGGTCTGGCGCTGGGCACGGGAAGGCGCATAGGGGCTGTGCATCCAACTTGCGGCGGACATGAATTAGGAGCAGAGGTCTCTGGGGCAATGGGTTGGGCTAGGTAACTGGTGGAAACTGAGAAGGGAGTGAGGGGTGGGAGAGGAAGCATGGAAGGTCGCACATTCAGGAAAAGGGCAGGAAGAAGAGCAAAAGAGTGAATAAAAGGAAGAAGAGGAGTTAAGAGAGCAATTGAGTTTGAAACTCAAAGAGAACAGCTGAGACTAAAAGAAGCCAAAAGCAGCAAGGATGGAGTGAAAAGGGCAGAGAAAAATGTTAAAGAATGAAAGGCAAAAGCATAGAAGATCAGCAAAGAATGAATGAGAAAGAGTGGCAGATGCCCAGCAGATCGGCACAGAATCAGTGTAAAAGTTCAAAAAGCAGCAAAGAAAGATTGAGGAATAATGAATAAAGGAGATGAAAGTGGCAGAAAGAAAATGAGAAACGCACAGAAAAACAGCAAAGAATGAATAAGAATGAAGGAGTAATGCACAGTGAAGTAGAAAGAAAGACTGAGAAATGCACATAAAAGTGACAAGTAATGAAAGAATGAGCGACGCACAGATAACAGCCAGGAAAGGCGAGAAGTGTTCATGCACTCAAGCTCTAGGCCGGCCATGGCAGCATCTGGTAGCACTTTTTTTACCATTTCTAAAAGTCGAGCAAGCAGCGCATGCGCTGCTCTAGGTTCGACCTAAAAACTGACTATCAAAACATGTCCCTATCTGTACAAGCAAAAACACCGACAGTGATCGAGTTCTCAACAATGATGGTTAAAAACCTTAAGGTATTTTTTCCAGCTGTGACTGTATTTTTTTTATGCAAGGTGTGACTCTTGTATAGAGCATACTGTGAAGTGAGTCGTGTCTAGTTGAAATCAGGGTGTAGATGGATGTTTATGAAGGACACATTTTAATGCTTTGAAGTTGAGGCAGAAGGAAGTGTGTTTCCCGCAGTGCCTCTCTGGGAGTCATAAAGGTGTACAGCCTATATGCTCATCCAGTCATTGCCCTCTCTGCTGAGCAAACAATAATGGTCACTTGTGTGCCTTTTGTAACTGTAGGAAAATATGTGAAGGGGGTACTCAACTGTTCAAATTTGGCCAGTGCCAAAGGAAAAGAAAATGCTGTGTTTACAGTTACGTGGGTGGGTTGTGTGTGGAAATGTAAGTGGACGAGTTGAAAGGAGATACATGCAGATGGGGATGGGCATATGTGACTAACAGAGTGCAAGACTCTAGGGGAAAGTGCCCTAAAGGGGATAAAAGGATTGACTGGAAAACTTAGAAGAACCACCACCCCTTCTACACAGACAGTAGTAATTCTTAATCTACCATCCCATATTTCCACCACTGAAACATTTCCAATTCTAAATATTCACAACAGTCTTAGTTATTCAGATGTGCATTTGCACTAAGTTGAACACGAGCGAACATTCTGCATTGTCAATGGTTATCTACAATTGGACTTAATTTATCAGTGCTTGGTGGGGGGGCGTGCACTGCAAAGCTGACCACTGACATGATGGGTAGCATGGAGCAGACAAGGTGAAAAGAAAGGAGCATTCAAACAAGGATGTACTCTAGAGAGGGAATATATTATTTCTTTGAATTGTTTGCTATGAGGAAATAGCAGAAGAATCCTTCCTTTTTGTTCAGAGAAGAGAGAGGGATAAAGTGGTGTCTCTCATTACTCATATTCCTGGAAATCCTTCGCGGTTAGAACATTGTGTGCTGCCTGGGATTGTGACTTTGTTTATTTTTGTTTAAATTTCTTTATTGATTTTAAGATAGACATATTACACATAAGAATGGCACACATTCCATACACCCTACATAGGCTACAAGTTCAGTTTTACACATCTCGCAAATTCATTAAATCCATCTTCCATTTTAAGACAAACCAAGCATTTGCAATGCAATAGGTCTGGCTTTACTGGATGTTTGAGCTATTGGTGTTGCATTATTATTAGCAATGCCAATAGCTCAAACTTTTATAATGCAAGACCTATTGAATTGCAAATGCTTGTTAATTGTGTGTTTGAAAATGCCACATTTAGAAAGTGGGCATTTTCTTGCTTAACCATCCTGTGTTCCTCTGCCTGCTTGTGGATTCCCCATCTAGTTTTAGACTGTCAGGGGCTGTTTGTGCATTCACTTCAGATACTCACACAAAGGGATCTGACGTGTGCCCTGCATATGCTGATGGGCTATCCTGGGATAGATTGGTGGGAGGAGTGGTCACTGACACCAGAATAGGCTGTGGCTGCTCTGCACAATGCTGTCTCCACCTCCTGTGGTGAATCTGGACCAGGAAGGACAAAATTGTTTTTTTACTGAGCAAGCGGGACCTTCTGCCTAAGACTTCAAAGAGAAAAGTAGTATAAATATTGGGGCCCTGACCCCAGAACTTTAGAACTCTTTTGGACTAAGGGACCTGCCAAGAAGAAGAGCTGGAAGCGCTGTCAGGAGGAGTACTGCTCCTTTGCTGTGTATTTCTTTTTTGGGTTGGCATGCAGTTGCTGCTTCTGTCTTGACCGGTGAAAGGACTGGACCGAACTTTCTGCAACTTATTCCAAGGGGTTGAAGGTGATGTGCCTCCTTTTGGAAGTCTCAGGAATATCAAAGACTTCATCTTCATCAACCAACAGCACTGGGAACTGTGTGTTTTGTGCTGCCACAGAAGACAACTTAGATGCTCTCCATAACGCTGCGGCTGGCTTCGTGACATGAAAGCACCGGAACGAACACCGATACACTTGGCACCGAAACCCTGGTCTCACTGACGCAGTTACTGAGCCGCTGCTAGGCACCGTAAACTGTGGGCCCCACCTCGCTTCACATCGTCGCTTTAGTCTCACCGACCCCAGTGTCTGCACTCTGGCCTGGGGGCCACGCAGTTACATAACGCACCGCCCCATGCCAAACAGCAGCCTCGGTCGACCAAAGCCAGCAACTCCAGATGGTTCACCGACAATAGCGCTTCAACAATGACAAAATGTCAGTACAGCAACAAGCATCGCCCCACTTTGCACTGCAGCCTTGGTCTCACTGACACCACTGGGCGCCGTCACCGAGTCCCTGCCTGCACCTTGACCGGTGGGCACCACACGATGCACAGCTCCACTTCACACCAAAGACCCGATGCCTGCCGAAACCTGCAGACGCCAGAGCTCCAGACTTCAACTTCACAGAGTTCGATCTGCAACGCATGTGACTTTAAGGGCCCGACGACTCCAGCACCGACTTTGGAACCAACGCTCGGAGATGCCACCTCTTCGGAGCTCATCGCAAGTCCATGACATTAGGATCTGCAATGCATGAGACTTCAAGGGCCCAACGACTCCTGGACCGATCTCTGGAGCTGAAGCACGGAGACGCCACCTCTTTGGAGCTCATCACAAGGTCTACGACACCCTGCATTTCCAAGGTACTGTTTGTGGGTCTTTTAGACACAGTAGCTAGCCCGCAACCTTGCTGACGGCCTGTACTGCTGGATTGGATTGTGCACGACCCCGTGATAGCCCCGGACGGAGCTATCATCTTCAAGGAACTGTCTTTTAAGTTTATTCTTCCAAAATTCAAATCTTTATTACTGTATGTTGGATTTTGATTGTTTTGGTCTTGTTTTACACAGATAAATATTAGCTACTTTTCTAAAACTAGTGTGCTTTTTTTTGTAGCAACTGCTTTACACATTGCCTCTGAGATAAGCCTGATTGCTTGTGGCAAGCTACCAAGGGGCTGAGCAGGGCTTATTTTAGAAGTGTAAATCCCCTTACTCTGACTTGAAGTAAGGGTCCCTTCTTGGACAGGGTACAAACCTGACAACCAGAGAAACCCATTTATAACAACCAGTGAGTAAAGATCAATAGTGCTTTAAATAAAATACAGTGTTTAGGGGGGTGCGGCTTGGCTAGCGACGATGGCAGTCGCGTTGTAGGTGCGCTCCGACCAGCCATCCAATATCCTCTACATTTATCCTGCCTCTAGACATCTTGAGCGGTGAGCCTGACACCGGAGAGTCCACTGATCATCTAGGTGGCTCTCTGACAGCAGTTGGAGCTCATGAAGTGCAGCAGCGGCGCTGGTGGAAGCCCGGTGCAGAGTGGCTGCCTAGCGGGAGACGGCAGAGATTAAGCCGGGGCCTCCCGTACTTTGCCTGACGACAAAGGGTGCCTGGTGGTCGGCGCGTCTGGCGAGGTGTAGCCGGTGGGGGCGGAACTTTACTGTTTTTCCGGCGCCAGAGTTGCCTTTCTCCCCCTCGGGACGGCGGTGCTGGAGGGGGCTGTGCTGCGGCGGCAGGAGGGCTGAAGACGAGTGGACTGGTGACAGCCAGGCTGCGGTGACTGCTTCTCTAGGCGAGGAGGCCTTGGGGAAGAGGCAGCCATTTTGTGAAGTCCCAGGCGGCCACGGTGAGTTAACCGGACCCTGGTGTGGTGTGGCAGGCAGGGGAGAGCCAGTGAGGAGTTTCTTCTCCTGGACGGCATCAGCTCCTGACCTTCGTGAGCTCGGCGGCCAGGTCGGGCCGCGGTGGTGGTGGGGAGCGGAAGGGGCCCCAGGGTCCCATGGTCGGTTGGCCCCTCACATAGCGTTGTGGTGGGCGTCCTGGCGGCCTGGTCATAGTGGTGTCTACTGTGTGGCAGTAACTCTGGTTGTGCCCGAAGAGGATGGGGCCCAGCTCTTGGTTGCAGTCCAGCCTTTCGACGGAGAGCTCGGGGCCACGGGCTGTGCTATGGTCCTTGCTGGGGTCATCCCCACACGTCAGTGGTCAGATCCGGCCGTAGCGGAGTGGGGTCCGGGACTGAGGCAGAGGCAATTTGGTGGTTACTTGGGGGGCCCCCGTGACAGACGCGGCCCTCCTGGGGTTCTTGAGGCAGAGACTACTGGTCTGGAAGACACGCCGCTTGGTCCCTATGCTGCTTTCCACGTTTGGCCCACTGGGGTGTTGGCCCCAGCGCTCGGGGACACCCACTGCACTACGATGATGCGAGACAAAGGAGGTGGAGGTAACACCAAGCAGGGCACCATTGACAAGTTTACAGGGGTGGGTGCTGCAGCCGGGTCAGCGGGGTCGCAGAGCCAGGTCCCTGACAATGCGGCGCTCATGGCGGCCATTACCCATTCCAGGGACATGCTGGACGGCAAGATCGGGGCCGTGGGATCCGATGTCATGTTGTTGCGACAGGACTTGCGGAATGCGGTTGAGCGTATCACAAGGACGGAGACCCGCATCTCGGAGGTAGAAGACGACGTCTCGACTCTAAAAAAGAAGTCACAGCCATGGAGAAGATAAAGAAAGGCTTGGCTATGCGCGTCGAGGATGCCAAAGGGCGGGCTCGGCGGAATAACCTTCGCTTCGTGGGATTCCCGGAAGGATGCGAGGGAGACAACGTGGAGCGATTCCTGACTCGGTGGCTGGAGGGTTGGCTCCCCCCGGATGCGCTCTCTCGCTGTTTTGTGGTGGAGTGGGCCCACAGAGCTCTCATGCAGAAACCTCCCAAGGGAGCTCGGCCATGGCCAATCATCGCCAAATTCCTGAACTATATGGACCGAGATACCATCTTGATGCAGGCTAGGGCCAAGACCTCCCTCACCTGTGACAACGCGAAGATCCTTATCTTCCCAGATTACACACGCCTGGTGCAGCAGCAGCGACAATCCTTTCTGGCGGCCAAAGCGCGCCTCCGGGACCTTAAGCTTCAGTATGCGTTACTGTATCCGGCCCGGCTGAGGGTCATCTACAGGTCCCGTACACTGTTCTTTAACTCTCCTGAAGAGGTATTTAAATGGACGGATGAAACTGTGAGGGTGCGAGTCCACACACCACCGGGCAGAGATTTTGATTCTTCATCGAGTGAAGTGGCCCGAGGGGGTCTCCGGGGCCAGCGAGGAGGTGGCAGGAGGTCACTGTCCAGGCGTAGATCTCGGACTGGCTCCGTTCTGTGGCAGAAGGGCCTGTCGCTGGAGAGGCAGGCATTGGCAGAACGACTCATGGGCCAACGGAAAGTGGGACTGTGGCTGCATTTCTAGTTAGGTTTGTTTTTTCTCAGGGCTGGGAACCTGGTCACGCCAAGGTGAGTGGGAAGGGGTGAGGCCCCAAAGTTGTGGGTATTTTCTTGGGGGTCTGAACGAATCTTCAGGGGCAAAGAGTTCCACAGAGTCGCCACTTGCACTGAGAAACGCCTGCCCCCAGAGCGAGCTCTCCTTACTCTCGTTGACTGCAGAAGATGTTTTTGGTCAGAACGCAAAGGACGTGTGGGCTTATAAGGACGGGCCAAGTTAAAAAGGATGGGGGGGGGCCCTTACCGTGCAGGATTTTGTGAGCCGTGCATAGCGCTTTAAATTTCACCCGCTCCTTCACGGGGAACCAGTGAAGCGTTTTGAGGGCCGGGGCGGCAGACTGCCTTCTGGGAACATCCATTAAGACTCTCGCGGCTGCATTTTGCACCTGTTGGAGGGTTTTGAAAGTCGCTTCGGGAGCACCAAGAAACAGCGCGTTCCCATAGTCGAGCCTCGATAGGATTAAACCACGCATCAAAAGCTTCCTTGCTGAATCAGGGAGCAGTGGTAACACCTTACGGGCTGACCGCAGCAGACCAAAGCAGACCCCCGCGGTCTTCCTGGCGTGGGTCCTAAAGGACAGATCTTCCTCCAGCCACACTCCCAAGATCTTGATCTCCTTCTTGGGAGACGGAGGGTCACCCAGAGACCGGGGCCAACAACTAGCAATAATAGAGGGGCTGGAATTACCCAAGAGCATCAGCTCGGTTTTTCCTCCATTAAGCTTTAAGGCAGAGTGAGACATCCAGCGATAGATTAGCAAGGCAGTCGTGTAAGACTTCAGGTTGTTCCGCCAACTGAGTGAGGCCCACCACCAGCTGAGTATCATCAGCATAGCTGATGATCTTCACCCCTGAAGGGGCGACCACTCTTTCAAGTGGAGTCATGTATATATTAAATAAGGTAGGGCTCAACGAAGAGCCCTGCGGGACTCCACATTGCAGAGGAAATAGGGTCGACTGCTCTACCCCTTCCCAGACTTGGTAAAAACGGTTGGAGAGAAAGGATTCCAACCATTTCAGGGCCGTCCCTGAGACACCTACCTCAGACAGACGTTGGAGGAGCACCTGATGACTTACGGTGTCAAAGGCAGCACTCAAGTCCAGGAGGATCACTGCCACTGACCCTCCTGTATCAAGAGTGCTCCTTGCTTCCTCCACTACTGCCAGTAGGGCTGTGTCCGTTCCCTGGCCGGGGCGGAAACCAGTCTGGGAGTCTCCCAACAGGTGGTTGGACTCTAGATGATAAGAAAGCTGACGGTTGACCAACTTCTCTGCAATTTTTGAGAACCCAGGCAGAAGTGAAATGGGCCTGAAGTTGGTCAAGTTGGAAGAATCCAATCCTGTTTTTTCAATAAGGCTTTTACCACTGCCTTTTTCCATCTCTGGGGCACTATACCATGAGCAAGTGAAAGATTAATAAGGTCAGCCAGCGGAGTCGACAGAGTGTTTGCCACAAGCTTGAGGTATTTCATGGGCACTGGGTCACTCGGAGAACCACTCTTCATCTCTGTCAGTACTTTTATAACCTCCTCTACCGAGAAAGGGCCGAAGGAGGCTAGCTCAACCAGGCATCTTGCTGGACTAACAGCCAACTCAGGGATTTGAGGGGCAGCGGGCAGGGAGGACAAAATCTTCTCTATTTTTGAATGGAAGAAGTAAGCCAGTTCCTCGCATTTTTCTTTAGGATTATCATACACAACTGGCGGAACCGGGACCTTCAGAAGTTCCTTAAAAATTTTAAAAGATTCTCCTGGCGAATTACTTGCCCTCTCAATCCTGTCACTAAAGAAGTCCCTTTTAGCATCCTTCAATGCACTTTTATACTTCCTCATCTCTCTTTTATAATTAGCCCGACTTTCTTCCGTCCGCTCTCTCCTCCATGCACGTTCAAGCCTTTTACATGAGGTTCTAAAGCTCCTGAGTTCGGGGGTATACCAGGGAGCAGATCCAATTCTTCTTTCCCTGACAAGCCTCCTTTTTTTAGGAATCAGTGAGTCCAGAGCGTTAGTCAGCCATTCACCCATATGTTGATCAGCGATAGTGGGGTCAGCGACAGGGTGAGGACAAGTTCTAGCCAACTCTGCCGCCCAACTGTCCACCTGCAGCTTCGACCAAAGTCGTTCTACAGTGTGTTGCCTGGGTACGGGGTCTCTCCGGTTCCCCAGCTGCCATCTGAAAGGAATAAGATAGTGGTCCGTCCAGGGGAGAGCCAGCATCTGGAGAGCTTGCAGATTCGCAGAGTTGGCAAAGACCACGTCAAGCTGATGACCTCTATTATGGGTGACTCCGACATTAGCAAGATGTAAGTCCAGTGCACCAAGCGAACTTTGAAGATCTCTTGCTACTACATCATTGGGGTCATCAAAATGAAGGTTAAAGTCCCCAAGAATAACAAAGTTGGAAGAGGCGGCAGCCAATGGAATCACAGCCTCTATGAGGGAATCTACAAAATTCCCTAGCGTTGCGGGAGGCCGATACACAAGGAGGCCAGAAATGGAGGCAATAGAAGATATGCAAAGGGAGAATTGACAGCCTTCAGAATTGTTGATGCGGCAATCAACCGCTTTGCATACGAATTTGTCTCTATACACAATGGCCACTCCACCCCCTCTCCCATCCGGCCTATCCAGATGAAATATGAGGTATCCCGAAGGGAGAGCCTTGACAATGTCAGGACCGGAACACGTGGTCAACCACGTTTCCGTCAAAAACAAAACATCCAGACTATAGTCCAAAAGAAGGGAGTTAATTTCCGTAGCATGGCAGGGCAGTGACCTGCAATTAAGCAGAGCCATAGCGAATGAATTCTGGTTCATGCAGATATTATAAGGGCAACACGCAAGACATTGTTTGAATGCAATACCTTCAGCCCAGTAATAGCAGCAACTGGGATGTTTAGGCGGGCGTAACGAGCGCAAAGACTCACCCGAATACCTAAAAGAAGAAGGGGCCGGAGGCCCAGATGAGTTGAGCAGAGTGACGTGCCCTAAGCCCGTCTGGGACCGGACGGGCCCAGACGGGCTTGACTCTGGCGAAACTCCGGCGATATACCGGCATGCCCGCTGCGCGTGGACATGGCTGTATTTATGCCCTGGTCGCCTCCTAGAGAGAGGACTAGCGCGTGCACCCTCTCCCCCAAACAGAAATGGCCGCCAACGAGACGTGGGCGCTGGACCCGCAAAAAGCGGTGGTAAAACCAATTAGAGTGCGTATGAGAGGACAGAAATGCAGGAATGCGTGGCCGGCGTAATTAAAAGCAGGGAAAACAATTTTAAATTAAAATTTACGCAAATACCAAAAACGGATTTTTTAAAAGCTCAAAGAGCAGCAATCAGGTCGCGCTGTGAGTAAAGCGCTGCATGTAATGCGCTGGCTGTCAAGAGCGAACTGACCTGGTTTGCCTGTATTTATGCCCTGGTCGCCTCCTAGAGAGAGGACTAGCGCGTGCACCCTCTCCCCCAAACAGAAATGGCCGCCAACGAGACGTGGGCGCTGGACCCGCAAAAAGCGGTGGTAAAACCAATTAGAGTGCGTATGAGAGGACAGAAATGCAGGAATGCGTGGCCGGCGTAATTAAAAGCAGGGAAAACAATTGTAAATTAAAATTTACGCAAATACCAAAAACGGATTTTTTAAAAGCTCAAAGAGCAGCAATCAGGTCGCGCTGTGAGTAAAGCGCTGCATGTAATGCGCTGGCTGTCAAGTTATACAGCAGCCACTTGTCAGTACTGGGCATGCCGATATCATGTACACTATAAAATGCTTTGAATGTAGCCTTCGGCCTCATTCTAAAATAGATGCTTCGGAGGGATGCAATATGAACTCTAAGAATGAATGAACGGTCTTCTCTTTTCCTTCCAGATTGACTTTTTCGTGAGGACGGGGCACAGGATTTTCTTGGGTTCCCTACCTTTGAGCTCCTCGGTGCTAGCCTCCACACAGTGGACGGGCTCGGCTGGCAGACAGCAATGGCATGCAGCAGGAAGGCTAGGCAAGTCGAATGTGCAGGATCGGTGCCGTGGTGATGGCAACACTGGAGCTGGGACGCGGGTTCAGAGCCTCGTAGGGTTAGGTATTGTTTGTCCGCCATTACCTCCTCCCTCACTCTCGGCACCGGGTTCGTATTTGCCATTTATCCACTCTTATCTAGCTGAAGACACCTTGTCTGTGTTTTCGGTTGCAGTCACCATTCCGACGCCCGTTACTGTTTTGGGGCCCCGTGTCTGATAGACAGTTATGTGAACTCTTTGATTGGCCTGGGTTTCTATTATACTTGAACAAAATTACAGTTTATTAAATTAAACACAGAAGGTTTTGTATAGCACACATTCTGAAGTAATGTATTTCAAAGTTATCATATGCAAGAATGAAGAAAAAGCTAAGATCACACAATTTGCTTAAATGGAGACGCAGAGATTAATCCCAGACTTGTTGTTTCGCATCTACGCCCACCTTACCACCAACCCCTCAAACCCCCCTTCCGGACCACCACCCTGCTGGAACTTGACCCGCTGCCGGAGGCAGTCGCATCACAGACCAAACATTGTGCCCCTGGGGAAATGTTTTTGAGAACCCATGGGTTAGTGTGTCGATACTCTCTAACAGCATGGAGCAGCATCACACCCCTGTGCTTTCCTATTCATCAGGCTCGGTTTGTGGCTTAGAATTGTTCCTGTTGGTACTACTGCCACCTGTACACAGTACAGGTAGTGAGGTGCCGAAATGACGTTTTATTGGTTACTTGATTACATTTCAATCTTAAAATGTGTTTTGAATGGTGGAATCTATTAGTGTGACTGCCACATTGTGCTGTTATACAATGTGGCAGTTCTGTTACAGTAAGCACGAACAGTAAAAGGTTGTGGTTTTATGACAATGATGAATTTTCTATTGTCAGTCTTACTAAGAAAAAGTATCCACTGCCTGTATGAACATTGTGATATACGAGACATTTCTAGTGAGTAAATTAAAACCTGGGATATGACGTTATAGGTGAATATATAGTATATGCCAAGATACACACAGTATTATTGAAAGTTCAAAGGACACTGCTGTACATAAAGACTGCACACAGTGCTCCATTGTAAGGTGAAGTATATTTTGAAGCGTTACAAAAACAGCAAGAGCAGCATAATCCAGCTCTGAAAAGTGAAGGGAGGGTGGAAATACTCACAATCTAGAGACAGGCCCATGTTGCGTCTCAAAACAGGAAACTACTTACCTACATGTGATACAGTCCCTAAAACCTAACTGCCCAATGTCTCCATAATTGCTAATCCCAAAACAATTTTTTGTTAAAAACATATAATGGGATTTATTTAACAAGAAAAAATAAAAACAAGTAATTTGGTTATAGGAGGACGAACTATGAAATGCTTGTACAAAATGCCTCGTTCTGGCCCAGTATTTGCCATCATGGAACTGGTGAACTGTTATTGAGTGTAGCTCAAAATCTGACATACTGTCCCTTCTTACCAACCGCCACCAATTCCGTTTCTGAAAGACACATAGCTAAGCGAAGAGCAGGCAACAATTATGTTATTCATAGCAGGAATAACATCAGAAATTATGCTCATCTGAGTCAACTATATCTATTGAAATTGGGATTAAAACAAAGTTTATACGTGAAATTATGTGAATAAACTAAAGCATAGCTCCACTTCGCAGAACTCATTGAATCTAAGTGATATCTTTATTTTGCTAATCTGTTTGGTTGCCAGCCAATGGGCTGCTGGTTATCTCCTGAAAGAATTTGTGGAATTGAAGTAAGCGTTATCAACATAAAAACAGAGTGCCTTATCTTGGATTGCACTTAGAAGTGAACTATAGCTCAGATACATGTTTAATCCATGCAGTTGTCTGGATTGCCTTACATATTCCAAACTGCAAATATCGTTTGTGATTTTGCCCCTTTTAGATATTAAATCACAAACGTTTTCCTACAAATGCTTTTTTTGCTTGTTAAATAGAGTTAACATGTGATACATGCATTGTGCAAGTCAGCTTTACTGAACACACTGTGCTAATTTAATTTCTGAGAACAGTTTACCACAAGGCATTGTTATTTAGTATCAAAATTGAAACGGGACATATTCATCCAGGGGCTGAACAGTGCAATGTGCAATATTGAATTAGCTTCCACCTCTCCAGTATCGTGGAGAGTTCCCACTGCAAAGCCCAAACCTAAGCAGAACAAGCATTTACAATGCAACGGTCTCGGCATTGCAAAAGTTAGAGCTATTAGCATTGTAAATGAACGCGTGTTTAAGGTCTTGATATTGTAAATGACAAGGTATTTTATTTATGTTTTAAAAACCAAAACATAAATAAAAGTAATTGTCATTTACAATGGCAATAGCTCAAAGTCGCGCAACGTGTATGGCAAACTACAGTAGCCTCCTGACGAGTGCCCTTTCACTTAATTTTTTACAAATGGAAGCCCTGGCACTTTTATTTTTACAAATTAAGCACAGGTGGTGTCCGTGTCTGCATGGGAGTGGTGGTGTCCGTGTGTGCATGGCAGTGGTGGTGTCCGTGTGTGCATGGCAGTGGTGGTGTCCGTGTGTGCATGGCAGTGGTGGTGTCCGTGTGTGCATGGCAGTGGTGGTGTCCGTGTGTGCATGGGAGTGGTGGTGTCCGTGTGTGCATGGGAGTGGTGGTGTCCGTGTGTGCATGGGAGTGGTGGTGTCAGTGTGTGCATGGGAGTGGTGGTGTCAGTGTGTGCATGGGAGTGGTGGTGTCCGTGTGTGCATGGGAGTGGTGGTGTCCGTGTGTGCATGGGAGTGGTGGTGTCCGTGTGTGCATGGGAGTGGTGGTGTCAGTGTGTGCATGGGAGTGGTGGTGTCCGTGTGTGCATGGGAGTGGTGGTGTCCGTGTGTGCATGGGAGTGGTGGTGTCCGTGTGTGCATGGGAGTGGTGGTGTCCGTGTGTGCATGGGAGTGGTGGTGTCTGTGTGTGCAGTGGTGGTATCCGTGTGTGTATGCCAGTGGTGGTATCCGTATGTTAAACATCATTTAACACTTTACTAATTTCCCCTATACTTTCCCATAGGGAGACAGATGTTCACTCGTGTTAGTTACTAGCAGTAACTTTACACTTTTAAATTTGTTCTTAGATGTCTCCAACCCCTGGCCGGAGAGGGTGGGGAGATACAAGTCTATACTTAGGTGTAAATCTATAGTCAGAAACAGTAAATAGCAAAAAAGTGTAGAGTTCCACCTAGGAACAATATATGTTAAAACTTTGAGTGAAAAATAGGACAAAACAGACTTTAACCATTCATTTTCAAATAAACACGCAGCACCTACCTTGACATCGTATTTCTTCCTTCCCTGCATTACCTTACTTGACAGGTAAAATAACATAATCTGGCTATATCAAAACGTAAGAATTACATAAGCAAAATTCTCAGGCACTATGTCGCGGATCGAGGTAGACATGTTTCAGGCTGAATGCGTTTCTCCTAAGTAGATAGCCAAAGTGAAGCTACAGCGCTTATCACTGCTCCGAGCCATCACTCAGCATAATAGGAGGGAGGGTAAAGCTGACCGAAATAGAAGTAGGACGACGGCAAACCTCGGCTTATTGTTTTCGTTTATTATCGGAACTTTAGTTGTCTTTTTTTTAATACACCATGTTTCCGAACGTAAAAGAAACATTTTAAAATGGAAGTGGTAAGATGTAAAATATGTGTTATATTTTACAAGTCTGTAGTTCGTGCTCATTAATAATTTTACAAATATTTTACATTCAATAGATTGTGGGATTTGAGCACTTAATGCAAAGATTATTTTAAAAAGGTAAATCTACTACTTTGCATTTTTTTCAAATATTACATCATGTAGACTGCGAATGAGGTTTTCCAAGATGGTGGTTCGTTTAACCAATGCACAATGATAAACCGCAAGGGGAAATATTGCCTGCCTGTTTATCAGCGCCGCTCGCCTCTCTGCAGACTCCCCCTGCATTCCAGAGAGGCGTGCGACGCGATCCGGTCAGCCCTGGAATGCTGTGGAGACAAGACCTGGCCGCGCGCACAACGTTATCCTATGGTAAAACGCTGCGCGCGGCCAGGTCTTGTCTCACTTTGGCGTCTCAGACTGCTGAGACGCCGACAATAGTTCTCTGGCGAGAACGCGCTTTCAGCGCGTTATAGCCGAGACCTAAAAAGGGAAACACTGCTGAAAGTATTGCAGAAATTTCAACCCAAGTATACTGTGGTTTTGAAGGCTTTACAGTTTACTTAGGAAGAACTTTCTCTTACTCATTTCAAACGTTTCTAAAGGATTCCAGATGCCTCCCTAGTGTGTCCATCTTCAGATACTGTGTATCCCCGGATAGGAGGAACGCCTTCAACTTCATTCACAGAACAGCAAAAGATCAAAGCTTTTCGACATTTGTAATTCCCCACCAGCATTTCCAGATCAGAGTTCTTTGCTTCTGTGTTGCCATCAGCACCTTAAGCATTTACAAAGCTTCTGTGTCTCCTGGTTGGATTGGTCCACAATCGGGGTTGGTTTTTCCTGTGTATAGTCAAGTGGTTCCTGAATCCGCCAGCTAAGAATCAAATGGAACAAGGAACGTTCCATGTCTGAGCATCTCACACATCCATGCACAGGCTCCTAATACACTGGAAGAAGTGTCCAGGTCCATCTACTTACTATCAGAAGAGGTGTTCTAAGGGTTTTGATTTAGTATGACTAAGGCTTTTGTCTTCCTGATGTGTACTCAGGTTGTCATATTAAGGAGCCTCTAGTGTAAGTTCCTTCATTTGCAAGAGTAATTCGCAAGAAACAGGCTACAACTACAATGACGCAAGGCGCCATCTGTATTTGTTATCCCTTGAGCATTTATTAATTTGCAACCACTGACAGTTCATTTGCAGAAATTGTGGGCTCTGAGTTGACAAAACTAACAAGATACCACCGGTCGGCGTGGATCTCAAGGAAGCTTTCCAGTAGCGACTAGTTTGGACAACATTTTAAAAGGGATGTCCGTTCCCACTTTTGGTCCCAGAATGTTCTCATCATGGATGCAGAGTCCAGACATAGAGGTAGGAGTGGACTACAAAGAAGTGAAGGGAGCTAGTTACCAATATTAAGAAAAAGGTTTTCTAGCTATAGGGTGTAAGTTACTTGCGCACCATAAAGCAATGTCCCCGAGTGATAAGTGAGATGGACAGTCACTTCTAAGAATGAAGAACAACCTTTGGAGGATGAGCAGAAGGCCCTTGTGTGTCAAGAGGTGTCAGGGAAAGTAGCAGTAACACTGCAGCAGTGTAGCCACCCTGCAGCATTGAAGGAAATTTTAGAATAGAGTATTTGCTGAAAATGACAGGCCCCTGTATTACATCTACTTTGAGGGATGCATTCTATCAGGAAGGTTTGTCAGTCACCTGATCCCATTGGGCAGTTATCTATGCAATCAGCTATTTCTCATGGAGTAGTAGGAGGAGGAGTTCTGGTTTAAAGATGATTTGGCAGACTACCTATTGCGATCCTCAAGTGATGTTTCTGGTATCATCTTGGGGTTTGCCTTTGATTCTCGAGTGTTAACATAATCATTCTTTGCCACATTAGAAACAATTGGTATCAAGTTTGTGAGTGCTGCAGTTCTATTTGTCTACTCAAAAGTTTTGGAGAATGGTCTGTCCTACTATTTAGGAATCCATTTTTAGCCTAAAACTGACTCTAGTTCTACTGCTTGATGCAGCCATCAGACCAGAGGTGTCTTCTTTACATGCTTCTCTGAGTAGATCTATTAAATCAACTTGATTAGCTAATGCTGTGGCTAAATGCACAGTGGCAATTAAAGGTAAACCTAGTCAGAAAAAGACAGAATCGGGAGCAAAGTGGGTCAGGCTCTCTGAACGGAGATATAAGAGGTGACTTGGATGGCTGCTCAGTTTTTGCACCACTATCACCCACAACTTGAAAAGGAATAATCTACCACCTACTGTAAGTAATGGTTCTCGAATTATGGTATGAAAAAAATGAAGTACATTATTTTGTTATCTAGTGTGTTTTGTATTTGCCAGTTAAATCTGGCATTGCTTTTGTAGGCCTGATGAATAATGAATGGGACTATCACGAGAGACGTTAAAATAATAACTTATTTAGATACAATCCTAGTCCTACATACACCACCTTTCCACAATTCTTACAAAGCAGCATCTCTCCCGTAGTTTTGATCTCCTCAGCACTTTGTGTTGCGTGGGTATGATTCCACGGAATGCTGTGAAACCTGTCCACTTATGCTATTGCAGAGAGAGGAAAATAACACCTATACCTGAAGCAGCAGGCAGGGTAACTGAGTGTGGATGCACCGCATGATTAAGTACTAAGATAAGAAATTGTGGCAATCTGAGTAAAACTTAGATAACTCCCCATTAATGGTCATGGAACAAACCACGTTGTTCCCTGCATATACAACTTGCACCACTTACTGAGCCATGGTCCACAAGGGGTAGACTCAAACATACTCCAAGCCCTTAGCTTGGCTCCCCATTAATTTGTTAGCTAGCCCAATTCAAGTACTTGACATCAGAGTCAACTACCACTTCAAGATTACACTCGCCAAAAAAGTTACCAATCTAATTGTTCTGTATCGACATTCAGCAATTTACCGTTCCTTATCAACTAATCTTTCAATGAACATAAAGTTCAAAAGGTAACTGAAAATCTGGTCATCCCTTTACAATTCCTAAGAGACAATTCATGCTTTGATTAGTAAGTTATATTTATGACAGCGAGTATGAAAGGCCCAGTTAGTAAGTTACCAGGTACAACTTTTAAAGAACATCGAAGAGGCCCCGCGCATTTTAACGATCTCCGCTTCTTTCAATGTTGTCAGTCTGTGTATACGTGTTCGAGATTCACACAGCTGACCTCGCTTTTAATTTCGAGCACCGCAGGCTAGCAATAGAGGGCCAGCCCTCGCTGCTTCTCCTTAATGCAGCAGCACCCACTATGCTTGTGTTCACTGAGCGTGAACCTTCACACACAGAGAAGTCAGTAACACAATTAAACTTCACACTCCAGCGACAGCGGCTGCTGCGGATACGCTAACGCCCCCCTCACCCCCCACCATGCAGCGAGGCGGCTGAAGGTGGCCCTTACCTCCCGGCTCCGGGCAGACGAGCTCCCACAGGTGACTGCCCTCCCTCCGCTTCCGACTCTCCCATACGTGAAAACGAGGCGAAGTTAGGAAAAAGTTGGATTCAGAGTGAAAGGCAGGCTGTGGGGCGGTACTAGGACAGTCTCTATAGATTTACAGCCTAGTAATGCCTGCGATTGGTTAGAAAAGGAACCGCCCTGAAAGAGAAAGCCCGCCCATTCCCAAAGTGTGAACTGCCTGTTGCTGCTGCTCAGGTGCACCGGAAGAAGCCCTCCGCGCGCGACAATAGATGCGGCCCAACCGCCGGTGTGCCGGCCCTGCAGGACAGCCTCGAGCGCGCATCTACTGCACAGTATTTAAAACATAGCCCCGTGCGTCCTTAGCAACAGCGCATTTTCACGTGCGTCCTTAGCAACAGCGCATTGTCACGTGACAAGGAACCTACGTTATTATAGCAATTGTGCCGACCATGAGGCTTTTAGAGTAAGGGCATGTGTGATTAATTCCTGACGAAGCTTCTGCTGTGTTTATACTGTAACTCGTTTGTCCCTCTCCTCATCCCGTGCCTTCCCTTCCCTCTGTCATCAGCTGAGCGTTCTGAAATGTTGACAGACGCCAGCTGATGACCTCCTTGGCAAGATGCTTGTCCCTGCTCTCCCCTCCTGACCTACAGCTGTGTTGGTTATTCTGCTTAATAAAAATAGTGTACTTCAATTGGTTATTCTGCTTAATAAAAAGCATTTACTTCAATCGCTCATTGTACATTCTTAACAAATTGGCGACGAGGACCAACACAGCGGAACCTCCGTGCAGTAATTGGTGACATTTCGGAAAAACATGAACATTGATGAAAATTTAATTAGAGCAACCAAAATCACCAAGGATAAATATTACTAAAAAATAATGCCCGTGAATGAGTGGATAATCTATAATAAGGATTGAGGGAAAAACTGTTTTCAGCGTGCAAAGCATCTTCGAAAATTTTGACTGAGTCACAGCTGCTAATTTGACGTGTTGCATGTGTGAAGAGAGAGGCATTCTGGACTTAGAAGAAGAAGAAGGAAAGTTGCACGTTGCTCGAGGGCTTAAGGAACTCCTGTTTTGAGATTCTATGGTGTCATAGCGCAGCGCTGACTGAAAAACTCCTAACTGCCATCTGACAACCGTCAGCTGGCACCTGTCAAACGCGCATTCACCAACAAAGTAAACTGTCAAACGGTGAATGATGGAGTGCGTAAGGTACGCAAGGCGGCCATCTTGATTTGAGGGCGATAGGAGGGGGAATCAAAAATTAGCTAGCATTCGCGCCAAGAATTTTCAATTCTATTAAGGACACGGAGGCGAGGATTATGCTTCTCTTTCTTATATTTGCCACTCACAGCAGCCAATGAAAACGTTTTGTATGCAAATAAAAACTACATTTCCCATGATGCTTGTACATACATCACATCCTGTATAGCCCCATAAGAGCTGCTGTATCCTGTGTCTCCTCCTCTTTCTTTGCTCGAACATATACAGTCCACACATTAATAAATTCAGTCCATTTCACAGAATATGAGTCTCAATAAACATCCTTCAACATGGAGAACCAACATTAATAAATCCAGTCCTTTTCACGGAATATGAGCCTCAATAAACATCATTCAACATGGAGAACCATCGTCAACTGGAAAGATCACGTCTTCTAAGCCAGAAGAACACCTGTTCCTTCTTCTTTACTCGAAGCTGAAAGGAATGAGACAGGAAAAAACCCGTAACTTCTGCTGATACAGAATATCAAGTACATGCGGGTGGGCAATTATTACCAATACTGTAATAAACCGGGTGGGATAATCCTCGCCTCCGTGTCCTTAATAGAATTGAAAATTCTTGGCGCGAATGCTAGCTAATTTTTGATTCTATTACAGGACCGGAGGCTTCGGATTATGCTAGTTTAACGCTTATCAACACAATTACAGTCTTAAATCTCCCACCGGTACATACTATACTGCTTAAATAGAATCTGAGAAACCCCATCAGAAGAATTAAAACTTGCACAACAATGTGAAGTAGCAAACAAGAATGATAAGTATTGTACTTGAGCAAACTGCGTCTCACAATAGGTTCTAACACCCTTTTTTGGGCACAAGGCCCTCAACCATCGGCTGTAAAAGCCTCATACTCACATGTAACATGACAATAATCATCAACAATCGTATGAGCATATACGCGAAAACCTCAGATATTAAATCCGAGAATCATCGTTGTAAGCCGTGAGGCATGTGAAGAAACACCCATAAAGTGCATATCTCGCCTTCGTGTGAACAGGCCCTGACCACATGCAGTTCGGACCTTGCTGACAGAGTAACTTCCTAGATTACATACTGTACCTGTAAAACGCGGGCTTGCTTCGCCATAGTAACACCCGAAGGTGAAATGACTCGTAACACAGCCTGACAATATTCAATGTCCAGTCGAAATACTACTATATGTCTAGTAATAAAAGGAAATCACGAGAATTAATCCGGTTTGAATATTTACGCCACCAAAAAGAATTCGAAAGAAAAAATTCGACTCAAGTTCAGTAACCTGCTCTGAACTTAGAAAGAGCCGCAGAAAACTGTCAAAAAGGACGCTATAAGGTGAACGTTACCGAAGTCCTCGTACATTATTGGTAAATAATTCCAAAGTAGAGAAATCAGCCCAATGGCCTACATAACAACAAAGCGACCCTCTAACGCCGAAACGTCTGTCGGGAATGGAAGGACCCAGAAACACGAAAAGAACGCCCTCTGCGCGTTCGAAAAAATCCAGGAAAGTAATGTAGATACCAGAAAGTAATGCAGATACCAGAAAACTGATCGTAAATAAAGCAAATTCGGTACCACCTAGGGAAACTGTACTTACCACATCGCCATGTGTCAAACCCAGACCCGTGCTTGCTAAACGGCAACGATGAAACTGCGGACCGTACCTCCCTGGAGAGCCATAAAGGCATCAGCCGTGATCTACATGAGTGCTACTTCATGAGAAAAGGGAAAATTGTAAGGTAAAGCAGGAACCGGGCCGGCCTCCGCCGACCCAAGGGGCATGGGGATCTCAAAATAGGAGTCCACCCTGCACTAAAGTTGCGACCAGTCGCCAGAAATACCAGGAAAACCGGGTGGAACAATCCTTTACTGTCATGTAGGCTAAGGAGGTATACCGCAACAACCCACATATGAAAGGTTCGGCAGAATGCCCTGAGTCCTGGAACCAGTCCACTAAGAAGATGACCTATATGCCCATATCCGCTGATCGTTCCCGTAGTCGAGATATTGCGCATGCTGAACAGTAAGCCTCCAGAGGCGTGCACGATAAAGAGCCCGAAGAACTGAAGGGTCGGAAAAAACTGTTCGAATGACGGTGCCCAACTCACCACTACCGTGGCACACCCACAAAGGGAAACTCGCGCACCGAGACCATCGGAAAGTCATCCTCGCATGGTAGAATGGGTCGTACGACCACTGAGTCGCGTAGGATTGAGATAAACCAGTAACCTAAACTAAGAGCCCCATTGCCTGAAGGTTTATGACCGGGCTATTCCAGCACATCAAGCCGATGTCCGGGAGTGGGAGGCCAAGGCCTGTTAAGATAGACCAATCATACATATATGTATCCAATTCACTTGAGAGGTAAAACAACACAGTATTCGGAGGGTACTAGGGAGCTGAGGGCTTGGATAACCTATACCTCGCATCCACCCTTAGAACCGCCACCGGAACAACTGCCAATGTAGGGAAGGAGATAACCAGACTCTCTCCTGAACGCTATATGCCAGAAGCTGCGGAAAAACGACGGAAAAAATAATAAGTAAATAGACAAAAAACAAACTCATGCTTAAAGAATTGTGGTAGCAGAACGAAATGGGCGTCAATCAAGCCCTGTCACCCTGAGTTAGGTAACGTCATACACGAGGCCCTGTTGATCACACAGGAACGGGAAGAACCTGGATGTCAACATAAGTAGTTCAGGAGGCTCTTGCGCTCCTATCGATAGTTGTCATCCTCCAATATATAAATATATATATATATATATGTATACCAACATCATCCCCAAGAGACATCCATTTACAATATATATGGTAGTGCAAAGCACAGCTCAACGGAGGAGTCAAGTGGGAGCCAACCCTGTGCACACTAAAACAGAGAACTGAATAATGTATCAGCTCCTCAGCAAAGCTGTAGTCATATACCAGCCCAAAGGGCGTCGGAGTCTTAGTAAAATACAAGGAGCGTGTGCGCACTCCGAGGGCCAGCCTATTGTTAAGCCTGGAGGCTACCAGGAAATCTGCTCAGGTAAAGCAGGAGGCACTGAGACCTCAAACAAAACAAACAGGGGACGCCTGCGACGTGCGTAGGCCAATGTGCCCAAAATCAAGCCCAAATTTGTGCCCAAGAGGGTTACGCACACCGGAGCATTATGACTCCATAACCGCACTCGACTACTAGGGAAAGCCTTTGGCGGAGAAAGCGCGTGACCGCGCAATAATTCAAACAACCCTATGGAAGTGACAGGAAACTTGTGCAATGTGGAAACAGAATCGTTGAAACCTAATCTAGGAGCAAAATTCGAGACACAAACCAGTTACCCATTCCATCATGGCGCAAGGCTATCGCCGCATTTCAGCTCCAGAGGGAGCATTTGGTTTAGTTTGCGGCCGAGGCCAGGCCGTCCATGAGGATCAATGTCGCCGGCATAAGCAGAGCGACCCCTCCACTCCCGCAGGAGCGATGTGTAAGCTGTTTCTTTGGGTGAAACCAAAATGTTACCAAGCGCACTAATGCACTCCAGTATAACCAATAAAAACAGACACCTGGAGAGTATGAAACTTAAATGTAGGCAGAACACGAATACATAAATTAAAAATATTAATCACCATTTGATAATCGGAAAAAAACATGGTCCAGAGAACCTGGGATCGAACCCTGCACCACAGGAGAAGAGGCAACAGCCCTGCCCCGAAGCCACTTAAAGTGTTTACAGTTTCTCTGAAATATTGGCGCCTAGCCAGTATCGAACCGGGGACCTTTGGGACGCCAGTCTTCCCACGTAACCGTTAAGCTAAGCTTAATGCACCAATATTCGCAAAGCTGATGAAGTCTGAAGACCCTGAAATGGGGAGCGAGGCTATCGAGGGCAGCGCGGCATGTGAATATCAGCGGGAGAATAAGTAAGCCTGTTAAGGCCCCCGCAAAGTTAAACATCTTAAATATCCGCCTCCTATCTGAAATAAAAGTGCAACGTAACACCGCCGTGCTCTCAGTCCCAGAAGGCGCCAATCAAGGCAACGCGCCTGCCAAAGAAATGAATTTAGACACCTCAGAGGCTTGAACTCCGTACCAATTTAGGTTCCCAAACCAAGTGGTTAACGTCGTGAGCCACACAATGTGATTGTTGCTTAAGCGAGCCATGACGCCGGCGGCATACCGCGGCCAGCAGGGACTGAAGCTGCACCCGAACGGGCCAACCGAGCACACCACGTGGAGACTCTGCTGCGGGAGAGGGCGCCACACCCGTACGCCGCTCCCCGCGAGAAAAACTCGACCATGCCCTCAGACCATCGAGGGGACGTGGAACTTGGCCGGAGAGGCCGCACCGGTAATCCAGCAAAGCTTTCACTCAGTACACCGCTCCCAGCGGGAACCGCTCTGTCCCCTTAAGCAGAAGACCAATCAATAGCGCCCGCGGGCGCTGACTCCAGAGAAGAACGGCCATTCTAGCCAAGGCAACAAATAAATAAATACTCTCAGTACAAAAGCCTCTACTTCCTCAAACATAGCGCGATATAAGCGCAAAGCATTTAACATAGCATTAAAAACACTGGTAATATCATGAAAGACAATCCAACAGTCAATTAAGACATAAGTCACAGCAAAATGTTCTGAGCACTTAACTGTCTGCGTGAGCAGCAAAGAAAGAGGAGGAGACACAGGATACAGCAGCTCTTATGGGGCTATACAGGATGT
Organism: Lissotriton helveticus; assembly: GCF_964261635.1. Classification (NCBI taxonomy): domain Eukaryota; kingdom Metazoa; phylum Chordata; class Amphibia; order Caudata; family Salamandridae; genus Lissotriton; species Lissotriton helveticus. The sequence continues at coordinate 398,148,723 of NC_136063.1, forward strand.
GATGTATGTACAAGCATCATGGGAAATGTCGTTTTTATTTGCATACAAAACGTTTTCATTGGCTGCTGTGAGTGGCAAATATAAGAAAGAGAAGCATAATCCGAAGCCTCCGGTCCTGTAATAGAATTTCCTGTGATCTGCTGTATTACACTAGCACCCTTTCCAGCAATCAGTGCCTGAGAAGGCCTATAAGACCTGCTGTCCCCATTGTCTTTCCACTTTCTTTGCCAGAATCTTAGTTAAAACAGAACCATAACATATGGAACAGATAATAAGCCAGTAAAAATCCCTGCTAAGGTTCACCATTGATTGTCTCCCAGCATTGTGGAGCACACCATCTGCTTGCCTCCAGCAGCAGAAATCCACATCTTCCGGAAATAACTGGAATACTTCAACCAAAACTACGCCCGGAATTCAGGCCATCAACCTTGTATGCTATCTGCACCTGTGAAGAAATAATCTTTAATATCACTCAAGCAACCCACTATAAAAGCAAGGGTGGGCAGTATCCCATGATTAACATTGAACATGAGCATGTTGATTACATCAACCAAACATGTATAAAATACAGTAAGATACATACGGTTGGGATAATCCTTACCTCCATATCCTTAATAGAATAACAAATTTATGTGACTGCCCCACGCATGGTGAAAATGGGTTTGGCTGCAAGTGATGCGTGCAAGAGAGGATGTGGCGAGGTTGGAACGTTCTTTCATATGTTGTGGGACTGTGCTCTCATTCGGGGGTACTGGTCTGCTGCTCACGCCAAGGTACGTGAGGTATGGGGAGTGAGCTTTGAGCTGGAGGCACGGCGGTGTCTCCTGAATGTTTGGGACCAAACTGACCTCTCGTCCCATGGGAAGGTTTGGGCCACGTTGGCATGCGGTATTGCAAAGCGTAATATCGCTCAATTGTGGGGGCCGAATCAGCCGCCTACTGTTGGGAAATGGATGGCAGGCTTTGATTGGTGCATGCTTAGAGAACGGGCGATGTATGTGGCCAGGGGGAGACCCAATAAATGGGGCAAGATCTGGGGGCCTTGGAATACATATAGGGGTGATATATGCTCTCCTCCCGCCGAACCGGATGATCCAGTAATGTCGGAGGACCCCTGAACCCATATGTTGTTAATTCTGCTGTATTTCTTTTGATCTGGAGGACGTATGTATATGTTTAGCGTGTGAGATGTAACCCAGTGGATTTAATGTATGTGTTCTATGATTTTTTATGTGCATTAATAAAAAGAATTAAAAAAAAATAGAATAACAAATTGTTTTACACAATAGCTATAAAAAAAAAAAATCGATGTCAGGACCAGAGACTTCAGATTATGCTTGTTCAAAGCTGACCCACAACAACAGAAGCAACATCAACAATCAGCTTATGATAGAAAACGTTAAAAGTAGAGTCTGAAGACCAATCGGCAGCCCCCATAATGTCCTCAAGTGGGACCTCAATGAATAAGACTTGGAGGCCATTGGTCCTCTCACTGAATGCACGCCAAATAAGGAGGTGTCCACACCTGCCTCTGACAACAATAACTTAACCCATTGGGCCAAGGTGGCTGATCTCACAGGTCCAAAAGGTTTCTATACACCAATAAGTACCTGTCTGCCAGTGGATTTGCGTAACTCCCTGATGCAATAATTCATAAACATTTAAGCAGCACACTACACAAAACTTATGATTGTCCGGGATAGCTGGGTAACTCACGCACAGTGAATGTGTCTTAGTGTGATTAAAGATCTTAAAAATCATCCCCGAAGGGGAAAAAATTCTACCTGTTAAATACAGGGCATGAACATCGAGATTCTTCTGCATGGAATGAGGCACAAAGGTACTGTAAGTTTTGCTGATAATTGCTTCCTGGAGAGATCTTCATTAGTTGGCCAGGACCTCAAGAATCTGAGGACCACATCCACCTATCACAATATTGAATATTTAATTTTTGGAGGCTGAATCAAATGGATGCCCCATAACAACTTACAAACCGTTCCCCCACCGATTTACCATCTAAAGGGTGATGACTCGCAAAAATAGCGGAAGGAAAATTATTGACAGACCGATAACCCGATTTTTGATCTGCTAACTGAGAAAGGAAATCAATGATCAGATGCAATTCTGCGTCCATGGGATCCACACCCTGGTCGTCATACCAACAAACCCATCATTTTCACGCCGAACCATATGGCTTGTGTGTGCTGGGAGCCCAAGACTGTTTGAGATAGAAACAAGCTTGCTTCAAAAGACTCGGTATTTGCCATTGTCTCCCAAAACTTTCCAAGGCATCAGAACCAGCCAGCCTGACAGAATTAGAGGATGAGGATATCCTAAGGGGTCGGTGAGAAGGTCCTGGAAGGTTGGAATCCGAATCAGACTCTGACATGACATTTCCAGCAACAAAAGGAACCAAGGGCTGAGCACTCCAAAAAGGGGTCACTAGAAACAGCTAATCTGAGAAAGACTATTAGGATCATGATGACTGGGGGGGGGGAATAATGGATACTCCCCTGCCAGTTCTGGAGGTAGGCATCCAAGTTCACCACTAAGTGATCTGGCCTTCAGCTGAAAAGGAGCAGGTGCTGGGTGTTCAGGCGGGAGGCAAAAAGATCCTTCACACAGGGGCCCCATTGGTGATTGAGACATTGGAAAATTTCTGGGCTGTAACATCCAGTTGCTTGAGTCTCTCAGGAAGTGAGAATTCTAATCTGCCACCACATTTGAATTCCCCGGGATGTACTCTGCTATCATCGAAATCTTGTGTTGGAGACAAAATTGCCAAGAATCTTTGACACTCTCCCCTAGGATCTAGGACCAGGTACCCCCACAATTTGTTGATGTATCTCAACGCCAAGATGTTGTCCATCTGCAGAATAATACACCATTGAGTCTTGTGAGGAGATAATGTCATGATTTAAAACAACCCCTCTTATAATTCTTGGCAGTTGATATGCAGTTGCAACTCCTCCAGAGGCAAACTGTCGCCAGTAGAAAAAGGGCTATATCTCTTCCCCAGACCCATCTACTGGTGTCTGATTCCATAATGACACCCAAAACGGTGCAAAAAACGGCTCTGCTGTTCCAAACATCCATATGGTCCAGCTGATCCAGCGAATGGCCAGGATAAACATTTCACAATCCACGTATCATCCATAATGGGCCCATATACACGTTCAGATTTTCCTGACTGTTTCACTGGGTCAAGTTTATTTCACTTTGATCTGAATTAGTCAATACCTAACTAATTTTCACAGATCAACACTCTTCCTTTGGTCAATGGACCATTAGTCGAGTAGTTGATGGTGATATTAACAAAATCATGAATCTATCTTATAATATTTCAATAAAAATAGTCACAGACTCCAAGTAAGATTCAATAAATTTTATCTAACAACTCATTCAAAATGAATGCTCGTTTGTACAGATTCACAGTGCAAACTCCATCAACTTTCATGGGAGAGAAAATTAATTTATCAAATAACATTTAGATACACAAATTCATTCAACAATCCCAACACATTAGAAGTGATAGATGAAGAGACAAAAGACACAATAACTCACCCTTCTCAAGGAATATGCAAACATTTAAGAAAGAAAGATAATTACCTAGGTGAAATGGGAAACCCACCCCTGGCCAAAATGATTGGTGGAGGTCACCTGATTTAAGAGTCAGGAGACAAAGTCTATATGACAGATGCAGGATAGGATTATACTTACTACACTTCTCTAGAACCCGACACACCGGAGCGTGTCCCTCTCTTACACTCTCTCGCTCCTTGATATTATCTCATCAGCCTGTCTTAAGTATTGAACCTTCTCAGTCTGTTCTTCCCAGCAGCAGTTCTCGCCCACTCCCTCACTCAGCATCAACGTCTCTTTGTAGCAGGTCTCTCTATCTTAATCTTAAATCACTCAAGTTATACTCGTTCATTTTTCATGTCCCGCCCTCAAAGGTTGCACAAATCTGTGAATCATGAACTGTGATTGGGCCGGGCAGGGGGAGTTGTCATCACCTCATGCGGTCATCCCAAAATTCTTAACTAATTCTTTGTTAAGTAAACCCTTCCCACTTAACTTGTTCAATTTTTCTGAACACTTCCCTTCAAATGCATTCACGAAGCAGATAGATCAATTTTTATATAATTTCTTCAGTTGAGGAACTTTCCCAAACATCCGTCCTTGGTTCTTGGCAGCTGGTCAATGTCCCGGTCAGCAGGTCATTCCCAGATTTTAGTGCGTAGAGTCAATTTGCGTTACGTTTCACCCGCCATCTTTTCTTTTGGCTTAGCACATCAGGCCCAAAACGTTCACTATTGACAAAAGAATCATAAACAGATGTTAATTTCTCCAATATGTTATTATCACTGTTTACCTCTCCCTTCTACTCTATCCCATGTTGTTTTCTTCTTCGTTAAGCGAAAGCATTATCAGCGGTAGCTCTTTTAAATCCAGGCAGGCATATGCCAGGCATGCGGTACTTCGAGACCTGCAGTTAGCAACTCCTTGCACATGTGTGAGACTTTTCCTCTCACATGGGTTAATCGTGTGGTTATTTACAGGGGACGGGTTCGCACATGCGCAAGGCGATTTTGGGTTTTAAGCAGGATTTCAGTTACATGGCACATTATTCTCTGTTAATTAAGCAAGCAGAAAGCCCTTTTCCCCATATGTGAATGTCGTGTACATATGAATTTTCTTTTAAGTTTCTATTTCTACTTGTTAGTACTTGTTAATGAGAGGTTGATTCGAGCAAGTTTCTTTTCTTTGAATCCTTGCTCCATCACAGCCACCAAGACATCTCTATCTTGCCTTCCTCCAATAGGGAGGTCTGCTCTGAGTACAATAAACCCTTCCACAAATTGAGGATCTTCATGCATTGAAGGGCCCGATAATGTAGTAATCCCGGGAAAGATCACCTGAATGGAGAATGCTAATATCCCACAACTCTGGCAATGACTCTCAAAGAAACCATTGTATACGAGAGTCCTCACCTCAGTTCTTACTTGATCAACAGAATCTTTGGGGCAAGAGGCTTCAGATAGGCTTGGATTGAATCTATCTGAAATCCAAAAAATTCCAGGGACTGAGAAGGGATCAGACTTGATTTTGGGACATTCATGATGAATCCCAAGTCTGGCAAAAACTGATTCTTCCATTTTAGATGTGGCAGAACCTAGTCTCCATCCTGAGCCATTATGATTAGATCATCTTGGTAAAGTATTAACTTTACACCCCTGAGCCTAATGGACTCTCCAACTGGTCTCATTAACTTGGTGAAACACCAATGGAGCGTGGAAAGTCCAAAAGGCAGGGCGGTGAATTTGTACTACTGTTGGTCATATTGGAGTTGAGGAAACCGCCTGTGAGGCGGGAAAATATGAACCGACATATACTCATCTTTCAGGTCAAGCCTGACTAGCCAATCTTTGCCCTGTAGAAAGTCTCTCAACAGGTGAATGCCCTCCATTCAGAAACAGCGATAAGTTATTCAAGCATTGACTTTTTGAGATTCATAACCAATCTACAACCTCCTCTTTTCTTCTGCACTAGGAAGATCATGCTGACAAAACCTTTAGGGTAAGGTTGCATCAATATGGTTGCCTCTTTGCCCAAGAGTTACAGAATCTCTGCACTGATGAACCACAATTCTTATCAGGAAGAAATGTAGGGAAGGTGGAGGCTCATGCTGCATTAGCATTCCATAGAACTCCACTCTGTACCCTTGCACCATCTCTAATACCCAAGGGCCGGTTGTGGTCAGGCACCAACTGTGAAGGGAATGACAGAGATGACAATTCATCGCAATTTGCATCAGATTCCACCAAAGCCCTTGAGGGACCTTGAGGTTCAGAGGCTCCATAGCTATGGCCCAGCAGAGCATCCTTAACTATCTCATCCAGGGCCTTCTTGTGTGGCCAGGACAATTCAGTCATGTTAGAAGTAGATGAGCTAGACAATACACTGGGTTCTGGGGTTCTATACTCAGATCTCAGAGCACATAGTGCTTCAAAGGTCGTATAAATGGTCGTAGTGCGATAGCCAAGGTCTTGTTCACAGACTCTTGAACAGAGTTACCTTTAGCTTCCATCAACTGCTTCTTCAGTTGGTAATCATTTGGGTCCTCCTATTCATCATATCCTTCAAAATCCCCTTAATAGAATCTTGCACAGGAATGCTCAAGGCTTCAATACTAGTTTAGTGAACAGGAAGGGTGTGGGGCAACCCCAAACAGGCTGAGTGAAGTACTGAAGGAAAAGTACTGATAGTCTTGGGTCTACCAATATACCAACATGCAGCTGATATTGTGAAGAGGGAATGAAAGGGCCCAGATAAGGTTAATGTTCTTAGATTTATGTCTATGCTTTATCCTTCGGAAGAATTAGACAAATCTTTCCCAGAGTCAGTGACAGTGGTTATTTGGTGGCCAGTCTGGGTGATCAAACGCTGATAGTAGAGGAAAGTATCATTAAAGATCAAACAGATAAGAAGATTGACTCAGCTTTAACAAAATCATCCTCTGGAGCCTTCCTAGCTATGATGGCTGTAATTTATGAGGATAATTATACACCTAAGATGGATGACCAAATGAATATAAAGGATTCAATTGAAAATGGAGACTATTCAGAGGATCATTCTGTTATTTCCCAACAGAGGCTTTATGATCACCATGAATCTAGGCAATGCCTATTTTCACATCCCTATAGCTGGATCAAAAGTATCTCTGATTTTTTGTGTTAAGAAGACACTACCAGTTCCAGATATTTCCTTGGCATCAAGTTTGCCCCAAGGGTATTTACAAAGATGATAGCAATCTTGATAGTACTTCTTCTGCAAGGGTGGAGTGTATTTCCGAACATGGACAATTTGCTTCTCCTTGCTGCATTAAGAGACAAAGTAATGGAGGGTTGGGATGTGATGAAGAATTGTTTACAATTTCATGGTCTTCTAATAAATATGGAGAAATGCAAGTTATATCCTTCACAGGATAGGATTTTCATTGGAGCCTATTTAGGGACAGATTTGGATGTGGTATCCGTGCGGTACAGTACTAAAGGTGAATGTACCCCAAAATTTGCTGTAAAAAGAGGGATCAGACAGGCTGTGTGCTAGCCCCCCTACTTTTTATTTGATTTATAAATGGTATCGACACGATCTTAAAAAATGTTAAAGCGGACGCCCCCCAGATTAAAGGTGTTCCCGTCCCAGTCTTGTTGTATGCTGACGACGCTGTTTTACTTCCAGAACTCCTCTGGGCTTACAGCGTTTACCTAATAGATTCTCCGATTTTTTTACTGATAGAAAATTAACTAGTAATAAGGGGAACATGCATACTATGACACTCGGGACAAGAAGTAAATATCGCAACACCTTTTTTATTGATCAAGTTAAAGTGCAACACGTAGACAAATTTTGCTACTTGGGTATAACCTTCTCAAAAGATAGAAGATGGACAGATGAATTCAGTAATATCCGTAACAAAATGGCTAAAAATGCCCATGGTGTCTTTAGGTTTGCTAATAAAGTGGGGGATAGACGAACCAGGGATATGTTGAAAATATATCAAGCTAGATGTATCTCGATAGCTCTCTATGGGGCTGGTGTATGGGGTCACAGGAGTGATCACCCCTTGCAGCAGGAGGAACATTTGTTTTTGAAAAAGCTCCTGTCCTTACCGACTTCGGCCCCAACCGAGTTAATTCATCAGGAATTGGATATTAATTTTCTCATGGATCTGTTATCTCTGAGACCACTTATGATTTGGCGATCAATTTGGCTTCAAGAGGAAAAGGCTTTTAACAGATCATTTATTGTGGATTGTATCCTATTGGAGAAACATTTAAACATACCCTGGTTAAAATATGTCATTGTTTGTTTTTCTGAGATTTTTGATCTAAATATCTTAATTGACCCCAGTGCAGCCTCTAAGATACCGAAACCAGAGTTTAAAGCTAAATTCCTGGCCTATAAATCTAGGAAACGAGCTTTAACCCATGGTTCGTTAACAACTGTCTTGTTCTACAACCGTTATATCGTAACCGAAGGTTTCCCCAGATATTTGGTAGAGGTGACTAGACCATCCCACAAGTTCGTATTGACTAGGCTGAGGTTCGGAAAAGCACACCATTTGGTGGCTCTGCCGAACCTCAAGAGACACCCACAAGGGCCCTGCATGTGTGATGGCACATCAAAACAGAGCACTTTGCACTTTCTACTGTTCTGTAAACTGTATTTAAATCTGCGCACCATTTATCTGAAACCTATGTTTGTTAAACATGCCGTACGCACAGTTGAACAGGCAATGAGTCTACTTTTTAAACGTACAAACTGTCGATATCTGTTTTTTTCTGCAACTTTTTTAATTAAGTGTATTAATCATAGGAAAAGTAAGCTTTTTTAATAAGATCATGTCTGTGTTGGCCGTTTATTGTCCCCAATCTGATGCTTTTTATATTATGTGTGAATTGATATCTGATGTTTTTATAATATGTACGACCCTTCGTTTTATCTTTTGTATGTGCTTTTATGGTCATTTTATATGTGCCGAATAAAGCTTCATGAATTGAATTGGGATGTGGTATTATTGCTGGAGGAAAGAGCAGTGAAGCTGCGGCCAACTCTCTCATCCCTGTTATACTGTCTGTACTGCCTCAGCTGGGCCTGCTGTACCCATCTCAAGGAGTGTGTTGACGGTGCTGCAGAGTGGTTGGGGCGGTTAGAAGCTTCGGTGCCCCCTGGAAGACGAGCACAAGTTTAACAAGGGTGCTATGGACAGAACTGGCAGGGAGGGTGACAGCCCCGCGGCCGGAGCAACACAGGGGAGGCCCAGTGAAGTCTTGGGCAAGCAGAGTGGGCACTTCCGCCATGTGGCAAGCCCCCTGGAACTGAAATCTATATGCCCCCACTGTTGAGGAGAAGGCCGTAGTCTGTGCGGGCCCTGCGTCGGCACTGGAGGAGGGCTGTGGTGAGTGGCTCGTTCCAAGGTACTGTTGAGTAGCCGCAGAGATAGGTTGTACCGGTGTCCTCATTAAGGTGAGCCTAGACCTCACCAAGCACTGGAGTCAAAGGGAAAGGCAGATCCCCCCAGGGAGGGCCTTGTGAGTGGAGATGCGAGGCAATGATGGCTCGTGGCCTTCCGTGGGGATCTGCTGTGTGGGCTGGGGGTCACTTACAAATCATGAGATGGAGCAGGCCATAATACCTAAGCCCCCACAGTGCAACAAAATCCTGAAATATGCTGTTCCCAGGAGTGCCACGACTGAGCCATAAGGGGGCAGTGACCAGATAGGACAAGGTGAGGGGTTGAGTCATCCCCGGCAGACATACAGGCAGCTTTCTGGGACCAAAGATCTGCACTGGACACAGGAACAGTAGAGATCAATTTGCTGAGAACTGATATGTGGAAAGTAGCCAACCGTGTATCAGAAACAGAGAACCAGATTGAAACACAGGAGTTCAAACCTGATAGTGACTGTTGCTTCACCGACTTTGCAGATAGCAATGATGGGTGAGCCCCTTGAGAATATGGAAGGGAGATCATGTTGGAACAATCTACGATTCACAGGCTTCTTGGAACGGATGTAGAGCCCTTCAGCTGAGTTATCCTTGGAGGAGGCGGTCATGGTGATGTTGAGCCCACCCGGCCTCTCTAAATTTTTTACGATCGGGAGAGCTCATAGGTCGCGGGGCCCCCTGCCACCTCGGGCTCATCCAAGGGTCTTAATTGCAAGACTCTTTAATTATAGCGACCGTGACACCATAATGCAGCATGGAAGAAAAGGCAGGCCATTGTGATGCAAGAATGTAGTGATGCAAATCTTACCAGACTATACAAAAATGTTCCAATGCAAGAGAAACATGTTTATTGTGGTTAAGAGACGACTGCAAGGAATTAATATAGCCTTATAGCCTGCCGTAGAGGGCTATACCGGCTATTAAAGGCCCTCTCCCTTTACCAAGGGAGAGGGACTTTAATAGCCGGTATAGCCCAGCTACGAAGGGCTATAAGGCTATTAGAACATTCTGCTACCAGAGGGCAGAATGTTCTAACAAAAAAGTACAAAGCCTTATGGGAGCGTGAGGGGATTGGAATCCCCTCAGGCTCCCTGAAGCCTTTGTACACAGCCAGTGCTGTGAACAAAGAAACATTGGAGTGTTGGAGCTCCAGGCTTATAAACCCGGAGCAGTCCATTGTTTTCATATGGAGCTCCCAACATTCCAATGTTCTAATTTTCAGTATAGACTCTTTTACCAGGTGAAGCTTCCAGTAAAGCATGGAGGTAGAGCCTGGTTTTTCAATTTCCCTGAGAAGGCATCGGAATGGTTGGACTCCGTGGCATTAGCAACTGGAGGAGCTACAGCAAGACCCCCACAAACTGGGTCATTGAGCACTCACTGCCACAGGGGTTGTGGAATGTAGAAAGCATGGACCAGTTGGAGAGCGCTGGGTCAGATCCGGGTGCAAGAGGATGGTATGCTGAAAGAATCTGATGGAAACCTGGAGGGATATCGACCTCCACAGGAGAGCGGCAGAGATAAGTTCTTAGAAATGATGGTCACACCTTATAAGGACCCCTGAAAGAACACTGCTTCCGACTACTTAGCCAAGCACAATGAGGGTAGTCTGTTTGCGGAGTGGGAGTACCACGCCGATCAGCAACTTGGACAAGTTATGGAGGGGGGAAGGTTGTGAGTGAAGGGATGAGGTGTGTATGGATGGTGCCTGGAAAGCACTGAATTCAGTAATGTTCAAACTGATGTTTCAAAACAAGATTGGTAAGATATGTGCCTTGCGAATGGAGGGCTGAGTGTGGCATGACCTGGACTGTTGCACCCCGGTCCTCCGCCAGTGCCGGGGAACTGGGTAGCTGCTGAAAGGCAGTGCGTCTCTGCAGTGCAACTGAAAGGTATTTTCTTATTGTTTGGGGAGGGGGGGTGGCGTCACTTATTTCCCTATTGCATTATGTTTCGCTGGGGAGACTGATGGGGACAAATAATGCTACTTGAAGGTGGATGTTGCTGGTTGGGGATTTTTTTTTTTACAGTTTTATGTCCAGAGGATACATTACAGGAGAAGACGGCAGACAATGGCACACCACAAGGGGGACCAGAAGACACAGACACGGAGTAGGACATGGGAGGCATATACAAAGTGCTCACCTGGACCGTCCGGGTTTGAACACTCCTTTAAAGCGCCATTGCATACATTAATATCTCAGGCACTGCTGGGTTAGTATAGCGCTGTTACAGAAGACACATCTGGATAGAGGGGACATCACCACGGTACGTAAGAAATGGAGAGGACAAGCATATGCAACCACCTACTCCAGATATGCGAGGGGCTTGCTGGTGTGGGTAGCACCAGATTACCGTTCCTTCTGAAAGACCTGGTTGTAGATGGTAAGGGCATATATCTAGTGGTGACCGCATCACTGAACTTGCACGATATTTGGGTAGTAAATGTATATGTCCCTAACGTGGATGAAGAAAGCTTTTTCCCAATGTTGTTCGGAAGTTCTCCCCCTACCTAGTAGCTGATATTATCTGGGCAGACGGTTTTAATTGTATATTAAATGGAGATCTCGATCAGAATTCCCCTAGATTAGCGGTTAAACCACACATGATGGAATCCTTGGTGAGGAGAACGTCTGGCCTGGATTTGATAGACCTCTGGAGACATTTTTCAACCCAACAACCAAAGCATATTCATGCTACACGCCTGCCTCGAGTACATACAACAGGTTAGACTACATTCTGGTGTAGGTTGACCGGGTGTTTAAGTGTACAAGGGTAGCGTTTCTAGCCAGATACTTATCAAATCACTCCCTGCTTTTAATGAGTATAGTAACAGAGCAGGTCCTTTCCAGAGTGCTGCTGTGGCACCTCCGTACGGAGGTGCTGATGAATGTCACATTTTCTGAGGGGCTGGCAGAGACCATCACGGAACATTTTGAAGTCAATGAGAACATGGTTAGCAATAGAGCAGTGGAATGGTAGGCTATAAAGATGGTGGTCCATGGTAAATGTAAGTCGCAAATACATGTGGTAACTGCAGAACTAGAGCAATCGATAGGCACTGGAAGCCAACCTTGCTACTCAGACACAAACATAAGCTGACTGGGCTGCTTGCAAGGCAGCACTGATAGAGATATGGCAATGGGTAGAGCAATACACCTGTAGGACATGTAGACGACGTCTGTATAGAGAGGGGAACAAAACTGGTAAGCTGCTGGCGGGGCTCCCATGATCTGATTCCGAGATGCAATAGGGTGCAAATATTGCCCCCCAAAAAGGCATAACAGAGCTGTTTGCTCAACATATGGCAGAGTTATGTAGTAAGGGGAGGATCAGAAAACTGCTGATTATTTGACAACCCTACAATTGTCGCACCCAATTTCCAAGCAACAAGAGGCCCTCTCTGCCCCTTTAACCAGAGACACGTTTTTGGTGGTTATAAAAGAGATGCCTAAAGGGAAAACACCGGTTGGGGACGGGTTGTTGAGTGGAATTTTACCAACAATACGGTGCGCTACAGGTGGACAAATTGTTACAGGTGTATAATGAAGCGTTTGGGGTGTACCTCCTCTGGGTCATAATGAGAGAGGCTCATATAGTATAGATACCAAATCCAGAAAGAGATCCTGTTTTTATTATAGCCTTATAGCCTGCCGTAGTGGGCTATACAGGGTAATAAAGGCCCGCTTCAGCCTTTCGGGGAGGGCCTTTAACAAGGGAGCGGGACTTTAATAGCCGGAATATCCCAGCTACGAAGGGCTATAAGGCTATTAGAACATTCTGCCACTAGAGGGCACAATGTTCTAACAAATTAAACAAAGGCTTTAGGGAGTGCGAGGGTATTGAAATCCCCTCAGCCTCCCTGAAGCCTTTGTTCACAGTCAGAGCTGGGAACAAAGAAACATTGGGACGCTTGACAAAGCCTGAAATCTCTAGCACGGACGCGGACCCCTAAAATAGCGAGAGCCTACCTCGCCAACGCCAACGCTGTTCCCCGTGACTCCCGGTGCCTGTTGGTCTTGGTCCCCCTCCCGCCGCCGCAACCGTCATCTTGAAGCGGCCGCCGAGCGGAGGGGGGCACAGGACTACGTTTCCCGCCCTGCTTTGCGGCGGAGGACGGCGCTGTCATCGCGCCAGGCGGCACATAAAGAGCGCGTCACCCCGGTGGAGCGGGTGACGCTTGACAAAGCCTGAAATCTCTAGCACGGACCCGGACCCCTAAAATAGCGAGAGCCTACCTCGCCAACGCCAACGCTATTCCCCGTGACTCCCGGTGCCTGTTGGTCTTGGTCCCCCTCCCGCCGCCGCAACCGTCATCTTGAAGCGGCCGCCGAGCGGAGGGGGGCACAGGACTAAGTTTCCCGCCCTGCTTTGCGGCGGAGGACGGCGCTGTCATCGCGCCAGGCGGCGCATAAAGAGCGCGTCACCCCGGTGGAGCGGGTGACGCTTGACAAAGCCTGAAATCTCTAGCACGGACCCGGACCCCTAAAATAGCGAGAGCCTACCTCGCCAACGCCAACGCTGTTCCCCGTGACTCCCGGTGCCTGTTGGTCTTGGTCCCCCTCCCGCCGCCGCAACCGTCATCTTGAAGCGGCCGCCGAGCGGAGGGGGGCACAGGACTACGTTTCCCGCCCTGCTTTGCGGCGGAGGACGGCGCTGTCATCGCGCCAGGCGGCGCATAAAGAGCGCGTCACCCCCGCGTCACAGGAGCACCGGGGCTAAGCCCGGGCAAAGGGCGGGCCCTCTGTGGCCCTCAGGGGACAGAAGGAGACGGGACGGGCCACCCCCTTTCATCTTCAGTATCCTGGGATATACCTCGAGGTGATAGCATTACATCTGGCCTTCTCATTGACAGTGAGTTTTCATAATTAAGTGCTCAGTACATTACCTTTCATCTTGGATATTTTCTACATGATGACTAAAGTTAGAAAGACTCCTATGGCTACAAGATCGTCAACTAGAAATAAGGCTGTTCCATCTACACCTCTACCGGCAATCACAGCTATTGACTTAATGCTACAAAAGACTATAGGTATAGTAGCAGATGCCATACAAAACACGGAGAGGCGCCTTTCTTTGACACCAAATATGTGTTTTCCTAATCTATCATTACACACTACCAACAATGATAACACTGCAAATTCTTCTATTAATTTAGAGGAGTCACTTTTATTGCAATCTTTTACCGGGTTGCCTAGTGGCCAAAGCAGTAGGAAAAAATCACTACTAACCTCCCCTATACCATCAAACAGCATAGCAAATAGTCCTGCATTAACTTCTAACTTTGGGGAAAACCCGTGCTCGCCCCACCTGGGAGTTATATCACCAAACTCTCCAAGGTCAGGGGTTGAACTCGTAGAGAGCTCACCCATAACAGACACAATAGCAGTAGACAAGCCAGTTTCCCCAAAAAAGTCAAAGAGGCAATATAGGAAAAAAACTAAATCAATAATGAGGAAAACATATCGCCCCCTAGGCAATCACAAACCATCAGCAAAGGATGTCTGGGCAAACTTCAGGTTGGTCAAACCATCCAATAAAGTATCTAACTTAACTGATATGTTTCCCAATCAAGGTGTACTATCACCACAAACTGAAGTGCAGTTAGAGTATATTAAAAACTCCACAGACCAGACAACCCAGACAGAAAGGGCAAGTACATCAGATAATTTATACCTCACAGAACTGGAACATTTAGTTAGATCCCTCTTGCAGCCAATAAGTAATAAAATTACCAATTTAGAGCAAACTTTAGTGAAGTTTGAAAAGTCCCAAAAAGATGACATTGCGAGCATGATAAAAACTTTTAATGCACTTACACCAAAGGACAGTCTCTCGCGGGACAATAGCACTTATAAGCAACCTAACACAAAAAAGACACGAGACAAGAAAAACATTCAAAATGATGGCTCCAGTTTGCTACCCACTCAAGTGCTATAGATGCCAACAACGCAATCTCAACTGTATGTGCAAACACCCAAACGGTACTAGCCCTGACTTTGCCTACCATCTTAGATGACCTTACAATTGGAAATGATGAGAGCGAATGGGCCGCAGAAGGCTCACCTTCCGATTCACTTGATGACTCGGATGATCAGGTTGAGCCTCAAAGGCCAATGCCAACACATAATGTAGCCAGAAACACACGGCCGGTGCAAACACCAAAACCGAAACACCCAAAAAAACTCGCCCACGTCAATCTCCCCCCTGAATCCCACTTATACACCATAGTAATGATTGGTGTACCACAACTAGAAGAGGGAAAGGCCGAGAGCTATGGGGATTTGAAAAACAAAGTGAGTCATTGGTTAACATCTCATAGACCAATCCCCCCTCATATAAGCGGCAAAATAACAAATGTTAGGAGGGCTGACTGGGTGGGGCACAGATTTAAATCTACCGAGGGTGACTGCATTGTTGTCAATTTCAAGGATAACCGTGTGGCAAGGCATATTACCAGTTGGAAGGATGGCTTGATCAATAGCCTGATCCGCACCATGGATCTAAGTTACTTTTACCCCTCAAATGTTCATAGTTTAGCCAAAGTGCACCCACACCCCGCTTTAGAGCAGGAGAAACTTTATGGTAATTCTAACCAATACCATGACGGAGTAACCCCAAGAAGCCGTGGACACCACTCTGCAGGTGACCAAAGACAGTACGGGAGAGATACATCTTGGGAGCCCAGACAAGCTAACTACCCAGTATCTTATTACGAGAGACGGGAGGCCTCACATGAGATGTATCACCACCGCAATCACCCCCATTCAACATACCCCAACACTCATTATAATGTCCCTACCTTTAATAGGTTTGATGCTTTCTATGATGAGAGTGGTCTGGAGGGGGTTGACTGACTGCATGCCGCTCCTACCACACCAACACACACCGATCACATGCAAAGCAAATTAGTACATGGGGAAACTAGGGCTATACACGCAGTAAACGTTCCCCCCCCCAGCCGCTGAATTAGATACTAATAGACAGGTAGAGCCAGACTCAGATTTTTTAACGGACAGTCCCACTTTATATGAGCACACCACTACACCGCATGCCTCACCCAAGGCTTTCAGCCCTCTTCCATTTCATGAAGAACCTAGTGCTTTCCTAACTGAAACCCAGGGAGACACTAATGCAGTACAACTTATTCGAACGTCCCCAGAATTTACCACTATAGAATCTGCCACTGGGACAGAACTGGTTGACGTTTATAATGCGAATCTAGTCTCATGGAACATAGCGGGCCTAGCTGATAAAATATGTGACCCTGCTTGGCTGGCATTTGTTAAGAAATATGCAGTAATATGCCTTCAAGAGACATGGATGGAAGATAAAAACGTTTTTATTGAGGGCTATCAAAGCTTTTTGAGGCCAGCGGTTCCTTCAGTTAGTGGAAGAGCAAAGGGGGGCCTGGCCACTTTTATCAATCTGGCACTTACCTGCCATGTAAGCAATTGTTACCACGAAAATCAGAACATTCAAGTGCTGGAACTAAAGAGAGGCAAATATGCTCTGACCGTAATTAACTTTTACAATGCTATAAACAGTCAAGGGGAATGTAATATACTGCTTTTAAACAAGTTGTTGAGAGAGGGAGCAGGCATTTTGCCACAAGATTTATTGATTGCAGGTGATTTTAATGTTCACCCGTGTGGTAATCCAGGAATTACCCCCATGGGATCATTGGGTTGTAACAGTGTGAATGGTTTTCACTTTGATCACTCTAGGCGTGGAACCTGCCTTAATGACTTGATGAATGAAAACAACTTAATTGTAGCCATGTCTATGGTGCCGGAGTCTAAGGTTTTTGATGTCACCACATTCAAAGGTTCAGTTCACGGTTCCTTTATAGATCACATATTGATATCTGCTGATCTCGCCAATCAGGCCTCTAGATTCACTATTAAAACAAGCATTTATAGTGATCATAACCCCATATCTATTAGACTGGGTGGAAGAATACTTGAACGGCGACTGAATTGTGAAGGCAAGGGAACCTTGAAATGTATAAATGGTAGACGTCGATTGAAATGGTCAACGGTAAATTGTGAAAACCTGTATACTGAAATCAACAGGGCATGTGGGGAGGAACTTATGGTTTGTGCATCTCCAGCCACATCCCCAGAGCAAACACTAGCTGTTTTTGAGGTTGTGGTGTCATTAGTAGGATCTATGTTATCAGTCCCAATGAAAGTACAAAGCAGTAGTACCCCCAAATGGTTTGACCACTCTTGCTCTAAGGCAAGCAGAGATTTGAAAAAAGCATTGAAAATCAAACCCAGAAACCCAGGTCAAATTAAAATCCTGCGCTTGATTTACAAGAAATCACGTTTTAAACGGAAAAAAGAAATTAAGGCAGGTATCTGGGAGTCTCTGCTTGACCCATCAGTTCTGGGCAACAGTAGTCAATTTTGGGAAATGATTAACAAACCTCTGTTTGACGATCCCAGTGACATTGCACTTGGCACTAACATCCCAGAGAAGGAGTGGGTTACTCACTTTGGTGCTATTTTTAAAAGCAATGAGCAGCAGGCAGAATATGGTTCTTTGTCTCCTAAGGAGAAAATGTTGTGCTTTTCAGTTAATGAAGTAGAGAAGGGCATTCAAGGGTTAACAAGTAATAAGGCCCCTGGCCCGGATTGCTTGCCTCCGGACCTTTTTAAATCTTGTATCCCACTATGGGCCCCTGTCCTTACAGCTGTAGTAAATTCAGCCACGGTCTTTGGATGCCCAAAGTCTTGGGGGGCATCGACTATAGTACCCGTGTTTAAAAAGGGTGATCGCAGAAGCCCGACATGCTATCGGCCAATATCTTTAATTAATTCTGTAGCTAAAGTGGTAGGGGGTGTAATCCTGAACAGACTAACTGCATGGGCAAATGAAAATAATGTCATATCCCCGATACAATACGGCTTCAGACCTGGACACTCGACAATCACCCAATGCCTGAACCTATACCTGATCATAGGAAAATATACCATGGCCCGGCAGGGAACAGTCCACATGGCCTTTATGGACTTATCGTCCGCATTCGACTGCGTGGACAGAGGCAAGTTATGGGACACTTTGTCAAAGATGGGTGTAGAGCAGAATCTAATTAATTTATTGGCTGACCTGCACTCTGATACTAGAGCTAACGTTCGATACACCCAAGACCTGAAAGTGACGGGGGATTTTAGAATTAATCGCGGTGTGCGACAGGGATGTATCCTAGCCCCATTCCTCTTCAACTTGTATATCAATGAGTTAGAGGAATATTTGTTAAAAACAGGTGCAGATTACCCCTATGTAGGACAGAAAGGCGTCCCAGTCCTGCTTTATGCGGACGATGCTGTCCTCATTTCCAGGACAGCAATCGGCCTTCAGACACTTTTAAACTCTTTTTTTAAATTCATGGAGTCCCGAGGCTTAAGTATCAATAATTCTAAGTCTTACGTTCTGAAGACAGGCCTGGGGCTGCGAAAAACTAACCTTTTTAACATAAACGGGGAAAAAATTCCAACCACCAAAACCTTCTCATACCTTGGGGTCCTCTTTGATCACCAATTATCCTGGGGCCCTGCTATACTGAGAAAGAAGGGTGAGGTAACCCGTGTGAACGCGGCTATACTTAATTTCGCAAGAAAAATTGGTAATAGCCCGGTGGCTGCCCTGCTTAAATTATACCAGGCAAAGAGCACTGCCGTTGCTTGCTACGGAAGCGAGCTCTGGGGTTATAGCCGGACGCGAGATCTGGAGGTTGCTGAAAATAACTTCCTGAAGCAGTTACTGAGGCTGCCAAGGGGAACAGGTAATTTCCCTGTACATGAGGAACTAGGGGTGTCCTACCTAAGTGACAGAATAGCAGTTAACCCCCTGCTGTGTTGGATGAACTGTTGGCTAAATAGTGATATACCTCTTACCCATGATATACTAAAAGAAGCCCTAACATGGGAGCATTGGTCCAAGGTTCCGTGGCTGAAGTATATCTGTGATTGTTTTACCGCAATAGGACGGGCTGATTTGTTTTTAATTCCAAACTCTATTACCAAATTGGACGTCACTCTTGTGAAAAATACATTCTTGACAACTAGGTACTTAGCTCGGGAAGAGGTTGAGCTACAGAAGGACAGTGTTAGGAAACATGTATCACTCAAAACCTGTCTCCAAATGGAACCATACCTATCATGGCCCATGACAGGCTATGAACGCTATTTACTAACAAGGTTCCGTTTTGATTTGTTTCACCTTTTACTGGCAGCACCGAGTGGAGCCCATCGAGGCCAAGTGTTGCCAGCTTGCGGCTGCGACGGAAAGTCTCCGCAAGATCTGGCGCACTTTTTATTTACTTGCGCTTTTTATACAGTACCCCGGAAGTTATATTTAAAACCTTGTCTCAAGGAACTGAAATTTGCACAGATTAAACCAGCACTTTATTACCTTCAACTCCTGAACTGTGACTGCACTTTACATGTATGTTGCTTCATGAAGTTAGCAATTAGATTCAGAAAAAGTATGGAGGGATAATAATGTTGCTGCTGTTAGGCATAATGCCAACTTTTTATCTTTGCTATAAGTATTTATATTTTTAATGTGTATATTCTGCCTGTTACTCGTGCTTTATAATGTTTACATAATCTTGTCTCATAAATGAACCGGATCATCTGCTTTTTAACTGTATGTTTATCAACTGTGCTTTTATGATTGTAAAACTAACAATCGAATAAAGTTATTTGAACTGAACTGAACTTGAACATTGGGATGTTGGAGCTCCGGGCTTATACCAGCCATTATAAGCCCGGAGCTACTCCATAGTTTTCAACGGAGCTTCCAACATTCAAATGTTCTAATAAATCTTACAACCTGCTTTCCATGATCAATGTAGATGCTAAAATACTGTGTAAAGTGCTTGCTAGCCATCTCTGTGCGGTCCTATCTGGGTTGATACATGAGGATCAATGTGGTTTTGTGCCGTGGAGTAGCACTATGCAGAACATTAGATGGATCACATATGTGCTGCATGGGATGGGAAATTCAGATCATGAGTATGCCTTGGTACTACTGGATATTGAACACTCAGGTCCTACCTGTAGGAGGTGATGCAGTCTCAGAGAGGTACTCCGTCTGTGGGGTAACCAGGTTGGGGATAATACGCATGTGGTGTCCATGTATGCAGCCAACCTATTCAGTCCCTATCCTACTAATGGTCCTGTGGGAATATGGTGAAGTGTCGGGCCTCCATATCAATCAAACAAACTGAAATTGTTTCCGACGGGAGGCGTCATGGGTTTGACATTTGACTCGCTGCCTTGTTCTGAGGAAACATTGGATTTCCGATACCTAGGTATCTGTATCATATTAAACGAAAAGTCACAAGTTGAATATGGGTAGGATTGTGGAAGGGCAGCAGTCATCCATAGAGTTCTGGAAGATGCTCCTATTGTGGGAAGAATAGCAGTAGTAAAAACAGTTGCACTGGCAAGATTCCTCTATGTGTTGCACGGGACGACCTTTGTTACCCCGCGACCAATGTTCGCAATCTTGTATAGACTCATGGGGGAACTCATATGGGCGGGCGGTAGAGCAGTGTCAAACTGGACAAACTGAAAAGAACATGGGAGTTCAAGGGCGTGAGGTACCAAGACGGCCATACTGGCCATACCGGGCATCGGGTGTTTCCCCAGGAGACTGGAAGGGTGGGGACTGGTTTTGTTACTGTACGGCTGGTTTTGCAGCAGTTCTGCAATATCGGCCCTCAGTAACAAAAGCAAAAAGCAAGTGTTTCCAGCCTCCTAGGGCCATGCCGTGCTTCCCCTGGGTCAGGTCCAAAAAAATTGCCAGGGCTGCTTTGAGTTTCCAGTCTGGCTCTGGGTCCCAGATTTAGAATTATACTATATGGCAGCTCAGCTGCAGCATGCAGTCCAATGGCTGGATGAGGAAGTTAAATGGGAGAAGGTGACTCACCACTCCCAGCCTTTTTGATGTGGGGCAAAGGCCTCATGGAAATCTACCTTACGTGATTCGTCAGGTGTGTCTGGGACCATTCTTAAGAGAGCGCCAGTAGCGGCGGAGATGCCTCTGTGGCATATTCTAACCTTCAGGCAAATGTTGGCAGTTATGTCGATGGACCACTGGTCAAAGGGGACTGTTTAGTGTTGGCAGATCTGTACCCTGAGAATTGGTTCTTGTCATTTGAAGAAGCACAGGAGAATGTTGGGGTGGCCCCGGGGCAGTTCCTCTTGTACGCCATGTTAGCACACACGGTTAAAAAAGACTGGCCTTCCTTTCCGGAGGCGCCGCTATAATCCCAGCCATTGACAGTGCTGCTGGCCTTACCTGGATGTCACCGCCTGATCTTCCATATATTTCGCTCAGTGTGAGCAGATAAACCATTGCAAACATTGGCAGTTCAGGACCAGTGGGGGACACATCTAGAAGGATAGCTGACTTAAAAAGACTGTACGAGGGTCCATGACGAGGCGAAGACAGTGTCAAGTAATGCATGGTTTTAGTTGGTTCAGTATAACCATTTTCATATGGCTCATTAGACTCTGGCTACTCTGCACAGAGTTTAGGCGTTTTTTTGGTTAGTCTTCTTTGCGTTGTCATTTTATTGTACTATTGTATTATGTGTTTTTCTTGCATTTGAATCATTGTCACTTATAAAATGTTGTTGTTGTATATGTAGTGTTCCTAATTGAAATTTGTTTTTCAACCATGGGCCTCTGCCTATTGACTGACAGCACTCTTTTGAGATAAGAAAGTAACTTTTAAATGTGTATTTATGTGAGTACCTTACTTTTTGATACCAATAAAATATGAATAAATAAAATGTTGTGATGTTCTAAAATCTGCGGTGCAACTACCTATATGGTGTGGATGAATCACCCATAATGTTATTTCCTTAGGAGGAAGATTTTGTTGCTTATCCTGCACAGAATTTACCCCACTGCCTCCACAATCTGTGGCAGGTGGGGTTGGCACTACCCCATTATCCATGCTTTTTGGGACAGGTGGCCCGACACATTGGCACATACATTGCTGGGGGAATGACACTTACCATTAAATACTATATATTGGGAGCCCTGCCTATGGTAGAAAGACGGAAACGAGTGAAACAGTAATTCTTTTAGCTAGGTACTATATCACCCGAAAGACGCATTGTAATCCATTGGACTAGCCCGCTGGGGCCTCGGAAGGGGGCCTGAATCTGGGATGTCCTGCAGTGAGCAGCAGCAGAAAGTCTGAAGTGATGAGGGTTTAGCTGATGATTTGACTGAGTGGCCAGACCTGATACAGGCCCAGGGAATGAATAACAAGGGCCACAGGAGTGGTTGGGCTTATTCCCGGGCTGGATCAAATGGAAAGGGCAGAACTGGTGTGCCATGTAGAAATGCTGAATAAACTGGGGATATTGTAACATGTGGGACCAATGTTGTGTACTGGGTCCTGGACAAGTTGTAACTGGTTCAGTTCTTGTTTCCTTACATCTTTGCAGCTCTGTTTCCACATTTAAGAAGGTATGTGTATTCTGATATATGTTTCTTGATTGCAGTTGTAAAGGCAATAAACACAAATAAAAGTTAAAAACGGGAAAAAAAAGAATGTCGATCTGGAAGGAGTTATCAGCAATTGTCCAGGCAATGTTGCATTTCAGGAGGGTCCTTCTGAATCAACATGTGATGATCAGGACGGACAGCATGATTGTATTATCAAATGTGAGTAGACTGGGGAATCAAAGTATTACTTCTCAATCAGGCTTGGAGCTTGGGCAGAGAAACAGCTTTCCCTAAAAGCAACTCGCATCAGGGAATAAGACAATATTGTGGCAAACAAACTAAGCAGAGTCTTCGCCTCGTCTTAGACCCTGTCTATCACCCATGTCATGTTTTCCCAAATATGCCAGAGGTTTGGGGAGCCATTTGTAGAACTGTTAGCTTCCAGAGAGGACACTCAGATCCAGAGATGCTTCTCCCGTATCGGGATCCAGAAACATGTGGAGTAGATGCGCTATCTTGACTTTGGCCTACTCAGCTGTTAAATGCATTCCCACTTATTCCACTCATTCTTCACCGGCTTTCAAGAGTGAAGAGGGAAACCGTGGAGATTATTGTTGTAGGTCCGTTTTGGTCTTCTTGTTGGGCTTGGTTACGCCCTCTTTCATACTCCCCAAGGAACAGCGTAAATCTTTTGTTGTTATGGTTCCAGGGCCCCTACACTGGACCCCATTAAAAATTGCCCTTCCGAATCCCCTTGATTGTTAATTAATAGGTCCGTTTTGGTCCCATCACTTTTGGTTCCCCCTCCAAAAGAACTGGCTGTTCTTCCTCCATGGAGAATTCCATTATCCTCCTTTCTTCTCAGATCACTGGGGTGTCTGCCTCTTCAGAGGCTGTCGCTATCGGTGTAGAGATTGAGAGGATTAGGCTTGAGAGCAGGGGGTGCTTCAACATTAAGCTGAGATCATTCAGGGTTCTACAGGCCCTACTACTTTTTGAAGTCTTACTCCAAACACTGGAGGAACTTTAAAGTATGATGTTCTTCTAAATCTCTATCAGCAGGACAGTATGAGATTTCTTTGATTCTACATTTCTTGCTGGACGGTTTTCAGAAGCAAATAGTGGTAACTATGCTAAGATCCGAGTGGGCTATAATTAAGGCTATTAGGGAACCGTGGTCCAATTCCAGCAGGGATTTTGTCATGGTGGTTAGATTCTTAAAGAGTTTTTCTATCTCAAGATCAATATCTAAACCCTCTGTTCCTCCTTGGGATTTGCCACTAGTCCTAAAGTCTCTACAGAGTGTTCCTTTTGGGCCACTAATATCAGTTGATTTAAAGTATGTGCTGCACAACATGGCTGCTTCCTAGAGCAGCTCCCATTCCCCACTGGCCAGATCGCCTAAATATCCATCCACTCATCCATCTCCAGCGGCCCGCCACTGTCACATGTGTGGCGTGAGGCTGCGGAGATACCGCTGAGCCTTTTATGGAGTCTGGCGGCAAAAAACTCACTGACATCGATCAGCAACTCCTAATGTTACATGTGCAGCCTCAGCCTTGCATAGCGGTGCAGTGCCAGAGACACCGGAGTTCAGTGTGTGAGTGTGGCGGGGGCTTTGACTGACAGATATTGCAAATTGGAGGGCCCCTGGGGAGAAAAAGTGTCAGCGACTTTAAGGTCTTTTGCTTTGGTGCCCTGCATCATGAATTCCAGTTCAGCAGGGCACCGATCGACACAAAGGAGGCGGCGGCTGGTGCCTCGCGTTGCAACTGACCAACAACCCTATGGCTAGGCGGAAAGCATCTCCAAAGCCGCTCTCGGCACCTGTAGACACCCTGGAGTGACTCCTGGGCAATGACAGCAAAGCCTGCAGACCCATGGGCTTAACAGTGCCCCTGGTGAGTCGAGAGGGACCCGGGAACATAAGTGGTCGGGCGCAGCCTCCACGCCCTCTGTGGCTACCAAATTACTTGTGCGGCCAGCCTAATAGATGGTCAGATGAGACCAAAGGGCGCCTTAGAGGAGCGGGTCCCTGAGAGAGAGGTAGGCTGCTGGCTGATAAACCAGCAAGGGGACTATCTGCTCACGGCAGACTGGGTGGAGGGATCACACTTGCTCCAGATGTGGACGGGACTGGCGCCCTTTGCTGTGGCGATCCAGCATCTTATGGGGGCCCAACTTTATTGATTGGCCAGAACTGTAGTGATCCTACCGACTTCATTGAGCGATGCCTTGGGCTGCCTGTGGCTGTGCGCCCCCTGAAAAGTCAGACCTTCCTCTCCCACCCCTCCATTCTCCCTCTTCACACCCATTGGAGAAGATTGCCATCTAAAGGGGGAGTGGATGACTGTTGTGCCTCATAGACTGACTTTCAGCACATTCTGGCTCTCTTCTGCAGTACGCATCATTGGGCCTCGTAATCTGCTTTGGACATTTGGGGGACATATGTTGGAAAATCTAACAGGCCGCAGGGAGGAATCTCCTCGAAGAATGCTCCTGGGCAGGTGGCGATAAGTACCTCCCCCCCTTTCGACAAAGGTAACCCTGCTCCACGACAGCGATGGCCGGGGGTCGAGGTGCCCGAGCGGACCACTAGACTATACTTGACAAATGTGCACTTCCCTATGAAAGGGCAGGCGGAGCAGGATTGGAGACCTCACCAAGCCCAGTAGAAAAGGCCTCATCCTAAAGTGAGACGCTTACGCTTAAAGACATTATGGCAGCAATCCAGGAGTCCGAGGATCCCAGGAGACCCAAAGCTACACAATGTCTATGGAAGTCATACAAGTGCAGGTGAACCTCTGCAATCTGGGTGCCCGGATGAAGAAAGCAGAGGACTCTCTTATGACCAGCAAGATGGATACTGTAACTCTGCCGAAATGTGTAAATGGGTAAAGGAGCTGCGCACCACCACAGAGTTCTTGGCTGTAAAACTTGATGATTTTGGGGAACGCTCGAGGAGGAACAACATTCATTCATGTGGTAAGGGTCCTTGAGAAGGTGGAGGGTCCGGTGGTCAACCTCTTTGTGGAAGACCTCATTCTTTTTTTTTTTTTTTTTAAACCTTTATTGTGCATGAAAAGAACAAATACGGGCCCACAACCGTCAGGTCGGACACGATACTTTAACGCACAAATGCAAGCAAAACAGTCCCCCAGCGGAATCAGGTAAATTAGCAAAAATCAATGGACATTACAGTGAAGAGACGCATGGCGCCGGGGAGAAGGAACAATGAAGGTTACATTTTAAAGTTTTCTGGTCGAAATAATTCAAGAAAGAATAAGAACAAAGGAATACTGAGCCCGTACACTAACCACATTACATGAGCAGGCGGAATCAATACAAAAAACCAACAATGGAGGTGAATACAACTGACAAAATGGCGGTACAAAGAAAACTACAAAAGCAGCAACCAGGATTCACGTACCCCCAACTGTGCCACCCCCCCCCCACTAACCCCTATCGCGGACCCAGAAAAGAAACAGGTAAAGAAAGCGCAGAAAAATAGTAAATAAGGCCCATAGAAACTAAATGAACAAAAACTAAAACCCTCCCCCCACCCTACAGCAATGCGGAGGCTACGGCCTACCCCCCCCCCCCCCGGCAGAGTGTCTGTCGCCCACTAAGGAACCCGAAATATAGACAAGAAAGGAAGAAAGAAAAAGGGAAAAATAAAGAAAAAGGAAGAAAAAGCCCTAACAGCAGAGAGAAGGGAGCAAGGAAAGAATAAACCAATCCACAACTCCCAGAAAAAGAAAAGAGGAGGAGGAGCCAACCCAATATCAGGATCTCCCGGACATCCCAGTCATATAAACCATCTACGCCACATGCAGCAATAAATTTGGAAGACATGAAACAAAAAGAGGGTCAAAATCTGTTACACCCAGTACCCCGGGCCAGCACACAACCCCCCGCCAGTACATCAGGAAGAATAAAGAACCGGACATATCAAATAAATCGTAGGCAGGGAAAGACAGCACCTGAAACGCAAGCAACACAAAAAGAAAACAAACATTTGCAGTTCAGTCCGGATCTCCGCTAGCCGAGCAACCAAAACCAATGAGTAAAAGAACCGTCAGCCCTGTCCTGAACGTCCAAATTTCGCGAGGCACGGCCACCACTGCGAGTACTCCCCAGGCAGAATCAAGAAAGGCCGAGAAGAGGGCTAGTCATACATATGCGCGAACACCGCCGGCCCAATAAACATTTCCCACCCCAATATTGGCAACAAATATAGTCAGCAGAAGGTTAACAATTAGGGAGAGCAATTCACATTTCGTAATGTAACAGGCCGAGGTCGGATCCCACACAATCTCCACCCACCAGCCCAGCAATTCAACAAAGGGGACCGCCTAGCCCTGGCCCGATCTGGGGCTCGCCCTCTCACCCACTCTCAGTGATAGTCCAGTGCAGTCCAGGTTGACGAGAGAAAATGGCCGCCTAGAGGAGGGGGGAGGTGCATGTACTTGGAAAGAGCGTCGCCTGTCCCCAGATAATGAACCTCCCCTGGTCACTAGCTTCTCCGATGTATCCAAGCGACAAAAGTCACAGAGCAGGGAGGTCAAAGTCCGTGATAAAGGAGCAGATGAAGAGGCATGAGGACAGGCAACTGCCATCCAGGGCTGTGAAGCCATGAAACAACACATACAGTCAGGCACGGAACAAAGGGGAGACAATGCAGCAGCGACAGACCTGGTGGGTGGCAAACAGTCGTTACAAGCCGCAGCAATAGCTACTGTAACCTCCCCAGCAGCACTCTGAGGCGGCGGTGTGCCGATAGGTTGTAGCAATTCCAAGTCAAAACTTTGTCGAGGATGGACCCCCTGCTCTCGACATAAAGCACGGGCACACGCATCAAGTTTAACACCCAGTACACTGTAGTTGTGCCTCACCGCCGATCGCAGCTCACCCAAAGTCGTCAACACGTCTTGATATGTCCATTCAGGCTGTGGTTCACATAGTTCTGCACTCCCGGGGGAAGTATGCACCCCGGCCCCCTGCACGCAAGTGGGCTCGCTGTTCCACGATGAGGGTGCGTAGTCGTCCGCACAATGGCGAGAGGCAGGCATTGCCATCTTGCCCTCAATCCACCGGAGCGCTGGGGGGGGGAAGGGGGTCGCAGGGCACGACCGATCAACAGCTGTCGTTCCCCGGGTACACTATATCCCCTGCGGTCCGCAGCGTAATCGGGAATTCGCCGGCAGTGCGGCGAGTCAGGCAGACCGAGCGGGGCTCACCGATGTCGGGCAGAGGGACAATAGGAGCTGACCAGAATCATGGCGGCCACGGACAAAGGACTCGTAGACAAAGCACGTCTTCCACCCTGCTCCGTGCAACTCAGCGCGTACAAGGCAATTCTTGGCAGCAGGCGGTGGCCGGGCAGTCTGCGGAGGAAGATGATGTTTCGCTGTCGCCCAGCCCCCGCGGCAGAGCGGCCGTGTCCAAGCACGCGAGGTCCAGCAATGCCCTGCAGAAGAGGCAAGGTCCCGGGCCAGGGCGGTCCGTCCGATAACGTCTGTTTCCGGGCGGGTGGAAAGGTCGGAGGAACACCATCAGAACCAGCTCCGCTTCCCGCACATTTCGGTTCAAGAGACACCAGGATGACATGCAGCATTGAGGTGCGGGATCCCGGGGCCGGCGGTGCCGAGAGGCTGCACGTCCGCTCAGGTCGCCATCTTGGCTCCTCGAAGACCTCATTCTTTAAGTTCTGCAGCCTCCTGGGCTATCCAACTATTTCTGTGTTAAATGGGCCCTTAGGATCCTGGCTACCATGCCCAAACCAGGAGCGCCACCCTGCACGATAATCACCCCAATCTTCAACTTCAGGGATAGAAATGTAAATCCGAAAGCAGTGCAGGTGCCCCTCCAATGAAGTATGAAAATGCAACTATCAGTTTTTTCCTGTACTTCACACTCCATGTCCAGGGGCTACGCCATAGCTTTTCGGAAGTGAAAAGAGTCCTAAGAGAGCAAGAGTTAAAATACTGTATGATGTTGCTGGTGCAAATACGAGTGGTGAAGGAAGGGAAGACCTGGCACTTTGCAATCCCTGAAGAGGCATGGGGCTGGCTTGATGGATGGAGACCAGCCGGAGGCGCAAGACCAAGAAACCAGTCTCACCGACAGCCAAGCGCTCTCAACACTTTGGAACAGAGGAACGACATGGGAGACATGCTACATGGGCAGTGATCGCCGCAGCATCAGACCATAAGGGTGGTATCTCAACAAGAAATGCGTAACGACTGGTCTAACGACGCTGGATAAAACGTCAGGGACACGTGCCGCTGCAGAAACTCAGAGTGGAGAGCTCATCCCTTCGTTCCCCTTCTTTTCCTTTTTTATACAAGATGCTGGCCTGACTGCAGATTCCGCCACAGCCGAACCGGTTATTCACGAAGACAGAGAACTCTTGGTAACATGTGAGCATTGTGGAACAGGGGGTGGGAGGATTGTTGTTGGTGGTTGCCACTGTCACCTGTTGTCTCAGTACTAGTTTGGGGAGACAGGCACTCTGCAATGTTGGAGGGGCGGGCAGTTCTAAGTCCGCTGTGCAGGGAGGGAAGGGGTTACCTTTCAGGGATTTGTTTGCATTTTTGTTTTGTTTTTGACAGTAAAGTTATACTGTACACCACTGACAACGAATATACACACACATTACTGCATATACCCCCAAGCACAAGGGTGGAGAGGTAGAACTGCTGGACCGACGAGACCTCTGGATCGCAGATGTGTGACCCTCAGATAGGTCAAAATCAAACTGCTGTCCTGGAACGTAAATGGTCTTGGTGATAAAATTAGGGGGCACATGCATCAAGGTAATAATTTGCGACTACCAAATAGCGAGTTTTACGGATTCGCTATTTGGTAATTGCAAATGCCTATGCATGAATGATTTGCTATTAATCTTGCGAATCCTTCACATTCCCTAATACCGATTCGCAAATTGCAGGCACATAGGAATGAATTGGAATGCATTCCCAAATTGTGACTACCAAACTGGTAATTGCAAATTGCAAATGCATTTCCAAGGGTGCAAGGGGGCCTATGGCCCTCCTGATGGGTAAAAGCAGGAATATCGACGGGATAATATCGACTAGCATAAATATCGAGGTAAGAATATCGAATTTAAAAAATATCGTTGAAGTAAATATCGTTGTTGTAAATATCGATTTTGTATAATGACAAAAATATCGTCAAAATAAAATATCGTTGTAAAGAATATCGTTTAGAGAAATATCGTTGAATATAATATCGACAAAATAATTGAATGTGTTATATAAGTGTAGAAAAATTTGTTTTATGTTTAAATATTATTAATTAAATGTCTATTTTTATTATTATAGGGATCAAAATGTAAAAAAAAAAAAATGTTTGTAAATATTTTAGGAGCGTGTTATTGGTATTATAGGGGATAAGGGTGGGTAGTAATTTAAAAAAGTAGTGTAAATAATATGTATAGAATGGTAAAAAAATTGAAAATTTTAATTTATTTTTTATTTTGAATGGCGAAATTTGAAATTTAATTTAAATAACAGAATTATTTATTTAATGGGTTTTTAAAAAGATTTAGTAGCGGGTTGTTGGTGATATAGGGGATAAGGGTGGGTAGTATATTAAAATATGTTTAATAACATTTAAATTTAATTAAAAAAATTATAAATTGAAATACGAAAAAATATTATATTTAATTGAAATTGAATGTATTATATAATAATTTTGTAATTAAGGGGCCGATTAGGATGGCGGACGGAAATGGGTACTGTCCGCCATGGTGGGGGAAATTTTACTCCCGGCTGCGCCGCGGAGAAACCGCGGTTGGGATTAGGATATTCATGTCACGAAACTCCGACCGCGGCGGACGGAACACAACCAACACCGTCCGCGGTGGACGGAACACAACCAAGTCCGTCCGCGGCGGACGGAGTCCAATGAACAACCACTGCCGCGGACGGAAATGACCGCGGAAAATAAAACATGTACCGCCATCCCAGAGAATACTCCGTGGCCGCAATTAGGATAAATCCGCCCGTACAACGGAACTCACAGCCATCCACGTCCGCGGCGGAAACAATGCAACGAGAACCACAGCATCAGGGCGGAAGGCCAACACGCACAACATCCCTAGCGCCTAACAAATGTATGAAAGTGCACCGCAAGTCCTAAGCAAACATACGAACATTGACAAGGCCCCCCCCCCAGCACAAGCCACCATGACACGTCCCAATTATCCAATAATGCACACAAGTCAACACGCCCACCTACCACCTGACTGCCAACAACCATCGAGACACGACTATAAAAAGACACCCCCACACAACCACAATCCCTTGCACCACAGCATTGCTGCCAGCAAGAGGGCCATTCGAGACACTGCTAACTCACATAAAATCACATAGAAGACACCCACCCACCACCCTACCACACAAACACCCACCACACAAATCCTACACATCACACACCACACACCTGCACCTCCCAACTCACTCAACTCACACACTGAGCACCACACACCATGGCACCCAAAAAAAAACCCAAATTCACGGAGACAGAGTTGCGGGTAATGGTAGATGAAATTATCCGTGTGGAGCCCAACATCTTCGGGGCCCAAGTCCAGCAGACGACCGTGGCGCAAAAGAACCACATGTGGGACAGGATCGTCACTCGTGTGAATGCGTCGGGGACTGTGCCGAGGACCAAGCACGACATTCAGAGGCGGTGGCATGACCTTAAGACCAGGGTCAAGGGCATCCGAGCGAAAAACCACGCCAGAGCCAATCTTACTGGCGGTGGCACACCCCCGGAGCCCATACCCTACACCGATTGGGAGGAGAAGGTGCTGGTGATACTACACCCAGAGAGCCTAGACGGCCTTGACGAAGGAGAAGAGACTGGTGAGTACAAACCAAGCACCACGATCAGCACGACATGGTCAGGCTCACACAACTGAGAATAAACATCCCCCACGCCCCAACCCATGCACGTTGGACACCAACACACTAACATGTCCATGGCTCCCAACAGGCCCCCATGTGCACGGGGAGGGTGGTGGTGGTGGTGGCGGTGGTGGAGGGTGGGGTGTGTGAGAGGCCCAAACTACAACTCCCAACAGGCCCCCATGTGCACGGGGAGGGTGGTGGTGGTGGTGGCGGTGGTGGAGGGTGGGGTGTGTGAGAGGCCCAAACTACAACTCCCAACAGGCCCCCATGTGCACGGGGAGGGTGGTGGTGGTGGTGGAGGGTGGGGTGTGTGAGAGGCCCAAACTACAACTCCCAACAGGCCCCCATGTGCACGGGGAGGGTGGTGGTGGTGGTGGCGGTGGTGGAGGGTGGGGTGTGTGAGAGGCCCAAACTACAACTCCCAACAGGCCCCCATGTGCACGGGGAGGGTGGTGGTGGTGGTGGCGGTGGCGGAGGGTGGGGTGTGTGAGAGGCCCAAACTACAACTCCCAACAGGCCCCCATGTGCACGGGGAGGGTGGTGGTGGTGGTGGCGGTGGTGGAGGGTGGGGTGTGTGAGAGGCCCAAACTACAACTCCCAACAGGCCCCCATGTGCACGGGGAGGGTGGCGGTGGTGGTGGAGGGTGGGGTGTGTGAGAGGCCCAAACTACAACTCCCAACAGGCCCCCATGTGCACGGGGAGGGTGGCGGTGGTGGTGGAGGGTGGGGTGTGTGCGACAGGAAACAGAAATGTCTACAAATCAATGTAACCATGTACTGTCCACATTACTGACCTGCTCGATCTTGTCCCTCAGGTGATCGTCAACTGACTGGGGAAAGCAGTACCCAGCCGCCAGCCTCGCCTCCCACACCTACAGGACTCTCTGCCGACGACGACACAGGCAGCTCCGGGGCGGAGGATGGAGCGGGACCAAGCACGCAGCCAGGGCCATCTGGCTCACAGGGACTCCCAGGACCGACCAACGTCGCAAGTGTCACACCAGCGACACCTGTCTCTGTGATCTGCACAGTCCCCACCACCACCAGTACCACCAGTACCACCAGTACCACCAGTACCACCAGCACCACCAGCACCACCACTCCTGCCGGTGCCACCCAGCATGACCCAGCGCGCAACGCTGGTCCAACGGCCCCACACACAAGCAGGGTGAGTGGGCCACAGGCAACGGGACAACTGCCAATCAGGCGACCCACACACCGCCGGTCAGAGGAGGGACAGCTACCCGAGCCAGTGGCACAGTCCCTACAAGCTCTTGCCAGGTGCCAGGCCTCATACGACCGGTCCCAGGCAAACGCCGATCGTGTTCACCAGGACTCAGTGGACAACACCAACAGCCTGCGCGAGATCTCTGGCATCCTTGGCCAGATGTTGGTGATCATGGGCCAGCAGGCAACGATGTGGAGGGAATGGGTTGCCCGGAACAACCCCCCCCCCCCCTCCACCATGTGTGTCAGCGCCACCGCCACCGTCACCTCCGCCTCCCCCGTCACCTCCGCCTCCGCCTCCACCGCCGCCACCACCACCTGAGCCCCTGGCGACGGATGTGGCCCATCACCAACCTGCCCTCCCAGCTGCCTCTGTACCACCTCCGAGACGGAGGGGGCGTCCGAGGCAGGAAGTTGCTGAGAGCAGTGTTGGAGCGCCAGGCACACGCTCCAAGAGGGGACGACCTTGACAATGCCACTGCCTGTGCCAGACATTCACCCTGCAAACCATCCTGTCCCACATAGACAATCATTGCCACTGGTCTGCTGGACTAGCCTGACACCCCCCAATGTGGTGTCAGCACGGACATTTCATCTGCCATTACCTACAACTCCAACTCCCTCCCTCCCACTTACTTGTAAATATTCACCAGCACAAAAGCACAACCTGTCAATAAATTGCATTTACTCACACAATGATGTTTTGCCTCCATGTTTATTCACATGATTGCCATCAGATACAGACCTAAACAGGTACAGGGATCATAGTCGCACATGATCATGGCGCTGCGGGAGTGACCTAGAGAAAACCAGAGACAGCAAACACACGTCAGTAAAGAGATTCACACACATCACAACACAATGCACAGCAACATTACACAAACGACAACCATCACACAAGCATGGGATGGGAGCACACACATCATGGACACTCCTATGTCCAAAGACATGAAGACACACATGTGCAACCATCACAAACCACACCCAGCTGAATAACCCCATATCCACACAACACCAGAAAACATACATGAGGCATTGTCAACCGCCACTAGAGGTAGATACTCACATTCAAGGGAAGTAGCGATCAATGAGCTGGCGCCTCTGGTCCACACCTTCCTCCTCACCACTATCCTCATCAGTCGACATGGGTGGGATGGGAGGCCGAGGAACTCCTTCGTCTTCAGGGTCCAACAGCAGTTCAATGTCATTGCGTACTGCCAGGTTGTGGAGCATGCAGCAGGCAATCACGATCTTGCATACTTTTCCTGGTGAGTAAGGCAGTGCCCCTCCGGTCTTATCGAGGCACCGAAACCTAGACTTCAGCAGTCCAAAGGTACGTTCGATGACTCTCCGTGTCCTTCCATGTGCCTCATTGTACCGCATTTCACCCGCCGTCCTCGGATTACGTAGGGGACTGAGGAGCCAGGGCCGGTTTGGGTAAGCCGAGTCGCCTATGTAGGGGGATGACAGAGACAAACATCAGAACAAGATATGGTGGGTACCCCATGCAACACAGAGATCACAAGAGTCCCCACTGCACACTCACCAACAAGCCACGCTTGACCGGGTGGCAGATTTGCCATGAGTCGTGGGACATTGCTGGTTCGCATGATGTGGGCGTCATGTGCGGATCCAGGAAATCTTGCACACACATGGGAGATGATGTTGCTCGCCAGGCACACCACCTGCACGTTCAGCGAATGAAAGTGTTTGCGATTCCTGAACACTTGTTCGCGTGCCCGTGGTGGAATGAGCGCGATGTGCGTGCCATCAATTGAGCCCACAACGTGAGGTATGTGGCCCAGTGCATAGAAACCAGCTTTGACAGCTGGCAACTCTTCCGGACGTGGGAAATGTATGTACTCATCCTTGTACAGCATCATAGCTGTTAACACATCCCGAAGAACCGTGCTGAACATTGCCTGTGACATACCCCCGGCACCTCCAACTGTATACTGAAATGTGCCAGTAGCGAAGAAATGTAGTACCGCCATGACCTTTGCAGTGGGTGTAAACGAGCCAGGATACGTTCTACGTGGCTGCAGATGAGGAGCCAATTGAGCCACAAGCTCCAGCAACCGACGTCGATCCAGCCTGAATTTCCGAATCACCTCCTCGTCTACCATATCCTCCAGCTGAGTGTATGGGCGATGCACATTTGGAGCCCTCCTGTGTGGGAGAGAGATGTAACTTAGGTCAACGTACAAACGACGCATACGTGTACAACTCCATCACATGTGTACCTTACTGACATAACTCCAGTCGTCACACTAATGTATCGTAGACACATCACAGACACTCATGCAACTGCATGCACACAAACGATAAGTTTACACACGCCATGTCATCAAGCACAAATGCCACCACCAATGATGATGTGCATACGGTAATGACATGCATGGTGACAGAACGTATAAATCACATACACGGAATGCATGTGTACCACCACCACTGTAGTCACCTCGACACAACAATAAACCGACAACAGATGCATGAATTGGCCACACAGCCGTGATGTACTGTGTAGTTGTGAAGATGTAACAACGTCTGTAGGGTCAAACCCGACGTCAACACGTACGAATGCACATCTGTTGGCCATTGTGTGCCGACCGATGTCCATTGTATGGACACACATGCTATATTGTATGACATATGACCTTTCACAATCACCCTCACATCCCTCATGACGCAACTGCACACAACACATCACGGTGCAGCGTCTGACAAGATCACATATTTGGCGCCGCCATGGCGGTGCTCAACTTCCGCTACTTCCCAAAGGCCGAATGCGGCCTGCGTCCCTCTTCCCATTGGCTGCATGTGCAGGGACCGTCACGGGCACACATCGGCAACCGCACGTGCAAGCTTCAGGCACGGATGCTTCAGTTGCAACAATGTACTATCACTGGCGCCTCCATGGCGGGGCACGTACACAGCGGGGGAGGTGCAGGCCTATACACCCTGCAGATGTACTCAATGGACATGCCAGTTCATGACCCCCCTTACAGTCACCTTGCATCATCCACCGTACACCGGCCGGAGCGGCCGGCCCATGAACATCCGCCGTGCCCGGCCATGAACACAACCGCCATGGCCGTGCCCGGCCATGAACAACCGCCGTGCCCGGCCATGAACACAACCGCCATGGCCGTGCCCGGCCATGAACAACCGCCGTGCCCGGCCATGAACACAACCGCCATGGCCGTGCCCGGCCATGAACAACCGCCGTGCCCGGCCATGAACACAACCGCCATGGCCGTGCCCGGCCATGAACAACCGCCGTGCCCGGCCATGAACACAACCGCCATGGCCGGGCACGGCCATGGCGGTTGTGTTCATGGCCGGGCACGGCGGTTGTTCATGGCCGGGCACGGCCATGGCGGTTGTGTTCATGGCCGGGCACGGCGGATGTTCATGGGCCGGCCGCTCCGGCCGGTGTACGGTGGATGATGCAAGGTGACTGTAAGGGGGGTCATGAACTGGCATGTCCATTGAGTACATCTGCAGGGTGTATAGGCCTGCACCTCCCCCGCTGTGTACGTGCCCCGCCATGGAGGCGCCAGTGATAGTACATTGTTGCAACTGAAGCATCCGTGCCTGAAGCTTGCACGTGCGGTTGCCGATGTGTGCCCGTGACGGTCCCTGCACATGCAGCCAATGGGAAGAGGGACGCTGGCCGCATACGGCCAATCGCAAGTAGCGGAAGCTGTGCACCGCAACAACAGGGCCAGTCATTGGCCCATTTCACGATCACGCTTCCAGGGCTGACCAATTGCTGGCGACGTATGCCACTGACACGTGCTGAGGGCCCTATATATGTGTCTTGGCCAACATGAAACTTCCTACCCTGGGGACCAGTGCTGCCTGTGACCATCACCTCGACCTGCTGCTGCTGCTGCTGAGCTGACCACCGACTGCTGCCTGTGACCATCACCTCGACCTGCTGCTGCTGCTGCTGAGCTGACCACCGACTGCTGCTCTAGTGCCATACTCCGTGATCTTGCCATGTCGAGAGGCAAAGAGATCCGGTCTCGACCCTTCACCGCCGCGGAGCTTGATGTCCTCGTGGACGGTGTACTCCGCAACTATGGACGCCTCTACGGCGCACCGGGACGGGTGGTAAGTGCAGTGTGGGACATGTTGGTGTGCATGAGGGGGCCAAATGATCAGACCTATTTATATCTTAGCTGTGTAGTGTGGGCTAGACATATGTTCCTGATTGTGCATGGCTGCTGACAGTAACGTCTTGCCCCTATGTGTGTGACAGGCCACCTGTCCACTGACTTAAACCCTTTTGTCTCCCATCATGGTAGGTCAAGCTGCACCTTCGCAAGGACCTGTGGAGGACCATAGCACGGGAAGTACGGGCATTGGGGGTGTGCAACAGACGACATACACACTGCCACAAACGCTGGGACGACATTTCCAGGCTGAGCAAGAATGTAGCGGAAGTAACACTGGGCCTGATTCCAAGGACGCCCCGTCTGGCCCGACGCTCCATGACCCCTCTCATGCACCGTATCATTGCAGTGACGCATCCTGAACTGGCCGTACGTCTGAGTGCCGATCAACAGCAAACTAGCGGTGAGCATACTGTCTGTGTAGGAAACTTGTGAGTGCTATGCATGTATTGGTGCACAGACACACTATTGAGTTCCGTGTTGCGTATGTATGCCTGTGATGGCATTTTGGTCCCATTGGGTGGTACTCATTTGACATCCAGGTCCGCCATGTTGACACGCCACTTGCTTAGTAGTTGAGTGTTAAAGCACATCCCCTAGTGGTCCATGTCCCCATGGCAGAAAATGTGAGGATGACTGGTAGGGGTGGGCCATGTGCAGGATGAGGGCTCATGAACCTTTGTCTGCTATGTGATTTGGCTATCCTGTTCCTTCTGTACGTGAGTGTGCCCATGACTCACACATCTTTTCTGTGCATTTCAGCTTTGACAGAGGACACTCAGCCACAGACGGTGGAGAGTAGCCGAGGAAATGAGTCCGGCTCAGACTTCGCACACACGCAGACTGACACGGAGGAGGCCAGCGCCGGAGAGGGGGACAGGACCGTCCCTGAGGACTCGCATGTGGAGACACCATCGTCCTCCTCGTCGGACACTCTTGGTGAGCCTGCACTGTTGTCACAGACTGGGAGTGGGCACTCATCACCTTCTGTCGGAAGACAGCACACAGGGCCCACACTTCCGCCAACTGCACCATGTACTGTTCGTGGCCGGAGGAGTAGGGGGAGCAGAGTGGCGTTCGGTGCAGGCACCGCTGCCCCTGCCACGGTGAGCCAAAATGCACTGTGTGCTGAGGCCGTTGATCTGCTGCGACAGCTGTGTGTGGGTCAGACCAATATGACAAATGCTTTCCAGGATCATGATAGGAAGTTGGGGCAGGTGGTGGCATTCATGGAAGGGATGCATGGCGATCTTGCAGGTCTACACAGGACAGTGCAGTCATTGGCAAGCAGTGTGTCGTCTGCAATAGTACAGTCGAATGAACAGGGTGCTACTTCTGTTTCCCCATCTACACCGCTGGATGTCTCAGGGGGTAGTGATTATTCAGAGCAGGACTCAAATACAGGTTATTGCACTAGAAGCAGCGTCAGACAGCACGTCAGGGCACGCAGGGCACAGACCCCATCCCCTAGATCAGCTAAATCTGTTCACGTAGACGACGTCAGATGCACTGGAGTACACACACAGGATCCACAAGTGTTGTTGGGGGACATGCCTTCCGGAGCTACACAGGCATTCAACACGAAAGGTACTCCGAAGGCAAGGGATACTCACATGTCCATGGACTGTTCCTTGGACAAGGCCAGTCAGAAGACTAAGGCACCTACTGAGAGCAGGGAGACCCCCAAGAGCAGGCCCACAGCAGTGGATAGGAACACTCCCAAGGACAGTGAGAAGACTAAGGCACCTACTGAGAGCAGGGAGACCCCCAAGAGCAGGCCCACAGCAGTGGATAGGAACACTCCCAAGGACAGTGAGAAGACTAAGGCACCTACTGAGAGCAGGGAGACCCCCAAGAGCAGGCCCACAGCAGTGGATAGGAACACTCCCAAGGACAGTGAGAAGACTAAGGCACCTACTAAGAGCAGGGAGACTCCCAAGAGCAGGCCCACATCAGTGGATAGGAACACTCCCAAGGACAGTGAGAAGACTAAGGCACCTACTGAGAGCAGGGAGACTCCCAAGAGCAGGCCCACAGCAGTGGATAGGAACACTCCCAAGGACAGTGAGAAGACTAAGGCACCTACTGAGAGCAGGGAGACCCCCAAGAGCAGGCCCACAGCAGTGGATAGGAACACTCCCAAGGACAGTGAGAAGACTAAGGCACCTACTAAGAGCAGGGAGACTCCCAAGAGCAGGCCCACAGCAGTGGATAGGAACACTCCCAAGGGCAGCGACACACACAAGGAGCAGGTGTCTGCTGGAGGCAGGTGCACCACAGACGACAAGTCTGCTGGCAGGAACAGGGCGGCGAGCAGGGCACAGGCTACATCCAGAGACAACACTCCACCTAAGGATAAGGCACATCCTACGGACAAGGCATCTAGCATGGACAATGGCGCAATCAAGGACAGGCATACTTCACCCCTGGCTGCACTGAGGCTGATGTTTTCTAATAAACGGCAAACTGATGTCTCCGCGGCGGAGTCCCCCCATACCTCCACTCCCATCCAGGCCAGTCAGAAGCAGAGGAGGGTGTCCCCTGTTGTTGCATCCCCCATTACACATCATTCCGAGTCCAGGCGGCAGGCACAGAGCAAACGACAAGCAGGCTCCAGCACGTCCCCCGAAACCAGATCCCCGGCAGCAGTTGCTCCACCTATGCTGGGTGGTGATTCTTTGGAGTCCCCACCACTTGGCAGTCCTGTCCTGTCCAGGGTGCACTCACACCTCCCTAAGAAACGCAGACACACACCATTGACACCTGCAAACCCCGATTTGGCTCTAGGTGAGCTATCCCCAGCTCCCAGGCCCACCCTGCCTCCTGGCCCATACAGCCCTGTGGCTCATCATTTCAGTTGTCCCAGTGGCGCCGGTGCAGTTGACTCTCATGTATCAGATGGTAGCACAGTGTCAGTTGTGCCCTCTCCTGTTGCAGGTCCTGGCAGTGTATCTGGGTCTATGGCTCACGTGTCAGTTAGAAGATCTGTGGCTGTGTTGCACACTCCTGTTTCTGGTGCTGGCAGTCTGTCTGGGTCAGTGGCTCACGTGTCAGTGACTACATCTGTGGCTGTGTCTCACACTCCTGTTGCTGGTGCTGCCAGTGTGTCTGGGTCCGTGGCCCATGTGTGTGTCACTCGGGCTGTGGCTGTGTCTCACACTCCTGTTGCTGGTGCTGCCAGTGTGTCTGGGTCCGTGGCCCATGTGTGTGTCACTCGGGCTGTGGCTGTGTCTCACACTCCTGTTGCTGGTGCTGCCAGTGTGTCTGGGTCCGTGGCCCATGTGTGTGTCACTCGGGCTGTGGCTGTGTCTCACACTCCTGTTGCTGGTGCTGCCAGTGTGTCTGGGTCCGTGGCCCATGTGTGTGTCACTCGGGCTGTGGCTGTGTCTCACACTCCTGTTGCTGGTGCTGCCAGTGTGTCCGAGGCAGGTAGTTCACGCAGTCCCCCCTGATTCTGTGATGTGACGTGCTGTACACTTCACTCAAATGTTAATTCACATGGTGTGTCCATTGAGAACTGCGTGGCACTCTTGTGGTCCCTGTGACGGGTTGGTAGGGACACGTAGTTGTGCTGCCTCTGATGTACCTGCTCTGTACTCTACAATGCCCTGTTGATGCTCTGATACTGCAACCTGCCCTCTCGTTACCTGCCTCTGATGTACCTGCTCTGTAATGCACAATGCCCTGTTGATGCTCTGATACTGCATACTGCCCTCTCGTTACCTGCCTCTGATGTACCTGCTCTGTAATGCACAATGCCCTGTTGATGCTCTGATACTGCATGCTGCCCTCTCGTTTCCTGCCTCTGATGTACCTGCTCTGTAATGCACAATGCCCTGTTGATGCTCTGATACTGCATGCTGCCCTCTCGTTACCTGCCTCTGATGTACCTGCTCTGTGATGCACAATGCCCTGTTGATGCTCTGATACTGCATACTGCCCTCTCGTTACCTGCCTCTGATGTACCTGCTCTGTAATGCACAATGCCCTGTTGATGCTCTGATACTGCATACTGCCCTCTCGTTACCTGCCTCTGATGTACCTGCTCTGTAATGCACAATGCCCTGTTGATGCTCTGATACTGCATACTGCCCCTCTCACGTGCTGCCTCTGATGGGCCTGTTCTGTGCAATGGACTGTTGATGCACTTTGCCCCTCTCACGTGCTGCCTCTGATGGGCCTGTTCTGTGCAATGGACTGTTGATGCACTTTGCCCCTCTCACGTGCTGCCTCTGATGGGCCTGTTCTGTGCAATGGACTGTTGATGCACTTTGCCCCTCTCACGTGCTGACTCTGATGGGCCTGTTCTGTGCAATGGACTGTTGATGCACTTTGCCCCTCTCACGTGCTGCCTCTGATGGGCCTGTTCTGTGCAATGGACTGTTGATGCACTTTGCCCCTCTCACGTGCTGCCTCTGATGGGCCTGTTCTGTGCAATGGACTGTTGATGCACTTTGCCCCTCTCACGTGCTGCCTCTGATGGGCCTGTTCTGTGCAATGGACTGTTGATGCACTTTGCCCCTCTCACGTGCTGCCTCTGATGGGCCTGTTCTGTGCAATGGACTGTTGATGCACTTTGCCCCTCTCACGTGCTGACTCTGATGGGCCTGTTCTGTGCAATGGACTGTTGATGCACTTTGCCCCTCTCACGTGCTGCCTCTGATGGGCCTGTTCTGTGCAATGGACTGTTGATGCACTTTGCCCCTCTCACGTGCTGCCTCTGATGGGCCTGTTCTGTGCAATGGACTGTTGATGCACTTTGCCCCTCTCACGTGCTGCCTATGATGTACCTGCTCTGTACTCTACAATGCCCTGTTGATGCTCTGATACTGCATACTGCCCTCTCGTTACCTGCCTCTGATGTACCTGCTCTGTAATGCACAATGCCCTGTTGATGCTCTGATACTGCATGCTGCCCTCTCGTTACCTGCCTCTGATGTACCTGCTCTGTAATGCACAATGCCCTGTTGATGCTCTGATACTGCATGCTGCCCTCTCGTTACCTGCCTCTGATGTACCTGCTCTGTAATGCACAA
Organism: Lissotriton helveticus; assembly: GCF_964261635.1. NCBI lineage: Eukaryota > Metazoa > Chordata > Amphibia > Caudata > Salamandridae > Lissotriton > Lissotriton helveticus. The sequence goes on from NC_136063.1 coordinate 398,190,599, forward strand.
TGCCCTGTTGATGCTCTGATACTGCATGCTGCCCTCTCGTTACCTGCTATGTTGTACCTGCTCTGGTGCCCACTTTGCCCATGTTCACGCATACACTGTGATTTGACCCCTATTATTTGACAATAAAGGTAGTCTATCAAGTCTCGTGGTCTGTCGTTGTCATTCCTGCTTGCGTACTGCTAATGTGTATTCGTATATGCTTCTCATCAGTGGTTTCGGTAACATGACACTCCCCCTCCCTACGTCACGTCCCTTGCTGGTATTCCCCTCCAGACAGCCAATGGTTTGTACCTTACCTGCGTCGTCGTCCATAGTAGGCCATGACTAGGACGTGGTGGATCGCGAAGAGCATCGGGAAAGCGTGTAGCGCCGGGTCCATGGTGGTGGTCAGCTTGCGGTGGGTATCTCGGCTGTGTCACCTATGTTCGCTGTGGGGATTCCGCCGTGTTAAGACAGGTTGTATTTCCGCAGCGGTTTTATGTGTGTTTTCCGCCATCTTGATTTGGGGGACGGTCTTCGACGTCAGTGCGTACGGCGGAGCGTCCGGATGTGTTCCGTCCGCCGCGTGGTCGTGTGTAGTTGGCCGGCGGAGCGTGTTTTTCCGTCGCGGACGGAAATTTGACACGTTTTCCTATCCTGATATGGCGGACGGAGTATCCGCGGCAGGCGGACACGGAAAAGGCTTTTTCCGCCTACTCCAGGGCCGCGGTGGCTCTTCCGTCCGCCATCCTGATCGACCCCATGTGGGTTTTATTTATATAGTGTTTAATAAAAAATAAAATTGCTATAAAAAATACGAAATTTGAAATTTCAATTTTTAAATTTGAAATTTGAAATTAGAAAATTGATTTTTAAATTATATTAAAATAAGTCAAGTGTGTAATATTTTATGTTTGTGTATTTGATATAATATATGCTAAGAATGATTCGAAATACAAAAAAACAAAGTTTGAGTGAAAAATTATAAAATTGTGAAAATTATGTAAAAATTTATCAAATATTCGAAATTTGAAATTTCAATATTTAAATTAGAAATTTGAAATTTGAAATTAGAAAATTATTTTTTAAATTATATTAAAATAAGTCAAGTGTGTAATTTTTTATGTTTGTGTATTTCTTATAATATATGCTAAGAATGATTCGAAAAACAAAAAAAGAAAGTTTGGGTTAAAAATTATAAAATTGTGAAAATTATGTAAACATTTATACAAAATTCGAAATTTGATATTTAAATTTTGGTTAAAAAATTTGTTATTGTTATGTTCAAAAAACATATTGTGTGATTGTAATTTAATAGTCTATTTTGTAGTATAATAGATAAGAGTTGTTATTAATATATATAAAGTGATGTTTATGTGTTATAATATCACAAATATTATGGTTTACTGTCCAGCAGTTTCTCTGACTTATGTAGGATTGGAGTTAGAATAGTTATTTATTATGGTTTCCTGTCCAGCACTTTATCTGACTTATGTATGATTGGAGTTAAAATAGTTATTTATTGTTGCTTACTGTTAAGTATTTTCTATGAGTTATGTTTTATATTTTTTATTTATAAAAATTGTTTTAAAATAAAAAAAAAATTTTTTTTTTTTAATTAATATTATATATAATGTTGTAATATTATTTTTATAAATAAACTAATATGAATATTTTCAATATTTTTACATACATATCACAAGTCTCAACATTTATTAAGTACAATAGTAATATAGTTTTGTACACTTTTTTTATTCATACTTTCATTTGTTGATGCAAACATTTACATAATTTTAATACACATTTTTCAATTATTTGTTTACATTTTACATTGCAATTTTAGTCATATATACATTGTTATATTACATTAATTAGTATATTAAATTTTAAATTTATTTTTTAAAATTTAATATGTTAATTAATTTACATGTAATTGTATTTTTCTAAAGTATGTACATAAAATAGTGCTCAGTTTTATACATATAAAAAATATTTTTTAACAATCAAAAACATATTTTTAATATACAATAATTAATTAATATATAAATATATTAAATATATTATTGTATATTTTACATTAATCATATGTTTATTTACAAACAATAAGTAAATTATTACAAAACATGGAAAATAAATTGCTATTCATCTCTATTGTTTATTTTTAATAATGGGGATTTAGTCCTATTTTTATTTTTATTGTGCTGCCATTTTGTTTTTTGAACTTCACTTTTTAGTCTATCTACATCGTTGTTTGGGTCATTTCAGAAAACGGAACCTCGCGGTTGGGAGCTGCTTCGTGTTGGTGAATGTAAGTTTATTTTACATTAATTTTAACTACATTTTAAGACATTATAGAGCTAGTTGTAGTGTGTACGTGTTGCTATGTGTTGTACTTTACAGTTTATGTGAAAAATACGTGTTATTTAAGGTCGTTATTGATAACGTACTTTCTTAGATATTTCTTATGAAATTAAGGTTTATGTATTGTGTAAATGAATTAGTTCAGGTGTTTTCCTATGTTTTATATATTATGTTTAGGCTTTGTGGCTTTCGTATTTATTGTGGGTGGGTTTTGTTTGTATTTATTTACAGGTGTTTGTATTGGTGAGCAGATGGATTTTATCTCGTATTTTTTGTAAAATACAGGTAAATGTTTCACTACATTTCTGATTTTTCGGGATCTTGGAGCGTTTTTATCGTGATTATTTTTCGGGTTTTTTATGGTTCCGTTCTCCAGAGGATTGCTACGTGGGACCCTTATAAAACAGTTGTATTTTTTGCAATAGTGGGGATTTTTTTAAAACATGTGGATTGATTTTGGTTCTATTCATCTTGAAACCCTCTTCTTGGAACACATTCTACAGCTGCAGAACAGTTAAGTTATTATTATATTTTTGTTTAGGGTGGATTGTGCTATATTGTGCAATTTTTTTCAATGTCGTTTTATTATGTCTTGTAATAATAGATTACATTTATTTTTACATGACATAATTTAACTACATTGAAAAAAAGTTTGTTTTATTTATTGTTTGAAATGTTTTTATGTGTTGCTTGTTAAAGGATAGATTTTGCTATTAGTTCTAAGTATTCAAGACCTTCGATACTTGGGTACATTCTTATTTTTTGCTGTAGGTATTCGCACATATTTAATGTTTGTTTACTTAGTTTAGGGCCGATTTTAGATAGAGATTGCTCTATTCTTAGTTCTTGGAAGCTTTGCTCTTTTTTGATGCTTTGGATTAGTTTATGAAGTGTGGGTTGTGTTCTTCCTATTGTGGCTTGGAAGGCATTATGCCATCCTTCGACCGCGTTGTTAGTTTTGGCTTTCTGTGCCATAGTACTAGCATACACATTCCACCATGGAATTTGGAATTTAGGTTGTCTGCGGTGGCCAGAACGATGTAATCTTCCCACCCAGGTATCTTCAAAATAGTCTAAGAAGGGAGTTAATTTTTTCTCATTGGTGCGGTAGAAAGGGCTGTCAAGTAGTAAATTGTAATAGTTAGCAACTTCTGTTGTTGGTACAAATGCCAATGCAATTAACTTTTTAATCTGATAAGCAAAGTTACTGTTTGTTGAATATTCAATGCTTAAAGTAGATTTTTGTAAGTGCCTCCATATACTTTGGTTGTAGTGATAATAACACCCTTGTATAGATGTGTGAAGATATTTTAAGTATAGCTTGAATCATGGCTATTTCAAAGTCTATTATTATTCTTTGTGGATAGTAATTATCAGTAAAATCTTTGATAGTTGTTAAAATTTCTACGTAGGTAGCATTTGTTTTATTTGGCAGCAGTGTATAAATTAAAGGGATATTTGTTTCTTGGTATTCACCATGGATGGTGTAAAGTTGATAGAAAGGTTTGGGACATACTTTAAGGTGTCGATTCCGATCCGGTAAAAAAAAACGGCTTACGATTCGTATTCGTAGCCGATTCCGTACGAATGGGAAACTACCGTCCGACCAGCGAATTCCGATCCGTTACCGTTGATTTCCGTACGATTTGCTACGATCCGTACGATTGACATTCGTATACCCGTACGAATAAGCCTCGGGCAGACCACCGTACGATTCGTAATCAGTCCGTACAAACTCACTATTCCGATTCGGAACGACATGCCTGAGCGAGATACGTACGGGCCAAAGTATTCACGCTTCAACATTGAGTCGTATGGGACATTCGCCTCACTGCAAGCTCCACCAATACATACTACACGCACACCCCTCGGCCAAGCCTACGCGAACACCCCCACCCGCCAACGGCCCGTACTACACACTCGCACGCACAAGTACGACACTCACACCCCCCCAACAAGCCTACGCGAACACCCCCACCCGCCAACGGCCCGTACTACTCACTCGCACGCACAAGTACGACACGCACACCCCTCGGCCAAGCCTACGCGAACACCCCCACCCGCCAAGGGCCCGTACTACTCACTCGCACGCACAAGTACGACACGCACACCCCTCGGCCAAGCCTACGCGAACACCCCCACCCACCAACGGCCCGTACTACACACTCGCACGCACAAGTACGACACTCACACCCCCCCAACAAGCCTACGCGAACACCCCCACCCGCCAACGGCCCGTACTACTCACTCGCACGCACAAGTACGACATGCACACCCCTCGGCCAAGCCTACGCGAACACCCCCACCCGCCAAGGGCCCGTACTACTCACTCGCACGCACAAGTACGACACGCACACCCCTCGGCCAAGCCTACGCGAACACCCCCACCCGCCAAGGGCCCGTACTACTCACTCGCACGCACAAGTACGACACGCACACCCCTCGGCCAAGCCTACGCGAACACCCCCACCCGCCAAGGGCCCGTACTACTCACTCGCACGCACAAGTACGACACGCACACCCCTCGGCCAAGCCTACGCGAACACCCCCACCCGCCAACGGCCCGTACTACTCACTCGCACGCACAAGTACGACACGCACCCCCCCCAACAAGCCTACGCGAACACCCCCACCCGCCAAGGGCCCGTACTACTCACTCGCACGCACAAGTACGACACGCACACCCCCCCAACAAGCCTACGCGAACACCCCCACCCGCCAACGGCCCGTACTACTCACTCGCACGCACAAGTACGACACGCACACCCCTCGGCCAAGCCTACGCGAACACCACCACCCGCCAAGGGCCCGTACTACTCACTCGCACGCACAAGTACGACACGCACACCCCTCGGCCAAGCCTACGCGAACACACCCACCCGCCAACGGCCCGTACTACTCACTCGCACGCACAAGTACGACACGCACCCCCCCCCCCAACAAGCCTACGCGAACACCCCCACCCGCCAAGGGCCCGTACTACTCACTCGCACGCACAAGTACGACACGCACACCCCCCCAACAAGCCTACGCGAACACCCCCACCCGCCAAGGGCCCGTACTACTCACTCGCACGCACAAGTACGACACGTACACCCCCCCAACAAGCCTAAGCGAACACCCCCACCCGCCAACGGCCCGTACTACTCACTCGCACGCACAAGTACGACACGCACCCCCCCCAACAAGCCTACGCGAACACCCCCACCCGCCAACGGCCCGTACTACACACTCGCACGCACAAGTACGACACGCACACACCCCCAACAAGCCTACGCGAACACCCCCACCCGCCAACGGCCCGTACTACTCACTCGCACGCACAAGTACGACACGCACACCCCTCGGCCAAGCCTACGCGAACACCCCCACCCGCCAACGGCCCGTACTACACACTCGCACGCACAAGTACGACACTCACACCCCCCCAACAAGCCTACGCGAACACCCCCACCCGCCAACGGCCCGTACTACTCACTCGCACGCACAAGTACGACACGCACACCCCTCGGCCAAGCCTACGCGAACACCCCCACCCGCCAAGGGCCCGTACTACTCACTCGCACGCACAAGTACAACACGCACACCCCTCGGCCAAGCCTACGCGAACACCCCCACCCGCCAACGGCCCGTACTACACACTCGCACGCACAAGTACGACACTCACACCCCCCCAACAAGCCTACGCGAACACCCCCACCCGCCAACGGCCCGTACTACTCACTCGCACGCACAAGTACGACACGCACACCCCTCGGCCAAGCCTACGCGAACACCCCCACCCGCCAACGGCCCGTACTACTCACTCGCACGCACAAGTACGACACGCACCCCCCCCAACAAGCCTACGCGAACACCCCCACCCGCCAAGGGCCCGTACTACTCACTCGCACGCACAAGTACGACACGCACACCCCCCCAACAAGCCTACGCGAACACCCCCACCCGCCAAGGGCCCGTACTACTCACTCGCACGCACAAGTACTGCAAGCACACATAACGCCAACACCAAAACGACCACAAGGACCTTGCTAACAAGTCGCACTACCACACTGAACATGTCTCCTGTGTACACACCTTTGACAATCAATGTCCTGGTCACAGCCAAGCAGCCAAACAGAGGACAAAGCCAACACCCACCCCATATAACACCCACACCAAAAATTCAAATTAAGCCACACCCACGATTTGACCAATAAAAGGGACCACACATACAACCCATCATCCTTTGCAACATACCCATGCTTGCGAGGAAACAGAGAGCACACCAACAATTCCAGCCACATACCTTCACACATACACCCTATCACATCTACACCAACACCACCTCCTTCAGTATCACAAACACACACCCTCATCCATACACACCATCACACCCTCAATCACATACACCTCACACCATGAACACACCCAAGAATCCAAAATTCACCAACCCGGAGATGGAGATACTTACTGATGAAGTCATCAGAGTCGACCCACAGCTGTTTGGCGCATTGGTCAGACAGACCAGCATGGCAGAAAGAACACGCCTGTGGGAGAGGATTGTAGACCGGGTCAATGCTGTTGCACCCATCAGGCGCACCAGGGAAGAATGCCAGGCCAGGTGGTACGATCTGCGGAGGATGGTGAAGAAGAAGATGGCACAGGATTACGCCAATGCACACCACACTGGAGGCGGTGGTCCCCGCAGACCTCCTGTATACCAGCCCTGGGAGGAGAAGGTCATGGTCCTACTGCCAGCGGTGGGAGTACATGGAATAGAAGGAGCCATTGAGTCTGGTGAGTGTACAAAAAACACAACTTACATGGGTAGACTAACAACAGTGCCCAGCAGCATGGGGTGGGTGGCCATGACTCCAAGCAGTACACAACCAAATGGTGGTAGTTGCAAGGGGGAGGCACATAGGGTGCAATGTGTAGGGTAAGAGGCTGCTCTCATGCCATATGTCCCAGGGACACACACAAGCATAATGCCCAATGCACAGGGATAGGTAAAGATCACACAAGATACTAGACCATAGCTGCTAAATATTAACATTTTGCTGACACACCTTTCAGAGATGCATCATTTTGTGACAAAGTAAGGCAGTGTAGCAAGAGAGCAAGCACAATCTACCTGTCTCCATCCCTGTCTCGCCCTCTGTCTCTGTCGCCCTCTCCCTCTGTCTCCCTCTGTGGCCCTCTCCCTCCCTCTCCCTCTGTCTCCCTCTGTCGCCCTCTCCCTCTGTCGCCCTCTCCCTCTGTCGCCCTCTCCCTCTGTCGCCCTCTCCCTCTGTCTCCCTCTCCCTCTGTCTCCCTCTGTCGCCCTCTGTCGCCCTCTCCCTCTGTCTCCCTCTCCCTCTGTCTCCCTCTCCCTCTGTCTCCCTCTGTCTCCCTCTGTTGCCCTCTCCCTCTGTCTCCCTCTGTGGCCCTCTCCCTCTGTGGCCCTCTCCCTCTGTCGCCCTCTCCCTCTGTCTCCCTCTCCCTCTGTCTCCCTCTGTCTCCCTCTGTCGCCCTCTCCCTCTGTCGCCCTCTCCCTCTGTCGCCCTCTCCCTCTGTCTCCCTCTCCCTCTGTCTCCCTCTGTCTCCCTCTGTCGCCCTCTCCCTCTGTCTCCCTCTGTGGCCCTCTCCCTCCCTCTCCCTCTGTCGCCCTCTGTCTCCCTCTGTCGCCCTCTCCCTCTGTGGCCCTCTCCCTCTGTGGCCCTCTCCCTCTGTCGCCCTCTCCCTCTGTCTCCATCAGTCAGTGTTTGTCCCTCGGTCACCTCAACGCACATCCCTGGGGCACACACACAGTTGCACACAAGCACTGCACAGGCCTCACAAACTCCATAGAGCTGAATGTTAAGGGATGTCTCACAAGTACCAGCAAGCATCTGCCATGTGCCTGTAAGATAGCCACCATTTGCTGTCAACACTGTACTGTGTCAGGACACACATCTCAGAAAGCTCTATAGTACACAATGGGCACAGGTGTAGGCAGCACAAGTCCCTCCTGTGCTCATTGCCAACACAAACATCAGGACAAGGTCACACATCCTGTGCACAAACACAAATCCAACATAATGGCAGCATGCCACATGAGGGGACAGCCAAAACATGAACAATGGACGCTTGCAATTTGCAAACAAAGTAATAGCATGTCCTGTTGTACACACCCCTTACAGAAACTCATCCCCGGGGGACAGGCGTTGTATTGCAACACTGTCCCAATTGCCATGTACCACAACAAAACACGTACTCATATGAATATGCATACAACTCTTACATGCACATAACAGAAGCTCCAGTCCATTGTGGCCCTCTAAAAAAGCTAGTGCCCCATCTCATTACCTTTGTGGATGTACATAAGCACCAACATGGACATGGGTATTGACAAGGTGATGCGTCTCAGAGAAGTGCCAAGTTCTAAAGCCATGATCTCCAAGTGGGTGTACAGGTCCAGCGGTGTTGGCATTGTTTGGCCAGTATGGAACAGCAAAAGACATCCAAAGTAGTAGCTGACATGCTAAATAATGATGCTCTGTCTCTTACATCAACATGCTGCATCTAAACTCTGTGCATGCTTGACGCACACATAAGATTTTTCACCACATCCAGGATGTTGCGTGAAACTTACAAATTCTTTACACGTGTGGTGCCGGCAACACAAGACACAGCAATGGCTGTGTCAGTCATTGTCAAGAGATTGGAAGAATGTATATACCCCATCGTACTATTGTTTTTTCTACCACTAAATACACAACTGTACAATGTCAACTATGTATAGCTTGTGGAACAGTGATGCTGATAATGGATAACCAAACCACATGTCACTTGATATAGCCCTAACAGTGTCTCTCTCTCTCCCACACACAGGGCAACGTGCGGATCGCCCCCCCAGCCAGGGGGGCCAAGGATCCCAGTCCCAGGCTCAGCAGGACCCAGACCCCACCGCCAGCGCCGTCCCTCAACGCACTGTGGATGACCCCAACCAACCTGGCTCCTCTGGATCCCAAACCCCTGCAGCAACTATACCAGCTACATCTCTGCCAACCACCGGACCTATTCCCACCACATCCCAGCAGACAGGTCAGAGCCCTGCCCATGATTCACAATCGAGCCAGTCTGAAAATGAGGGACACCCTTTGTCGGGCGCCCCTGAGGTTGGTGACAACCTCCACCCTCCCAGCACTCGGGGGGCCCGTCGATCGGATGTGCCCACAAGCGCAGGCCGTGCTCATGTGGGTCAGGGTGGTGGGAGTGGCGCAAGGCGGAGGTGAGAATCTGGCCAGTCAGCTGCAGGGACCGGTATGGCTGAACTCGGTAACATCCTTGAGGCATACCGGCGGGACACCAGTGAGGTAAACCAGCTTGCGGAGACCCTCAACCAGCTCAAAGAACAGCAGGCAGAGCAAATAGCCAGGCAAGACCTACATTATGGACGGGTGGAGGCACACCAGGCTCAGCTCTTGATGGTGCATAGGGACATTGTCCATGTGCTACGTCAGATGGCTGCCAACATGCAGCCCCCTCCCTGTGTCACAAGGCCAGCAACATCACGGCAAAGTGCAACACCAGCCACAGGGAGGGAGGAGAGGGAGGAGGTTGAACCCTCTGACGTAGCGTCCCATGCACCGTCCATGCCTGCACATGAGGGTCCCCCAAGGAAGGCGGGTCGTCCACGCCGAAGACGTTGAGGGCCTGTGGCCCATGGACTTCTCCCAGGACACTGGACCTGGCATATAGCCCCTGGGTGCAACAGCATCCCCTATGAGACTCTCCCACAAGGACTTGCTGGTCACAGTCTGCCCAATGATGTCAGGCACTGTGGGCTGGACTCTGTTGACTGAAACAGTAAGCCATCTCATCTCCAGCAGTGAATTTTGGATTTCCCCCCTTTCTGTACAGCACCTATTCACGTTTCATGCACTAGAGCACCCAATAAATAATTTAAACATCATACGCATTTGGTGAGTAATCTTTGAAACAGCATACATGTATATGTGTCAGCAAATGTCATAAATGCAAGGTATACAACAAACAGCAGTCATCCACACACTTGGATCAGAATCTGAGTGAGGACACACATTGGTCAGAAATTTCCACAAACTACATACATGGATGGTAAGACACACCTGTGTGGGACAGTCAATGCTGGAGGGGGGATTGAATCCCAAACAGCTAGCACAGGCAGGCCCAGGAGAGTCACTTTGAGGAGTACATGTCAGTGTCACAAAAGTAGTAGTCCATGTAGGGAGTACCTACAACTGTGTCCTCAGGTATGTGAGCTACCATCAGCATGATGCATTACTGTGTATGTGATTAATGCCGCACAGGATTACGGTGGCAGGACAGACTGTGGGCAATGGGCTGGAGCACTCTACACAAGCACACCTGATTAGGTGACCTACCCCTATGGAGCTACAAGTACTATACTACTGTAATGGGAGCAACACATACAGAAAAACAACACACACCAGACAAATACCAACCCCGGAACGGCCAAATCACACCACACCCAAGAGACAGGGTCATGGTGTGTGTCCCATGTGCCAACTTGACTGACTGTGACAGCAATGTTGAAGTGGTGTGAGCATGTTGTGTTCTGGCACGTGACTGTAAGCTAACAGTTTTCGGATCTAGTGGTGTTGACAAGCTAACACTGTACAATAGTGTGCCTATGTAAGGTGTGTGTGTGTTGGACACGCCACATGACCTGGTGGTACGTAGACCCAATGTCATGTGAATCTGCATAGTTGTGCCAGTATGTGTTGCACACACACGCATAGCAGCAGCTATGACTGAGTACACAGCATTTTCATAGCACGAGGGTGAATGTCTGGTGTTGTCTGTGTGTAGGGTGGCCGGAGCATGCTCTATTAATGGATGGAAGGAGGGTCATCCTGTAGGTGTCTGTGTTCCTGGATAGTGTGCGCTGCATGTTGGCTGTGTATGCAGCTGCAGCAATGAGTGAATAAATGACGGCAGGAGGGGTGTGACTAATTGCTAAACAAACACATAACACAAGGGCAGCCGCAATGCACAAAGTGACATGTGGATGTGAAGGCAGGAGTGTCTGCCTCACTCAGGATCACTGACAACTAAATGGCACAGTAAACACCACACATCACAGTCAGTGGATCAGGGCCCTTACGGTCAAGTGGGGCACAAGACACACAGCGTCTGCAGGTGTATACAAGAGCTAGTGTGTTCAAATCCAAACTGCACCAACAAAGACATCTACCTCACACACAACATAGTATTCTAGCCTTCACCCACCCCATGCGTGTGGACAATACACAGTTACACACCTAACAAGCATGAGGTAACTAAGTTGAAAATAGTATATGTGCACATTAGACGGACATGTGTGTAGAGCCACAAGCAGGCACTAGATTCTGTAGGAGTCAGACGTCATGCACAACATGATAATCTACATTGTGAGCCCATGGAGCTATCACAATCATACATGTGCATTGTCAATAAGTCCAATTTACACTAATCATGATGTCACCTGTAATGCCGCTTTACGAATACCTACAAGGCTGTCAACGACTGGCCGTACCTTTCTTCATCAGACTGGTGTGATGCTCTAAGGGTTCCACCTCCAAATAGCCCATTGGTCTGAGTACAAACAACAGACACAAAAGGGTGATCAGGCGAGGGAAGGAGAGGATGGGAACTGCTGGGAGGGAGACCTGAAACAGAGGCAATTAAGCATTAGGACAACATTCTCATGTCACAGACACTTCAAAAACCTCATTAGCTACACTGTACCAGTCACACCTGTGAAGTGTACTGTCTGGTGACAAATAATGATGATTAATCATGCCATCACATCAGATTCGATGCTGTGACACAGACACATAAAAACTGGGACAGTCTGTCATCCATTAGAGTCATGTGTAACGCTCACAAGTGAGCACCCATGCAAAAAGATCTATGTAGTATAAACACATTCCCAGGCACAGATGAGGTAGACCTCAGTAACAAATGGAAACATATGGAAATCCAACTACCGCTAACTCTAAAGTCTGTATGTGATATTGGTTAGCCATAAGGGCCCTGTAGGCTAACTTGAGAAAATCCACTACAGCTGTTAGTATCACATATGATGAGGAAGCTAATGATCGACATGCAATGAAGGCACTCTGTAGCCAGTCTTCTGGCGTGTCAAGTATGCATCACAATGCTAAACATGATATGCATGTACAAAAAATATTACGTGCAAGTGATGTCCATCCAAGCTACATAATCAGACCCTACCATAGCACAGTCATGGTGCCGGCGACCAGAGATTCATGTGAATGACCGCACTCCACTGGTGCTACACAGAAATTCACATATGCATCTTTCACACTTTTTACTTTGTCATGCTAAACATACATGGCATCATGTGCATCTAAACATCACGGCTACTCACTGTGAAGGCTGGCGTAGCAGTATTCTCAACCTGCACTGAGGTAACGACATGACAGTGACATGATATACTGCTGCAAGGGGCAATGCATCCATGTTAACTGATTCACAGGACAGTTGTCTTAAGATGTGGAACATACACTGGGCAACACCAACACCAACACCACATGGTTTCATGGTAATCACACTGGACTGGCCCACAAGCTGGAGGTGAGGATCCAGTCACATTCTAATGCACACAGTGAGGCTGCAATCCCCCACAGAGTCCGTGGTTGTGACCTCTGACACAATGTCATGCCATGGTATGTGCAATGTTGCTGTGGCAATGTCTACACACATTGATGCATTCACCAGAGTATCAAAGTACAACAGATGACAGAAGGGGTGACTATCCTGTCATGGGAGTGGCCATACATGTCATGAGGTACATAATGGAGTAGCATGTATGCAAGATGACACCACATGCACATGAACATGTACCACACATTTCTACACATACCAACGCTAAACAGCCTCATATGAGTCCTTACCCAAATTGACTTCTCCACATGTTCAAGCATGCTCCGTTGATGTGGCTGACGTTGCAATCATAATGAGCAGTAGCAGGATGACCACGATGTACCCCAACGGACAACAGGCAGGGCGAGCTGTGGATGAGAGTGGCACACAAGGGGTCACGGTCGGTATAATGTCATTTTGTCAATGTCTGTTGAATAGCCAGATGTAGTATGACACCTGTACATTCCGAGTGCACTCATAGCACGTATGTGTGTAGCATTCCAACTGAACATGTGACACAGCACAACACACATCCAATTGATCTTGCTTACAGTCTGTTGCATACATAGCATGCTACCCATGCTACTCTATAGTCCATCTTTTACTGAAAAGATGAAAGGACTCACCATCATGAAAAGAAGTTGCGGATGAGGTGACCGCGGATATCATCTTCACCCTCCTCATCACTGGCATCCTGGCCAAGGCCTTCATCCTCAACGGGCGGATGTTCCAGCTCATCAGGATCCAGGTAGAGTGGCACAGCCTTCTCCACTGCCATGTTGTGTAGCATGCAGCACACGGTGAAGATGTCACACACCTTGCGTGGGCTGTATTGGAGGGCTCCGCCTGTCTTGTCCAGGCACCTGAAGCGGCTCTTCAGGAGTCCAAAGGTCCGTTCGATCACCTGCCTGGTCTTCACATGTGCATTGTTGTAACGCTGGTCTGCAGCTGTCCTGGGGTTGCGTAGCGGAGTCATTAGCCACGGCATGTTTGGATATCCAGCGTCTCCTGCAATTTGACAACATGTACAAGAGTCAATCATATGATGCAGATCATGAAGTTGTGACATACTGACATACAGAGCTCACAGTGTATACTCACCAACTAGACATGCCCGGTGGTTGTGCAGCTGCAGCATCATCTGTGGTACCCTGCTACGCCTCATGATGAAAGCATCGTGGCACGATCCCGGATAACGTGCACAAACATGTGAGATAATCATGTTGGCAAGACACACCACCAGGGCATTTATCGAGTGGTAGTGTTTCCTGTTGCGATACGCTTGCTCCTGAGCCTGTGGTGGGACAAGAGTAACATGTGTACCATCAATTGCACCAATTACATGTGACATACGGCCCAGGCCATAGAATTGCCCCTTGACATCTGTCAACTCTTCTGGAGTAGGGAATGTAATGAAATCATCAAGGTGGAGCAACATTGCTCCCAAAACATCACTCAATACCCGGCTAAACATGGTCTGAGACATCCCTCCCACATCAGCTATGGTAAATTGGAAGGTACCTGTGGCAAAGAAATGGAGGGCTGCCATCACCTTCACCTTGGGTGTCAGTGCACTTGGATACCTGTGGCGTGGTTGTAGGTGAGCCTCAAGCCTGCCCGTCAGGTCCTTGATCAACTGTCGGCCGAAGCGATATCGACGGATGCAGTTGCGCTCCCTCATGGCTTCCAAGTCAGGCAACGGCCTTTCCAGAGGGGGTGCCCTGCAAGACACAATTTTAAGGAAATGTCTACAACTGTCTGACTAAGACTATAACAATGTACATGGCACAAGCAACACCTCTTCAAATAATGTAGACAATTTGGAGTGTGGTGTGGGATACACACAGATGCCAGCTCCCACACACTCCTCCGTGGCGAAGGTAAATACCTGTAGTGTGTGGAATGGATGTGACATGCATACAAGCCTTCAGATGTACAGGTCTAAGTGACCATGACAATGTATCATGTCAGTGAGACACGTCATGTCAATGTCAGTAGGAGGTTGTCTGCACACCCAGAGGGCAGACTGCAATACACACACACACCACATGTGCAATCATTTGCACTGTTCAGCCTTAGTCATGTCGCGGTGTGTACTTTCAGTGACAATTACATGACCATCATCATACAGCATGATAATTACATTTGTCACTGACGGTCTGTAATGCCATCACACATGTGAACGGGTCATTTACACACGTGGCATGGTGTGTGTACATTAGTCACCCTGCCATCACAGCAAGGACACAACATAGATGCTCCTACAGCAGATGCACAGTACTTTCAAGGACTAGTTACTTACCTTTTGTAAACCAATATCTGTAAGGAACAGTAGGCAGTAGCAAAGTGTCACATTTCAATACATACATAGCTTAGGACTAATTAGCCTCCCTGGGTGTCATTGATCTGACCAGTGAGTGGTGGCTATCCAGGCCACACCGGAACAAAAGTAGTGTTGTTGATTGGCATCCGACAAGGGCGTGGCCACGTTTTGGCTGTACCTACAACGCATACACTGGCAGCTGTTACACAAACATATCCCACAGAGAGTGTGGGTAGCAGGCAAAGATGCATGTCAAGTAGCTAAACATCACTCCCAGAGTCAGGGAGGATGATGACATCTTTGCGTAGTGCCTGTACCTCTTGGATACCCTCTACAGCGTAGGTAACGTGAATGTGTTCTGTGGTTTTGAGGGCTGCATGCAGATGCTTCCTGGGATGGGGTGGTAGGACAGGGAACATGGTCAGTCCGGGTAGGGCAGTGGGGGTCTGACAACGTGCCTATGTACAGACAAACATGCTGCGTGGCTGTACATGCTTGCAAATATACATACAGTACTCTCATCAAGATAGGCCTGCAGAGGCTCAGCGTAGCGTTAGTGTAGTTGAAGGACCTGAGTGACAAGTTGGTCCTCACCGCAACAACAGGGAGATGAAGGGCCATGGTTACAACCGCCCACATAAACACTACACTGAACGTTGCCAAATCATCCAAATACATCTTTTGAGTTGAGACATCACCTGTGTCTGGCTAGGTGTCCACAACACTCGCATCCCCCAGTCCACCTGTCCTGTGGTGTTGGGACTGACACTCACGTGCCAGTGGGTCTTCTTGACCCTCCCAATACTCATTTGCGCCAATTGTAATGAGGTGTGGCCAGCTCATTGATGTTTACATTCCCATGCAGCATTAAGAGCGGTGTTCTGCCACACAGTTACCACGGCGGAGCCGTACAGTGTGTGTTATCGGGGCCAGCACCACCCCAGAATGGCGCCACGGCTGACACCTGGGGGAGATCTGGCAGTGAGGTTGTGAGTTGCACCAGCGGGGACCTGGATGAACATTCCGATCATGTCTGTCACAGCGGTTCTGGGACGTATGCACCGCCTGCGTCCGTCACTCAGCGAATGATGGCGTCAGGGGCATATCAACTGAGGCGCAACTGCCCCCTGACGGGTACGGTGGGCCAGAAGCTGATGCAGAGTCACTGGCCGGGGTGAGGGACATCATGGACATGAGGAAGTGCACTTACTCCTCCTGTGTCACATGCAGGGCTGGGACCGTAGGTCGTGGTGCTGGCTACGATGGCTGCTGTTCTGATGGAGCCGTGTGGTGTCCGTCACCCTAATCCCATGCAGCATTGCACTTGCATCATGGTTATTTGTCAATGCAATTACAAATCTCTGACTTTTGTTGTTTACCTGACGAGTTTCGCCTGGGGAATGATGTACTAATGAGGGGCTCACATGTCTCCACACCCACACACATGCACTGGTCCTACATCCCAACCATGAGCTATTGTGCTGCTGTGCCAACTGCTGGAGTCTAAGTGGCTTGTGGGACATATCACACCTGGATTCATATGTCAGCTCCCCGCAATTGGAGCAGCTCTTGTTGTTGTGCCTGACGTGAAAACCGTGGAGACACAGACGGTGAGGGTCACTCACCAACATGAGGCCTTTTCATTCCTCACAGGCTTTGTAAGTGACATCCCTATTGGCACGGTCTTGAGTATGACAATAAAAGGTAAATGTTCTGAAGTGTTAGTACAATGATTTAGGGTACAAAATGTGTAAGCTTTAACTTAGACCGGACCTGCGTTGGTGTTGAGAAACAAACAGAGGACCTGACGTGTGGATGCAGAGGTGACATATGACTACTCAGATAACGTCATCAGGGCAGACACAACGCCAAGGATACTTGCAGAGCCAGAGGAATTACACACCAACACACAAGTGTACGGTATTACGGAAATTGCCATGTCCAGGATGACATGTGTGGATATTCTGAGGTGAGTAATACTTTACTGACCTCTTCATGGCATATGCTAACAGCATGCACAATGTAGCACAAGGCACACACATGACGTGGTCACACAGGGTCATGCTGTGCGGCTATGACACCTCTGTGACAGTGGGCATGTTCCTGTCATCATGTGGCAGTTCCCTGTACTGAATTGTGGCCCATTCGAGTGTTCATGTGCCACGCTACATGTTGCAGACGTTAATCGTGTTGAAATTGTTGAATGCATGTGATGCACATGTGCATCATGAATGATGACATGTTGTGCAAGCTATTTACACATCAACTGAGGCACAGGGTCACAATCCCTGTTCTTCTTCAATGTCTGCCAAACCTGGCACATACTGATGTATGTGTGCCATGCTGATGTATGCATCCACATGGTTGACATGAGTGTAGACTACATCCCTGCTGTGTGATTTCCTAGTGTGACTCTGCCAATGGTGACATGAAGGTGGACAGGGACGCAGCCTACACAATCGTTCACTTGACCATGTCTGACTCAATGTACCCCAATGGTACGTGCCTGTGTATGCATCGTTTCCCTATCGCCTTTAGGCTCTACGCGAGCTGAGCGTACCCCAATGGTACGGGCCTGTGTACGCATCGTTTCCCTATCGCCTTTAGGCTCTACGCGAGCTGAGCGTACCCCAATGGTACGGGCGTGTGTACGCATCGTTTCCCTATCGCCTTTAGGCTCTACGCGAGCTGAGCGTACCCCAATGGTACGGGCCTGTGTACGCATCGTTTCCCTATCGCCTTTAGGCTCTACGCGAGCTGAGCGTACCCCAATGGTACGGGCCTGTGTACGCATCGTTTCCCTATCGCCTTTAGGCTCTACGCGAGCTGAGCGTACCCCAATGGTACGGGCCTGTGTACGCATCGTTTCCCTATCGCCTTTAGGCTCTACGCGAGCTGAGCGTACCCCAATGGTACGGGCGTGTGTACGCATCGTTTCCCTATCGCCTTTAGGCTCTACGCGAGCTGAGCATACCCCAATGGTACGGGCGTGTGTACGCATCGTTTCCCTATCGCCTTTAGGCTCTACGCGAGCTGAGCGTACCCCAATGGTACGGGCCTGTGTACGCATCGTTACACCATTCAATGTGTAGCATTGGCAATGGCAATGTCACCGTACTTGTGTGTGGATTTTAAAAAATGCATAGGGAACAACTAGGGGAACAGTGTACTGTTCCAAATGCAACCAGGTTGTCATGGATACGGAGTTTTTTACACTCCTACAGGTGTCCTGGAAGATTCAGTTAGGAAAAAGTATACAATGTTGCGAAAGTTGTTGTTCAGCTCTGGCTCTATTTTCAAACCATGCATATGTGTGTCATGGGCTTAGGTGTGATGTGATTGGATGGAACATAGGATGCAAATTATGGTGGCCTATCACACACTACTCCTTGGACTCACAGACCCTCTGCAGCACAGATATAAGGCAGCATGTGGCTGTGGGAGGGCACTTGCCTGCACAACATTGGTGTGCTAACCACAGCTGCTGTCTCTGAATCCTCTGGCCCTGATTAGCTGAACATGGAGAGGGCACCTGCATTCACTGATGGTGAGAACAAGGCCCTTCTGGATGCCCTCCTGCCAAACTTCAGCAAGCTGTATGGGAGACCAGAGGATCAGGTGAGTGATGTGTGCAATACCTTGGAGTGTGCACCTGTTGTGTGTGTGACATCATAGCCACTGTGTAGTAATACTGGATAGATGCAATGTTGTTGTGAGTGAGTGCCAGGGTGCACAGTGTTGTTAGAAGAGAGTTATTTGTTGTAGTGTGGTGTGTGACAGCATGTCACGTGCTGCATTGCACCCAGATATAGCATATCTTGTTCAGTGAGTGTCATGCTCAAAGAGTGTTTTACAGCCCTCATGTAATCTGTAGATTTACTATGTCATGCTAAGCAGTTTTGTTAGCACACAGGCCACATACTCCTGGACAATGATGCTAATGTGTGAGCCATACGTTGCCCTATTGTCATCATGTATTTTGTGGACATATGGGTGTCTTGGGAACATGCACCAGGTATACTGATGTTCTGTAACTTTACATTTGTGACAGGTATCTGCCTATGAGAAGGGTGAAATCTGGGTGGACATCGCCAGGGCTGTCCGGAGAGAGGGGGGGCCTCGCAGGAGGCTTCGAAACATAAAGAAGAGGTGGCAGGACATCCGGTGCTGGAGCCGCCGCATCGCCCGAGTCCAGCTGAAGCTGGAAGCTCCACGCCGGCATGGCGGCAGCCGGCAACTCACCCCCAACATGCTCCGGGTCCTGGAAGTGGTGTTCCCAGACCTCCATAGGCAGTTGCAGGAGGGACAGCAGCACGAAGGGGGTAGGTACATGTCTGTTTGTAGTCATGTGTGTGAGAAATGGTACCTGAAGAGCTCTACGGCATGGTCACACTCCCATAGTTTGAGTGGTGTAGTCAGACAGGCAGTTCATGCATTGGAATTCGATTGTCCCTCTGTCAGCAGCTGCTTCTTTACATGCCTTGCCCTACTCCACAGTAGAGGTTTGCTTTGGCTAATGCTTGTTTTTGACATGTACTCCTATGGTGCAGTGTCTCAAGTTGCATCTTCCTTTGCACATCTTCATGTTGTAGGGGGGTATGTGACACCTGTTCGTACCTTAAATGTAGCACCACATGTGCACTATGTCTGCCCTTCTTCATATTGTGGCACTGTTCTTGAGTCTCAACAAGTGTTTTGTGCACAAGTCAGCCTCAGTGGCCTTTGTCCATGGTACACTTTCTAATTATCTTGTGTTAGCTGCAGGTGCACAATGTACATGTGCTATATTTTGGACTTCTGCATACTCACACTGGGCAGTGCGTGTGTGCATATTCTCTCCATCTGTGGCATGTTCTTTGTACATAGTATTGATGGTTTGCCACACAATGTGACTTTGGATGTACAAAGCGGTGATGGCAGTGTGAGGTGATGGAAGACTTGTTTCAGGTCCCAGGATGGCATCACATGGCAGTTTGCCCAGGACTTTTCTAATGTGGCACAGAGTCAAAGCGAATCAAACATGACCAGGTCTTGATTTGGGTGGCAGGGTTGGGTAATGAACTGTTATGCATCATCAGCTATCCTGTTGTCAGGCAGTGGATCATGATTGTGTCTCTCATACAAGTATTTTCCTTGCCTATACCTTGTCTCCTACCTTACATTGAGCTGTGTGTCTCTGACATTTCTCCACAAGTAGAATTGTCATTATGAAGAGTTATGTGTCATGTGACTCATGATGCATGCCATGTTGACGAAAGAGGCCATATGATTTGCAGCTGATATGTCTGATGTGTACAGGTGACTGATATGTTTTAATTCTTCTCCTTGCTCACAGCATCATCATCTGAATCTGGAGGAGACAGAGGCGCGGACCAGGCGGAGGGACACACCGACAGTGCCACCTGCTGGGAGGTGTCAGAGGGAGGCAGTGGCACAGAGTGGGAGGAGAGTCTACAGGCCGCACGACATGTGACTGACACATCGTACCATGCCGACGAATCCGAGACAGACTCTCAGGAGGGGGGGGGAATATGCAGCAATGGTCACTCATACATCTTTGGCTGCCCTCCCCTCCTCCAGTCCCATCTCCAACCTCCCACTCCTTGGTGTGCCTAGGGTCCGTGCTAGCCCCCGTGTCTCCTTTGTTCCCGGCACCGCAGCCCCTGCCCCTGTGTCCCCTGCTGCCCTCAGTGCTGAGACAGTGGACCTACTCCGGCAGATTGCAGTAGGTCAGGCATCCATGCTGTCTGTCCTCCATGGACATACACAACTGATTACACAGGTGGTGTCGTTCATGGAGGGCATGTCATCAGCCATGTCTGATCTGCGTCGGAGTGTGGCTGCCATTGAATCAACGCTGACGGCAGCTATGTACACCCAGCAGCATCTGTCCCCCCCCCATCCTTCGGAGCCATCCACCTCTGCCTCTCACATACCTACACAGCATACACGCACACGCCACAGGTCAGACACACCCAGCGCACACACACAGCATAAGAAACTCAAAGCTCCACGCACACAGTCTCAAGGGCAAGTAGGCACACCCACAGGGAGAGGGGAGACACCTCACACACACATCCACACACCCAGTAGGACTGACTCACAGCCCTGTACCTCCACCCCCAATGTGTCCCCGGGTTCAGGTGGTAGTTTTTCCGCCCTGGCTGAGGTGTGCAGCCAGGTTTTTGAATCTACTTTCGGCGATGCCCCAACCAGTGTGGATGAATCCACTACACCTGCACCCACTCCACCGGTCCTTCCCTCTCCTGTCCATGCGGTGCCGGAGGATTCCACAGATGGTGCCCCCGTAGTCAGCACAGCTGATTAAACGCCATGTGCAGGCATGTTTGGGTGAGATGACACCCATGGAGGCACAAGCTATTGCTGAGACTCTATTGGACTGGCCATTGGCCTTTAATGAGCGAGGACTCTCATTTGCTTTTCTTTTGTGATTCCGCTGAATAAAGCTAATTTTTTCTTTTCAGATTTGTAGTTTGTGTGATGATGTCTGTGACTGCTGGGTGCCTGGGAGCTGGTGTGATGTTCACATTTAGGTCTACTAAAATGTGTCTATCTCCTGAGGGTAATGAGGTTGACAATGGTATGTTTATGATGTACGAGCTGGGCAGTGGTGGGCACTCTGATGCTGGGCACTCTGATGCTGGGCAGTGGTGGGCACTCTGATGCTGGGCACTCTGATGCTGGGCACTCTGATGCTGGGCAGTGGTGGGCACTCTGATGCTGGGCACTCTGATGCGGGGCAGTGGTGGGCACTCTGATGCTGGGCAGTGGTGGGCACTCTGATGCTGGGCACTCTGATGCTGGGCAGTGGTGGGCACTCTGATGCTGGGCACTCTGATGCGGGGCAGTGGTGGGCACTCTGATGCTGGGCAGTGGTGGGCACTCTGATGCTGGGCAGTGGAGGGCACTCTGATGCTGGGCACTCTGATGCGGGCAGTGGTGGGCACTCTGATGCTGGGCAGTGGTGGGCACTCTGATGCTGGGCACTCTGATGCTGGGCAGTGGTGGGCACTCTGATGCTGGGCAGTGGTGGGCACTCTGATGCTGGGCACTCTGATGCTGGGCAGTGGTGGGCACTCTGATGCTGGGCACTCTGATGCGGGGCAGTGGTGGGCACTCTGATGCTGGGCAGTGGTGGGCACTCTGATGCTGGGCACTCTGATGCTGGGCACTCTGATGCTGGGCAGTGGTGGGCACTCTGATGCTGGGCAGTGGTGGGCACTCTGATGCTGGGCAGTGGTGGGCACTCTGATGCTGGGCACTCTGATGCTGGGCAGTGGTGGGCACTCTGATGCTGGGCAGTGGTAGGCACTCTGATGCTGGGCACTCTGATGCTGGGCAGTGGTGGGCACTCTGATGCTGGGCACTCTGATGCGGGGCAGTGGTGGGCACTCTGATGCTGGGCAGTGGTGGGCACTCTGATGCTGGGCACTCTGATGCTGGGCACTCTGATGCTGGGCAGTGGTGGGCACTCTGATGCTGGGCAGTGGTGGGCACTCTGATGCTGGGCAGTGGTGGGCACTCTGATGCTGGGCACTCTGATGCGGGGCAGTGGTGGGCACTCTGATGCTGGGCAGTGGTGGGCACTCTGATGCTGGGCACTCTGATGCTGGGCAGTGGTGGGCACTCTGATGCTGGGCACTCTGATGCGGGGCAGTGGTGGGCACTCTGATGCTGGGCAGTGGTGGGCACTCTGATGCTGGGCAGTGGTGGGCACTCTGATGCTGGGCACTCTGATGCGGGGCAGTGGTGGGCACTCTGATGCTGGGCAGTGGTGGGCACTCTGATGCTGGGCACTCTGATGCTGGGCAGTGGTGGGCACTCTGATGCTGGGCAGTGGTGGGCACTCTGATGCTGGGCACTCTGATGCTGGGCAGTGGTGGGCACTCTGATGCTGGGCACTCTGATGCGGGGCAGTGGTGGGCACTCTGATGCTGGGCAGTGGTGGGCACTCTGATGCTGGGCACTCTGATGCTGGGCAGTGGTGGGCACTCTGATGCTGGGCAGTGGTGGGCACTCTGATGCTGGGCAGTGGTGGGCACTCTGATGCTGGGCACTCTGATGCTGGGCAGTGGTGGGCACTCTGATGCTGGGCAGTGGTGGGCACTCTGATGCTGGGCACTCTGATGCTGGGCAGTGGTGGGCACTCTGATGCTGGGCACTCTGATGCTGGGCACTCTGATGCTGGGCACTCTGATGCTGGGCAGTGGTGGGCACTCTGATGCTGGGCAGTGGTGGGCACTCTGATGCTGGGCACTCTGATGCTGGGCAGTGGTGGGCACTCTGATGCTGGGCAGTGGTGGGCACTCTGATGCTGGGCACTCTGATGCTGGGCAGTGGTGGGCACTCTGATGCTGGGCAGTGGTGGGCACTCTGATGCTGGGCACTCTGATGCTGGGCAGTGGTGGGCACTCTGATGCTGGGCACTCTGATGCGGGGCAGTGGTGGGCACTCTGATGCTGGGCAGTGGTGGGCACTCTGATGCTGGGCACTCTGATGCTGGGCACTCTGATGCTGGGCAGTGGTGGGCACTCTGATGCTGGGCAGTGGTGGGCACTCTGATGCTGGGCAGTGGTGGGCACTCTGATGCTGGGCACTCTGATGCTGGGCAGTGGTGGGCACTCTGATGCTGGGCAGTGGTGGGCACTCTGATGCTGGGCACTCTGATGCTGGGCAGTGGTGGGCACTCTGATGCTGGGCAGTGGTGGGCACTCTGATGCTGGGCACTCTGATGCTGGGCACTCTGATGCTGGGCAGTGGTGGGCACTCTGATGCTGGGCAGTGGTGGGCACTCTGATGCTGGGCAGTGGTGGGCACTCTGATGCTGGGCACTCTGATGCTGGGCAGTGGTGGGCACTCTGATGCTGGGCAGTGGTGGGCACTCTGATGCTGGGCACTCTGATGCTGGGCACTCTGATGCTGGGCACAGGTTGCCAGGGGGGGGGTCGTCTCAGACACACACTCTCATACTTACACATACAATAACTTGGCAGACGTATGTCCCACACGTCTATTGCACTGGTGTTGTGCGGTGAGCTGGATGAGTACATCGAGCTGGATGACGTACATGCGGCACGTATAACACTGGTGGGGTGCGGTGACGTACCGTACCCCGAAGTCGATGACGTAGGTGCGGTACATCTCCGTATGACACTGGTGTTGTGCGGTGACGTACCGTACCCCGAGCTGGATGACGTACATGCGGCACGTATAACACTGGTGGGGTGCGGTGACGTACCGTACCCCGAAGTCGATGACGTAGGTGCGGTACGTCTCCGTATGACACTGGTGTTGTGCGGTGACGTACCGTACCCCGAGCTGGATGACGTACATGCGGCACGTATAACCCTGGTGGGGTGCGGTGACGTACCGTACCCCGTAGTCGATGACGTAGGTGCGGTACGTCTCCGTATGACACTGGTGTTGTGCGGGAGTGTGTGGTGCAACGTACCCAGACATGACAGTCGTGCAATGGAGATGTGCCCGTATGGCAACACGTACAGGTATGTTGGAGTTCGTTGTACTCACCTTCTGCGCCGTCGTCGGTTTCTATATACGAGGTGGTGGGCGTACAGGATAGGGATGACACGGACGATGGCGTTCATGTCTTGCTTGTCGTGTACCGGGTGCCGGGTTTGCCGGAGTGTGGGTTTACGGTAGTTTAGAGCTCTCGTAGCAAAAGAGCCGTACAGAGTGTGTTCGACACGGATCGTACTTCCTGGGTCGGAAGGCGCGGTCTATTTACGTACGGACGCTGCGTGGTGCGTCAGCCGACTGCAATTCGTATGGATTTTCGATTTGTACGGTGTTTTTTACGAGTCGTACGGAGCCACTATTTATTTGTGATCGTACTTGCTGAATCGTACGGGGACGCCTACGGGTGCGATTCGTACGGGGAAAAACGCTCCGAACTGCAAATCGGAGCGCTTTTTACCGGATCGGAATCGACCCCTAAAAGTTCCGTCCATCATCCAGGTTTCACACGATTTTAGTTTTTGCAAATTGCTATTTGTTGCAAAAAGTAAAATTCTTTTATCATGACTGTGGTTATCATACATTAAGAATTTATCTTCATTGTGTGTAATAGTATATTCAGGATATATTTTAATGTCTTGAAAAGTTTCAGGTGCTGGTGGAGTTGGATCAGAATCTCGTTTTGTTTTAGCAATTAATCTTTTCAAGTTGGGTATTGAAGGTAACTGTCCTGTGACATGTTCTGGCACCTTGCTTAAAACATTTTTCAAAATAGTGGTGCTTGTTTCTTGTGAGCCTGTACTAGCTTCTCTCAATGTCTCTAGTGCTTCTCTTACTTCGACTTCTGTTACATTGGGTGGGTGGTTATGCTCATGTACATTTACAACATTGTTATCAACAGTCTTTGCTCTACCATAGCATGCAGTTGAGTAATATTTACTACATTTCCAGTAAGTTTTATTCCCTTTTATTCTTTCTTGGGTGTAGGTGTAATCCATGTAGCTCAGCATTATTTTCCCTTTTTGAGAAGTAATAAAAGTAGCTCCTGTTGCCATGTCTAAGGTAGATCTGTGAAAACATATATATGTTTTTTTAGTAAAAGTGATAAACATTTCTTGAGATGTGTACGTTAAAAGGAAAAAGTGCAAAAACTTACTTACAATGTTGTTTTCCTGCTAATTTTATGTTTTCTGTTCTTATATGTAGATTTTCACTCTTTAATGTTCTGTAGTTGTGGTAAAGAATAATACAAAAAAATGATTTAGTTTTATAGTTGTTTATTTTTTCTTTCTGATTATTAATAGACACAGTGGGTATACTTACTTAATGTAGTAGAAGATGTTGTTAGTTTAGTTGTAGATTGGTAGATGAAGTTTGTATATTCTGTAAAAGAAAGTTAATTTGTGTTATATATAGTATTAGGATATATTAGTAGGTAATAACATATCAAGTCTTTTGCAACTTTACTTTGCAACTTTTTAAAATTATTTAAAAGCTTTCTAAGTAGACATGGATAAGGCAGTTCATAATTTCATTTAATTATTATCTTGTGGTGGTTGTTGATAGGATGTTGTAGTTATATTTAAACAAATATAAAGACCATGTTTTTAGTTTAGGGAGTTTAGCTACTTTTCGACAGGTTTGTATGATAAATGAAATGGGACTTGACTTACTTGAGTTGTAGTATGCTGTGTTTTGGTCGTTGTAGTAGGTGTGTATTCTCTTCTTTTCAGCAAGGTAACCGTTTTCCTCCAAGTTTGGCCAACAAATGGTAATTTAAGTTAAGTTTGTAATTGTATTTATAGTAGTGAGTTAATTAATGGTTATATTTGATTGGTTCAATTAAATATATTTTAAATTCATTGGCTGACAACATTAGTTTGAATTTGAAAGCCGTTATTTTGTAAAGAGTTAGTAGCATCAATAATTGTTTTCGATTTTTATTACCAAATGTATTATATGTGTTTTATTTTAATGGTAAATATTTATTACAATGTTAAAATTAGTGAAATGTGATTTAAAGTAATCCGATAAGAGTGTATGATAGTGTTTGGTAATGTTTATATTGGTATACTACCTTTACAATGCAACTTTTTCAACGCACTACCATTACAACCAAACTTTTACAATGCAAAAACCATTACAATGCATGTATTTACAAGGCATGTTTTTACAACGTAGGTACCTTTACAACGCATATCATTACAACGTAAGTATTGGTAAGTATATCATTATATTTAAAATGTAATATGTTTGGGGTTTTGTAAGGGATATTTTTTGGGTTCAGGGTCAGTTTTCTGTTTTTGGGTAAAGGGGTATTTTTAGGGTTCAGGGTCAGTTTTCAGTTTTTGGGTAAAGGGGTATTTTTAGGGTTCAGGGTCAGTTTTCAGTTTTTGGGTAAAGGGGAATTTTTAGAGTTCAGAGTCAGTTTTCAGTTTTTGGGTAAAGGGGTATTTTTAGGGTTCAGGGTCAGTTTTCAGTTTTTGGGTAAAGGGGTATTTTTAGGGTTCAGGGTCAGTTTTCAGTTTTTGGGTAAAGGGGTATTTTTAGGGTTCAGGGTCCGTTTAACGTTTTTGGGTAAAGGGGTATTTTTAGGGTTCAGGGTCAGTTTAACGTTTTTGGGTAAAGGGGTATTTTTAGGGTTCAGGGTCAGTTTAACGTTTTTGGGTAAAGGGGTATTTTTAGGGTTCAGGGTCAGTTTTCAGTTTTTGGGTAAAGGGGTATTTTTAGGGTTCAGGGTCAGTTTTCAGTTTTTGGGTAAAGGGGAATTTTTAGAGTTCTGGGTCAGTTTTCAGTTTTTGGGTAAAGGGGTATTTTTAGGGTTCAGGGTCAGTTTTCAGTTTTTGGGAAAAGGGGTATTTTTAGGGTTCAGGGTCAGTTTTCAGTTTTTGGGTAAAGGGGTATTTTTAGGGTTCAGGGTCAGTTTTCAGTTTTTGGGTAGAGGGGTATTTTTAGGGTTCAGGGTCAGTTTTCTGTTTTTGGGTAAAGGGGTATTTTTAGGGTTCAGGGTCAGTTTTCAGTTTTTGGGTAAAGGGGTATTTTTAGGGTTCAGGGTCAGTTTTCAGTTTTTGGGTAAAGGGGAATTTTTAGAGTTCAGGGTCAGTTTTCAGTTTTTGGGTAAAGGGGTATTTTTAGGGTTCAGGGTCAGTTTTCAGTTTTTGGGTAAAGGGGTATTTTTAGGGTTCAGGGTCAGTTTTCAGTTTTTGGGTAAAGGGGTATTTTTAGGGTTCAGGGTCAGTTTTCAGTTTTTGGGTAGAGGGGTATTTTTAGGGTTCAGGGTCAGTTTTCTGTTTTTGGGTAAAGGGGTATTTTTAGGGTTCAGGGTCAGTTTTTACTTTTTGGGTAAAGGGGTATTTTAAGGGGTCAGGGTCAGTTTTTAGTTTTTGGGTAAAGGGGTATTTTTAGGGTTCAGGCTCAGTTTTGTGTTTTTGGGGTACAGGGGTACAGGGTAAAAAAAGAAAAATTAATATATTAATTAAATAAATTAAATGAAATTAAATTAAATTAAATTAAATTTAATTAAAATCTATTCATTTTAATTAATTTATATTAAAAAAAATTATTATATATTTACTAATACTTACGTTGTAATGGTATGCGTTGTAAAGGTACCTGTGTTGTAAAAACATGCGTTGTAAATACATGCGTTGTAATGGTTTTTGCGTTGTAAAAATTTCGTTGTAAAGGTATGCGTTGTAAAAGTATGCGTTGTAACGTCATACATACTTTATATTACTAATGTATTTTTTCTTATTATATATAAATAAATAATACATATTGTATATACATATATGTTAGAAAAGCTTTTTTTGATTTTAAATAACTATGAAAAAGTGAATAACAGAAAGGTAATGTGTATATAAGGTTATAAAGAAAATGACGATATTTTTTTTATATTAATATAAGTAGAAAGGTAGTCGATATTAGTGTTGTCGATATTAGTGTAGAAGGTAATGTTATTTGAAATATTGTCGATAATGTATTAGTCGATATTTATGTAGTCGATATAATTGTTAACGATATTAGAGTAGTCGATAAAAAAATATCGATATTTGTGTAAATCCTTGTTTAAGTATATGGTGACGATTTTTTTGTAGACGATGTATTTGTGGCGATATTTTTGTAGGTCGATGTTTTAGTAATCGATATTTCATCATGGAACCCTCCTGATGTACCCCCTCCTGAAAATGTATGTGTGCACATGTGGCGCACACACATGTATGTGTGCCACATGTCACTTTGAAAAATAAATTTGTCAAAGAATACGCAAATTACCATCAGCTTGAAGTTGATGGTAATTAGCATTTCCTAAATCCACTGTTTGCATTTAGGAAAGGCTTGTTGAATCACCTTTAGGAAATCGCAAATTGCTATTCCCTAAATACATTTGCAATTTAGGTAATCACAAAAAATAAGCGAATGGAAATGGGTTCATGCATCAGAAAAGGTCTTTTTCCATTAGCTAACGGGACGATTCTGCAAATCTGCTCGTTTGCGACCAGAAAAAATGTTGATGCATGTGGTCCAAAAAGAGGAGTCGAGATGCAATATATCAAACATCGGGCTCCCAATATTGTTCTCATCCAAAGAGACCGACATGATGGGCAACACATATCAAGCACTGGATAGATGGGCATATAGAATGGCAATTCATGCAGGGTACACTAATTGACTCCCGTTAACTATCCAACAAACTTGGTCAGATGCACATGGACAATATGCAGCCTTCACGGGGGGTTGGGAGGGAGTAACAATCAATGTGTGCTCAATTTATGTCTCGCCACGCCTCCATGACTTACTACTGCCTGACCTAAGCACCCTATTGTTTCAAATACCGGAAGGTAAAGTGCTGATTGGGGGAGACTTTAACTTGGTGCTGTGTGAGGAGTAAGACCATTGGCCTTGAAGGCTTGCGAGATGCTCCAGCTGCCTATTACTGGATTTTCTTACCACCCTCGATCCAACATGATATCTGGGGCGCTTACAATCCCAGGCTGCGGCACTACACTTTTCACTTGGGGCACATGGCAGGCTCTCCCAGATTGACCACCTTTTCACCCTCAATCATCAACTTCATCATTATTCGTATTGGCCAGCACCTGGCCAGAGGCATTGCAGATCCCTCCCCGAGTTATTTAAATCCAAAATTGTTACAGAAGAAGGCAAAAATAGTCAGTTCAATTCAAAATGTCAATAAATTCAGAAAATGCTAAATAATGGGAACTAGCATACAGCTGAGTTTCTATTCTAATTCAGTAGCTACAACCAGATATGGCCTAGCACAAGGCCAAATACAGAACTAGCAAGAGATCTTAAATTAATTTTGTCACTGAAGAGGTCCAGGAAAAGTCCCTAAAAATCTCGAAATATTTAGTTAGTGTTTTATAGAGCACGAACGTGACCTGTTAGGGTATCAGAGCGCTTTACAGGGATAACATGTTGTATACAAGTATGAAATAGTCACAAAAAAAACATAAGTAGGGGTGGAAGGAAGTGAAACATTTGGGGATTAACAGGGTGTATACAATGTTCAGATCATAATTCAGAGAAATCCAGCAATTACATTTCTGGGTGAATAAGGTCAGTACAAGATGGATAGCAGCCAGTCAGTACAAACTCTAGCAGCAACAAAAATAAGCAAAGCCACTGAGCGGTGTGTGCAATGCATATTCAGATTGCTCTCTAGGATTCTTATGAGAGATTTGGTAAATTCCACTATGGTCGTTGTGCAGTTTAGTGCTGTGATCAAATTGCTCCATTCCCGGATGTCAGTGTTACATTGTTGGGGGAGATTAGAAGGAACACCGTTTTTTGTGCATTTAGTTTGAGTCGATTGCAGGCGAGCCATTGAATAGTCAGCTTTAGAGTTTATCTCTTCTAGAGATGAGATTTTGATGTAGATCTGGGTATCATCGGCATACATGTGGGAGGAGATGTTGGCGGTACGTAGTAATTCAGCTAACGGTTCAAGGTAGAGATTGAAGAGTGTTGAGGAAAGAGACTCTGATCATTATTGGGGAAGGAGCAGATAGAATACAGTTGACTTTGAATCTCTGGGTGCGGTTCCGGAGGAAGGATCTAAACCCTTCGAGATCGGTTCCCCTTACTCCCATCCTGAATTTGAGGGGTTCAAGTAGTTGCTCATGGTTGACTGTGTCAAATGCTGAGGAAAAATCCGGTACACTTGGGAGACATGTTTTGCCTTATTTTCCCTTTTTTTTCACGGAGATTTATATAGCACAAACTTGACCCGGCATCGGGCATCAGAGCCCTACGCATAGCACCAGTTGAGTTACATGAGGACACATTCATTTTTGTTAGGCATAGGAAGATTAAGTGATTTGCCCAGAATCACAGGCTGTTTAGCGTCGTTGCAGAGACTCAAATCAGGTTCCCCAGATTCAAGGTCGACCACCCAAGCCTTGGTCAAGGGCTTGAACAGCATCATCCACAATATGGAGATTAGTAGTTTCTGTGCTTTGCTCAGGCCTGAACCCAGATTGGAATTCCTCAAGCAGATTAAAGTTGGTGATATGTTGGCTCAGTTGAAGTTGCACACATTTCTCCAGAGCTTTCGCTAGAAGTGGGATATTGGATATTGGTCTGAAATTGTCTGGTGCAGCAGGATTCAAGGTGTTTTTTTTAAGATGGGGACAACTTGACCGGATTTTAGAGAGTCGGGTATGCCCTTGTAGTAGGGAACCATTGATTATTGTAGTCCAAATGGAAATGATAAATTGGGAGGTGGCAGACAGGCAGCTGGAGGGGGGGTGGGTCATTAAAGTGTTTATTCGGATTTAAGGTGGATAGAATTTTCAAGATGGAATGGTCGTCATATAACTTGAAGTTGGACCAGTGCGCTTGGTTCTTGGGTGTTGTCTGGGGGGGAGAGAGATGGGACCCTGCAGGAAGAGGTCGGATGTTGGTGGTGGAATTAAGTTATTTTCCTAGGAATGTCATTTTGGCTGTAAACAAGGAGGAGAACTCCACACACGTTAAGTACTGCTCTTCTTCATAGAGCAGGGGCGTTGCTTCAGAGTGAGGGGGGCTGGGGTGTTACACCGTCCTAACAATGGCATAATCAAATAAACAGTTGGGTACAGGGGCTTTCAGCCTGGTATGGTGAGATGTGTGTCGGATGTCACTTGGAATTTTTACATACACAAACACAGACGAAAGTACCCACACTCTTGTCTCTGTTCTGCAGATCTTAAACTATGTTGGGTATTTTACAAGATAATGAGTTTTAAGTACCCTTATTTAAAAAAAGAATGAGTTTTATGTACCCCTAAGAATCCCCCTCCTCTCCCTTTCCACTACCCCTTAAGCCCCCAACATGTCTTGCTTCTCATATCATTTATTTTAACATGATATGCTAGCGTGATTGTTGTAATATCAGGAGCTCAACCCCATCCAGATGTACTGGAGAAGTTACGCCCCTGAAGTAAAGGGAAAAACTCAGGCAAACATCCCAAAAACAGCACCTCATATGATTTTTCAAATAGAGAAATTACGATGTCAACATGGTGTGAAACAAATGATAATCACAATATCCAATGGTAAAAGAGAAAATTCATCACATGGAAAATGAATTTTGCTCTGGTAGTAATGCATAATTCTGTATCTTGCAGCAGAACAGAAAACAAAGGCACATTTAAAATTAAATATACAAAGTCCATTAGCCAAAAATTTCTTGTCAAGATGCAGTCAAACTCTTCTACTTCTTCCAGAACATCAGGCACACAAAGGAAATTACATTTTAAAAATACAACAAAAACACGACTGCAAAACAACTTGAATTATTAATTGTTTTCAAAATCCTGAAGGAAACATTTTCAACTGTTGGTGCATCGGCATAGAAATGATAAATCCTGTGTTGTTTTTAAAATGTGAAAAGTACAACAAATGGAAGTGCATTTTGAGGCCTAGTCATGTCAACTTTAAAAGATTTGTCATGTTAAATACAGCTTACTTATATATTTATAAACTATTCATGTTGTCTAAATCCATTTTTGTTCATTCTAAATTCTCTTTGACACCAGCTGACCCCTGCACACCCACATGAGTGCAATGAGGGGGTAGATTGCCATGTATCCTTCTTGTTCTTGTCTTAGACTGAAACTAGGACCTTGATAAGCGTGGCTCAAATCCACCCGAGTGACTTACCGCACTCACCTATAATTACCAAGTAATAAGTCAGCCAGACAGTGGAGAAGAATAAGCAAAGTATTTTATTAGGCCACAAACTCCCATATGAGAGGGCCCTGTCCGACCTCACCCCTAGGAGTGCGCCGAGAGGACTGACTCATCTCATCACAGCAATACATTATAACATGGTACAGCAACGTAAAACACGCCCATACTGGAAAAGTACTGGACCCCGGAGAGGGCGAACAATGGCCTCATACAAGAGGCATCTGCACCTGCAATAGCAACATTTGGTTATATCTGCCCAAGGAGCGGGCCTCAGCACCTCCAGCGCATGAGAACATTACTGATTAAAGTTTCTGTTATTAGTTTCGATCACAGTTAGCTAAGAAACGAGAACTGCTGCGTTCAGGGTTTTTTTTCTATTCCTACGGGAGGGGAAGTGAGCGAGTGCGACTCGCACGCAGAGAGAAGCAACCCAAAATGGTGGCACACAGGCTAAGCTAAGAAAACTGAATAACATCACACGCATAAATGATGAATGAAATAGAGAGTATAAACGTAAATGCATAAATGAATACATCATTAGTTAGACACATTATGCTAACTCATAAATGTATATGTAAGTGGGTGGGGCATCGGAAAATGAAACCTATCAGACCCTCCTTTTAGCATTATGTGGCTAACAGGGGCGTAGCCTTTATTAGCTAAAAGATAAAGTCTTTACACATCATGCTAGGGGCGGGTAAAGCATATCAATCAAAAACATCAGCATCAATAAGCATCAACCAGTGAACATCATTAAGCTCCATGTCATTAGAAACAGGATATTGGCGGGTCGGTCTTTTAGTATTTTGCAAATTACTGGCACACATGGAGCAACAAGGGGGAAGGCAATAAACACATAAGCAACAAGTCAGCAAAATCCCCACTACTCCTACAATGCCCATCAAAATCTTCCAGCCCCAAGAGGAGAAAACATCCCACAGCCAATTCTGTAGTGACCAAGTACCAGTGTCCTGATGGAGTTCAGTCGCTAATCTATGAAGTTTCTGTACAGCTAAGTTAACAGTGGGGGCCGAGTCAGGAATGTACACACAGCAAGACGTCCCGATGACGCGACAGGCTCCACCCCTATCAGCAAGGATGACGTCAAGCACCATCCTATTCTGGATCGTAAATAATCTCATAGCCTGCATCTCAACGGACATATTAGCTGCTATGTCAGCCTCAGTATCCACTACCTTTTCCATCACCCTTGACAGTCTCCGAATAGCCCTACTATTAAATATGGGACCCCAGAATGGCAGTAAACCCTTAGAGAAATCTGTC
Organism: Lissotriton helveticus; assembly: GCF_964261635.1. Taxonomy (NCBI): domain Eukaryota; kingdom Metazoa; phylum Chordata; class Amphibia; order Caudata; family Salamandridae; genus Lissotriton; species Lissotriton helveticus. The sequence continues at coordinate 398,224,893 of NC_136063.1, forward strand.
CATTGCTGTAAAGAAGTATCAGTCTAATCTACGTCCTCAACTTGGAGTGCCCTCCTTTTACGCTGTCCCGGCATTATAGCGAACCGACGATGAGTCTTATGATAGTCTGAGGGTGCTACATAGACAGGAGGAAGCAGATAAGCCAGATAACAGACTCCACCCCAACCCTCAGGCAACCACAGGTATCCATTTTCTCCACAAACAAAGTAAATATTCGGGGGAGTAACCAATGAAGGACTAAGAGGCAAACGAATCGAGGGAGTCACATTGCAAGAACTGTCCCCAACCTTTACAGGGCCCCATCCCCGGATACAGAAGAATGGTGAGGGCCCAACAACTGCCAGGGGCACCAAAGAATGACTACTATCGTTTGTCACAAGAGGGTGTCTATAAGCCAGAGAAGAGTTCAACTGTAGGAAACTCTCCCTTACTTTGTCAGTGTCGTTACGAGTCACAAATCGTCCCACTTTCTCCGAGCATATTTCCAGAAATTTCTGATCGAAACGTCCGTCAGTTAACAATTGTCCAAGAGAAGAGGTGGGCATAAGACGTACTCGCATTGTCAAAGTAGATCCCTTACTAGGTAATCGAGGATCTAGAAAATCAGGTTGTTGAAAGAATGTCACCATACCAATTAGAGTGTACCATCCCACACAACTATTCACAGGAGTCAAAGGGAGTGCCAACAACCTATCCTTTTTTATAGGCAGCAGAAGGTAGCAACCCACAAACCCAACAATCTGTCACATTATACACAGCATGAGCATGATGTAAAGTCTTGATAAAAACATTATCACGGTAACCTTTTCGCAAGCATTGTTCGCCATAATCAACAGTAACCATATGGTGTTCGGGAAGGGCAGAAGGGGTAGGAATAAACGTGTGAACAGGATAGGCTTCATCTAGGAAGAACAGTATTCCAAGAACTATTAGAAATACAATGATGAGTATCACAATGGCCACAATCTTCCCCTACCTTGACAGAGCAAGCCATGGAGAGTCGGGTTCTGATCTTCGAGGAGCTGCAAAAGGCTGCTCCTCCTCTGGGATAGGACTGCCGAAGGGGTACATGTTCCCTAACTAAGAGTCCAAAACTAAACTAAAAAGGTAATCAAACAGTCACAGTCACTCCGAAACCGGCCAGGGGGGTTCTTCACCCTCAAAAGGGATCTTCTCCCTGTGTCCGTTAAAGCCTCACAAGCAGGCTTCTATTGTTCGTTCCCTAATCCCACGACGGAGTCGCACAGCTTTTGCAACTCAGGAGCACTTAATCCGGGCCCAGGCGCAGTCCTAGTGTCCCACCTGACAATGTCTTGACAGTGCACCAGGGCTCTTACTAGCAGTCCATCCATAACATTTAACTATTCTTCAGCACAGTTCTCTTCTAAGTCCCTAACTCAGCCCTTCTTCCAGTGCTCAGTTCTCCTTCCTTCCTTTCCTGGGCCGCATATTATAATGAGTGCTTCCTCGCACCTCTGGATCTGTGAACAGAATGGGGGGCTCAATGGCAGGGAACTTATCCGCTGATGTTTGCTCAGTGTGATCAGGAGAGGCCTCACCACGTGCAATCAGAGCCGGCCTTTCCTCTCTTTGATCCGGCTCCTCACCCCTCAACAAAGCATCCGAGAAGGGTATGTACCGAGGAACTGCTTCACATTCGTGATCAGCGACGCCGTTTCTCACCCATTCGTCATATGGCAGTGGCTGTGGGACACGCTTCACATGCGACGCATGTATCCACGCCTTGCGGCCCTGTATCCGGAGTGCGGTACGTGTTGTGAGAAGGACTTGCCTCGGCTCCGACCACCTTGGATCCAAGCAGGACTTCCGCTGGTACTTCTTGACGACAACCCAGTCCCCGGGTTGTATAGTGTGTCCTTTCCCCTCTGGCAACGGCTTCAGAGTGTCTGCTACCTGCTGATGAACAGAACGAAGATCTTTAGTCAAAGCATACAGGTAATCTATCAACAAAGGGTATTCTATTTCTGAGAAACATTTAGGTCTAGGGAAACCCCACACGTTGGCCGGGCGGCCAAAAATGACCTCGTGGGGTGAGACACCTGTCTTGGAATTGACTGTCACTCTAGTGGAAAGCAAAGCCAGGGGAAGTGCGTCTGGCCAACGTAACCCTGTACTCTCTTGTATCTTGGCCATCTTTAACTTCAAGGTCCCATTGAACCTCTCTACCAAACCCGCAGCCTGGGGGTGTCATGCTGCATTAAATTTTTGTGATATTTGTAGTCCCTTACACATCTGTTTAATTAATTCAGCATTAAAAGATGTACCATTATCGCTCCAGATCACCCGGGGCAATCCGAAGCGGGAGAAATACTCCTTTATCAACATCTTAGCTGTTGAAATAGCCGAACAATCCTTAGTTGGGAAAACCTCCACCCACCTACTAAAGGAGCATACCACCACCAGGACGTACTTAAGGTTATTTACTCTCTCCATTTCAATGTAATCCATTTGGATCACTTCAAAGGGAAAAGAAGGAGGAGCAAAATTGCCAACCGGAACAGGTGACCCCTTCCCAGGATTATGTCTTAAACAAACCATGCACTGCTGCACTAAATGGGTTGCCACCTTGGAAATGTTCTTATTACTCCACACTGGGTCTAGTAATTTACATATTCCTTTCACACTAATATGAGCTGGTCCATGAGCCATTGTCACCACTGGGAGAACATATGCGTCCGGGAGTAACCATCGTCTTTTGTCTGACACATCCGTCCAACACTCATCCGAGTCCAACTGCCCCCCACCACCCTTCCATGTCCTCAACTCATCCTCAGTCGCTTTTTTTTGTATGTTTCGCACACTTTGCACAGTATTCATAAACATGTCAACGTCCGGTACCCACCTAGCTGGTCCTGCCACAAACATTCATGGGAGTTTTGTCCTAGCTGTCTCCTTAGCTGTCTGATCTGCAAATGCATTGCCCGTCCTACATCATCCACCACCGCTTTGTGTGCACTACATTTGATCACAGCCAGTCGTTTGGGAAGCGTCAATGCTGTCAATAGTCGTAATATAAACTGACCTTTCTGAATCCTTTGTCCGTGTGATGTCAAAACCCCTCTTTCTGCCCACAGTCGCCCATAACTATGAGCCACGCCGCAGGCGTATTGGCTGTCAGTGTAAATATTCACATCCAGTCCTTTACTCAATTCACACGCTCGCATCAACGCTATTATTTCTGCAGCTTGGGCTGAGTGGTACGGGACCCTAGAAGTCTCCACCACTATTTTCAATGTTGTGACTGCATATGCTGCAGTTGAGGTACCATCCGCAAGTTTAAAACAGAAACCATCAACATACAGCTCCCCGTCGGGATCATCTAGGGGGGTGTCCGTTAAATCTATCCTTCCCTTCGATTCCTCCTCAGTCCAAAACAAACAATCATGGACTTCATTGTCCTTTTCATTTGAAGGGATGGGTAGCAACGTAGCCGGGTTCAAAGTGGCAAATTTTTTAATTGTAACATGGGGTGCAAATAATGTCATCTCATAACCAGTAAGACGAGCACTTGTTAAATGCTGCGTCTGCGTCCTGTTCAATGAAATGTCCACAGCATGCAGTACCATCACTGTGAGGTCAGAACCCAGCACGAGCCCCGCCGATTGTCTAATTGAAACCGCAGCAGCCGCTGTAGCCCTTAGACAGCTCGGCAACGCTCTCGCCACATTGTCAAGCATAGCAGAAAAATAAGCACAAGGTCTCTGTTTCCCTCCAAAACATTGAGTTAGGACAGACAACGCGCACCCTTCCGCCTCATGTACATAAAGCACAAAAGGCTTCTGGTAATCAGGAGTTCTCAAAACAGGTGCAGAACACAAAGCAGTTTTTAGTAACTCAAAAGCTTCCTGACATGCTGGAGTCCAGGGTAGGGGTTCGCGCACCTCCTTAGTAGTCAGATACAGAATGGGTTTGGTTAATAAGGCATAATTAGGTATCCACTGGCGACAATACAAGGTTATGCCCAAAAACGCGCGCACCTCTCGCTGCGTGTTAGGTACAGCCATGTTAGTTATCGCCTTGATGCGCTCCGGTGTCAACCTCCTCCCCTCCTTCGATAGGAGATGACCTAAGTAGGTAACCTCCTGTCGACAGTATTGAAATTTAGGAAGGGACACTTTGTGTCCCTTTCGAGCCAAATGGTGCAACAATTTAACTGTGGCATCTCGACACCCATCTTCGGTGTCAGATGCTATGAGAATATCATCGACATATTGCAATAAAATATTGCCCTTGGGGAGTTCCAAATCATCCAATTGTTCCTTCAAAGCCTGACTATAAATGCTGGGGCTCTCTGTGTAGCCCTGGGGAATTATACAAAATCTGAAGCTACGGCCAGCCAATGAGAATCCGAAGAGATGCCGGCTATCAGGATGTACCAAGTTACTAAAGAAAGCATTTTTCAAATCCAAAACAGAGAAATATTTCGCAGTGGGAGGGATCATTGTCAAAATCGTCGTAATGTCAGAGACCACCGGATATTGGGGTTCAACCACCTTATTAATGTGGCGTAAATCAATCACGAAACGATAAACATCAGGTGCACCATCACCTGCATCAGCATAGGGTCTTTTAAGAATCGGGAGAATGGGGCTATTACAAATGTTAGAGGCCGTCTCCTCCACTACACCTGACCGTATCAAATCCTGTATTATTCATAGCAAAGCCGTTTCACCTTCCCTAGATATTTTATACTGCGGTATTCGGGGCAATCGGGCTCCCACCTTAACCTTGATGGACACTGGGGCAATATCCATCTTCCCACATCAGTATCACCACTGGCCCACAAAGTCTCTGGAATCCCCGCAAACTCAGCCGGAAGAGGCTTGTCTTTTGAGAAACACTGTTGCGCACGCGCGACCGTAGGACCCAAAGTGACGTACACACCGTCCGGAGAACAGTAAATGGTGGCATTCAATCTCTTCAACAAATCCAAACCCAGCAAATTCTCGCCACAATGCGAAGTCAAAAGGAAAGGAGAGTCAACAGTGAAAGGACCAATCGTAAGTGTTAGAGGCTTAGAAATGGGGCTAATTACTGGAGTACCTGAGAACCCTACGGAAACATTATTCCTGCCAGACAGAGCCGCCCCTGGGACCTGAGAACATGCCACCGAGCTTTTCATAGCACCCGTATCCACCAAAAATGTCCGAGGAGACCCCAACAAATCCGCAGTCACATAGGGTCCTCGTTGATCAACATCCACAGAAACTGGTCACATGCTCTGTCCTACGCTGTCCTAGTTATGGGAGAACCCAGTCACGTCATCCAATGCATATGCATCGTTGTAGTACTGTCTGTCTCTGCCATGGTCACCCTCAGTTTGAAAATGTTGTCGGTCCCTCTCTTCGTCAAAGCAATTTCTCCCTGGTCGCCTTCCTTCATCAAACTGTCTGTCATCCCTACGAAATTCACCACGACCTCTACCTCTGCCTGGTCCAATATTGGATCGAAGCTCCGGACAATCTCTCAACCAGTGCCCCTCCTTTTTGCAGTTTGCACACTGATTCAGCCCCAGATGCTCTCTCTTCTCTCCCCTTCCATAACTACTTCCACCTCGACCCGCTACCATAGGAGGGGCTCCACGTCCCCGACCCTTTGACACCTGCTGCAGCAGCACCCTTGTCTTCAAGTCTTTTGCTTTCTTCTCCTGTCTGTCTTTGTTCTCGTTATCCCTATGTTCATAATACTGAGCTATACTCAGAATACCAGAGGGGGTGGACGTCGTCCACGTACTCTCCGATGCCTGTAGTCTTGCCGATATTTCTGGCAACAAATTTGTTACAAACTTATTAACGAAAAGTCGCAAGCCCCCATCCTGAGAGAGATCCTGCCCACTGAAATCCATAAATGCTTCCTCGAAACGGGTGAAGAAATCCGAGACTGCTTCGTCTTTCTTTTGTCTACATGCAGTCAACTTATCCCAATCCACCTTCTTTGGAGGAATAAGAGAGTGCATACATTTTATTATTTGCCCCGGTAATGCTAATATCTTAGGTTTCGGTTTTTCCCCTGGCTTTCGTTCCTCATCCCAGTCCTTACATTCCTCCCAAGTACCTCCCAATTCCTCCGCATGATCCGTACCTTTCACCTGCCTCCACACATCCACCGGAACTAATAGTCCAAAGAACAATTCTATGTCAGCTAAAGTCATAACCGTCGAGGAAGCTGCTTCCGTCAATTCCTTTTAATAAGCAGTCGGGTTTTTTCTAGAGTCAGGCAACTGCACCTTCAGCGCCAACACCTCACTCCGTCTCCAAGCCGTGTATACCCACTGTTCCTGGAAACGAGCCTCTACACAAGCTCTGGTCACATTATTAGTTACTGGGTCTACCACTTCAGGCACTTCAGGATGGAAAATAGGGTGAACTTCGCGCATTGGATGCACTCCAGAAAAAGAGGGCCCTCCTGCTGACGGCAATTCATTTCTATATTTCAGCAAAATCAGCACACTCTGTACCACGTCCCTCACACTATTATGAGCCCTATAGGCTCTGTCCTTAATGTCATAAAGAACCCGTTCCACCATAACCCTGTTCCCACAACGCTATCAGCGTTGTTGACATATGCCATAAAGCATGCTGCTGCATCAGAGGCTCATAATCCTTCATTGTGGACCAGATGTCTTCCAGTGTATAAATAGGACTCCTAGCCCACTGACAAGCCTGATTAGCCACTATCGTTTTTTCATCTAACCCGACAGTAGAACGTGTAAGCAATTTACGTACTTGGGAAAATAGCCCGCCTCCAGCACCTCGAGTCGGGGTCGTCAACTCACCTTGGGGGGTGGCGCTAGCAGAAACAGTGGGAATTGCAGAGGAGATCACAGAGGGGGCAGGTGAGCTCGCCGCAAAGAGAGAAACCAAGGGCGCATTCAAAGAAGAGGTATCAGAAGACAATGCTTGTTCCACATCTCTCAACAAAGTAGGGGCCGAAACAGAGGAAGTGGGAGTGCCGGACGTTTGTGAAACTGAAACCACCGCTGGGGAAGCAAAACCTGGCAACATGGGGTACAATGACTGCGGAGCATACGGGGGAGGGGGCCGGGCATCTAAAATGTCCTCTATCACATCTCGTTCTTCCTCTCTTACTACATAGCTTTTTTCCGTCTGTAACCTATGAAGTCTGTCTGCACGCTCAATCTGTTTCTCATTCTCTTTCTTAGTATGTTCTCTTGCCTTTTGTGCCATCATCTGCGCTGATCTCTTCTGAGCCACCTTCTCCTCTCTCATCTGTCGTTCCCTCACTTCTTTCTGCCACATCCTCAAGGAATCGAACATACTCTGGCGACTACACTTAGCAAATAATCTGTCCTGTAAATAATCTAGTTTTGCCACATCGAAGGAACCAGTCAACGGCCATTGCAAATCTACGTTACCCTTTGTATACTTGTGCCACAAAGTGTTGAAGTCAATCCCTGTTTAACATACATCTTGAAATTAGGTGAGCCCTCCACTGGGGCAGGTTGGCTCTCAGCCAATCTAGTGTCCGAGGCGCCGCAGCAGCACCTGAGGCACCGTAGCTTACTGAAACACGGCATCTTCACCCACTCAATCACACACCAACACGAAATTCACATTCACCCCCTCACCAACACCCAGACCGCACAATCACTACTAAACACACACACATATATTCGCTCTTCCTATGCATCAAATCCCTGCCAAACACGTGTTACCAAAATGGGACAAGGCCCGTCGACCAAGTCCTGGGGAACCTGAACCCTACCGCAGACCGAACAGTACACTCGCTGTTCTGAGGTTGGGGAACACATCCGCCACCCGGGCGGCACTACAGATCGCTGCGCACTTTACCACGGGAGACCCGGGACCCACTCTCAACGAACCACACACGCTAGGGGTTCGGGTTAGTCCCTGAACCCACCCGCAATGAGCCACGCCTCGACCGCAGTACCATCCGGTCGGATGACCACAAACAAACGTCCCCCCAACCTCCGCCAAGTCTGTCAGAGCACCACTCGCACTCTGAGTTCCCCGGAGCACACTAGCCCCAGGAGCACACAGGCTCCTCCAACCACTAGAGACACACCGGTCTCGGAGACACACCGGTCTCTTGGAGCATCTCAGCTCCCTCAATCAACAGTCAGACCACTCACCTTCTATACGCGGTACCGACCTCTACCGTTCTCCACCACCGGCTGCTGGGACCAACGCGGTCAGCTCCAAAGTTCCGCCTTCCGAACCCCGGCGTAAGATCATGGACCGGGACCTCTCCCGATCAGCAGGGTGGGGCAGCGCTGCGTGAACCAAGCTCGGCATCAAAGTGGGTACCCGGACCCACCGTGCCGACCAGAGGGTCCCCGGCCTTCTGCTACCCACTTACGGGTGAGAAAGATCCTTATCGCTGGTTACCTGTTCGGGCGCCATCTGATAAGCGTGGCTCAAATCCACCCGAGTGACTTACCGCACTCACCTATAATTACCAAGTAATAAGGCAGCCGGACAGTGGAGAAGAATAAGCAAAGTATTTTATTAGGCCACAAACTCCCATATGAGAGGGCCCTGTCCGACCTCACCCCTAGGAGTGCGCCGAGAGGACTGACTCATCTCATCACAGCAATACATTATAACATGGTACAGCAGCGTAAAACACGCCCATACTGGAAAAGTACTGGACCCCGGAGAGGGCGAACAATGGCCTCATACAAGAGGCATCTGCACCTGCAATAGCAACATTTGGTTATCTCTGCCCAAGGCCACGGAGCCGGGCCTCAGTACCTCCAGCGCATGAGAACATTACTGATTAGAGTTTCTGTTATTAATTTCGATCACAGTTAGCTAAGAAACGAGAACTGCTGCGTTCAGGGTTTTTTTCCTATTCCTACGGGAGGGGAAGTGAGCGAGTGCGACTCGCACACAGAGAAGCGCAACCCAAAATGGTGGCACATAGGCTAAGCTAAGAAAACTGAATAACATCACACGCATAAATGAAGAATGAAATAGAGAGTATAAACGTAAATGCATAAATGAATACATCATTAGTTAGATACATTATGCTAACTCATAAATGCATATGTAAGTGGGCGGGGCATCGGAAAATCAAACCTATCAACCTGGAATATTGGATCCCTAGCTAATGTAAAGCCAGGTGGCCTTCTGTGCCCTACACAAAATTGTATGCCTAGCACACAGTGCTGTCATGAGCAATGGAAGGTTGGTACTAATCTGTGTTGTGTGGCATTTCATGGGTTGACCCTTGCATTTGAGTGTATGAGCAGCATATTCAAGTGTATTTGCTCCTTGAACTATCTCTAGCTTTTTCGTAGCTTAAGGCCATAATCAGAGTCTGTTCAGTGTGGGGCACAGAGGGGAATGTAGGGCCATATGTATCAAAAAGTCAATTTGCGATTCTCAAGTAGAGATTTTTTGCGAATCGCTATTTGAGAATCGCAAAATGCTATGTATGTAGGATTTGCAATAAATTGTGCAAATCCTACATATTCCTTAATTGCGAATCTCAAATTGCGATTCGCAATTAAGGAATACCTCCCCATTCATTTAGAGGCCCATAGGAATGAATGGGAAGACATTCTCAATTGGCGATTAGCAATTAGCGAATCGCAAATTGAAAATACAATTTCAAGGGTGCAAGGATGTCCAAAGGACACCCTGTTGCACCCGTGAAATAGGCATGGGTGCACATGTGGCACACATACATGCCCTAAAGGAATGTATGTGCGTCACATGGCACTTTGAAAAATGCAAAAAAGTGCATTTTTTAAAGAAATCGCAAATTACCATCAACTTGAAGTTGGTGGTAATTTGCGATTCCTTAAGGCTAAATTGCACTTTTTTTGTGCTTCTTACATTGCATTTAAGGAATCGCAAAATAAGGAATCGCAAATTTTGTGTCATTCCTTAAATTGGCACGCAGATTTGCTTCATACATACCATTTAGCAAAAATGCGATCACAAACGCCGAAATTCTGCGAATTTCGGCATTTGCGAACGCATTTGTGCTTGATACATATGGTCCTAAGTGTCTCCGTGGTCTGTTGTGTTTCCTCTATGTGCATGCACATTGAGATGAGCATTGGTTGCTCATTCACCATCTTTCATTTTCTCTTTTTTTTTGTTTTTTGCCTTCCCAGAAAGCACGTTTTCAAGGTAAGTTGTTTTGGGTATGTATTGAGCTTCTGAATTTAATCTTAATGCTGATTTGGAGCTATGATTATGGGCACCCATAATAGAAGGAATCAGTCTGGGGAGGAGTCCTCCTCTGTCTGTAGATTACCCTCTCCTAAATAGCATGCATTGAGGTCGGGTGTTCTCTAATAGTATTACAGACTCTGTCTGCTTTGCAGTTGCCTGTCCCTCCTGCACCTGACCTGAGACATAGAGGGATCTTTACTCTGATGTATCTCCTTCTGAAAGGGAAGAGATGGAATTCCCTACTTTTGACCTGAGAGGGAAATACATTGTCAGGGAGATTTTTCCTGAAATTCTGTCATGAATTCATGAAAATAAGGTGTTTCTTTTGAAGAGTTGCCTAGTACTCCTTCTGAACCAGTATTTAAAAAAATGTCAGCGGTCTTCTTCCTTGGGTCTCTTAGTGAATGGAGGGATTGAGACTGGGTTAATGTGCCATGGTTTATGTCAAGGCTGCATTCTATTGCCAGGATGAATGCAATTATTCAGTCAGTTTCAGTGGTCTCTCTGGCGGCTTGCTTGGTCGGACATACTTCGCTAACTGAGGAACCCACTTCGAAGGACAGATAATAAGATTTACTCCACATTTAAGAAAGGGTATGCTGAGTCTCATATAGCCATCAGAACTGATGCAAGTCAGTCTCTTATCTCTGTCTTTAAATACATTTTTAAGTCTATACAGAAAGGCTCAGAAAGTTCTACCTTGTTGGAAGGGGCCCTTATTGTAGGAACATTGGGCCAGATGTACGATCATTCAGTTTAGTGAGTTGCAAATTGCGCAGAATTGCGTCCCACAATTTGCGACTCGCTAAACTGAATCAACAACAGTGTCTCAGAAACTGTTTGCAATTCTCAATGTTGCAAATTGCATGCTTCATCAATATTCATGATGCAAGAGCAATTTGAGACCCCATTGGGAATGGCTAGTACTCACAGGGATGGTGGCCGGCTCGGGTCAGCAGACCACCATGTCCGTGACTGCTTTTTCAATGAAGCACTTTTTTTTAGTGCAGCCCGTTTTCCATAGAAGAAAACGGGATGCATTTAAACAAGAAAAATTTAACTTTTCAGTTTAATTTTTTAAGGGCAGGCAGTGGTCCTTGACCACTGCCTGCTTGTAAAAAATATTTTCGCACCTATTCACTGGAACCCTTCCCGTTTGCGAATGGTTTACCACCCACTTGAAGTTTTGCAATCGTAAATGCGGTTGCAAAACAATAGTACATACCATTTGGACTCACTATTAGGAAGGGAAGCCTTTGGCAGGCCCCTTCCTAATACCGAGTCGTAAACGCTATTTTGTAAGTCTGTGAGTCGCAAAATAGAGTTGGTACATACCACCACCGTTTTTTGTGGTCACAAAAGGGTTGAATACCCTTTTGCGACCGCAAAACACAGTCGTACATCTGGGCCATTGTTTTATAAGATTGACAAATAGATTAAGACCAGGAAGTTTCAGCTTTGCATTTACCCTTTGAAGGAATTAAACTTTTTGACTCAGAAATGGAGGATAAACTTCATCGGTTCATCAAAGAAAAAAAACATTCTTATTTCTTTCAATAGACTTCTCTGTCTTCTTTGTAAACTTCCCAGAATATCTCTTCCACTACACCAATCTTGTAATATGAGGAAAAACCTTTCTGGGACACGTGGAGCAGAAGAGGAAGACTTCATCACTTAACAAGTCCTTGCACTCTTGACTACTCCAACAATGGCCCCAGGTGAGGCTGATAAAACATTTTAGCTTAGCTTGGGAGACCTCAGATGTCTGGGTCCTGAGAGAAGCTGTCAAGGAAGACTATCACATAGAGTTTTCCTCCAGATTGTGTGGCCATACATAGGCCTTACCCTCACAGTTCCACCAGGAAGCCTTAAATGATTTTAGCAGGTCAGTCTTTAAGTCAGAAGGAAGTAATAATTTCATTTTATTTGCAGGAACAGGATAGGGTTCTACTCTGTTATCTTCCTTGTTCCCAACATGACAGAGGGATTCAGCATAATATTTGATCTGGGAGGTGTCAACAAATGGATGCAAAGATCCAATTGAAAACTGAAACTCTACAAATACCAGAAGGAGCCTTTATGATCGTGGTAGACCTCAACAATGTGCACTTTCATATTCATTTTGCTGTATGACATCAAATGTTTCTGAGGTTCTGTCTATTGGGAAAACATTATCAGTTCCATGCATTGCCATAGGGAACTAGCTTGGGCCCAAGGATGTTTACCAAGATCATGGACCCATATGATGTCCTGTTCTATCATCATGGTTATCATGCCTTCCCTTAACTGGATGGCTAACTCCTTCCTGCTCCATGAAAGGAAGAAGCTCTAAAAAGTTTGGAATCTGTTGAGAAGTGGTTGATTCATGATTGGTTCCTTCTCAATAATCTGTAGCACCAGCTGATTCCTTCAAAGGACAGAGTTTTCTTTGGAGCCCCCTTCAGAGCAGACTTGGTAATGGTGTTCCTTCTAGTAGGTAGAGAAAAAAGATTGTGATCAGTGCTTTCCTATTTCTTAGCCTATCTTAAAGCGCTAGTGTGCCTCTGTTTAAAGGGCCAGTGACACATGGCTTCATGGTTGTTTCTGGTTTCTTGGGCAAGACTCAATCTTTTGTAGTTGTGCATTTCTCCAAGCACTGGAATCCCTCTTCCTTATACTTCACAGGGTGGATTCCAGTGGTCATTCGTCTCTCTTTCCGTCCTTCTTCAGAGGTGGCTGAGGTCAAAGGTTTGCAGTTCATTACTGGTCTTTCTTTGGTACAACAGCAGATACTAGCACAAAGTGATAGGGCTCAATACCAAAAGATCTTTCTGTTCATGGCAGATAAAACTTTAAAGAGCATTTGTCTTCTCAAACTGGAAGGAATTGTCTGATGTGTTCGAAAACTGTATCATTTTCAGGCCTTTCTGAACCATGAAAACTGAATCATCCAGACAGACAATATGGTGACTATAGCCTACATAAACAAGCAGGAAGGGAGCCGGTCATTGTCTCTCATTCTGGCACCAATTACAGTTGGGGCCTGGGCAGCTACTGATGTCTGCATCAGTAGCTGCCAGGATGCCCACAGGGTTACAGCGCGCTCTATAAATGTTTTATAATAATAATAATAATAATAATAATAATATTATTGAACGTGATGGATCTGAAGTGTTGCACCACCTGTTTCACATGTGTTCAGATGTACCTGAGGGACTTTGACTTTTCCACGCCTTAGAGCAGATATGGAAGCGGTTTTAAAGTTAGTATTGTCTGCTGACGTGACTCTGATGACCAGCCCACAGGGCACCTGGAGCAAGCCTAGTTTCACGGCATACATGAATCTTGCATCAATTTTTAACAGCTGCCTCAGTGAGGTAGACAACATCCTTAGCACTGTGCACCTCTTGCTTCATGATAGGTCGAAAATAGCCTTTTCGTGGTAAGGGTGTTTTGGAAGTAGACGTGTAAATCCTCACTTTCGTTGCCTGCACCACAGTGTTGGTGTGCGGGTGAGCGGCTGCAAAGCTCAAGCCTCTGATAAAGAGTTTCCTCCACTGCTCCAGCTCCTTGGGATCACGGAGTACATTGCTGCTGCTGCTTGTGCCGCAAGACGCTTCGATATTAGTCCTTTCGCCCAGGTGGAGGAGGAAGAAGAGCAGCAACCATCATGATGTTGATGGTAACACCAATGTCCACCAGAAGTTAGACTTTTACACCATCAACATCAGTGACAGACTGCAGTCCTGTAAGTCTATTGTCCCCATGATCATCTTCAGACAAAAGGCTACTTTTTTAGGAAAAGTATCCTCTTTGTTAGGGATATGACCTGCTCTAGATGAGACTTTTCAAAAGAACTGTTTCTGGCACCTGACACTCTCTGTAAAAGAGTGAATTTATCTCCACTCATGCTTGCACACTTCTTGAATGGTCCTACCTTGCTGCACTCAGAGCACTTACCCTCAGCAGATGGGCACGCACTGGCACTGGAAATGCCTCAACTACACCTGTGACACAGCGTCCTAGCAGGGTATTTTGTTGCACACATCCTCATGACACAGCATTGGGTTCCAGCAGCTTCCTCATTATATTTGTGTTGTGCACTGCACTCCTGGTGACCAGAAGAAGAGCTAGTGTGTGCAATTATAGTGAAACTTTATCGCAGCTTTTACTGCAATTAACCCATCTTTAAGTTTCTGCCCTACAGATGGAAAGAATTAGACAAAATTTAGTAACACAACAGATTGAACTGCCGTGGAACTTGCATTGTAAATATTGTGAGCCTCATTTACAATATTTTGACGCACAGTAGCGCAGCAAGCCTTCCTGCTGTGCCGACGTGCATCTAAATAAAAGGGCAGGTATGTACCATATCTACAAGATACAGCGCATTCCTGTCCTTCTCCCCTGTACATAAACAGTAGCCGTGCGCCAGCCTAGACACCCTTGCGTCATTTTGCTAAGGTGTCTGTACTGAGGAAATGATTGTTTTTGCTCAGGAAGGGACACCTTCCTCCACAAAAACAATCTTTAAAGGCATTTTCCTCTTTCTATGTCTGCTGCATAATGCAGCAGGCATAGAAAGAGGAAAAAAGGAGGAGAAATTAAAGTATGTCTCCTAGTTGCACCTCCTTGTGCCACCACTGGGGAGGCGTAGGATTCTGACACATTCCCAGGTTTGCAAAATGTTGTAAATTTGGGATTCGGTCAGGTTCCATGGAACACCCACAGCAACACCCATGGAATGCTCCTTTCACGCAGAGTTATGCATGAAAGGGAAACATATTCCCAAGGCCATGAAAACACACGCAGAGTGACTTTACGTGACCTTGTAAATACGGGCAGGCACACTGAGCTGCCCGTACATCAATAAGAGTGATGCACCAGTGGCGTAATGGGCTTGTAAATAAGCCCCGATATGTGGGTTCACGTAGCTTTTTTCCAAATAGTCTCAACATCTGGAATATACAGTAGTTTCAAGATTCCCCACCTCCTTTGCTCTTCCTGCAGATTTCCAAGCCAGCAGGGCTAGATGGTTAGCTACACTGTTGTTGCCCATTTAGGGGCCTATTATGATTGCGGTTTTCCCGCATCCTCCGGGCCGGCGGAAGCCACCGCCAGCCCGTAGGATGCGGGAAAACCGCCGCGGAGCCTCGAAAGACCCACCGCCATATTAGGATGGCTGGTGGGTCTGGCATTCCGTCTGCAGCTTTTCCGCTGCGGTCGCCTTCCGACCGCGGCAGAAAAGCTTTAACATGGCGGGCGGTGTCTATCAGACACCGCCAGGCATATTAGGATGGTGTGAAAGGCATGCTTTTCCGCGGTGGAAAAGCATACGGACTTTCACTTCGGGGGCCCGTTGCGGGCCCCCTGGGTGAAGGTGGGTGGGGGGTGCACATGGGGGGTACCTATGGTACCCCCCTGCATTTACGTGCACAAAGCAGCAGGCACTGCGCGGTGCCTGCCGCTTTGTGCATGCAAATGCGATGCATGCATTTTTAACCTTGCGGCGGGTGCAGCTTGAAGCTGCACCCGTCGCAATGTTAAGGATAGAGGATCTGACCGCCACCCTGGTGGTCACATCCTAATCTGCACGGAGGGAACGCCGCAGCCCTTGCGGACGTTCCCTCCTGCTCAGGGGTCACGGACGGACTCAAGTCCGTCCGCGATCATAATCGGCCCCTTAGTTAGGACTTGCCCATTACGCATGTCAGGGGCCCAACATGACTTGTACTTCACTTCTAGCCTTTGTAATCAGGAATGAAGCAGTTTCATGAACTTGATCTGCTGTTTTCCCCTTTTCGCCTCAGGATGGTGGGCAGCAAATATAACTAATGTGTGGTGTCACCTGAGATCTATGTTAGTTGCTTTACTGCTCAGAATATATTGCCCGATAATCATTGTATGTGTGCGACTTCACTCCATATAAAAATACTTCTGATATCTGGGACATGTGAATTAGCATTTACCATTACAAAGATGGAGGGAAAGTGATCCCTAACCTTTGGAATGTACGTATCTTTAATCTTCTTTCAATTTTCAACTAAATTAAATTAAATTCAATGAACCTTTAATTAAAACTTAAAATTTCCATTGTCAACTTTAAAAATCATCTTAAAGCATGAGTGTGGCACCGATCGCCACCAAGATGGCAGCTTTCTTGTGAGGCTCCGGCACAGGCTGTCCATCCTCACCAACCACGGCTGCAATAGTGTGTAGCTCGGCTCTCGGCTCAAGCGGGACCCGTGTGGATCATTGAGGATTGATTGGGAGAGACACGGGTGATTACGCTAGAGCAGGTCCGGTACAAACGTGGGGAAGGGGCAGGCACCGTCCGCATCGCCTCGGAGGCCCCGCGGTGATAGGAGCCACTGTCAAACCTGAGACTGGGCCCCACTGACAAAAGAATGCGCTTGCTCCCCCCCACCATCACCAAGAGGAGCTGCTCTTAAGAAAAACGAGACTGACGACCGTGCTCCCACTCTGAGACGGCGGGTCGGTAGCGCGCAGGAAGGGCGAATCCGCAAAACACCAGGAGTATGGCCTACACAAAACCGAAGCCTAGGCGCTAGGATCCAGGTAAGGGCTGATGCCCCTCACAACCTGCTCTGTGCTAAAAACCCCTCCGATTGGCAGGAGTTACCACCCTGCTGTGGGAGAGACCTGGTGGTATAGTGAGCAGAGGAACATGCAGGCCGCATACAGAAGGCCCACAGCACCTGCCTACCTCGCTGCATAGATTACACCACACAAGAGAGGAGGCCCCTGATACTATTATTTCATAGGGGGGCTGAGTGAAAATAATGAATGCACTTGAACCCTGAGAACACCATCCACCTAGCACATATTTTTGAAACCTGGAAGTGATTACGATCCACTGGTGGAGATCCAATGCTAAACCCAAGCCGCCCTCTCCCTCCCCCACACCGTAAAATGATAACTGAGGGTTACTGGCCAAACAGCGTGGGCTGTACTTACCCCAAACAACACTGGCTCATGTTTGACGACACCAAATTCACAGAGAGCGGAGGGGCCCACTCAGACACTGAAGACACTGCTGTTAGAGGCCAGGACAGCATACCCATCGGTATTTATGGAAACCTTGATGGCAGAGCTAAAGGCTGGGTTCAACGCAATGGATGTACGCTTCAACACACTTGCAGGCACTTTCAAAAGATGGGGGAGAAGATTGACCAACAGGGGACATGGCTCAAAGTGGCCGAGAAGAGGGCCTCAGACCTAGAAGACACCTCCACTGCCGCATAAAAGGCTGGAAAAGGTTGAACGTCTGCTGAAACAGGTCACCTTAAAGAATGAACGTCTTGAAGCGAAGCCACATCGCAACAATATGCGCGCCTTTGAAATAGCGGAGACTACAACTATGGGGCACCCAGAAGTCTTTATAGGACAGCTCTTGAGTGACTTGTTTGACAGTCCCAGATTTAACGATGTTGAAAACACGCTTCGCAAGATGGGTATTAAATACACTATGCTGTACCCGGCTCGGCTCTGGATAGAATATAAAGGACACCCCAGTATAAGAATTGGCTTGGTAGTTTGGTTTGCCCTGTTCCCATCATGCACTGGGACAGGAACAGACTAATTTGCATATAGCCAGGTTCTGAGCTGGGATGGTGCAGTGAGCTAAAAAACAGTGATGGATTAAAACCATGATCTCTTGACTTGGTAAGAGTATTCTGCATCATTCAGAAACTCTGTCCATCACCACTCCCCTTTTCCAAAATCACCCCAGGATCCTTGACACTCCTGTGGACGCCGTAGCCTTTTGCAAGACGGTGAACACTGGGTCCCCCTCACATACTCAACCTTCACATACAGGTCAGGGAATGGGGGATCAGAACCATCCACCATCGGACATACACGACATTGTGACATAGAACTGTATGGCTCCACCGGACACCTATGCTATGGGCACCTTAAGAACCTGCCCATACAGATGAAACATATCAGACATAAAACTGGCAAATATGACTCTCCTCAAATAAGCGGTTGGTTAAATACAAAGGCATTTATCCTGATACTACGGACTGCCATGTCCAAGTTGCCGACACGCCCTCCTACAGAGTTTTGGGGATTCTCTGGATGAAGTTTCATCTGGTGTGGGAGGGGGGAAGGGACGATCGGGGATTGTTTTTACTAGTTATTACAAAGAATAGTCAA
Organism: Lissotriton helveticus; assembly: GCF_964261635.1. Classification (NCBI taxonomy): domain Eukaryota; kingdom Metazoa; phylum Chordata; class Amphibia; order Caudata; family Salamandridae; genus Lissotriton; species Lissotriton helveticus. Next base: position 398,243,243 of record NC_136063.1, read on the forward strand.
AATTGTCTTGTCTTATTGTATATGACATTGACTACATGCAACCACAACGCACAGGACAGCAGGTCCAACAACGCCTTGAAGTACCAACACCTTAGACATGCCTAGGAAAGTAGAAATTTCCTTTATATCCTGGAACTTCCGTGGAATTGATAACCCACGGAAAGGGAAGCAGGTACTTACCTATCTAAGCAGGCACAATGTAAAAATCATCCTGCTTCAGGGGACCCATCTACCCCGGGAACTGAGCCCCCCTTTGCCAAACAATGGGGAACACATAGATACTTCTCCTGCTCTTGTTCACACTCCAGTGGTACGTGCATACTGATACAAAAAAGTGTAATATTTTACCTCATGACCCAGAATTCGGACCCTAATGGCAGATATCAGTACGTTCAGGGTACACTAGCAGACCAGAAGATCCTAATTGTAAATGTCTTTGCACCATATATAGATGACCCAGAGTTTTTCTGGGAGCTTCACACTCCTTGGACTACTTGGGGAACGGCCTCTGGATGCCGGGAGGTGACCTGAATATGCCACATTGCCCACGAATAGACACAACCAGTAAACAACCCTCCTATAAACCCGACGCTCAGGAAGCATTTCGACATATCACGGATTCTTATCTTTTTTTAGGTGCCTGGCGCACCCATAACCCGACCACCCCGGGCTTCACATTCTACTCGTCTCCTCGCGCTGTCTGGTCTACATTAGATTACTGGTTCCTCTCACCAACTGTACATCAATGCATTAGCAACATCACAATCCTCCCATGAACACAGACCACAGCTCAATAATTTTGAAGCTAAAAACTCCACACAGTTGCCCAACAGCCTGTTTCTGGAGATTTCGTGAAGAGGCTTTACTAGACCCAGTGTTCCGTACTGAACTACTGACCTCCATTACAGAGTACTTCAACTTAAACGCAGGCATGGTCTCCACCCAGGCGACTCTGTGAGAAGCCTTCAAAGCCTATATCTGCAGAGTGTGCATCTCCAAACACGCAGGCATACTGCGAGACATCCATGCCCAACTGTAGAAAACTGAGTACACCCTTCATGAACTAGATCAGGCCACAGAGAAAGAGGGAACACAACTGGGGCACCGACGTTACTCTCCTTTTGGAGTAAAGCAACTTGGCAAAGGGAAATAAAATACATGGACGAATACACCAGGGCCCGCCGTTACAGGGAGGGGGAGAGGCCTGGACATACACTAGCTAGACTACTACGCCCAAATATACAGCAAAATTACATCGCCAATTCTGCTCAGATGCGGGAATCACAATTAAAGGCAGCAAAAAAATCCTGCAGGAATTCAAAACCTACAATCATAACTTATATACAACCAATGCAACACTCAACCCATCAGACAACACCTCCTATCTTGCAGATATAGCTATGGTGTGGCTTTCGAACGGACAGCAGGAATTTTTTAATGAACCACTAACCCTAGAAGAGGTAACACAAGCTATTACCGCACTGGATGGTTCCAAGGCACCAGGCCTAGGCAGGCTCACAGGAACCTTCTATAAGGCATTTAAACAACAGCTAGCCCCACAACTCCTCACCTTATATAACAAATCCTTAAACACAGGTGAACTACACCCCATGCTCCGTGAGGCGGTTCTCACAATACAACTGAAACCAGGCAAAGCTCCCAGTAAATGGGCCTCTTACTGCCCATTGTCGTTACTCATTCTTGGCAATAAGACTTTAGCCATGGTCTTGGCCAATAGGATGTCTCTGCTGAGGGAACAAATTATTCCCCAACACAGGCTGGATTTGTCCCACACCGCTCAACCTCCCTCAATCTCTGAACATTAGTTGCATTATTAAACAAGGTAGGCCTAGACACCCAGCTGCAGTGGCCCTATTGGATGCAGAGAAGGCGTTCAACTTGGATTAATGGCCATTTCTGAGAGCTGTCCTGGCCAGACTAGGAATTCCCCCAACATTTTTAGCATTAATGATGCTGCTCTACACCAAGCCCATAGCCTGTCTCAGAATAAATGGAGCGCTCACAGACACTATATCAATATCCCGCGGCACCATGTAGGGATACTCTCTCTCACCTCTTCTCTTTATCATTGCAATGAACCCATTGGTGAGAATACTACAAGCTAAACACATCCACCACGGCCTGCAACTCACATATGGCTCATTGCTGCTATCATTATACACAGATAATATTCAGAGATCAGGTCCTTTGATGCAACTATGGGCCTGCAGTAGACACACTGACCACACAAGTTGATAAATGGATAAAACTCCCTCTCTCACTAATGGGGAGAGTGGCCATATTAAAATGGTGATACTGGCACCTTTTCTATATTTGTTCATCAACATTACTACCACACTCCCACAGTCCTTCTTCAATAATCTCCTAGGCACTCTTCTAAAGTTGATCTGGGCTGGAGGCTGCCCCCAGATACGCTGGGAAACATTGACCATTCCCTATGAACGTGAAGGTCTGGGGGTGCCAGACTTCTGCCTTTACTACTTTGCGGCATAGTGCCACTATACATATACCTGGTACCATCCTGACACACGTATAGCATACCTACACCCAGCCGCGGCCCATGGAGGGTGTTTTGGTGTGGCAGAGAGGCGGGGTGGGGGAGGCGCAGGGTGGGGGGTGCTAAAAACCGGAGTATGGATAATTGAAGGTAAGTAAGCAATTTAATCAATCAATCAATCAATCATGCCATTTGTATAGCGCACTACTCACCCGGGAGGGTCTCAAGACGCTTGGGGGGAGGGGTATGCTACTGCTCGAACAGCCAGGTCTTGAGTTGTTTCCTGAAGGCGAGATGTCCTGGGTCAGCCGAAGGTGGATGGGGAGGGAGTTTGAGGTCTTGGCAGCCAGGTAAGAGAAGGATCTTCCTCCGGCGGTGGCTCTTCGGATGCGTGGTACAGCTGCGAGGGCGAGGCTGGTGGACCGTAGCTGGCGGGTGGGCGTGTAGAAGGTCAGGCGGTCGTTGAGGTACTTGGGGCCCCGGTCGTGGAGAGACTTGTGTGCGTGGGTGAGGAGCCGGAACGTGATCCTCTTGTCGACGGGGAGCCAGTGCAGGTTCCTCAGGTGGCTGGAGATGTGGCTGCATCGGGGGACATCCAGGATGAGTCGGGCGGAGGTGTTCTGGATGCGCTGGAGTCTTTTCTGTAGCTTGGCTGTGGTTCCGGCGTAGAGGGCGTTTCCCTAGTCCAGTCGGCTGGTGACGAGTGCCTGGGTGACAGTCTTCCTGGTCTCGGTCGGGATCCAGCGGAAGATCTTGCGAAGCATACGCAGGGTGTTGAAGCACGATGAGGAGACGGCGTTGACTTGTCTGGTCATCGAGAGGGAGGGGTCCAGGATGAAGCCCAAGTTGCGTGCGTGGTCGGTTGGCTTGGGTGCGGTGCCCAGGGCTGGGGGCCACCAGGAGTCGTCCCAGGCGGAGGGCGAAGATCCCAGGATGAGGACTTCCGTCTTGTCCGAGTTCAGTTTCAGGCGGCTGTCCTTCATCCACTCGGCGACGTCTTTCATCCCTTCGTGTAGGCAGGTTCTGGCGGTGTCGGGGTCTCTGGTGAGGGATAGGATCAGCTGGGTGTTGTCGGCGTAAGAGATGATGTTGAGGTTGTGCTGGCGTGCGATGGCTGCGAGAGGTTTCATGTAGATGTTGAAGAGGGTGGGGCTGAGTGAAGATCCTTGCGGGACGCCGCAGATGACTTCGGTGGCCTCGGAGCGAAACGGGGGGAGGCGGACTCTTTGTGTTCTTCCGGCGAGGAACGAGATGATCCACTCCAGTGCCTTCTCTTGGATACCGATGTTGCTGAGGCGCTGGACTAGGGTGCGGTGGCAGACCGTGTCGAAAGCAGCGGAGAGGTCCAGGAGGATGAGGGCCACTGTTTCCCCCTTGTCGAGCAGGGTCCGGATGTCGTCGGTGGCTGCGATGAGGGCGGTCTCGGTGCTGTGGTTGGCTCTGAAGCCGGACTGCGAGGGGTCGAGGGATCCGTTCGTCTCGAGGAAGTCGGTCAGCTGTCTGTTGACGATCTTCTCGATGACTTTAGCAGGAAAAGGGAGGAGCGAGATGGGGCGGAAGTTTTTGAGATCGGTGGGGTCCGCTGTAGGTTTCTTCAGGAGGGCGCTGATCTCGGCGTGCTTCCAGCTCTCCGGGAAGGTGGCGGTGTTGAAGGAGGCGTTGATGATGTTCCGGAGTTGGGGTGCGATGGTGGAGTCGGCCTTGTTGAAGACGTGGTGTGGGCAGGGGTCGGTCGGTGATACGGAGTGGATGGTGTTCATCGTGCGGGCTGTGTCTTCGGTGGTCACCGTGGTCCAGGTGCGAAGGGTGGCGGTGGGGGGCGTTGGTTCGACGGTTGGGTGCGTGGGTGGGGCGCTGAAGCTGTTGTGGATGTCGGCGATCTTGCGGTGGAAGAACGAGGCGGGGAGTCGCAGAGGTCTTGTGACGGAGTGATGTCGTTGTTGCCGGTGCTGGGGTTGGAGAACTCCTTGACGATAGTGAAGAGCTCTTTGTTGTCGTGGGCGTTGTTGTCCAGTCGTTCCTTCAGGGATTTCTTCTTGGTGGTGCGGATGAGCTGGTGGTGCTTGCGGGTAGCGTGTTTGAGAGCGGTCATGTTGTCGGTGGTCCGGTCGAGGAGCCAGGCATTCTCGAGGGTGCGGCAGGTCTTCTTGGAGTCCTTGAGGTCATCGGTGAACCAGGATGCCTTCTTGCTTCTGGGTCTGCTGGGAGGATTCTTTAGTGGCGCGAGGTCGTCGGCGCAGGCGGTCAGCCACTATGTGAAGTTGCGGGCTGCTTCGTTGGGGTCCGTTGTGTTGGCGGGTGGGCTCTGGCTGAGGGAGGTGGTGAGCTGGTCTGCGGTGATCTTGCTCCAATTCCTGTGAGGTACCTGTTGCGGGTGGTGGTGGGTCGTGGATCTTTTGAAGCTGAATTGGACGCAGCTGTGGTCCGTCCAGTGGAGTCCGGTGGCGTGGCTGAAGGTGATGTACTTGCTGGAAGAGAAGACGGGATCAAGCGTGTGGCCGGCGTAGTGGGTGGGGGTGTTGACCAGTTGCTTGAGTCCGAGGTTGGCGAGGTTTTCCAGCAGGGCGGTGGTGTTGCGGTCCTTGTTGTTCTCCAGGTGGAAGTTGAGGTCCCCGAGGAGGATGTAGTCAGTGGAGGGGAGGGCGTGCGGACTGATGAAGTCTGTGATGTCTTCGCTGAATTGTGTGCGTGGTCCCGGGGGTCTGTAGACGAGGGTGCCTCTGAGGGTCGTCTTAGGGTCGGTGTGAATCTGGAAGTGGAGATGTTCGGCTGCGGCGAAGGAGTCGTTGGCGTCGGTGTTCCTGTGGACGATGGCGATGCCACCTCCGGTCTGGTTGATGCGGTCCCTCCTGATGATCTTGTACCCGTCCGGGATGGCGATGTCGGGTGCAGAGGAGGCGTTCATCCAGGTTTCCGTGAGGAAGGCGACGTCCGGTGATGTAGCGTCGAGGAGGTTCCAGAGTTCCACGGCGTGTCTGTGGACGGAGCAGGTGTTGATCAGGATGCACTTGAGGTGGTTGCTGCTGGTGTTTGTCTTGGCGGGTGCGGGGCAGGTTCGGAGGCAGGTGAACTTGCAGGTGCAGCAGGTGAAGGGTCCGTGGTGGCTCGGCAGCAGGCGTGGGTGCGGCCGGCATTGAGTGCGTTGAGAGTGGCGCCGTCGTAGGTCAGTCGGGTCGTCTTGCCTCGGCGGGGAGGGCCAGGGGTCCTGGCGCTGGGCGCGGGCCAGGCGCGGACGGGCGCAGAGGGGCTTACCTTTGGCGCACCTTCGGCGCTCATTCGGCGCTCCCGCTGCGCGCATCTGCTGCGCGGTCGCTCTGGGCGCGTCATAAGTAAGGAGCCGGGAGGGAGGAGCAGCTGAGTGGCGGGAGTGGGGCGGCGAATGGAATCACAGGGGGGCGGGGCCGCAGGGAGGCAGCGGCGGGAAATTCCAAGAAGCAGCGGGAAATTCCCAGGAGCAGCGGGAATTCCCAGGAGCAGCGGGCAGCGAGCGAAGGAATCTGCAGGCAGGAGGCGGCAAAGGCAGGCAGGAGTGGCAGCAGTGAGTGGGGCGACCAAGCCCTGTGGACGGTCAATTTAATTAATAAAACGAATTTCGCAGCGCGCCCTGCATCGCAAAATGTGATGCAGGGCGCGCTACGAAATTCGTTTTATTTATTAAATTGTTTACTTACCTTCAATTATCCATACTCTGGTTTTTAGCACCCCCACCCTGCCCCTGCCCCTCCCCCACCCCGCCTCTCCGCCCCGCTGGATTACCCTCCACGGGCCATGGCTGCCTATGCCCGGAACGCGCCCAGTCAGATGGTCTGCTCCACTCGCAAATATTGCCGTAGAGCATTCCGCTAGAAGCCAAAGACACACTGTGAGTCTTGACGACCTGCTGGGTATGGCATAAGATGAACCGTTTGTTGCTAGGTCACCCCCTTTACTCCGAAGCCATCCTCATATTAGACAACCCATGAATCCCATTCACAAGGGAAGGACTAGTTAAACGCATGCTTACTAAACACTTGCTGTCTACCATTGGCGGCCTATTCCCCAATGGCCACATCATACAGCTGGCAGACGACACTAGGATACAAGATGCTTCCTATATGGATCTCTTTGTCTTCAAAAGAATCCGGTGCTCGCTCAGGTCTCTTGTACTTACATACCCACTCCGACCAGAGGACAACCCATCCCTGTCCTTAGTAATTAACGCACCATAGGGGGGGGGGGATATGACATGCAAATTATACCGTGCCTGCCTGGCCCTACGACCAGACACAACCACCCGAGTGCAGGAGGCCTGGGAGAAGAAGTTGAGAGCACCGCTCACTGATCAGATATGGAGATACAGCTGTGAACCAATAAAATGCATCTTCATCAATCATCAATCACAGACACAAACTGATTCATTTTAAATACACACAAAGCTGCTACCTCTCCCCAGCAGACATTGTGAAATGTTATCGCACCAGGTTTGACAAATACCTGAAATGCCGACCCCCGGTGCGGATTTCGCACGTTTCACCTGGACGTGCCCAGTGATCGCCAATTACTGGGAGAATATATTTGCTCAGATTTCCAACATGAACAACTTCAAAATGACCCGTGACCCGGTAATCGCCTATTACTGGGCTACACTCACAAAGTGCCCCAGGAGATCCGCTGCTTAGTCTCCATGGCATCGCTCTTTGGCAAGAGGGAGATATCCCTGAGGTGGGGGAGACCCAGACCACCCTCCACCAAAGAATGGCTTGAAAACATGAGCAGATGTGAAAGTGGGGGGGAAGACTATGCTGACCCACAACCTCTCACTTCACGACCCTAAGCTATTTGGTTCCACTTCTGTCTATACCTGCACACCCTAGACCGAGAATTGACTGCACACCCACAAACCATGCCAAGTTCCCCTACAAGGACGCCCCCTCACACCTGAATGTGCGAACTACAGCTGTCATACATACTATAATCTGCTGTCTTTTGAAGATTATGTGGAATTTTGCTACAATTCTCTTTTCTTTTTTATGTATGGACCTCAATTCTTGTAGCCAGAGGATATGCCTCATCCTTCCTATGCAATACTTGTTGTAATATGTATTTATATGTAAAACTTCAATAAAGACAATAAAAAAGAAAAATCTTAAAAGTCATTTGGTCCCTAAATATGAGCTAAAGGTTTGCATTAAAAATTAATTTGTCACTTCCCTTGACTAGTGATATCACTTTAGTCTTGGTATGGCTGCTTTCATTCAATGCAGCCTGTTGGGTGAGGCACATCCCGTGTAATATGTGAGCTGGATCAATTTAAACTTGCCATTTCACAACACTGATAGGGGTGGCTGTGTGTATTTTCAGGCCATTTGTACATTTATTCAACAACTTTGAAAGGTTTTTCAGCTTTATGGAGTCCTGAAAGTTGTTCCCCTCCCTCGTCAGGATGAGGACTGCCTCCAGTACGTCAGATACAAGGACCATTTGGAGCTTTACATCAATGATACAATACTTTAGCAAGACAGCAACCCACTGCAATATTTGATTTAAATTCGTATTGCTTTTTATTGCAAGCATCCATTTGTATTGCTTTTTATTGCAAGCATATGCCCGCCCTGCTTAGGTGGTGGCATTTTTTCTTTTTTTTAAACTTTTATTCTATTAATTTATCTGGTACATGCTTGTTTGTGTGAGTATTTTACTGGTCATGGGTAAGTGGATGAATGCAAGAATGAGTCAGTAGGTGGATGAATGGACGCATTTATACAAGAATGATTGAGCGTGCTTGTATGATGGCTAGTTTCTGAGTTCCTAAGCTCATTAGTCACTGAAGAAGCAGTTTAAATTATAAACCAGGCCTGTGTACATTCCCCAGGCTTGTTATACATAACTGGGGTAAGGGGTGCTAGCTGGAGACCTAAATGAGAAAGGTGTAACCACACTACTACCAAGGGCTCCTGGGGGAGGGAACTAGAGGCACAGGGCACTAGGAGCAGGCCAGCCTCCAACATAAAATGTTCAACACAGAATGGGGCAGCTTCCAGAGTAGTGACCTAGGTGCAAAGAACTTAAATTGTGAGTGTGGACATCTTACTAAATGTGACGGACTGGTCTCACACACCACCTGGTGTCATGGTTCATCATTGACCAGTCCTCACCCTCCAGAAACTTGGTTTGGTGGAGGGCGGGCATACACCTGATGACAGGGATGCACTTCTAAACTAAGTGGGGGCCCGTGAAGAGTGAGTGAGATTTAAAAACCATTATAGTTACCATTATAGTTACCAAATTAATTTTAATGTGGCAGGCAGCTATATGGTTTTAAAAACAAGTGAACGGTGCAGTGGAGAGACTACTGTCCCCTCACCGTTGTAGGTGTGGTCGACATGTTTCTACCGTGTCGCCCAGTAGGGTACGTGGCATTCATCAGGACCTAAGAGAAAAGAATGAAGGGCTCCGTTCCTACCAGCCTTGGGTGATAAGATGCCACTAGGTGGGGTGACCTATGTCACACTCTACAATGGAAAGGGCTCACTTTGAAGCCCTTTGAAGCCCTAGAACATTAACCTAAATGCCCCATTGGAGAAGGGCAAAAAGGTAAGACCCATGTAGTCAAACTTGCATCAAGGTGTGTCTCCCGTAAGTGCACCTATATGTGTGCTACTCTTCTCCCCGACGCTTGTTTGTGTGAGTGTTTTACTGGTCATGGGTAAGTGGATGAATGCAAGAACGAGTCAGTAGGTGGTGAATCGACGCATGTATACAAGAATGATTGAGCATGCTTGTATGATGGCTAGCTTCTGAGTGCCTAAGCTAACTAGTCATTGAAGAAGCAGTTTATTTCATAAACCAGGCCTGTGCACATCCCCCAGGCTTGTTATACATGACTGGGGTACGGGGTGGTAGCAAGAGGCCCAAATGAGAAAGGGCCATGGGGAGCCACTGGTTCCAATCATTTACTCTCATTGCCATAGTTGTGTTTTTTCTGCAAAGTGCCCCACTTCAGTGTTTCAAAATATTACCATTTTTGTTACCTCGACATTTTTTTGTGCAATGCTTTCGCATTTCCTTTGAATTTCCTGTCCTAGCACCAGTGTTCATTATTTCATGATGAAATCACTGTTGTAAAAGTAAGTTATCACCACTAACATTTCATAAACATAAGATAAAGAGAGGCCGCAGAGCAGTTTTACTGACAACATTCAGCCACCCTTATCTAATCAGAAAAACAGTTAACAAGGTGTGAATAACCTTAATGTATAACGAGAGCAACTGGAATGATGACATTTTGAAGCCACTGAGTTTGCTGCATAGTTATGTTTTTGCTGCATTGGCCACATACATCCCTGCCACGTTTCCCAGGTCCATACGTGATATGTCTTTGAATTATGGGACTTGAAGTCTTGTTTATTCTATTATTAAACAGTATTCAGGTCCCAGATTTCAAAGGAAAAAGCCTGGACTGGAGCCGCACTTCACACATAGGGGTCCATTATGATGTCGGGCGGATTGCCTCCGCCAGGCTGGCGGTAGCCACCGCCGGCCTGGCGGAGGCAATCCGCCCGACATCCATTGCCAAATCCCCCCCCGCCATATTAGGATGGCGGGGGGGACCGCAGCGGTGAAAATCACCGCCCGCCTGTTTTCCGCCCCGGTGGCCTTGCGGCCGGGGCGGAATATGTTTAATATGGTGGCGGTGTCTGTTAGACACCGCCAGCCATATTACAATGCGCATTCTGCAACGCCTTTCCGTGGCGGCATTGCCGCCACGGAAAGGCAGGCGGAGTCCCCCTGCAGGGGCCCGTTGCGGGCCCCCAGGGACTCCGTGGGGGTGGGGGGTGCACATGGGGGGTACCTATGGTACCCCCCTGCATTTCAATGCACAACATAACAGGCACCTCGCGGTGCCTGTCATGTTGTGCATTGAAATGCACAACGTGCACTTTACACATGGCAGCGGGCGGAGATTTCTGCTCCGCCCGCCGCAATAGCACCCATACAGGATGCGCCCGCCTGTGTGGCGGGCGCATCCTAATGCCCTGGTCGGGACCCCCGCCCTTAAGGCGGGCGGTCCCGAGTCCCGATGTGATGGCGGGCGGACTAAGTCCGCCCGTCATCATAATGGACCCCTTAGATCTGGGAAACTTGGCAGCTATTCACATATTCCATCATCTCCTGCATAATTTTCATATTTTAACAAAACAAATTGCTTGTAGCTCTAACAGATTCAAAGTTACTAAGTACGTGGCTACATGTATTGCCGTCCAGTGAAAGATCCTCTGCAAAGGTAGACTTGTCCTCTTTCTTTGTTTAAATTTGTTTTTATTAAATTCCAGGTTTTTCGCATATAAGTTCGTGCTTCTACAATGCGTTACAAATTATACATTTAAACTGCTCTGGGCAATTTTACAATACAGTTTACCTCAATCGTTGATACCAGAGGCATATCCATTGTGCTAATAGTAGTTATGATGTCTTATTTGTTTAAATTAAAAAGTTTTTTTAACAGAACATTGATGTAACAAGGAAAACAGTAAATGTACCCTTCCTCTTGAATTATTAAGTAAGTGCATCATCAGGGGAAGATTGTTCCAGAGTCGTGCGGCTGCGTGTGTCACTCCGGCATGGAGCATGGGCCCTGCGGTAAGCTTGAGACTTCAATGAGTGCTTCAACTGGCAGTAGTTGCCCATAACTGTATAAATCCCCTAGTGTTTGTATGCCTGCCTCCTCCCATTGGGAAAGTTCTGCACTAGTGATTGCCTAGTGTCGCCTGGGTGTGCCAAGTATGGGGAGAGACGGTGTATATGGAGTTACCCATTGTGTGATACGTAGGCTTCGGTGGAAGCAGTTGCAGCCAACCCTTACTAATAACTGGGTAGGTGATTTTTCCTTTCTGCCGGGGTGGAATAGCGCTACTGCCCTGGCACTTGCATTGTAGTGTCTTCTAAATGACATGCGCTTAACCATCTCGCCACCCATTGGAGCTGTGCTGCTAAATAATATTGCTCCATATTGGGTAGCGAGAGGCCTCCACGATCGGTCGGGGGATACATTTTGGTTAATGTTACTCTGCTGCGCGTCCCGTGCCGGATGAATTAAAGGCCTTTAAACAGTGCTGGCTTGAGATGTAATGGTAAGTTTGTGAAGTGATAAAGGAGGCGTGGGAGTACCACCATCTTCAGTAGCGCTATTCATCCCATAACTGTTCGCTGCAGAGTGCCCCATAAAGTCATCTGCGCTCTTACTGCTGTGATAGCTCACATTAGGTTGCCCTCAAGTAGGTCTGTTGGGTCCCTATATAAGTATCCAGAAGTAACAGAACGCTGTTAACTGCCAGTGCACTAGCCTGCCAATTGCGGGTCTGGAGTGAACTCCGAAAAGGGATACAGGCACAATTTCTCCCAAGTGACGTGTAGCCCTGATATGGAGGCGAAATCAAGCAATAGTTTTTCTATTGTCGTTTGGTAACCTGATGTCTTTGAGATATATTAGCAGATCATCTGCATATAATGAGACCGCATGCAGACCGTCACCTCAGGGGATTCCCCATTAATCCTGTGTTCTGCGCAGCGACTTGGCTAGTGGCTCGATGGCCAGCACGAAGAGTAATGGGGAGTGTGGGTAGCCCTGCTGTGTGCCTCGTTCGATTGGGATCTGTTTTGACAAGTACAGGTCTGTCTTGATCCTAGCCATTGGTCGCATGTAGAGTAGTTTAACGGGCCCTAGAAAGTCGTCTCCCAGGTCATACTTACGCAGCACGGCAAATAAAAATCCCCATTCCAAGGTGTCAAATGCTTTTTCTAAATCTAATACCAAGCACCCTGAGTGCATCAAATTGTCCCTGGAATAGTGCGCCACACGGAAAAAAGCGTCTTAAATTTAATGACGTGCTGCGAGCGGGTACAAACCTGTTTTGGTCTGTGTGTATTAGTTGTGGTATGAGTGGGGCCAGCCGATATGCCTATATTTTGGCTAGCACTTTGCAGTCTGTGTTTAGTAGTGCTAACGGGCGATACGAGCCTATCAACTCTGCTTTCCTGTTTGGTCTAGGTAACGACACAAATAAGGACTCCCGAAGTGTGCCTGACAGTATCCCTGACTCCTGTGCACTCTGGTACATTGAGAAGAGCTTCGACCCTCGGGCCTACTGATAGGCTTTGTAATATTCGTCCGGTAACCCGTCGGGCCCTGGCGCTTTACCTGTGGCTAGTGATCATATTGCGCTTTGTATCTCTAGTAGCATAATTGGTTCGCTTAATTCGTCTCTCTGTTCCACTGTGACTTGCTGCAAAGCTAGGGGGAGAGAAAGAAGCCTAACTCTGCGGATTCAGCGCAAATCAATGACTTATATACTTTAGTGTAGTGCGCAGTGAATTTGCAGTGAATATTGCGCTGTTTGGTGAGTACCAGATCTTAATGGATTGCAGCCGCAATACAGGTAGCACGTGTGCTCTTCCCTAATCATTCTCGCTAGCAGCCTGCCCGCCCTATCCGCCGCTGCATCTGTGCGCACTGCATGTGACGCATAATTCAAACAGCGTAGCATCTCCAGCACCTCCGCATAATTTTCCCTTTGTGTGTCTAGGGTTTGCTGTGTGGCACTGCCATGAGCTAGGTCAATCTCTAACTCGGTCAGGGTGTCTTCAATGTGATTCACTTCATGGTCAAGCTGCCTTCTAACACACTATCTCCGTCGCAAGCATTGCCCTCTGATCACTGCTTTGTCTGCATCCCACATCACACCCGCATCAGCGACTGAGCCTGTGTTCTTTTCAAAGTACGCATCCCAGAGGCTGCAACCTTCATAGGTGGGTGATGTGTTCCGCACCTTCCCCCTGCATTTGTAGTATGTGGGAGTTGTGGTCTAAGTGCGTTTTGCTGAGGTAACCCGCGCTGGAGCACCGCGTTAGTATTGGTGGGCTTGCTACAAAGTGATCAATGCAAACATGCAGACTATGTGGGTGGGAGTAATGGGAATACAAGCACGCCTCTGGATTGAGGGTTCTCCATAAATCTGTTAGGTCCCAGCGATGCAGCCACTCCCCCAGCCCCCAGGCGTTAGCTGTTGCGACCATCTGTGGCAGTGGAGGGAAAGATCCATGGAGGGTGGTGTCAAGGACCGAATTAAAGCCTCCCCCCAACAACCAGGGAATATCACTCCAGCATGAGGGCAGGCCTGTTAGTGTGTGCCAAAATGCATTCTGGTCTGTATTCGGGGCATTTATGGAACCCGACACCATTAGTTTCCCACTAAGGCACCCTTTCCATCTCTGCCCCAATTTGCGAATCTCTGGTTGTGCTATATGCGTCTCTTGTAGGAGTGCCACTTGAGCTACATGCCTCTTGAGGTGCGCATTGATTTCATATCTACGGGCTGGCGAGTGTACCCCCTAACATTCCAGGTAACTATGTTGTGTGTGGCATGTAGCAGGATCATAGGCTAGTGATGTACGTGAGCGGATTGGTGTACTGAGGGCTGGGTGACGATGTGGTATGCGCTCAATGAGCATGAATTGCATCTGTGGTTTTTGTAGGCTCGTGGTCATGCCTCCTCGGATGGTCACTGAGGAAGGGGACCATGCAGGGTTTAACCTGGGTAGAGTAGAGGGACAACATGTATCTGCCCAAACATTGAACAATGCCATGTGGCAACTTACGGCTATGTGCGCCGCGGTAGTCATGATTGGCGTACAATAGGTGGGGTTCACTTTTTTTGCCCGTATTGTGTGTGCATGCGTGTGTGCTGCGCCATCACCGATACAGTGTGCCAGTCGCCTGACATCTGAAGTGAAAGGAATGAAGCTGGCCCTGTCTAGAGCACCACACCTATTGGCTTGCGAGTCACAATGTGTAGTGCACACATATCAAAAGGATCCCCATGCGTGCACCAGTGTGGGTGTATACTTGGATGTCTTAGGATTGCAACGAGCTGCTACATTAAGTTATCTGCAGTCTGGGGTGTTACGATTAGGAGTGTTTGTGACTCCTCGCTGACAGGCCACAGAGCCGGCGAACTGTCCTGGCTTAACGATCGTTCAGAGGAGGCTGGTTTGTCACCTCCTCATGGTTGCCACCGCCTTCACAGCGCCCCGCCTTTCTTGTAGCACTTGTTCTAGGTTGGGAACAGTCTTTAGTTGTCTCAGTGTCTCCGCAGCACGTAGCCTGTTTCTCCTGCCGCAGTTCCTGAGGGCTCCTATGTTCTGCTCCGTGTTGTTGCACCTCTAGCTGAGCGAGGTGTGGTGGCCCATAGTTTCAAGCCAGTCCCATGCATCCTCCGAGGAGGTGGAAGAAATGAGTGGACCGACCTGCAACCACACGCAGGCGGACTGAAAATATGAGGGAGTATTTCATGATCAAGTCCCGCATTTGCTTCTTGAATGCTAGAAAAGTGCTTGGTTGCCTTTGCACCCCAAGGCTTAGTCTGGAAAGGACCTGAGAGTTGTCTACTTTGACCACTTCAGTTTTTCTCGCTTCTCGGAGTACCGCATCTCTGTCTTTGAAGTTTACGAGCCGGAATAGGAAGGCCCGGGGTCCAGCGCCTGGTAGCGGTCGGCCCGACGGCACCCTGTGTCCTTGCTCCACGGCAAAGAAGGAGGAGAGCAAATCCGCTGGCATCAGGGACCCCAGCCAGGCCTCGGTATATGATACTGCGAGGTTGACTAGTCCTCTTTCTGTTGCTTATTGCTTTATTTGGGTGTTAAATTAGTACTAATGAGGTGAAACATTTGCCCAAGCAGTGTCAACCTGCGTAAAAATGACAAAATAAAGAAGACATCCTATCACAAAATGTGCTGCATTATGCTGCATAATTTGCACTGTCTTGCTGCATAATTAGCCAACCCTGCCACAATATTTGATCCTCAACTGCCGCATAATTCCAGTCGCCCATGATATACCACGTCATGCTTACGGGTAGTTTTATAAACACACAGTGCGCCAATGCTTAGCTCCGTTTCTCACGCTGCAGCAAGCAGTCACAAATCGCAATCCAAAACCTGTTAAATACAGATATCTCACGTTTTCCAATTTAATGTGGGGGTAACTAACTCATCCAGTCCAAAAATTTTTCATTCCATTCTTAAACTTATAGTTCTGATTTTATAATTTGGTAGACAGAACTATAAGTCCCTAAATGCAAAGTGAAAAGCTGGCCTGGATGAGCTACTCTTACATGGAACTGAAAACCTTGAGCGGTCTGAGTGCAGGGCTTTAAATGGGATGAAAAAAGTGGGGGTCTATAAGAGGGTGTAACATATGTAATTAAGAGAGTGGCTTGAACACAGGATACATTTCTGTGCTTCCCATAATGTGCCACTCAACTGGTATATTGGTTTCTCTCTGAGCTTTCTGTTATTGTATCCAGATAAACAACACAACAACAGCAGTGCTTAATTTGTGCCGGTGTATTCTGGTGCTTGGCACTAGCACTTAATTCCTGCACTGGCACTTTTTTTGATGACAGTGCACTACATGGTGGCACTGTCGTCCTATTTTCAGCAGAACACATCAGTTTAGCAATACAATATGCACTTATTAATAATAATTAATAACAGTGCTTCCAGGCCATTAGAAGTGCAAATCTGCAGCACTGATGGGGCAGTGGTGGTACAATCTGCAGTGGCATCCTAAGTGATACCCTACGCCCTGGCACTTACTTTGAAAGAAAGCATTGAATACACACCTAAAACCGACTAGGGCTATTGGCTTCGTCAATGGTTGTTAGCTATTTAAAATAAATGAGCATCAACAATGATTTTGCTCTAAATAATTCTAAAAAAAAATCAATTCTGAAATTGTGAGACTGTGAATTAAACATTACGGAGGCCTGTGGAAGGGGTGGTAATTTCCAGTGTGCCACAATCACTCCTGTAATGTTCTTTCTGTTGGACATGAACACCTTTTTAGGTCTCGACCTCTGCCAATGCCTCTGGCATTGCAGATGTCGAGACATATAGAGGTGAAAAACGAAAGCTAAACCAGGCGGATTGTGCTGAGTGCATGTGTCCGTGCACACGCTTGCCATTTTCTCCCCATCCGCCTGCCTCGCATAATTGCATCAGACCCGCCCCCTGCTTCACACTTCAAAGGAATGCGCCCCCCGCCCCCGCAATGCCGAGAGCATTTCCCGGCCGCTTTTAATTTCGTTTTGCGGCCGCTTTTAAGTATCCTGCTTGCTTTGGTACTAGTTGGATGGTATTTTTAATCTTCTGATAAGATGTCTTAATTGAATTAATGCACTTAAATGCACATAAAGGTCAAAGGCCTCGATGGCATTCCATTACTGACTTACCAAGATTGGACATTTGACTCGGAGGGGCAGGAGGGGGAACGTCTCAGACACTGACGAGCACCTCTTCGTCTATCATGTTTCCAAGGTGAAATGTAGGCAGGCGTGCTGTTTGTAGGAGCTGCTACTGTCCTACTTGCATCAAAATTGATTCTGCCGCCCAATGACTGCATTAATGTACTGGCTCTTGATGTCCCATCTCAGAACCTCTTTCTTTTGATGTAAGCGCCTAAATATTTATACTATGAAGTTTGCCATTCATTTGGTTGTAATTTGTTGTGCTATACTGGATTACTTGCTATATGAGATATTCCTTTGCATGTATCTGTTTCAACTCAACAGTCCTGTGTTAGTGACTTTGGTGTCATTATTGCAGGATAACACAGCATCTTAAAGGTTTGAAGCCCACCAGGTACTTTTTTATATGTATGAAGTGTTCGTATGATCACCCCCCCCCCCAAAGTAAGGCTTGCTCGCCATTAATATAAGAGGTGGAGTTACAGAAAAGCCCTATAAAAAATGTTTTCTGCTTTGTGCTGAAGAAGGGCTTGTGATCCCCACTCCAGAGGTTCCTTACATGCCTTGCTTGCACTGTGCAGTGTGTCCTGCTGTGATAAGAGCTGTCTGCTCCAGCACGCACAGGGTGGTTCACGGTGTAGTACTGACTAGTATCTGTGGATTCCAACCGCTGTACACATGGACATCAGATGGAGCTAGCAAGCCAGGGGTTAGCATTGTGTAAGCACAGAGCGACAGCTTCATTCTGGAGTCAGGCGGAAAAGACTGCTGAGTGTAACTAAGCTTCCAGACGGTCCGAGCTATAAACCTAGAGAGCTTACCCCGGCTTCTCTCCTCTAGCCACTATTACATTGAATAAAGAATAATCACATTTTTAGCAGACAGCACCTCAAGAGAAATGTGTATATTTTTAGAGCATGCCCCTCCAGTTACGTATGGACACCAGCCAGCCTTGAACGTTTCCTTCACTGAGCCCTGTGTTACTCAACGCTGGAAGGGAAAGGCTTGGAGAGCGTTTCTTTGCACTGGAACATGTCTGCTTCCAGTGGAAAGCAGCCTTCTGAGGTTTGCCTAGGAACTGAATGTGTCTTATGCGATTGAAGCTCGCATGTTTTCCTTTTTTATCTATTGTAGACCTAAAATATTCTTTTCTTCCTGGTTAAACTAGAATGGATATTATTGGATTCAATGGCTGCATTACCAGTGTCCTATATTAAAACATGCTGTTGGGGGCTCTCGCTCGCTACTCACACTCTCTCCTCACACTTTCTCCTCACACGCTCTCCTCACACTCTCTCCTCACACTCTCTCCTCACACTTTCTCCTCACACTCTCTCCTCACACTCTCTCCTCACACTCTCTCCTCACACTCTCTCCTCACACTCTCCTTTCACTCTCTCCTCACACTCTCTCCTTACACTCTCCTTTCACTCTCTCCTCTCTCTCACTCTACTCACTCTACTCACTCTACTCACTCTACTCACTCTACTCACTCTCACTCTAGTCACTCTACTCACTCTCACTCTACTCACTCTCACTCTACTCACTCTACTCACTCTACTCACTCTACTTACTCTACTCACTCTACTCACTCTACTCACTCTCACTCTACTCGCTCTACTCACTCTCACTCTACTCCCTCTACTCACTCTTACTCTACTGACTCTCACTCTACTCACTCTACTCACTCTCACTCTACTCACTCTACACACTCTACTCACTCTCACTCTACTCACTCTCACTCTCACTCTACTCACTCTCACCTCACTCTACTCACTCTCACTCTACTCACTTTACTCACTCTACTCACTCTCACTCTACTCACTCTCACTCTACTCACTCACTCTACTCACTCTCACTCTACTCACTCTACTCACTCTACTCGCTCTCACTCTACTCACTCTCACTCTCACTCTACTCACTCTCACTCTACTCACTCTCACTCTACTCACTCTCACTCTACTCTACTCACTCTCACTCTCACTCTACTCACTCTCACTACTCACTCTCACTCTCACTACTCACTCTCACTCTACTCACTCTACTCACTCTCACTCTACTCACTCTCACTCTACTCACTCTACTCACGCTCACTCTACTCACTCTCACTCTACTCACTCACTCTACTCACTCTACTCTCTCTCACTCTACTCACTCTCACTTTACTCACTCTCACCCTACTCACTCTACTCACTCTCACCCTCACAACCCCTCACCCTCACACCCCCTCATCCTCACTCACCCTCACACCCTCACCCCCTCACCCCACCCTCCAACTCCACCCTCCAACTCCACCCTCCAACTCCACCCTCCAACTCCACCCTCCAACTCCACCTTCCAACTCCACCCTGCAACTCCACCTTCCAACTCCACCCTCCAACTCCACCCTCCAACTCCAACTCCACCCTCCAACTCAAACTCCAACTCCACCCTCCAACTCCAACTCCACCCTCCAACTCCAACTCCACCCTCCAACTCCAACTCCACCCTCCACCCTCCAACTCCAACTCCAACTCCAGCCTCCAACTCTAACTCCACCCTCCAACTCCACCCTCCAACTCCACCCTCCACCCTCCAACTCCATCCTCCAACTCGACCCTCCAACTCCAACTCCACCCTCCAACTCCACCCTCCAACTCCTCCCTTCAACTGCACCCTTCAACTCCACCCTCCACCCTCCACCTCCACCTCCACCCTCCAACTCCACCTCCACCTTCACCCTCCAACTCCACCCTCCACCCTCCAACTCCACCCTCCAACTCCAACTCCACCCACCCTTCAACTCCACCCTTCAACTCCACCCTCTATCACTCAGGGACACCACAACATCACTAGGGGACACCACCACATCACTCGGGGACACCACCACATCGCTCTGGGACACCACCACATCACTCGGGGACACCACCACATCACTCAGCCCAACCACATCATCACTCAGCACCACAACAGCACTGTCCTTGCTTGCTACCAACAAGCATGGCCATAGCCAATAGGACTCGCATTAGGAAAGTGTAAGCTATTGGCTTTGTGAATAAAGATGCTATTAATTTATATATTTTCAAAGCCAACACATATTAAAAAAATGTGTCATTTACAATACCAATAGCTCACACTTTCCTAATGCGAGACCTATTGCATTGCAAATGCTTGTTTTTCTCTAGCGCCCTCTTTCTACTCTTTCCTTTATGCATCTCCTTCACTTTACCATTCCCAAACACACAATTCACTCACTCACATGTACGACAGCAGTTCTTGGACGTTTGTCTTTATCAATATTATGATAAATGTGTACCTCCTTCACACACATTTGCACAGATTCACAGTTGCTGCTGGAATACATGACCTTTGCTCTGTGCGCTCTACAGAGAGGTAAGGATTGGATCAGTGTTGTAAGGAAACGTGAGGCCCCTCCTCCCCTGCAAAGTACATGCAGGTGTGGGGGGGGGGGGCTACGCTCTGGACCAAGTCCAGAGCTCTTAGGCCAGGGGCTGCAGGGGTTTTTGTTACCCCACTGGATTGGATGGGAATATATTCTGAATACCTTTCTGAGCCACTGTGACAAACTCACACTGCCTTCAATCAGCCTCAACTCCAGAGTTCTCATCCGTGGCCTGTTATGTTTAAACCCGTTGGGTTGACTCAGTTCAAAGCAAGCCCATACAAGAACAAAAATACAAACACATATCATAACACTCTTAGAGAACGGACGATAACATCTGCGATCTAAGTGAACTTAATCGCTGACATGGATTACCATTAGCGTTTTTAAATGTCATTTCAGAAATCGATCAGTGCTTTGCCAGTGGAGTTAAGGAACAGGAATAAAACAGCCGATAGAGAGAAGTTTCGATGTGTTTCGAAGCAATCCTGGGTCTGAGACCCTGACGGACCCGGTCCGCCGGAGGTCCTATCTGGGCGTAATGCATACAGGACTGATACACGCCATCATCCTTCCTACCACCCCAGGTCATGGCCTGCGCGTGCTCCCGGGGCGGGGGAGGGGTGTAAGGGCGCTGCCCCCGCCCGCCCCGGAGCTGGTATGTGCTCGTGGAGACCCTCGCCGAGCGCCAGCGGCTGCAATCAGGGATCACGCGTCACGGAGGCACTTTCTCTTTTCTCCTTGGCCACAAGTGCGGAATTTGCCTCTGATTAGTCAGGAGGATTTTGTCGCCTAATTGCGTGTGTGTTTTCACTTGTCAGGCAGGCGGAAGAGTGATGTGCACGGAGCAGGTCGCGGCAGGCAGACGCCCGGCCCGCAGGCCTCGCAGCGGGAGTGCATGTTAAACGGCTTAATTACAGGCAGCAGCTATCAATCTGCCCCTTAGAGGGAGGTGCTGCGTGACATGTTGTGGTAGAAGACAGTTGTGTATATGCTGCCAGGCTGGAGGGCGCAACAAGAGGTTTATTTATGGGAATGAAAGCTATTCGCTTAGAGAGGCTGTCTACAGCAGGAAGCAGCTGGTAAGAACATTGCTGAGCCCTAGTTACGCCTGGAAGTGGGGATGGCATATGGTTTATGAGACATATACAGTCAGTGCACATAATCGAGAGTTGCGCAGTGGCGGCTAGTGACATTTGAAAGGGGTGAGTCGTAAAAGTTAGGGATGACTTTTCAGTGACATCAGGCTCAATTGCCAGTCCACCTGTTGGGGAAATATGGTAATGCACATCTTAAGCCAAAGCCTGCCTGCTACTCAGGATCCTGTGGTGCTTGTTAGTGCACTCTATGTGTCCTAAATCCCACTGGGTGCCCCTGTGGGAATAACCACCAATGACCCCCCTCCGGTCCTCCTAACTCCCTCCAAACTCCCTCCAAACCTCCTTCCTCACCACCCCCCAGGCATGTCACTAATACGCCAAAGCATCTGTACTCGGACATTGGTCAATTCAGTCAGGTATTAGGGGCACTGTGTCCCATGCTTCCGATTACTGGCGCCATTGGATGGAATGATTACCATGTCAGCCTGGCTCAGAGAAGCCCGCAAGACAACAAGGCAACCCCTGGATCATTCCCCTGCTACAAGGTTTACCTTCCCCGGGTCGTCGACAGTGTCGTCAGTCGGCTGTTTCAACAGGTCCACCAATTCCACCCATGCCCGTGTCATCTCCAGCGTTCTCTCATTACCAGTGCGGTTGGCCCTCTGCAGTCGAAAGGTCCCCTCGAAATCCGCCCACTTCACCATCTCCCTAGTCCAGCGTGTCACACTTAGGCCGTTTTTCGTTTTCCAATGTCTAGTGAGTTCCCTTTTAGCCAACACCAACCCCAGGTCTATAAACTTACTAGTAACTTTATTCCTAGCATTGTGAGGGAACCAGTGCAGCAAACAACAACCTGGCGTCAATGTTATATCTCTCTCCGTCACCGCCTTTTTTTTTTTTTCCGTCACCGCCACCAGCCCAGTTGTTACCCCCCTCCAGAACTCTCCCAGATGTGGACAATCCCAAAACATGTGGAGGAACCCCGCACCCTCTAAATTGCGTCTCGGTCACCCAGTACGGGCCCGAAGTATTCATTAACCTTGCCTGGGGTAAGGTATACCCTGAGCAGGACATAGAAGTGAATCAACTGGAAGCGTGCATTCCTAGAGCTCTTCCAGACCCTTTCCACAAGTTCCCCCTATGGTTTCTCATCGATAGCCTCACCCAGGTCCTCCTCCCATTTGAGGCGCAGTGTTGTTAGGGGCCGGCGCAGTCCCTGTGTGATATGCCTGTAGAGGCAAGTGACCGCCTTGATAGTACCCGCTGCCATCACCACATATTGACAGGCCAGGAAGATCCCCTCCGGCCAATGCTTTCTGATAGCTGCCGTCAGAGAAGCATGTAGGAGGAAATCACCTCTGGGGCGGTCGTACCGCTCCCGAAGATCATTAAAAGGGAGAAAGGTATTGTCTTCAAATAAATCTCCTACAGTGGAAATCCCAACCTCATTCCATAATCGCAACCTGCTCCAGTCCCCTCCATGGGGCAATGCCTCACAAACAACCAACGGGATCTCAGGCGCATAGGGGGTCGGCACCTGCGCTCGTCTAGCTATTCTGTTCCAACACTGGTGCACCGTTTGTAAGTCCGAGGGGATCACCCCCAACCCCATGGGCAGACGCAGTAGCACCCGGGATAGGAGGGTCAGGCCTGGGTCCGGCCATCAAGGTCTTCCGTATTTTTTAACCGTCCTGCCATTCATTTCATGTACCACTGCAGCTGCGCTGCATGATAGTAGGCCTCAAAATCCAGCACCGCAAAACGTCCCTCCGCCCTGGGTCTCATCATAGTGGTGAGACCTCCTCTCCGCCTCCCAGTACCCCAGAGGAAACCCGTGAGCATTGTGTTGAGTTGAGCTAAAATCTTGGGTAGGATCCAGATTGGTAGCGTCCCGAAGAATAGAGAAGCCTGGGTAATGTAACCATTTTCACCAACGCCACCCTGTCCACCACAGATAATGGGAGGGTCCCCCAGAACTCAAAGTTGCCCTTTGTGCTACGCACTGCGTCCTATGTTACCCTCTAGTAGATCGTCAGGGTCATGGTATATCCAAGTGCCCAGGTAAGGTAGGCATCTAGTTTCCCAAGGCACACCCTCAGCTTCCATAGATCCGTCTCTACCCGACCGTGTAGGGAAAAGACACAACTTGGCCCAGTTCACTCTAAGCCCCACAACTCTCCCCAGGACACCTAGCAGCTCCTTGGCTCCCCGTAAGGCCTCCTCCGGGTCGGCCAGAGACAGTAGGAGGTCATCCGCATGTAACGCAATGTGCTGTAACTGTCCCTCCACCATCAGCCCCTGATAGTAACGGCCTGACCTGGCGTGCACAGCCATGGGTTCCATCGCCAGCGCGAACAATAAGGGCAAAAGCGGACAACCCTGTCTCGTACCTTTGCCCACGATACAAGCCTCCGACATCAACCCCCCGTCCGAACTCTGGCAGTGGAATTTTTGTACAGGATCGCCGTCCACTCTACGAATTGGTCCCCCCGGCCAAATGCTCTCAGAACCCTAAAGAGATAAAGCCATTCTAGGCTGTCAAAAGCCTTCTTAATGTCGTCCGTAAAAATGCATGCTTCCTCCTTGCAATAGGTGTCTGCCCCCAATATACGCAGCAGCCTACAGACATTCATTGCCGTGTTTCTGGATGGGATAAAGCCTGCCTGATCTACATCGATAAGCGTCGGCATGTGGTCTAGTAGCCGACTTGCCAATATCCAGCTTAATATTTTATAGTCTAAGTTAAGCATGGCTAGTGGCCGATACGCAGTTCGTTCCTCAGGTGGTTTACCAGGTTTTAACAGTGGGACAATTATCGCTTCCCTCGTTGAAGCAGGGAGACAACCCTCCTGTTTCACCTTGTCGTACAGTGTCACTAGCCGTGGGGCCAATACATCAATGTATGCAGAGTAAAACTCCACCGGGAGCCCATCCGTCCCTGTGGTCTTATTCCTAGCCATATGTTTGATGGTGCTACGAACTTCCCCAATCTCCGCCTCCCTCCCTAGTTCCTCTGCCATCTCAGCATCAACCGTAGGAAGCTCCACTCCAGCCAAGAAACCCGTCTCGTCCTCAGCCCCTGGGTCAAGTCTACTCTAGTAGAGGGAAGCATAATACTCCAAAAACTGAGCATTGATATCTTGTTGACTGTAGAATACCTCGTCCCCCTGTCCCCTCAGCTCTAAGATCACCCTTCCTCTATGCGCGGGATTAGCCAGCCAGGCCAACAGTGCCCGTATGGGCATTCCGTATGGGCTTGGGAGGTGTATGCCTTATAATCAAAGCAGCGCAGCTTTTCCGCCTCAACACCACCTCATGTTCATCGACTGTGTGCGGCCCTGTGTCTTCCACTTGCAACGCAGCAAACCCTTTCTTCCTCGACACCCTCCCCATTGTTAGCGGCTATATAGGTACTCAGGGGTCTCCGCGGTGGTATCAGTAAGAATCTCTAGGTGTAGGCGCCAAGCTCGGCAGCAGGGCGGGCCAGTCCGCACATTCAGACCGCAGGACTGGTGTTCGGTGCTCACATCCGTACCCGCAAGCCGTCAACGTGGAGTTCCATTTCCAAGGGCCTCTTCCGTGTACACAGGCTGTCGGCGAGAGACACCAGCGCGGGGAATCACCCCACCACAGGTACTGCCAGCCGGCGGTGTCAGCCTCAGCGGAACTCCCAAACAATGCAGCACCTTCCCGCTGTATCAAAGCCCTCCTCACACATCTCAACCAGCTCCCAAGTAGGCCAAGTGTGCTCCCACCTTCCCGGTATCAGCCGTTCATCTCCTTGCTACAGTCCTGGTCAGGTGCCTACATAGCACAGGCCCAGCCCAGCGCCGCCCACTGCTTCTACACCACCGCAGTGCAATGTTCAGGGTGGTCCCCCCATTCCTTCTCAAACCGGCAAGTAAAGGCGGGCTGGTCCACTGCTGTCACCTTCACGCCGCGGTCCCACAATTCGCCTCTCGCTGCCGCATCCGTCAGGGCTTTTGTGGAGATGTTTCATCTCCCCGGTCAGGGGCGCACGCTCAGCTCTCCGCAGACAGTGGTGTTCCGCTCTTCCGCAATGCTGGTGTCACAATTGCCGAGCGGCGCTAAACTCCAAGCGGTACTCACTGCGATCCTGGAATCACCCCGTTGGCACGCGGTATAAGTTGCTGCATCAGGGCCCAGCCGCCATCTTAATTCTTCAGTGTCCGGAGCTCTTGGGGATATAATCGGCATTTTCACCACCTGCAAAGCACTGTGGCCGCTCACTGCCAGCACCAGGGTGTCCGCCACAGGTTTTGTAGCAAGGGGCACCCCATGACATCAGTATCATAATGGGCGAGGGGAAGCCACGGACGGAGCTCCGGAGTCCGCTTCCCCTCACATCGGTGCCTAGACACACCCCCTTCATTATTCTGGTCGTTCATGCTGAATTTGCTGTCCAGTATGATGCTTAGATCCCCAGGCATAGTCTATGGGAGTGGGTGAGTGTCCTAGTTCCGCAGGCCACCAGTAGTCATTCCACTGGGAGGATTTGTTCTCAAAGCTTAGCACTTCTGTTTTGTCTGTGTTATATTTGAGGCAGTTGTTCTGCATCCTGTCAGTGATGCTGGCCATGCACAAGCAGAAATGGGACCTTGTAGTGGATGGGTCTTTGGAAAGTGAGATGATAGTCTCCGTGTAGGATATGATGTTCAGTCCATGGGTTCTGACGATGTTGGCCGGTGGGGTCATGTAGGCATTAAACAGAGTGGGGCTGAGGGATGAGCTTGAGGGATTGCGCAGATAATGTTCTTGGGTTCTGAGGAGAAAGGAGGTAGGCGGCATAAACAGTGGTGGTTGTGTGACTCAGTTCAAATACGTAGCATGGGTGTCAAAAAATAAAAATTGCTCCGATACTTGCATAATGTTTTATATATTTATATGCTTCAGCTGTGAATTGCTAGTACTGAAGAGAGTTGGCGCACATTATATATATATATATATTCACTGAAAAAACCATAGATTTTACACACGTTATAGTTAGGAAGTAGCATTTACAAAACCTATGAAATTCACTGAAAAAACCATAGGTTTGACACCAGTTGTAGTTAGCTGGAAATTTTAGTGATATAAAACCAATGAAATTCCACGTTATAGTTAGTTGGACTCACTATAACTTGCGCGTGTAATGCACTGCTGATGACGTCACATATTACATCACTCATGACATGGTCAGTGACATCACTCATGACATCACTGATGACACCATCCTTGTGACAGAGTGACAGACCTCCTTTCACTGTAATGTAACCCTTGAAACAAATATTCAAAAATAGAAACTAAAATTTACAAAAAAATGGAGATAGCCATACCACTTACAACAACCAATTCAATAATTCTATATACACATGCACTCTTTCACCAACAGTTCAATATAGTCACTCATACATATACTGACTCATCATATGTAGTGATACACCTATACATCCTGTTACACACCGACAGTCATCCAAAAGTTACTCACACACATACTCACACATGCAAATTAACTATTCAACATCCATTTATTTGCATATACAGCTATACACACACTACCACTTTACTTCTAAGGAAACTTACACATACTTACTCTCTTAAACAATCACTTATAGAAACACATACTTATTTAAACAGGAACTCTTGCAATCCCTCACTCTCACATATACTCACTTATATACATCAATATTCACATATACTAGATTAAAACATATGTAGTTACTGATAAAGACACTAGTGAGACAGTAATTCACTCACTAACATACACATATACACACTCATCCACCCATACAGTCCTGCACATATGCTGTATTCAAAACACATACAAACAGAGAGTCAGTCATTCATGTATCTATGTGCTAAGTAACACCCCAACCAAACATATAGACACTCATATTGATATTAAAAAAAAACCATCTAATAACCCATATACCTACACATGTAGCTACTCACCAACCCATGCAGCCACTTATACACAAAGTGAAACATTAATACATATGTTTAAATATTTAAACATTACTCACTAATATTTATTTTTCAGAAAGACACACATTCACTGGATGGTGTCATCAGTGATGTCATGAGTGATGTCACTGACCATGTCATGAGTGATGTAATATGTGACGTCATCAGCAGTGCATTACACGCGCAAGTTATAGTGAGTCCAACTAACTATAACGTGGAATTTCATTGGTTTTATATCACAAAAATTTCCAGCTAACTACAACTGGTGTCAAACCTATGGTTTTTTCAGTGAATTTCATAGGTTTTGTAAATGCTACTTCCTAACTATAACGTCTGTAAAACCTATGGTTTTTTCAGTGAATTTCATTGGTTTTTAAAATGCTAATTCAGAAATATCTCGTGTATACAACCTATACTTTTGTCAATAAAGTTCTGGCAATATTTTTTTCGGAAACAAGCCGTTTTCTTCACTGTTCAAGTTGCATAGAGACTCCTTGTAAAGCGATACAGAATTCGAAAGTCTGTACCTTGCCTTTATTTCAACGCATTAAAATTTGCCTATAAATAAAAATTGCCTTTCTAAACTTTCGTGCACGACCCGGTGTGCGCACTCTCGGCAACAGTTCTCAATAAAATGGATAGCGCATTTCCAGGCTTTCGTGCGCGACCAACTGCGCGCACCCGCCTATATATTTCGTGAAAACTTTGCAATCTGAACTTATTGAATTTCTTCATAGACCCATCAAAGAACTTATACTACGTCAAAGACACTAAACCTAGGCTTCTTTTTTATTATTATGAGAATTTACATTAAATGGAGCCGAATGTCTTTTTAAACTTTCGTGCGTGACCGAATGTACACACCTTGGTATTTTTAAAAAAAATATAAAAGGTTTTATACTTTAACAATTGTATGCTTGAATCGAGCTCAGAAGATATATTAAATCCGCATGTGTTTGGATTTACTCCTTTACACGTTTTGAAACTTAGCTGAATTAGACTGCTACTTCCAAATGGCGTACGTGACCAGATATTGTCACCGCCTACACGTCCCGAGACGCGCATGTGAAGTCATGTGACTCGAAAACAACACTTCCAATTGGTTCTTAGTAGTTTCTATTCTGCAATTTACACGGAGGACTCCACCCACTTCCCTCACTATCTTTTGTACTCTCAAAAGAGAACAACGTTCAACATCTTTCGGAAGACTTTGCTGAAATGGCTACCGCCCCGCATTCATCATCCGAATCTGAAGGAAATGACCGACTACCTTTAAAAAGAAAAAAGGAATCTTTTATTTGGCAATTTTTCACTTATCCTGAAGAACAAAAGAAAGTGAATGCGCCAAAAGTTACCTGCACGATATGCAATTCGGTTCTCTCAAGAGGAAATCCAAGAAAAAAATATTCCTTTTCCATACATACCATGGTGCGGCATGTCAAACAGGTGCACCCTGTGGAATTTGCAAAGGCATCGACAAGAGCCCTGGCCACGCTATTACCATCAGAGGTGGCCAGCATATCTTCTGGTGGACGACCTGTATCTCCATCGAGTGCTGTGATGGACTTGAGACCATATCTTGCAAAGGTGCACATGAAATGCAACGAATGTGGAGAAATTCTTCTGTACGGAGAGCAGAGCCTCATTCTTACTAAACTAAAAATTGAGAGTCATAAATGCCCCAAGAAAAGATACATTTCTTCATTTCATTTTGATCCTGTCTCACACATGAAAATGTTGCAAGTTTAAAAAATCAAAAACAACATAACACTTGTTTTAAAAAAAAAAAAAAAAAAAAAAGTTCTTTTCAGAACTAACTCATTCTACCAAAAAGAGCTCCAGGAGCATATTATAAAGGGGGTTTATCTCCGCTTTTTTGGCTTTCGTTCGTGCGCGACCGTGTGCGCGCACCCGCATATATATATTTCGTGAAAACTTTGCAACTTATTAAATTTCTTCATAGACCCATCAAAGAACTTATACTACGTCAAAGACACTAAACCTAGGCTTCTTTTTTAGTATTATGAAAATTTACATTAAATGGAGCCGAATGTCTTTTTAAACTTTCGTGCGTGACCGAATGTACACACCTTGCTATTTTAAAAAAAAATATAAAATGTTTTATACTTTAACAATTGTATGCTTGAATCGAGCTCAGAAGATATATTAAATCCGGATGTGTTTGGATTTACTCCTTTTCACGTTTTGAAACTTCGCTGAATTAGACCGCTACTTCCAAATGGCGTACGTGACCAGATACTGTCACCGCGTACACGTCCTCAGACGTGCATGTGAAGTCATGTGACTCGACAACAACACTTCCAATTGGTTCTTAGTAGTTTCTATTCTGCAATTTACACGGAGGACTCAACCCACTTCCCTCACTATCTTTTGTACTCTCAAAAGAGAACAACGTTCAACATCTTTCGGAAGACTTTCTTTTCACGCGATAATGTGAAATACTGAGATTGTTACAGGATTTTCTATCAGATATGTGTTCCCATTGCTGTAGAAGTACTAACACCGTGGAAAATTCCACCGATAGCAGTAATATTTTTAACGCCGAGCACCGGCGATTTTTATCACTTAGAAGCCTTCCTATTATGAAGGTTTATCTCCTAAGTCTCTGATTCTCAAACTGTGTAACGCGGCTCCCCTGTGTGCCGTAATGAAGTGCTAGGGGCGCCGCCCACACTCTAGTGTGACTAACCATGTATAAATTCCACAGACATCTCTACCCTGTTATCTACAATTGTGAACATCAAAAGGAGCTGCGCTACGCCCCTGTGAGAGGCCTCACTCCCACTGCTGCAACGGCTTGGCAGTCCTCCAGATGCACAGGAACAGCCCCTCCGATCCATTGAAGTTCTGTGTCGGTCTCAATACCACTTACGAAATGAAAATAAGCACTGAAGAATATTCAAGTATGTAGTACTCCTCCTGCTACAGCATACAAAATGCATTCTATTACCTATAAAAAAGTCAAACACCCACGCTACAATCATATAGAATACTTCCTCTAAAGAAGCCTGTGAATAACTTTAAAACATCAGGTTAACCTTTTTTTACTCTCATCATTGTCAAAAATTTTAAATGAAACGGTTTACATTTTTACTTTTTATTTCCAGTAAATTTTAAAAATAAATGTTTATAGTTCCATAGGCTCAAGCAGGTCAGCTTCCCACCCTATGTCATACAAATCTGACAAATCGGCATCCTCATCATGTTCTTCATCATCCTCAGGATTTAAATCATCTAAGGGATCTACTTCCACTGACGTTTCAATGACAAGTTCAACGATAAGATCGACATCAACGGATTGCTCATTATCACTCATGGTTGATGTTGTCGTTATCTTTAAAGAAAGAGAACAGCAATGAGATGTTGCAGAGTAAGAGACACATCTCAGAGACTATAATAGTAAAATTGTTTAACAAGAGTAACATTTTGCAGATATTATTTAGCCATGTCCAGCGATGCTGAGGAGGTGAGGCCTATGTCCAAGTTTTCAGTGAACAGGACTCATCTCTTCTTAACCTTGGATAAGCCTCACCGACTCTGTGTCCCCTGCTCATACTTAAATGTAAAGAGGCAGATTTATGTTAACTGGCGCATCCCCAGAGATGCACCAGTTAATGTGCACCACTGCTCTGCCACCCATGATGTGCCGCATTTACAATGTGGAGCACCATTGAGTAAAAACAGCACAGATGCGTCACGCATCTGTGCCGCAAAAGCGGCGCATTGCAGGAATCACGTCGCAAGTGCAACATGTCTACTGCAATGCACAGGAGCAAGCCACACATTGCATGGTGCATCACTCCTTATGCCTGTTTCAAACAGGCGTAAGGATTTGATTCAGCAATGCTATGAAGCTGACTCAGTGAAATCTTCTAAATTTCACTGTGTTAGTTTTACAGGGCTTTCATACATGCACCTCTCGCCATTTTGTCGGTTTTGGCGCGTTTTTTTCCCTTACACAATAGCATAACAGAAACGTGATAGTGCTTCGCATGCAGAGAGCTGATTGATAAAGACATAATGTCTAACCACTAGCATTTTTATATATCGTTCCTAAACTGAAAGGCCAGAGACCTTCTTCCATTTATTAAAATATAATATACTTCCTCATAAGAGTGTATAATTAATTTTGCAAAACCATATTCATTTTTCATCAACTATACCGTTTGTATTCTATGTACTACTGACTATACCGATTACTTTATTTTTTGCAATGTCTCTACTCGTATTAGATTAGAAACTTGCCTTGAAAACAGTGCATTTCTGAATAAACATTTCAAATATACACGTTCTCTCTTTTAATCCATAATCTCAACTAAAATGATTGTATACTGAAACAGTATTCATGTGTTCCACTTAACTTCAGCTGTACTAACTTAATATTTTCTTTTGTCGACCTGATTTACTCATACTAGAACCCACAGGCCTATAACAGCCCGTGAACCCTTTCTTAGTAGGTCGCGCACCATGCAGACAGTTGTACCTCTGTAAAAAAATAATTTATTACTCTTCTCAAGCACCGTCGCAGTTCTGCTTCACTCAGTGTTAATCACTGCTCCCACGCTTCTACAGACCAGACGCTATGTCGTATTTCACTCCTTGTCACGCTTTAATCTCCACAATAACAAACACTTCTCCGCCAGCCACCAGAGAACAGAGTGCAGATGCAGAGGCACTAAGTAGTGAAATACAACATACCCTCTGCTCTATGGAAACAACCGAGCGGTAATTCTGAAAGAAAACATTCACTAGCGCTTCAAAAAAGCATTTCAATTATATAAATAGTTTTTTTTAAACGTTCCAACTACTTTGATGCGACTATCTGTGTGTGCCTCCACAGCAAAGTTCCTCAGCCCGGACTGAAGGCAGACACAGACAGACACACACACAAGATAACACAGGGCAACGGAGACGGAAAACAGAAGAGAGATAAAGATGCAGTCAAACAGCAGGAGTGAGAAAGATATTTTTATACTCCGTTTGGTACCTCAATTTACGAACACATTTACTGCACAAATCTGTGTACAACCTCATGGTCAGAACTTTTCATTTTATTTTACTCGATCACCTCCCCCTCTCACCCCACCAGTACAAGCCGCGGCCACAAACTACAATGTAATTTTGACGTCTGTCAGAAAGTTTAAGAATTCATTAAGCATTACCACTTTTTGAAGACGATATCACATGTAATATACCATTTCTCTCTCTATCTGCATTATCTGTCTCTCTGCTAATATCATTTTTTCACTTCATAAACAACTTCTCTCATTATATATAAAGGCTTCAAAATCACACAAATAATTACTCTTTATATTAAACATATTTTATACTTCATTTATCACATTAAAATTAAAAATAGTTTTAGAAATACAACACATTATGACAGCCAAAAATGAGTTTAGTTTCAAACTATGAGGAAAATCAATCATTGTTTGTGAGTAAACCATATTTTACGGTACATGACAAAACAAACAGTTACAGACTTACCTTTACCAATGCTTTGTACGATGTACAACAGTGACAGTCACAAAATAGATATTCGTTTGACGGAATCTCAATTATGCTGCTATCACTGCAACCAAAATTCAATGGCACAGATATACAGTCAATACAGACTCATATATGTCTCTTCAGCCAATCATATTTCCTCCCGCAAAATTTTGTATTCAAATTTACATTTCAGTTGGTTGTCCCTCACAATATTCTCAATGTCACATAAAAGTCACCCATCACCCACTGCCATCTCTGGCTGTTTCCATGGTAACACCTCATTCTGCACCTGGCTGAAGGCACAGGTCAAAAGTTCATATCTCAACGTTCTACAGCAAACTAACAACACTGTTTTCCCTCCAGAAACACCTGCCTAGCCACAGCTCTGTTACATGTCATTTTTTTCACACCCAATACTACTTTTTCTTTTACATAACATTAACATGCAACGTAGTCTTCAATCTTCACGTATTAGAATCAACCAATCATTTTTCGTTTTTCAACCACACCAAGCTTCATCCATTTTTTTATCCTGACTTTCAGCTTCTAACTGCCATTCCACTTCCAGAACCCATCGGAGTACGAGTGCATCTGCCTTGAAAATGAAGGTTTGGCTTTTAGGACACAGCTATATTCACTGGAGTGGAAAATATGCAGCAAGCAGACGAATTTCCAACCTTGATTTACCAAATGTGCAGAAAACGTGGATTGGGCAAAGAGGATTAAGATGTCACCAATTAATACCATTGGTGAAAACTTTTATGCATCTCCCAGAACCAGCCCTTATAATTGTGCACTGTGGTGGGAACGAGCTTGGCACATTGACTGAGGTAGGTCTGGAAATGCTTCTAAAAGACACCTTTCGACAATTGATGACACTTTTTCCTCGAACTGCCTTGGTATATTCCAATATATGCCAAAGACAGAAATGGAATTGGTCCAATCAACATTGTGCACAAATTGAGAAAGCAAGGAGACATGTTAATAAATCTGTTTCTGCTTTCCTCAGAGATTATAGCATGGGTTCTATTTACCACAACAACTTGCGTTACCACATGCGAGACATCTATAGGACAGATGGTGTTCATTTCACGGATGAGGGAAACAGAATCTTCCTCTGCAACATCAGACTCTGCATCGGTACTTACTTATAAATGCAGAAAAAACTCAATTAACACAAGGGCTCTTTTCAGAGCCACCTTATATCAAAGCACTCAAACTTCTGATTTATCTCCATTTTCACACTCTTGTAAATAGGTGTGCACGCCCGGGTGCGTGCACCCCGCAACTTAAAAAAAAAAAAAAATATATATATTTTTGCGCTTAAGGTCCTTACTGCACACCCTGAGAGAACCTACGCAGCAAAACAATCTCTACCTTCTCCCCTTTCCATGTTCCAACGCTTTGAAATGACAATATATTTACTCGCAGTGACAAAATGGCGGTCAACACTTCCTGATTTCCTTCGAATCGAACGTTAACAGACGTCACGCAGCAAAAAAAAATTCCGCTCGCGCGCAGCCGCTTGAGTGCGCGCACCCGTGCGCGCTTATAGATATATAATTGACTTTAAGTTTAATTTTCTCAGCAACTACTGAACAGATTTACACCATTCCAAAAAAAGCGTAATCTGCGAGCCGGACTCTACAGTTTCCCCAAATTTCTTATAAATCCATTCAGCCGTTCGACCTGTAGCCGTGTCTAAACGTCCTATGGAAAATAACATGGAGAAAACACGTTTTGGGACCCCCCTTTTATCTCAGCCCCCACTTCACCAATCCCCGCCAAACTTTCAGGGAAGGAGCGCAGCGGACCGAGCCATCTTCTTGGAGAAATTCGCAAAGATTCATCCACCACGGCCAAAGTTAATCCAAATAGAAAGTTGAGGATTTCCTATGGAAACTAGGTCCTAACTATAACTACCTACTGGCGACCACCAGTAGGTAATATATATATATATATATATATATATATATATATATATATATATATATATATATATATATATATATATATATACACATATATATATATATATATTACCTACTGGCGGTCGCCAGTAGGTAGTTATAGTTAGGACCTAGTTTCCATAGGAAATCCTCAACTTTCTATTTGGATTAACTTTGGCCGTGGTGGCCTGTTCACTGAAAACTTGGACATAGGCCTCACCTCCTCAGCATCGCTGGACATGGCTAAATAATATCTGCAAAATGTTACTCTTGTTAAACAATTTTACTATTATAGTCTCTGAGATGTGTCTCTTACTCTGCAACATCTCATTGCTGTTCTCTTTCTTTAAAGATAACGACAACATCAACCATGAGTGATAATGAGCAATCCGTTGATGTCGATCTTATCATTGAACTTGTCATTGAAACGTCAGTGGAAGTAGATCCCTTAGATGATTTAAATCCTGAGGATGATGAAGAACATGATGAGGATGCCGATTTGTCAGATTTGTATGACATAGGGTGGGAAGCTGACCTGCTTGAGCCTATGGAACTATAAACATTTATTTTTAAAATTTACTGGAAATAAAAAGTAAAAATGTAAACCGTTTCATTTAAAATTTTTGACAATGATGAGAGTAAAAAAAGGTTAACCTGATGTTTTAAAGTTATTCACAGGCTTCTTTAGAGGAAGTATTCTATATGATTGTAGCGTGGGTGTTTGACTTTTTTATAGGTAATAGAATGCATTTTGTATGCTGTAGCAGGAGGAGTACTACATACTTGAATATTCTTCAGTGCTTATTTTCATTTCGTAAGTGGTATTGAGACTGACACAGAACTTCAATGGATCGGAGGGGCTGTTCCTGTGCATCTGGAGGACTGCCAAGCCGTTGCAGCAGTGGGAGTGAGGCCTCTCACAGGGGCGTAGCGCAGCTCCTTTTGATGTTCACAATTGTAGATAACAGGGTAGAGATGTCTGTGGAATTTATACATGGTTAGTCACACTAGAGTGTGGGCGGCGCCCCTAGCACTTCATTACGGCACACAGGGGAGCCGCGTTGCACAGTTTGAGAATCAGAGACTTAGGAGATAAACCTTCATAATAGGAAGGCTTCTAAGTGATAAAAATCGCCTGTGCTCGGCGTTAAAAATATTACTGCTATCGGTGGAATTTTCCACGGTGTTAGTGCTTCTACAGCAATGGGAACACATATCTGATAGAAAATCCTGTAACAATCTCAGTATTTCACATTATCGCGTGAAAAGAAAGTCTTCCGAAAGATGTTGAACGTTGTTCTCTTTTGAGAGTACAAAAGATAGTGAGGGAAGTGGGTTGAGTCCTCCGTGTAAATTGCAGAATAGAAACTACTAAGAACCAATTGGAAGTGTTGTTTTCGAGTCACATGACTTCACATGCGCGTCTCAGGACGTGTACGCGGTGACAGTATCTGGTCACGTACGCCATTTGGAAGTAGCGGTCTAATTCAGCGAAGTTTCAAAACGTGAAAAGGAGTAAACCCAAACACATCCGGATTTAATATATCTTCTGAGCTCGATTCAAGCATACAATTGTTAAAGTATAAAACATTTTATATTTTTTTTAAAATAGCAAGGTGTGTACATTCGGTCACGCACGAAAGTTTAAAAAGACATTCGGCTCCATTTAATGTAAATTTTCATAATACTAAAAAAGAAGCCTAGGTTTAGTGTCTTTGACGTAGTATAAGTTCTTTGATGGGTCTATGAAGAAATGTAATAAGTTGCAAAGTTTTCACGAAATATATATATGCGGGTGCGCGCACACGGTCGCGCACGAACGAAAGCCAAAAAAGCGGAGATAAACCCCCTTTATAATATGCTCCTGGAGCTCTTTTTGGTAGAAAGAGTTAGTTCTGAAAAGAACTTTTTTTTTTTTTTTTTTAAAAACAAGTGTTATGTTGTTTTTGATTTTTTAAACTTGCAACATTTTCATGTGTGAGACAGGATCAAAATGAAATGAAGAAATGTATCTTTTCTTGGGGCATTTATGACTCTCAATTTTTAGTTTAGTAAGAATGAGGCTCTGCTCTCCGTACAGAAGAATTTCTCCACATTCGTTGCATTTCATGTGCACCTTTGCAAGATATGGTCTCAAGTCCATCACAGCACTCGATGGAGATACAGGTCGTCCACCAGAAGATGTGCTGGCCACCTCTGATGGTAATAGCGTGACCGGGGCTCTTGTCGATGCCTTTGCAAATTCCACAGGGTGCACCTGTTTGACATGCCGCACCATGGTATGTATGGAAAAGGAATATTTTTTTCTTGGATTTCCTCTTGAGAGAACCGAATTGCATATCGTGCAGGTAACTTTTGGCGCATTCACTTTCTTTTGTTCTTCAGGATAAGTGAAAAATTGCCAAATAAAAGATTCCTTTTTTCTTTTTAAAGGTAGTCGGTCATTTCCTTCAGATTCGGATGATGAATGCGGGGCGGTAGCCATTTCAGCAAAGTCTTCCGAAAGATGTTGAACGTTGTTCTCTTTTGAGAGTACAAAAGATAGTGAGGGAAGTGGGTGGAGTCCTCCGTGGAAATTGCAGAATAGAAACTACTAAGAACCAATTGGAAGTGTTGTTTTCGAGTCACATGACTTCACATGCGCGTCTCGGGACGTGTAGGCGGTGACAGTATCTGGTCACGTACGCCATTTGGAAGTAGCGGTCTAATTCAGCTAAGTTTCAAAACGTGTAAAGGAGTAAATCCAAACACATCCGGATTTAATATATCTTCTGAGCTCGATTCAAGCATACAATTGTTAAAGTATAAAACCTTTTATATATTTTTTAAAAATACCAAGGTGTGTACATTCGGTCACGCACGAAAGTTTAAAAAGACATTCGGCTCCATTTAATGTAAATTCTCATAATAATAAAAAAGAAGCCTAGGTTTAGTGTCTTTGACGTAGTATAAATTCTTTGATGGGTCTATGAAGAAATTCAATAAGTTCAGATTGCAAAGTTTTCACGAAATATATAGGCGGGTGCGCGCAGTTGGTCGCGCACGAAAGCCTGGAAATGCGCTATCCATTTTATTAAGAACTTTTGCCGAGAGTGCGCACACCGGGTCGTGCACAAAAGTTTAGAAAGGCAATTTTTATTTATAGGCAAATTTTAATGCGTTGAAAAAAAGGCAAGGTACAGACTTTCTAATTCTGTATCGCTTTACAAGGAGTCTCTATGCAACTTGAACAGTGAAGAAAACGGCTTGTTTCCGAAAAAAATATTGCCAGAACTTTATTGACAAAAGTATAGGTTGTATACACGAGATATTTCTGAATTAGCATTTTAAAAACCAATGAAATTCACTGAAAAAAACATAGGTTTTACACACGTTATAGTTAGGAAGTAGCATTTACAAAACCTATGAAATTCACTGAAAAAACCATAGGTTTGACACCAGTTGTAGTTAGCTGGAAATTTTTGTGATATAAAACCAATGAAATTCCACGTTATAGTTAGTTGGACTCACTATAACTTGCGCGTGTAATGCACTGCTGATGACGTCACATATTACATCACTCATGACATGGTCAGTGACATCACTCATGACATCACTGATGACACCATCCAGTGAATGTGTGTCTTTCTGAAAAATAAATATTAGTGAGTAATGTTTAAATATTTAAACATATGTATTAATGTTTCACTTTGTGTATAAGTGGCTGCATGGGTTGGTGAGTAGCTACATGTGTAGGTATATGGGTTATTAGATTTTTTTTTAATATCAATATGAGTGTCTATATGTTTGGTGGGGGTGTTACTTAGCACATAGATACATGAATGACTGACTCTCTGTTTGTATGTGTTTTGAATACAGCATATGTGCAGGACTGTATGGGTGGATGAGTGTGTATATGTGTATGTTAGTGAGTGAATCACTGTCTCACTAGTGTCTTTATCAGTAACTACATATGTTTTAATCTAGTATATGTGAATATTGATGTATATAAGTGAGTATATGTGAGAGTGAGGGATTGCAAGAGTTCCTGTTTAAATAAGTATGTGTTTCTATAAGTGATTGTTTAAGAGAGTAAGTATGTGTAAGTTTCCTTAGAAGTAAAGTGGTAGTGTTTGTATAGCTATATATGCAAATATATGGATGTTGAATAGTTAATTTGCATGTGTGAGTATGTGTGTGAGTAACTTTTGGATGACTGTCGGTGTGTAACAGGATGTATAGGTGTATCACTACATATGATGAGTCAGTATATGTATGAGTGACTATATTGAACTGTTGGTGAATGAGTGCATGTGTATATAGATGGTGGAATTATTGAATTGGTTGTTGTAAGTGGTATGGCTATCTCCATTTTTTTGTAAATTTTAGTTTCTATTTTTGAATATTTGTTTCAAGGGTTACATTACAGTGAAAGGAGGTCTGGCACTCTGTCACAAGGATGGTGTCATCAGTGATGTCATGAGTGATGTCACTGACCATGTCATGAGTGATGTAATATGTGACATCATCAGCAGTGCATTACACGCGCAAGTTATAGTGAGTCCAACTAACTATAACGTGGAATTTCATTGGTTTTATATCACAAAAATTTCCAGCTAACTACAACTGGTGTCAAACCTATGGTTTTTTCAGTGAATTTCATAGGTTTTGTAAATGCTACTTCCTAACTATAACGTGTGTAAAACCTATGGTTTTTTCAGTGAATATATATATATATATATATATATATATATATATATATATATATATATTTTTTTTTTTAACTTTATTTTTCATTTTCAATTAAACAGCAGTTCGGTAGCCCTCCACCTTTTCTCTTATATCCATATACAGCGTACAATAGTACTTAGTACATTCTGAGACAATGCAATACAGTTAATACTTGCAGAAGCAACAGCGTAACCTGCCTAAACATAAAACACTTGGGCAATCCCCTTTGTTGATGGCCCCCTCGCCCTTTACATTGCACACTTATTTCTAGTTGCATACTATTAGACCTTAGGTACCCCATTGGGCTATTCTTCCACACCCGGTCTCCCAGCTGCAAAAAAGCAACCCAAGCCGATTTCAGTACTATCTTGGCTCTCCATGTCCGTTTCTGCAACTGTTCTGCGACCCAAATAACCTTGGTACGGCTCCCAAATGTTCTTTGGTCTACAATGTGTCGGTATAAGAGCCTCTCATCCATCTGATGGCTAGCCTTAATTTGGCTATTAATATTCCTAGTGCTATCAATTTCGTGAAACCCGAACTTCGGGAAGTCTGATTAAAAGACAAGAAAAGAACTGATACAATCCATCAATTGTGTTGTGTTATTTACTATTTTCTGAAAAGATTGTATTTAATTATTACATGTGCTAGGGTGTCCCAATTTGCATTGTTCTGTTGGTTTTCCAAACAGAGGTTTTAGGGAGGCAGGTGGTTCTCCCTATCCCTTTAGCACCGTCACAAATAGTACCATTTGCAAAAATAATCAATAGTGAATATCACCGGGAGGAGGAGCTACGCGGGCATCCAAGATGGTCGCGTGAGCAGAGGGCTCCCGAGACCCGTGCCGCCCTTCTGTGTGGCGCCGTGGCCAGGGCGACTGACGCTGGAATCTGGGGATCAGGGTTCGATCTCCGGCTCCGGCGGCAGGTTAGCCCAGCACCATGTGACTCTGGGCAATAGCTTGCTTAATCTTCCCGACGGCCCCCAGCGCCTAGAGACCCTTACGGGTGATTGTGCGCTTTACAAATGTGGATTATTATTATATTATTATCCTTAACATATCCTTATTTTGAGCATGGGCCTTTAAAGACGAACTCTCGTGAACCTCAACATCCTTTTCAAAATTGAAATTGGACGTCGGGAGCGGTCTTTACATCGACTTCCATTTTTCTGGCCTGCCCCGGACGTGGCCGGGGTGCTCTGTTGTTTTACTGGCCGGGGAGTAGTTGAACAAAAACGGCTGGAGGGAGCCTCCCCCGGTCGGGCCCATCCCCACTTTCGGTTTCGTTTTTCACGACGATCTCCGAGTTGCTGACACTCTCTAAGACCTATTCTGGACTTGCGTGGCTTTGCCTTGCTGTTGGCCTCTACCTCTCCTGATGGTTTTGGCCCCCCTGCTCTGCTGCCGTTTAATCATCTTTTGGCTCATTGCTTGTCTTTACTGGTCCCACCAGGTTCGGCCATTTTCACCAGGTCTAGGGGGCCCCTTCGGGGCACAGCTTCCAATATGGCCACCAAACCAGAGCTGGAGAAGCGCAAGACAAAGACGCCGGTCCGCGGGGGACATACCCAGACTAACGTCATGGATAGATACACCCAACCGATGGGAACCCCCGGTGGCACCGGTCGTATTCTTGACGACCCCAGGGCTGACCCGACCGCTCCCGCAGATGTCTCTCTTCGTGAAGTCATGACTGCCATTTCAAGCATGCAGGCCTCTATGGGACAGCAATATGAGGCTCTTGCTTCTAAAATCGACACTGTGGCAGTGGACGTCACGCTGATTTGAGCGGACATGGCTAAAACTAATGAGAGGGTGAAAGAGTTGGATTTAAAGACCTCCAGCCTGATCGCTGATGTCACGGACGTACAGACTGAGATCGGCAACCTGAGATCGTCACGCGACTCGATGGTCCATCGACTCGAGGAACATGACAACAGGGCCAGGCGCAATAACGTGCGCATCATTGGCGTGCCGGAAAATCCCGATAATTCCACTGTCGATCTCCTTGTGGAGGACCTGGTCCTGAATCATCTAGCTCCCGCCGGACTCAGCAAGTTCTTTGCGGTTGAGCGTGCATACCGTTTTCCGGGCGGGAAGGTGCAGCCTGGTGCCCCCCCGAGACAAATTGTTGCTAGGCTTTTCCATTTTCGGGATAGAGACGCTATTCTCCAAGCATCTCGGAAACATGGCCCCTTGAAGTTCGACAATAACACCGTGAACTTTTATCCGGACTTTACTCCTCAGGTCCAGCGACAGAGACTGGGGTTTCAGGGGGTGAAGAAACGGCTACGCGACCTGGGCCTCAAGTATGCTATGCTGTTTCCGGCTCGACTTCGGATCGAACATGGGGAACGAACCTTCTTCTTTGACAGTGTCAGTGACTGGCTTGATTCTTTGCCGAAAAGGGATGATCGATCTGAGCACCCCGGTGGAGCCGAGGGGGGCGCGTCGGATCAAGAGTGACATTGCGATTCCCGACGTCTGTTCCTTATCGTTTTTCACCTGAGTTTTGCTATTTGTTCTTTTATTATTGTTTTTGATGGGTCCAGGGGTGGCGGGGGTGTAGAGGACTTTTCCTCCTCCTGGGGTTCTTTTTGTAGATTAGTTTAATGATTGGGCGATAGGCACACTGCAAGTTGGGGTGGTTTCTAGTTCGTATGCAGGGGTGCAGGGTGGGGGTGTTGTAACGGGTTTTTGTTGGGGGGTGGGGGTTGGGTATGTTTGTTCCTTTGTTTCCTTCACAAGGCACCGTGTTGTTTGCTGAGCTCCTTCTCCTGCGGGGCTTCGTGGGGGTGGGGCGCTGGTTCTTTCTTGGGATGGGGTTAGTGAGTTGAGACTGCTATCCTGGAATGTCAATGGTTTGGGAGACAGAATAAAACAAGGGGTGGTGCTGCAGTTCCTTCAACGCCACTCCCCTGATATTGTCCTACTGCAAGAAACGCACTTAATTGGGAATGCTTGGCAAGCGTTGAATAGACGTGGGTATCAGTTAGTCGCACATGCCGGATTCACCTCTGGCTCCAGAGGGGTGGGGGTTCTGATTAGGTCCTCTCTTCCCCTCAAAATCGACGATATCATGCTTGATGATAGAGGTCGCTATGCTGCGCTTTCTGGGAGATGGGAGGGTAAGACGCTCTCTGTAGTCACCGTATATGTCCCTCCAGGCCTACAGGCCACTACTTTTGCAGACCTGGGGCGGCTTCTCCTGGGGCTGCCTGGAGGTTTTCTGATTCTCGGCGGGGACTTTAACTCTGTGGTTTCCGGCCCTACTGATCGGCCCTAGGCAAGTCCCCCCCCCCCGGGACTTGCCTAGGTCCCAAATGTGGCTCTGTGAATTGCTTGAGACCTTTGGGTTAACGGATGGTTGGAGGCTCATGCATTCTACACAGTTACAATATACGTTCCATTCCGGGGCTCATGGTAGACTTTCCCGACTTGATTATTTCCTTATGCCTGCATCACAATCGTCCTCCATTAGGGAGATCCGCCATCTTCCCAGGGGCATCTCTGATCATTCCCCCCTTTGGTGTAGTGTTGAGGCTGGGATGGGTACTGCAGGTAGAGTTGCTCCTATTAATCCGTGGTATCTTCGGAATCCTGCGACCCGCTCCGCCCTGGTGAAGGCTATTGACTGTTACTTTACTGACAATGTGGGGTCTGTTTCTTCCTCTATCTCATTGTGGGAGGCTTTCAAGACTGTGGTTCATGGGCATTCATTGTCATTGATTTCTGCTGTTAAAAAGGCTAAATGTGAAGAACTTGCACGCATCGAATCTGAAATTACTGTGCTTGAGAGCGATCTCGATGGTGATGTCTCCCCTGCTATATTGCACTCCCTTAGTTTGAAGCAGGCAGACTATAGAGCCCTTGTGACTGACGCTGCGAAAGTCATGAATAGAGAGCAACAAGGTAGAATTTATGATGTGGGTGACAAAGCGGGTAAATTGATTGCATGGTTGGATAAGAAAGAGAGAATGAATCGAGTCGTGCCTGTGATTGAGAAGTTGACTGGTGAGCACGTTTCTGACCCGGTGGGTATTGTTGGGTGTTTTGTGGACCACTTCCAGACGGTGTATGCCTCGGTCAGTGACCGGGATGAAAATGACTCTCAGCTCTTGCTGCGTGATATTGCCTTGCCCTTCCTCTCTGATGAGGATAGGGCCTTAATGGATGCTCCTATCACGGTGGACGAGGTCGCACTCTCCATCCGTGCCCTCCGGTCGGGTAAGGCCATGGGCCCCAATGGCTTGCCCATTGAGCTCTATAAGCTGCGGCCAGACAAAATGGCGCCTCACTTAAGGAGCATGTTCCTTGAGGCCCTTGATTCTGGTGTCCTCCCCGTCGATCAGCGTCTGGCCACTATAGTTGTGATTCACAAGGAGGGTAAACCACGCGATCGTTGTGCTTCGTATAGGCCCGTATCGTTGCTTAATGCCGAACCCAAAATACTTGCTAAATTGTTGGCCACTCGTTTGATCAGGGTGATTGGTGATTTGATTCATCCGGACCAATCCGGTTTTATTCCGCACTGGAACACCGCCTTTAACCTCCGGAGGCTCCACGGAGTTCTCACGAGAGCTGGGACTCTGACTGAGCCGGCCATTTTGGCTTCCCTTGATGCCACTATGGCTTTTGACACCATTGAATGGCAGTATCTTTGGGCTACTCTCGCTAAGTTTGGGTTTGGTCCGACATTCATCACCTGGGTCAAGCTTCTGTACGAGAGGCTGCTGGCCCAGGTGGTTGTTAACGGGAGGGTCTCTGGCACTTTTACGCTTGGCCGAGGCACCAGGCAGGGCTGTCCATTGTCCCCATTGCTTTTTGCCCTTGCTTTGGAACCGTTAGCTGAGTGGCTTCGCTGGGAGCCCTCGCTGAAGGGCATTTGGTGGACTCCTGACTTTGAGGACCGCATTTCGCTCTATGCGGATGATATCCTCCTTTACCTCCCATCCCCTCGGAAGTCCCTTAATGTGCTTTTTGATGTCCTTACCTCCTTCGGGAAGAACTCGGGCCTTGTCATCAATTGGAACAAATCTTGTGTTTATGTTTTGGCCGGAGAGCTTCCTCCGTTGCCCAGTAGATTCCCGATCCAGTTAGCTACGTCCGGCTTTAAGTATTTGGGTATTTACATTTCCTTGGATCCCGCCGTTCGGTACGACCGTAACCTTCGAGCCCCCCTTCAGCAGCTCCAGCTTGATGTTGTTCGATGGCGCCGGCTCCCTCTGTCACCCTTGGGACGTGCGGCTCTCTTCTATTTTCGAGAAGTGGAGGGCCTTCAGAGGCGGCTGATTTGGGATGGGCGTGCGCGCATTGCCCTCTCCAAACTCACTCTTCCATGGTATGATGGCGGTATTGCCCTCCCGGACATCAGACGTTATTACTGGGCCTCTCAACTGAGTGCTATTAACCATGCCACCTATGCCCCCGGTTTGACGCCAGCCTTTGCAATGGATAAGTGCCTTTTGCCTTGTGGAAATTTCAATAGGGCGCTGTACTCTAAAGAACCCTATAAGACTTTGACCGGGCCCACT
Organism: Lissotriton helveticus; assembly: GCF_964261635.1. Classification (NCBI taxonomy): domain Eukaryota; kingdom Metazoa; phylum Chordata; class Amphibia; order Caudata; family Salamandridae; genus Lissotriton; species Lissotriton helveticus. The sequence goes on from NC_136063.1 coordinate 398,288,194, forward strand.
AAAATTGCTGTGCGAGTGTGGCGTGATGCAAATGCTGCTCTGGGTTGGAGGGATAGGTTGTCCCGTGCAACTCCGTTGTATGACTCGGATGGTTTGGGCAATTTGTGGCGGTCGAAAGGTTTTGTTAAATGGGACATGATAGGTATAAGCAAGATTGATGATCTTTGGTCCAAAGGGAATGTTAAGACTTTTGAGGCACTAAAGATTGAATATGAGCTTGACGATAAGGAATTCTTTCGGTATGTCCAGGTACGGCATGCCTTGTTGTCTGCCTTCCCCACGGGGACGGAGATCCCCGAGTCCTTGCCTCTGGAGGACCGTATCCTTGATGGCTACGTACCTGACAGCACGGTTTCGCTGATTTATAAAAAGCTCATTAACAACAGAGTCGACTTGCTTGTGCGCCTTAGGGCCTTGTGGACTGCTGATGGGTTGGAGCTGGACGATGAGGACTGGCAAATGGCCGTGTCCTCCCCTAAGGAGGTGGCCATCCCTGCTCTCCTTCGGTTCGTCTAGCTCAAGATCCTACATCGAGTGTATGTCACTGGTCCGAGTCTGGTTCGTATGGGGCACTCGGTGGATGGTCTGTGTAAACGTGGATGTGGTATGAGTGGCACCTTCCTTCATATACTGTGGGAATGCCCTGAGGTGGCTAGGTGTTGGTCCCGAGTACATACCACCATGGAAAGGGTTACGGGGGTTACACTCCTGCCTGAGGCCAGACGCTGTCTCCTTAATGTATGGGAACCGAATGATTACAATACTGCACAGATCTGTTGGGCAACCCTCGGTAACATGATTGCAAAAAGGGACATTGTGCAACTATGGGGTTCCCACAGACTGCCCACTATATCTGCATTGACGGAAAATATGGACTGGTGCATGTTCAGAGAAAAGACGGTGTACTTGTCCCGGGGCAGACCTAAGAAGTGGAGCAGAATTTGGTCTCAATGGAATGCCTATCGTGGGAATATATGTACTCCCCCTCAGGATTTTGCCCTTAATATCCCATTGTCTCCCTAAATGACATTCCTAGTTCTCGCACTTTAAATGTATGTATTGCATGGTTTCCTTGCTGCCCCCCACCTCACCTTGGAATCGATAACTGAAATCCTGTATACATGTGTACTGGACTTGCTCCCCGTCCCTACGTGCTTCCCGAAAATGACTTTTTGCTCTGTGAAGTGTATTATGTTGCTTGTTCTGTTTTAATTTCAATAAAAATTTTAATAAAAAAATAAAAAAATAGTGAATATCACCTCAGCGCCTCCAGACCTATCACCCATACCACCACTTTCTTTTTCTAAAAACCTTTAGAAAGTGCGTTGACATAGCCTAGTAATGCCACCAATGGTGTCTTAGGTATATGTGTCTCCGCCATGTCCCGTAATGCCCCAAGTACCTCCGACCAAAACTTGTGGAGTGCTGAGCAGTTCCATGCCAAGTGTGTGAAGTGAGCCCGTTGGCGTGCATTATATTTAATGGAACAGTTGGCACTTCGCGTTAGCAGTGGCTACCTCAACCCAACTCTAAACCCAAGCCCTATACATCACGTTACTGGAGAGGATTGGGGGTCACTTTCCCTTCATATGTGAAACTGGATAGCCGGGGTAGAGGGAATTCATTTGGACCGGCTGTGCTGCATAAAACGGCAAAGCTGGAAGGCCTCCATTAATGTAATTTAAGTACATACACACATCATCAGAACGCCAACTTGACTGGAAGGTGTTGGAGCACTTCACATGAGTACCAGTTACATTACACAAAGTCACATTCAATCACAGGACGAAGTGGCAATGCCGAGACTTACAGATATTTCAATCCAGTTCAGTGTCAGATTGTGATCATGAGGGTGTCCGTTCTGACAGAAAGTAACCAAGAGCCTGATCCAGTTCCAGCCCAGAGGGAGGGAAGGTGGTTGACTTTCCTTCAGCACAGCCAACAAACCTAATCAATCCTGAAGCTTCTCTCATGCTGTTGGTCGGAGCAGGCTAACCCAACGCTCCTTGTGAGACTGGGGGACTGTGTCTGCAATCTGCCCAGTTGTTTAAAACTGCTCGGATTAGTGTGGTCTGAAGTGCGCATGTCGGGCTGGCCATCTCAAGACAGCCAGCCAATCCGACATGCGCACTTTAAGCTTTAGGCAAGTCATCCCTGCTGCCCGTCAGCAGGAATAGCCCAGCCTTCGCACTCGAGCTGAAACAGCGGCACTTTATAATAAAATGATAATGAACATTTTAATAATTTACGTTTGCTGCTGTACTCTCAGCAGGCGGGGCGGCGCTGCTCCACCCTGAAAGAGGAACCGCTACTAGTGCTGACACAGTTTTTAGAGTGGATGTGCCATCTAGTAAACCATAAGGGGCTGATTACGATGTTGGTCATAAAGCCTCCGATCTTAGGTTGGAGGCTTTACGACTTACATCTTCGGTTTCCGACCAGCTGATTACGATGCAGCATGTCGGAATTGAAACCGTCCGGTCATTCCAGCTGGCTTTGGAACCGGCTCGGAATCCATATGGATGGCCGTAGTACACCGGTTTCTGGCATGGTTTCCATGCCGTTTTTTCCGACATGAAAATCCTGTCAGATAGAGTGTTTTGTGGCCCCAAGCAGGGCCCCTTTGCCTTGCGGCCTCCATTTGGGGGCTAAGGGGGGCTTATGGTGCCCCACTGTTAATCTCTGCACCTTGTGGCCGACATCTTGAGGTGCCTGCCACGGGATGCAAGAATTAACACAACCTCACATTTCCCTATGGGAGCATGTACTACAGCAGGTTTACAGCAGTAACACATGTCCTCATATGGAAAAGTGGGAATGCGACCACACCATGTGTGGTCGCATCATAATTAGGCAGCGGGGACCGCCCACCGGCGGTCGGTCCGTCCCGTTTCCGCCATTGTGTCGACATTGCAATAGGCCCCTACATGTTTTGACAATGCCTATTTGGCTCGAATTAGTGTAGCATATGAGCCAATCTCTTTAAGCCTGGGTTGTGACGGATACATGGTCCTACTAGAGATATTTGTCAAAAGGAGGTTCAGTGGTGCATTTTGAAAGATACTTTTTAATATATCCTGATCATATGGTATACATGTGGTGTGGTAGAATGTGGTCATTTATATTAATCACGTTTGCCATTGGACAGGTGTCTTTGTGGTACCAAGTCAACAAAAATAGATTGCCGTATTTCAGCAGCAAATCTCAGGACACTTTTGAATGTTGTCTTATTGTTTGTAGCAAAAGTTTCTTTGAATTTTGAGTAAGCTAAGCTTTGTTCATACGCTAAGAAGGTGGCCAAAAACGTGTTGCAGAGTCTAGCCAGTGACTAAGAATTTTAAGCACGATTAGAGACTGAGCATAGCAGCCAGCGAAATATCTTAAGTGATGCAAAGATTTCTTGTGGAACTCAAAGGTTTCAGGAACAGGGCAGTTACAAGAAATTATTAACATTAGGTAGGGCAGTGAAACAGAGGTATGTTCTTGTCTAATCGCCCCATAAAGCTCTCTCTCCTTAGCCATTAGGATGCATAATTTCAGATTTGCAAATGCAGCCAATGTCATAATTTCATTGGTCTTATAATGCATCAATCAGAATTAGAGGGGTAATGATACCAGCCAAACACACTGGACCTGAAAATCAGGGCCCTTAAATTTGTTTTTATTTTTAGATTGCAACACTAAATTCCTTAAAAAAAAAATCAGGACTTTCCCCAATACACCACGGTAATACAATAACCAAAAATTGCTGCCTATGTACCGTACTTCAAAAGAGCCGGGTCTTAATTGGTATTTACAACTTGTGATGTTTTTTTCAGGCCTTGCTTGCAGAAAGATTAAGCTGTCTGTTGTTGATGACTTATTGTCTACAGTAGAATCACATAACACACAGTCGGCCTGCTCATGATTTAATAGCTTTCTTATCTGTCTTGTTTCCATGCTCATTATTCTCTGATCCCCACGTCCATTTTTTGTGTTTGTCCTTAGCCTGAAACATTTCTTCTTCATTATGTTTTTAATTAGAATAGTTGCATCCTTCCATGGCTGACATCAGGGAAGTACCCTTTGATTTGTGTTTCAACGCTCTGTGGAAGTGAATGTCTTTTCTTGCTTTCTGTCGTACTGGCTTGTTTCGCCTGCTATCCCCTCCACACTCCATCTATAGGCTACCTACAGGTTTGGGGTGTGCTGCAGTACACCCAAAATAACCATACTGTAGTTCTCAAGGTAAATGAGCAAGAAAGATGCCTTTAAAGACAGGTCAGATGTTGGACTAAGTCTTCTGACAAATTGCTGCTTATTCTTTTAACTTGAGATTGGTGTTTACATTTTAGATCAAGTTGGTGACAGTGTTGGAAAGTGGGTTATTGGTAGGGGCAAATGTAGGTCTGCCACTGGCAATAAGGCCACTAACACATGGTAGGACCCAGCATAGGTCTTAGAAAATTATTCCTGTGATCAACCAATGGTAACGTGGCTGCGAGAAGGCAGGCTTAACTTCAAAGACAGGTATGTAAAGCATTTAAAAACACCATTTCAGTAAATAATTAAGATACAACACAAAATAAAAATCCAACACCAATTTATAACAATAGTTAACAGTGTTATCTTTTAAATGACACCAAAACGAAAACGATCCACTGTAGGCAACCAGAGATATGAATTTTTAAAGATTAGTCACTTTCTAGTGCTTAGAAACCAACAGTGCCCCTTTTAGCCATTTTGTTTTCTCTGACAGGGACATCTTTAGAAATTGTTCTGGAGAATCTCACCAAATGTTAGTGCGCCTTCTCCAGCAGGCGGGGTCCAGTTAGAACTCCTTCCTGAAGTTCTGCTTGCGGGTCCCAAAGTATCCAACTCACAATCCAAGGTTCTGGAATCTCCAAGAGGGTCCTTGGAAGTGTGAAACTTCAATTCCACAATCCACTTGAACAAAACCCTTACAAATCCACTGGTACTCCAGGCTGCGAATTCTTTTTGGGGATGTCCAGATGAACTCTGTTAACCTGTTGCTTGCAGGGAGTCCACTCTTTAGTCCTTTTGCAGCAAGGTAATCCACAGGGCTGCAGTTTCAGTTGGTGCAGTCTTCAGAGGTCAGGCCTTAGAAATCTTTACACAGCAAAACTTCTCAGCAGGGTACTTCTTGCTTCAGTAAGTTTCAAGCAGCAGATCTGGAGGGCTCTGCCCTTCTCAGATACTTATTCCAAGTTCTCTCGGTCAAGCAGGAGGTCACGTCTGACCAATGGGAGATGGGTAACTCCTCATAGTTATGACCACATCCTGTAGAGTGTGGCATTATTTTGTCCCAGAGTGCATGAAATCTTCCAAATCCAGCAAGGAGGTAAGAGCTGGCTAAACCCCCCCCCCCTAGGATGGCTTATTTCTAAGTATGGCCGCAAAATCCGTTCCGCTCGTGGAATTTGCGGATTTTCGGCAATCTGTGAATCTCGCGGAATTGCAGAAAAATCCGCAAATCTGCTCGCGGGCGGATTTTTTTTTTTTGCAGTAGAGGTATCAACACGGTGGCATCTTCATGGATAAATATGGAGGCAGGATTCATTCTGGCACGATGCTCCTGTCACAAAAATTAAACCTCAACAGGAAGCACTTACAGATATAAATAAAGCAGGTGCCCGAGTTGAAGCTCAAATTCAGTCACGCATTATAATCAGCCCAAACAACCAGTGAGCACGGTCTAGGCTAGACAGGTGTGCTTCCTCCCTATATCTACGGCCTACAATTAGATGTAATCCTTGATGGAGGTCTATGCATCCACTAGTTTCTCGAGCGCAATCCCCGTGTACTTCCTGTGACCAGGAGGCTGCTTCCTTCTCATCTGCTGCTCTGATCGGTCTCTGACCCTTGCAAGAGGCATGTGAACTCGCATGGAAGCCCCACCTGTTTGGCCCCGCCCCACACACACTAGGGTATGCAACGTCTTCCCGCCCTTTCCTCACTATGGTGGACAGCTCACTCGAGGGACCTCGGCGCCTTTCGGCGCGGTGGCAAAATTACAGACACACGTGGTCATGGTCACATTGTGCAAATCCGCGAGTTTGCGGATTTTCACGTGAACATGCAGATTTTTTACGATTTTGCGTGAATTTGTGGACCGCAAATCCGCAAAATTCACCCATACTTACTTATTTCCATAGACTTTCCCCCTACCATCTGCACATATCTTCCCTAATCCTGGGTCTGGTGGGGATCAAAAGTGAAAAGTGGAAACTGACACTGTGGCCATCCCTCTGCTTTTGAAGACCATAGTTTACAACCCCTCCCCCTGGCCTGGCATTCCTATTGAACAACACACTGCCCTGCCAGCAGAGCTGGTTAACCCCAGGGGCTCTTTATCACCTCTTTAAGGCAGCCTGGCTAATCCACTTAACTCTGACCAATCATGGCAGACCATTGGAAGGCTGAATTTGGACTTACAAACAAGAAAGTCTTATAACTTCTTGTATGTACACTTTAGGGGAAATACAACAATATGATATTGTTGGATTTACTACTACCATTCTGGGAATTCTTTGAATGGCCAGTCTAGTCCTCTCGTATCAATAGTTATTAAGCAATAACCTCCTACCATGTTAACCTATGTAACAAGGGATTTGCAATGGGAAAAATGACTTGGGCCATTTTTCCAGCACCAGGACCTACAAAAACATATTTTATAAGTACTTGCCTTATATCTACAGGAACCCCACCCCATGTGCAACTAGGGGAGACTTTAGGGTTTCTGAATCTGTAGAAATATTGCAGATTCTCCTTTTACTGTTCTCCTAACATCAAAGTCGAATTTGAGCAGCACGTTACCACAATGTGGGCAGGCAAATGTGAAATTTCACTTTACCCAGGTGTTAGTAATTTGATTTTTGGTAGGCTAGGGCGCGGGCCAAAGCCAGGCAAAAACCATCACTCTAGTCAGGATGAGGGAGTTACACGACTAAAATAACCCCTGATCACCCCCTTGGTAGCTTGGCACGAGCAGCCAGGCTTATCTTAGAGGCAGTGTGTAAAGCATTTGCATATAACCATCAGTAAGACAGTGTACGCACCACAAAAGGACACCACACCGATTTAGAAAAATATCCAGTATTTTTATATAATTAAAACAAGACCAAAATGATGAAAATCCACAATACTATACTTAAAAGTTCACAGTTCAAAAATACGTTGATTAAAAAGAGGGTTCCGGGTGTGGATAGCTCCGTCTGGGCTTCCACAGCGTCCTGAGCACTCGAATCCAAAAACAGTTCTGACTGACCGCGGGGTCGCAGGCCAACTAGGGTGTCGGGAAGACCCACAAACTGTACCGTTCAGAGATGCAGGGCGACGGGGTCCTTGAAGTCACTCGTGTTGCAGGTCGAGTTCCTTTCTGATAGGATCCAGGGCACTGGCGCCAACAGGCTTCGGGTGCTGCAGTTTGAAGCGCAGCGGTGCGGCATGCGGTGCCCCAATGTCGCGGTGCAAGCAGCGGCTCAGTGGTGGTGTTAGATGGTATCCTCGATGAGACCAGGGTCACGGTGCGGAATAGAGGCGGTGCTCGTCACAGTGCTAGCAGGTGATGGTGCAAGTAGCGGCGTTGTCGTTGCTGAAGCCTATCATCGGTTGACAAACTAGAGTCGATGACACCGGCGTTGGTGGGCCAAGGCTGCGGTGTGGGATGTGGGCTGTGCGTCATGTAACTTTACGAGCGGTGCCCCTGAACCACGATGCAAGCAGTGTCGTCGATTTTGGTGGGATGTGGCGGTGCCAGGAAGGCCACGGCGTCGTCGTGTAGCAAGGCGGTGCAGAGTGCGGGTCCACAGGTCGCGGTGCGAGCAACGGCTAGGTGATGGCGTCAGCAGGCGTCGTCGGTGAGACCAGGGTCACGGTGCAGCATTGCGGCGGTCTCCTCTCCGGTGCCTTCAGGACACAGGTTTGGCAGGGTCCCTGAGACGTCGTCAAGGGGCGTTCTTTGGGTTGCAGCACAAAACAAACAGTCCTCAGTGCTGTGGGTCAAAGAACCTGAAGTCTTTGCTGTTCCTGAGACTTCGTGAACAGGGAGCAAGCTCTACCTCAAGCCCTTGCAGAGTCTCACCAATTCGGTTGCAGAAAGTCCAGTCCACGCCTTTCACTGCCCAAGACAGAAACAGCCCCTGCAGGTCAGCCCAGCAAAGGACGCAGCAAAGCGGTCGTTCCTTTTAGCAGCTTCTCCGGCTCTTCTTCTGTGCATTCTACTTGATCCAGAGGAGTTCTAAAGTTCAGGGGTCTGGGACCCAGTATTTGTACACAAAAATCCTTTGATCTTCCAGGCAGAGGGTGTTAGTGTCAGGCCAGAACCAGTTGGGCCTTCTCTGGCGTGAATTCCTGGCAGGAGGTAGAGAAGGCTTTGTCAGAGGCAGACCAGGCCCTTTGAGGTGCAAGGAAAGCTCCTCCCTCTTCCCCCATCGTACCCAGGTCTATTTAGCCCTTTCCTGACCTATCTAGACTATCGGGAGCCACCCTGCTTCCTAGCCAACTGTCGTACAAAAACCAGACAGGCAATCCACATTCCAGCAGAGGCACATGGGATGACCGAGCAAAGTAATACCCACTTTCTAAAAGTGGCTCTATGAACTCAGAATGAAAAGGGCACCCTCACTAAAGGCTGTGTCTTTAGAGGCTGAGCTCAAGCATACCAAACTTCATTCACTTATACCCTTTTTGGGCTATGTGGGTGGCACAATCCATGCTGCAGACTCAAGAGTAGCGGTTGACTAACAAGCCCCAGCACCCGCAGTGGCCTTTACTGGGGACTGACAAGTAAGGCACACATCCAATCATAACACAATTTTACCAGAGGAGCACCAGTGGTTTACCACTGATCAGCAGTGCGAAAAGCGTGCAGAAACGATATACCAGCAAAAACAGAGTCAAAACCGGGAGGGCAGAAAGCAAAAACTCGGGGGAAGCATGCCAAAAGATGCCAAGTCTAACACCAGGCATATAAAAACTCATCTTATAAGGGTGTATCTTATTGATAACTGACCCCCACCCCTGTGATACCTAGGGGAGACCCTGGGAGTCCCTAATATGCCAAAACATTGTAGGCTATCCATTTCTAAGTGCCCCTACCACCAAAGTCGAGTTTGGGCACAATTTACTTTTTAAAAGCAGTCCTGGCACCTAGAGCTGTTTTTAAACTGACCTCGGGCTTCAGCAGTGCACACATGCAAGTGCAGGAAAAGCTGCTGGCCTCTCAACTGCCGTGCCCCAGGGTACTGGGGACTTCTAGGTAGTTTCAATCCTCTGTCCTATTATATAAAAGGGGCTTATGGAGTAGGTCATGCCAATTACAGGGGTATCCCACCATACCATAGTGTACCCTAGTGTATGTTAAGTGTTTTAACTGTATTCTAATGTGTCTCTTTCAGCTTAGCACTGGCACTGGGCCTGGTTAGGCAGAGCCCAGAGTCAGTCAAAATCAGCTACCGCCAGTATCAGTCAGCAAAAAGTTGGGGGGCCCAGGGCACAGGATGACTTTGCAACAGACAGTGTATGTACGGCATGCGCTCTCGCTTGCAATCTACTGTTTGCAATAAAAGGCTTGGGGCCCGCCCATTGCTTACCATTTGTTTGCTTCAGAGTCACTCTTCTTTCCTATCTCTTAATTGGCTAGCGCAGGTCATGCGTCACTTCTGTTCCTTTCTGTGGAGCATGGACTGAGTATGTATTGATTTGACCTAATTAGCACCTGTCCCCTGCTCGTGCTGTGATTAAGATACTATTTCTTAATACCCTCTTCCACTCCTCTGCCCCTGTCTGGTGCACTCTCCCTCCACCGAGCACCTCCTTGATATGCCTTCCTCATACCCCCTCCCCCGCTGTCCATTATTGATGCTCCCACCTCCTCCTCAGTACCTCCCTCATGTTACATTCCCACCGGCACTTATATATTTAATTGCAGTCAGCCCGGGTTGCTGTGCAACAAGGCTTGACGCAGTCAATGCAGGACGCATCATAACTCTTTTTTTCTTGACTTTAAGGGATGTTGTGCAGCAGCTTATGGAGCTTTGCAACTTGTCTGAAAAACATTGACAAAACCAAAAGATCTCATAAAGGAGAGACCTGTAGGCTTTGCCAATGCTTGTTCTTCTCTGACTGTAAAGTGAAATGATTTTGTAAAGTGAAACTATGTGACAGTCTTGGTGGTGTGAAAAGAAAACTTTAAGATGTCAATTTTTTTCTAAAGCGCAACAAAATTGAAATACCTAGAATCGAATTGTACAAATATTTAAACCTATATGAGCAGTTAAGAAAGCATAAATAAAGCACATTTATGTAAATTTGAAGTGTGACTGAAACAAAAACTTTAATAGGCTCAAAACAAATCAAGACGCTATCCTTCGTGATGTGCAAATGACAAATATTCAATGAAACCTAATTTCCACACATTATTGTTTGTGCACTGTCTATTGTTTTATCAATAAAAACTGTACGTCTGTATTAAATTAGCGGCCTTTTCAAAGGAGATTGTGCTGAGGAATATATATGCAATTGTGTGCTCCAAAATGCACCACCAGCTACATATTTTACTGTTACCACTCTCTTGCTGAACTGGCATGGCTCATTTGCTACAGTTTGTGTGACGCTTCTTGGATTTTTCACAGTCCCTATGAGCTCAGTGATGTAATATTGATGGCAGCATCCCCCCTTCTGAAAAAAGTTTCAGCACCGCTGTTTTGTATTTATTTTGCTTTAGCAAGAGCCTGGAAGATGCACACATCTATCGGGTTGCTCACTTCTTTTTCTTTGCGCAGCATTGTACTCTATGCTTTTTTTTTGTTTGGTGTTCAAAATTATACATCTGCCATCTTGGAGCACTAATTGAAGTAAAAAAGTCAAAATGGCTTCAATATCTCAATGCATGTACATGATTCGGTTCTTTTCTTGAATTGTCTTTTTTTCTGGTTATAAAACCAAGAAAAGATGATCAACCAGGCAAGACCATGATGCACAAATGACCACTTTGATTGATCTTTCTCATTAGGAAAAAAAATCCAAAATGGCTGCTCATGCAAGTGTATGTGTTGTGATGTACCAGCAGCCAACAACTTAAGAAAATCCTTTAGGCTTTGCAGGTACTTGTTTAAAGATAGAGCTGATAGTGCTCATTTCAGTTCATTTAATAAAAATGGTTATTTAGACCAAAGTCTATTAAATCAAAATAAATAAATATCCATTTAAAAATATAAAATCTTTAGATCCTCAGCCTAAACTGTCGGGTTAACCTTAAAAAGTCTACTTTCTTAATGCTATTAATCACTTAAAAATATATTGATAGGTCTGATTGTGATTTCATGACTTTTCCCAATATATCAATGTCTTCAACAATGCCCTGAAGATGTTTGCATTGATTCTCTTTCCTAGAGTTGAGACTTTTTCATTCTTGTGCACGGTTGTGAAAGGGACGTTCTTGTGATTCCTCCAGTGTGTGCCACAACTAGTAGGCCTATGGGAAAGGGAGAGACATCTCTCTTTTCCTGAGTGGTTAGGGGGTAGTGTGGGCCTTAAGAGTGCCTGGACCGAGTCTGAATATGAGTGACAGCACCTGAAAGAGGCTGAGTGGTCCTGCACTTGTAGGGAGGGGCTCTGTATAGATGATGAGAGATTGCTTCAAGCAAAGCAGGACAGCTACACGTGGAGAACATCAGTAACTGCCTTGCAGGGGGCCCTTGCTCCTGCTTTTCTATTCGCGAAGGGGTTATTTCAGGAATGCACTAGTGTGGGATGGGTCTTTCGTGGAGAAGGGCTGGACAGGCTAGCACTAGGGTTTGTATGGTGAGCACTAGAGTTGAAAAGCGTTGCATGGAAAAAGGATCTAGCCTGCTTCTTTGGGATATTAAGCAGGCGGTGCATGGTGAGCCTCGACTCAATGCGCTACCAAGCCGGTCTGGTGAGACAAAGCAATGTTGGGACTCTGCTACATGTCCACATTGCCAGGTGCCAAACCACAGCTACCTAGTCAGAGATCCGAGGCCCTCACGACCACCATTGGACCCTCAAGTGGATGCTGGACCACTAGCATCTCACACCAGCCAACAAGACCCTGTCCCTGCCCACAGTTTGATGGCACACTCTAAACAAGCATTTACAATGCAACGGTCTCGCCTTTGCCAAAGTTAGAGCTATTGGCATTGTAAATGACAACATTTTTATTTATGTGTTGGTTTTGAAAACAGATAAATAAATGGCATTGCCATTTACAATGTCAATAGCTTAATCCCTCGCAAATGCGAGACCTATTGCATTTGCACCCACACACACACACAGAGCGCCCCACACACACACACACACACAAGAGTGCCACACACACACACACAAGAGCGCCACACACACACACACAAGAGCGCCACACACACACACACACAAGAGCACCACACACACACACACACACAAGAGCGCCACACACACACACACACACACAAGAGCGCCACACACACACAAGAGCACCACACACACACACACACACACACAAGAGCGCCACACACACACACACAAGAGCCCCCCACACACACACACAAGAGCACCACACACACACACACAGACACACCCAAAGCCCCACACACACACAGAGAGCCCCCTCACACACACACAGAGCCCTCCACACACAGAGGGCCCCCCAGACACAGAGAGCCCCACACACACAGAGACCCCCCCACACACACAGAGAGCCACACACACACACACAGAGTCACACACACACAGAGCCACACACACACACAGAGAGCCACACACACACAGAGAGCCACACACACACAGAAAGCCACACACACACACAGAGCCACACACACACACAGAGAGCCCCACACACAGGGAACAGAGGCCAGAAAATACGATCACAACGAGGGAACGGGGGGGGGAGAAAAGCAAGCACAACGAAGGAACAGTGGGGCAGAAAAGCAAGCACAACGAGGGAACAGGGGGCAGAAAAGCAAGGACAACGAGGGAACAGGGGGCAGAAAAGCAAGCACAAGGAGGGAACGGGGGCAGAAAAGCAAGCACAAGGAGGGAACGGGGGCAGAAAAGCAAGCACAACGAGGGAACAGGGGGGCAGAAAAGCAAGCACAATGATGGAACGGGGGCAGAAAAGCAAGCACAACGAGGGAACGGGGGGCAGAAAAGCAAGTACAACGAGGGAACAGGGGGCGGAAAAGCAAGGACAATGAGGGAACAGGGGGCAGAAAAGCAAGCACAACGAGGGAACGGGGGGGCAGAAAAGCAAGCACAAGGAGGGAACGAGGCAGAAAAGCAAGCACAACGAGGGAACAGGGGGGGGCAAAAAAGCAAGCACAATGAGGGAACGGGGGCAGAAAAGCAAGCGCAACGAGGGAACAGGGGGGGCAGAAAAGCAAGCACAACGAGAGAACAGGGGGGGCAGAAAAGCAAGCACAACGAGGGGACGGGGGCATAAAAGCAAGCACAACGAGGGAACAGAGGGGGGCAGAAAAACAAGCACAACCTGGGAACGGGGGGCAGAGAAGCAAGCACAACGAGGGAACGAGGGGCAGAGAAGCAAGCACAACGAGGGAACAGGGGGCAGAAAAGCAGGCACAACAAGGTAACGGGGGCAGAAAAGCAAGCACAACGGGGGAACGGGGGCAGAAAAGCAAGCACAACGAGGGAACAAGGGGGGCAGAAAAGCAAGCACAACGAGGGAACGGGGGGCAGAAAAGCAAGCGCAATGAGGGAACAGGGGGAGCAGAGAAGCAAGCACAACGAGGGAACAGGGGTGGCAGAGAAGTAAGCACAACAAGGGACAAGGGAACTGCGGGGGGCAGGGAAGCGAGCACAACGAGGGAACAGGGGGCAGAAAAGCAAGCACAACGAGTTACATAACAAGGGCAAACAAAGTGAGATACTGCATCTAAACATTCCATTTATCGAAAAGATGCATGCTTGGTGGGTGCTGAAAGCTACATAGGAGGACTTAACTTGTTCAAGTGTTAAATCGGGTGCGGACTCTGAAGGCAACGAACACGTCCATGTTTATAATGGTCCTTTTAAGTAGCTAGTCCGGGATTCACCACTGTGCCTATCGGCAACCTTGTACTACGATGATGCAGTCAGTTTCCCAACATTGCCTGATCACGGTAAGATTCCTGCAAACGGCAAATGTAAAGTGAATATCTTTCTCGAAAGCGATTCCCAACCCTCCCCCCTTAAAAAATACCATGCAAGTTCCGGTAGTGTCAAATGGCGGAATGAGAGGGAATCAACACTGTGCCACAATACCCCGAGGGCAGCTTCCCTAAACAGGTCCATCTCCATCAGTCACATGGGGCCAAAGCTGGGGGCTCGATCAGTCCAGTGCAGCAGCGACGAGTGACTGTGGGCCTTTGAGGCTCTTGAGCAGGATCCAGTCTGCAGCTGCGGTGTCCTTGTTTGTTCGCTGGTCCAGGGTGGGGGACGGGCAGCACGGTCCGTGCTCGGATTTTAGCCCCCGGCCTACACTCCACTCCCTGGTCTACCAGTCACTTCCTCGCGAGCCAGGGCTGCACAAAATGGTGGGGCGCCCAGGAAGCCATCTTACAACACCGCCCGCCCAGATCATGACCACCCGGACCCGCCAGTTACACGATTGGCGTACCCGCCCTACCCCGGCCACACGACCCTCCGTACCTGCCGTAATACCCCGGAGCCTCTAGTCACACGACCCTCCGTACCCGCCCACACTACCCTCCGATCCCGCCACTCATTCCTCCCTCCATTTCAGCCCTACCCCGGTCACACTACCCTCCATACCGCCAAATACCACGGAGCCGCCAGTCACACGACTCCCGTACCCGCCTTACCCCGGCCACATGACCCCGTACCGAGTGACTGTGGACCTTAGAGGCTCTTGAGCAGGGTCCAGTCTGCAGCTGCGGTGTCCTTGTTTGTTCGCTGGTCCAGGGCGGGGGGCGGGCAGCACGGTCTGTGCTCGGATTTTAGCCCCCGGCCTACACTCCACTCCCTGGTCTACCAGTCACTTCCTTGCTAGCCAGGGCAGCACAAGATGGCGGCGGCGCCCGGGAAGCCATCTTACAACACCGCCCGCCCAGATCATGACCACCCGGACCCGCCAGTTACACGACCCATGTACCCGCCTTACCCCGGCCACACGACCCCGTACCTGACACAATACCCGGGAGCCACCAGTCAAACGACCCCCGTACCCGCTTCTACTCCGGTGACATTACCCTCCCGTACCCGCCAGACACACCAACCTCCGTTCCAGCCCTGCCCCCGGCCACACGACTCCTTACCCGACGCACTCCCCTGGAACCTACAGCCACACGACCCTCCGTACCTGCCACAATACCCCGGAGCCTCTAGTCTGGCCTGCTAGCTCCTGCGAGTGGTGGAACAGGCAGGGTACCTAAAGAGGTCACTGTGACAAGATCGGGTCTGTTCAGGCCGGGGACATACGCGCTGAAAGGCCGACTTTGAGTCGGACCCTAAAGGGGTATTCAAATGGGCCTGCCGAGTAAGGACTGCAAGCTCACGCGCAGGAGGAGGAGCGGAAGCAGGGGGAGGAGGGAGATCGGGGCTGTTCGGGGGTGCAGTTTAACATATCTTGTCCGCACACTGACTTCTCAAATGCTGTAGGGCCCAGTTATGACACTGCTGTGGTTCATTTAGACGGATACAGACGCTGCAGTGAATGGCATTGAGCAGCTGGGGCCGGGGACATAGCGTTGAAAGGTCGACTTTGAGTCGGACCCTAACGAGGTATTCAAATGGGCCTGACGAGTAAGGACTGCAAGCTCACGCGCAGGAGGAGGAGTGGCAGCAGGGGGGAGGAGGGAGGCCTGCAACTGCGGGAGTGACAAGACTTAACAAGCAGCAGAGGTCCGTGGCGGAGGATGGACCACGCCATGAATAGCACCACGTTTCTCCGAGGCGAAGCAAGAATGCCTCAGAGAAACGCACGTCATTTTTGGGATTGAGGGGCGTGTTTTTCGTTCTCTCCTCTTCCCATTGACTGGAATGTAAAATTCCAGCTAATGGGAAGAGGAGAGAAAGAAAAGAGAAAGAACGTAAAAAACACACCCTCAATCCCAAAAAGACGGGGCTTGAACGGAGTGACGCCCCTCTGCTCCAATGGCTGGCCTCCGTTTAGGAAGCCAGCCAATGGAGATGAGGGGTGGGTTCAAGCCCCATTCTCTGAAACTTCAGTTTTCTCCCAGCGAGACTGCGCAAGTGCAGCCTTCGCTAGGCAAAACCTAAAAATATGAGAGACTCCTGGCCATTGTGGCACATTCACATACTGATCTACTATCGCTTTTGAAGATGGGCACCTCCACCGTACGAATAAGATACCTAGGGACAGTATCCTGCCTCTTGCCAGAGTGGGCCACATGTAGTGCGATCAGGTGAATGTATGTCTGAAAGTTCCTCCGGATGACTGTAAAGGTGTCAGATCTCTTGAGGAGTCAGCAAGCAATCCCATTCATCGTCTGTATGAATGAATTACTGTCACTCATAACTAGGTCTGTAATACAACATCCTCTTTTGCCGCAGAAAAAAGGTCTGCGAGCATGGAGACTGTTGACTGCAGATGAGAGGGAGTTTTATTGGGGTGGGGTGTAACATTATAAAAGTGTTTCAGTTCTGAGCTGCACAAAGGTGCTTTTTCGAAGAGTGCACATTAAGACCCACAAGTTGAGCTTGGGATGAGGAGTAATACAAGAATTTGTATTATTACTGAATAAAAGGCATCATGGTGTGATGTTGGTGGACTCAGAGCTCCCTGCTGTCAATACATTTCAATGGCTCTGCTGGACTCCAGTAGCAGGCAGATAATAGAGTGACTTATCGTTGGAAATGACCCATTGCTGATAACTGAAAATCCATCAATAATTAACTGGCTCCAGATGTCTTTTGAAGGCTTGGTGTACAGGAAAAACAAAGTATTTCATGATCCGCATCCCTTGAGGCTGAAGAAACACAGATCTACTTTGAGACAGCACATTCTTCTGGAAGTGGGTGGGAACCTCAATGTATCATTGCACTGTCCTGGGATGACCTGAGGCCAGAAGATAGGTTCAGTCAGCTCAACGTCCAAGTGTCCAGGTTGAGTCACAAGCTACTAGCTTCTTAAGCAACCTGTAATACCCTGCCAGTTAACCGGTAATAACCTGGCAGCGAACCGATGACATGTCCCACTCAGAAATGGAAAGTACATCATACAGGTGAATACACTCACATGCCAAAAACAGGCAGTGCAAGCATTCCCAAACACAATTTTAAATAAGAATTCCTGCACGTTATTTATTTTATCAGGGGAGATCGGTGGAATGTGGATTTATGAGCTTTATTCTGTCTTGTAGAGTCTATGCACTGCAAAACTATTGAACCGCAACTGTTCTTATATACAGATGTAATTCTTAAATCTTCGTATATAAAAATATAGATTTTCAATCTGCTAAAGAATTGTGCAATATTTTCTGCAGAATACTGCTCACAATATAATGAAATTAATTGTTTATAAAAACGCACATTCCTGACAGAATCGAATGCATAGGGCCAGTTTGATGTGTTTCTGCCCTCAGATAGTCCATTTTCCCTGAACCTGAGGTTGATCCTTTAATCGGTGGGAATCGCCCTGACGTAGAAGCATAATTGGAATTTATTACCAGCCCCAGATCTTAATTTAAATAGATACCTAGCTCGACAGAGAGACGGGGTAAGAAGGCACATACTAGTGAGGAAGTGTGAAGCTATGTAAAAAAGAGCCTTCGTGAGCCTTGTAGTGTAAATATGTTCCTGCCCAGAACACGTCAGCAGTGTATAATAACCAGACCTTATACACGTGCCCTCTTCATAGCTAATCAACTAAACATTGCCAGTGGGAAGAGAAGGGAGGGGGCTGAGTGACTCGTGCACAGGGCTGGACTGGCCATAGGGGGCACCGGGCAATCTCCTGGTGCGCCGCATGGGTGGGGGCCGGTTTTCGGCACCTGGGGGCCGTTTTTATTACAGAGCTGTTTTTGCAGCATAATCGGCCCTGTACCAAAATCGTCCGAAAACCGACCCTGACAAAGAGCTCGGCGGCACCTTCAACCCCCCGAGTGGGGAGGAGGGACCGGCCGAGCATTTTGCCAGGGCCGGTTATGGTTCCTAGTCCGGCCCTGCTCGTGCAACGGAACATGCCCCACTTCCTCACTCATACCCACATCCACGCTCACCCCCGGCCCAAGTGGACCAATCTCCATTTATCTGGGTGGCTGAATGAAGTCGCTCCTTCTGCTTTGGCTCTGAGGCCGAGTAGTAGGGTAAGTATATGAGGCACAGTGGTCGAAGGATTTCCGTTCCCCAACTTTTTCATTTTGAAAATGCGTCCCAGGACGGAAGAAATCGCCATTGCCTATAAATAAAACTCAGTGTTCATGACGGCCTAGAGAAGACAAAGACAATGTCCACTTCTGCTCTGCCGCTTCAGCTGCCCCCCCCACTCTTTCCTTCTTCCCTTCTTCCCTTCTTCCATCTCTTTCTGTCTAGCAGTTCTTCTCTTTAAAAAAAAAGTGACTTCAAGACAGGTTTCTGACTTTGCTGTCCTCTCCTTTCTTTTATTTGCTGCCCTGTGAAATGGATCCTAAAAAGAAAAACACTTTTGCAGGAAATGTCATATTTTTCTGACATTTTAATTCCAAAGTGCAGCATCGATAATAACAGAATACAAATATGAAAAATAACTAAATAATGTAAGACAGAGTGGTATTAAACTGGCTAGATTGATTTTATTCACACCCAAACAAATTAGCACCACTTTTAAAGAGTTTGCAAGTGAAGCGCTATTTTTGTTTTCTTGTCTTTGTTTTCCCTGGGCTTGCAACTAGTGCACCAATCCTGGAGGTACTACAATGTGTGGATTGGAAAACAAAATGTGTACTGTGGATCTGTGTCCAGGGATGTGGTCTTTTTACCATACTGCTTACGTTTTGTAAGGGTATAAGCAATGGACATTGAAATGGGTCCATTCAGTGCCCTGAAGTCATGTACTTAACCTTTCAGGCAAAAGCACTCACAGATTTCTGAATAGTGAGTGTAAAAGCTATAAGGTAACCATGTTGTTCCTGCTTACATTTCACATGGTTTGCTAAATTTTGCATTCCCTATCCGTGTTTTTTTTTCCAGGATCTTGTTACTTTTTTTGAAGGCCACATGTTGCTCTTGTCTAGTGCATAGTTTAAATTGAGCCGCATCCAGGTGTTATAGCCGGCAACAATTGGGTTATAGTTGAAGGCATTGTGAGTCTTTCTCAGTGGGGCAGTATGGTGTTCAGTGGGGTTGAGGATGTGGCACTATGGCCAGAGCTGCTGAATTTGGAACTGGGGAACCAGTTTCAGCCTTAACCCCTTGGACGCTCATGACGAGCTCAGCTCGTCATGGAGTTTCCATTGATTTCAATGGAAATTACATTACCATCCTTGAGATGCCTCAGCAGCCAAGTGGTTAATAACCAGTCCACCAGACGACTGTCTTGAGAGAGCACAATCCCATGCTAGACCTTAGAAGCCCTGGTGTTTTAGCACTAGCAGATGGGCCCTAGCATGACAAGTGTAGGTTAACCTTCAAGGCTTGTCCACCACAATCCATACTGAAGTTCACCTCCAGTCTTAGGAGCAGACCTATGAAACAGCACACCCTAGAAAAATAGTGACTCTGTCACTGAGGTCACAGGACCCTTGAGAATGGCCAGCTCTAGGGCGGTGCAACCGGGTGCTGACTTTGGGTGGAGGCATTATGTTTGCAAGTATATTATGGTTTTAAAAGCGCTTGCTGCCTCCTTCCTGGCCTCCAGCAATTTTCGGCAACAATAAAAATGTCATTCTTCCTACAGAGATCGGAATTTTGTCTAGAGGAAGTTTTGACTCATTGAAAGGTAGTTCAGAGGGTTAATGTGCCTGCTGCAAAGAACATGTACCATGCAGATCACAAAGTGCACATAATGTAAATAGGTCAGTGGGCTACTGCTTTTGTCAGAGAGATTCGTTTGTTACTTGCAGTTTATAAGTTAAAATCCTAACATAGAACAGTGAGCTATTAACTGTCATCTAAGAGCCACATACAAACAGCAAGGTATAAATTATAGCGTTATGTTTTTTCCCCCAGTCTTTGATTATCCTAATGTTGCAAAATGAGTTCTTTTGGACAGAAATCAATTCTGATTATTAAAGAGAACCCCCAACCATGGTATTACGTTTTAAATTCTGAGTTTGTGTTTCTCCAGACCACTATTAAACAATACGGCCTACTAGTATGGTTGTCATTAGACTCCTACAACCTGTAGTCCTTAGTCTTATGTAACATTTTCTATACATTGATTTACACACATATTGATTGTCTCTGTGTAATGTGTGTGATGTAAAGTGCTCTGACATCTTACAATGGTATGAGTGGCGCTGTAAATCAAATTAAATGCATCTGAGAGAGAGTGTGGTTATGGAGACTTGAGAGGCACTGTTAAAGGGTGGTAGTGAGGGAATTCATGACAGAGGTGGTCATTGGAGGGCACTAACAAACAATAATGCACAGGGTGCCACCAGTGCTAAGGCTGGCCCTGCCCTTGAGGTCAGTCCGCCTCACCCAAAGGTACCTCCATTGACCTTGTTTCAGCAGTAGTAGCTACAACTCACCAAGGATTGGCAATGCAGGATTTGCACGCACACCAAACCAAGTTCGCAAACTTCACAGTCTCTCTGCTTCATTCACAAGCACTTTTAACATGTGCTGCCTGCTGTGGGGCCACTGGAATTAATTATGCAGCAAAGGGGGACACAATTATGCCACTGTTTTGACTAAATTATGCATTAAAAAAGGCTGCAGGGGGAGGAGCTTGGCGGGCATCCGAGATGGCCGCGTGAGCACAGCGCTCCCCGGACCCCCGCCGCTCCCGGCATAATATCCTGCATAAATCCTGATTTTTCACGAGGATTTGTATAGAGGACGTTGGGCTGATCTACCTGGACCTTTCAGAAATGTATTTTGACACGGGGTGCCTGAGTTACGGTGATTCGAACTTTTGGGCTCCGCCCTTGAGGTGCGCCCGGGACTGGGTGAGGTTCAGTGGCTGTCTTGGAGTTGAACAACAACGGCAGGGGGATTGGACTTGTGGGTCCCCTTCTTAAGTTTTGGTTTCGATTCTGCCTCTGACTGGGACATCGGCGAGAGGATCGGGCCAAAGCTGGGGCCAGGACGCGAGTCGGCTGTCGGGCCTTTGGCTGGACTATTCTCCTATTTGGCTGTCCCTATCCTAGTGGTACCCTTGTTGCGGTCCTTTGGTCCCGAGGCCTCCCTTTCTGTTGCCCGGTCCGTTGACCCTGGTGAATCTCCTTGTGACGCATCTCCAAAATGGCGGGCAGAGGGGACCGGGAGACGCGGAAGACGAAGACACCTCTGCGCGGGGGTCCGGTCCAATCTAACGTCATGGACCGTTATACCCACTCTAAGGGGTCCCCCGGAGCTGCCCTGCCCGGTCCCAGTGCGTCTGACCACGTCGTGGATGCATCGACGGAGCCTTCCTTGCAGGACATCATGGGCGCCATTTCTGGCATGAGGGAGTCGATAGGCCAACAATATGAAACCTTGGCCCACAAAATTGACACCGTGGCCATCGATGTGAACTTAATTCAAGCCGATCTCTCAAAAACGAACGAAAAGGTGAAGTCATTGGACATCAAATCATCCAGCCTCACGGCGGACGTCTCTGAGATACAGACGGAGATTGGCAATCTCCGTAGGGTGAACGATTTCATGACCCGGCGCTTGGACTATTTTGAGAACAGGGCACGTCGCTGTAATGTTCGCGTGGTTGGTGTTCCGGAGAATCCGGAACCCCACTCGGTTGATCTCCTGGTTGAAGACCTGATCCTAAACCACCTTTCTCCATCTGGCCTTAGTAAATTTTTCACAGTGGAGCGTGCACATCGTGTTCCGGGGGGCCAGGGTAAGCCAGGTGCCCCGCCGAGACCTATTGTCGCAAAACTTTTCCACTATAGGGATCGGGACGCTATCCTGCAGGCCTCACGGGTGAAGGGCCCGGTGGCCTTTGAGAATGCCACGGTGAACTTTTATCCGGACTTTTCCCAACAGGTCCAGAAGCAGCGGATGGGATTTCGTGGTGCTAAGAAGCGTCTTAGGGACATGGGGATGCGCTACGCTATGCTTTTTCCGACCAGGCTGCGGATTGAGTATAATGACCGAACTTTCTTCTTTGATCGGCCGGATGCTGTGAATGACTGGCTGGACTCCTTGCCTGGCCAACCTCCTGAGACTGAGTCCGATGCCCACCCGGGCGGTGCTGAAGGTGGTGTAGAGAGCTGAACATTTCGTCTTTGCCTGGTGCCTTGTTTTGAATAACTCTTTCCAGGAGTGTATGCCTCCGTTCCTCTACTGCTTATGTGATTTGACGTATGGGTTTTTTCTCGTTATTGGTCTTGATCGGGGTGGCGGGTGGGACGGAGCCTTTCCTCCTCCGGGGTCTTTGTGTAGAATAGGGGTTCTTGGGCGACAGGCACACTGCAGGTTGGGGTGGCTTTTTAGCTTTTTGCAGGGGTGCAGGGTGGGGGGTGTTTTGTTGTTATTTGGGGGGTGGGCGGTTGGGAAGTTCGTTGTTTGTGTGTTCTGTTTTCAAGGCGACTTTATCCTGTATTTGAAGATGTTTCTTGTGTCCTGCTCATTGGTGGGGGGTTTTGGCTTTGCTGGGTGGGATGGGGGGTAGCGGGTTGAGATTTGTTTCGTGGAACGTTAACGGTCTGGGTGATCGTATCAAATGGAGTGTGGTGTTGCGATGTATACGACGTTTATCTCCTGATATTGTTTTCCTGCAGGAGACTCATTTGGTAGGCAATGTTTGTCATGCGATGAATAGGTGGGGCTATCGCCTCGTAGCACATTCAGGGTTCACCTCGGGTTCTAGGGGTGTGGGTATCCTTGTTCGGGCTTCCCTCCCCCTGGCTATTGACGATGTGATTCAGGATGATCGAGGGCGATATGCTGTCCTTGTGGGTCGCTATGAGGGTCGTGCCCTCTCCCTCTTTACTGTTTACGTGCCCCCCGGCTTGCAGACTTCTACCTTTTCCGATTTGGGCCGTGTGTTGTTGGACCTCCCTGATAGTACTCTCTTTCTGGCTGGTGATTTTAATTCGGTGTTCTCCGGTCTCCACGATCGCCACCCCCCTAGAGATACTCCTGCGGCCCAACAGTGGTTGGGTGGGTTTTTGGATACCTTTGGCCTGGTGGATTGCTGGAGGCTTTTGCATCCTACTCAGCTTCAATACACCTTTCATTCTGGGGCCCATGGGAGTCTGTCTAGGCTGGATTATTTTCTGATGCCTGCGGCTCAGTCGCCAGCGGTGCGTGAGATTGTACACCTACCCAGGGGTATTTCTGACCACTCTCCGCTCTGGCTCCGTTTTGAGGTTGGAGTGGAGACAGTGGGCCGGGTGGCTCCCATCAATCCGTGGTACCTTACCTCCCCCGAGACCCGCAGCCTTTTGCTTCAGTCTTTGGACGCATATTTTCTGGATAACGAGGGGTCGGTTTCCTCAGCTGTGTCCCTGTGGGAGGCCTTTAAGACGGTGATTCGTGGGCAGGCCCTCTCCCTTATTGTTGAAGCTAAGAGGGCGAGGAATAGGGAGGTGGTGGACCTTGAGGGGGAGATTTCTGCATTGGAGGATGCTTTGGAATCTGGTGTCACGTCTGCGAAACTCCACGCCCTGGGTCTGAAACAATTTGCCTATAAATCTATGGTCACGGATGCTGCTAAAGTTATGTTTCGGGAGCAACAGGGTCGTTTGTATGATGTGGGGGACAAAGCGGGTAAATTGCTGGCATGGCTGGATAAGAAGGAGAGAGCTAATCGTGTGGTGCCCGTGATTCAGTCTTCGAGTGGTGAGAGTGTGACGGACCCGATTGGAATAGTTGACTGTTTTGCTGAGTATTTCCGTGTGGTTTATACCCCTGTGTCTGTGAGGGATGTGGCTGACTCTCGCCTTCTATTGCGTGATATAGCTCTGCCCAGTGTCTCCGACTTGGATCGTGTAGCGTTGGATTCCCCCTTTACTGTTGATGAGATAGCTACTGCCATCCGTTCACTCCGTTCGGGCAAAGCGTTGGGCCCGAACGGATTGCCAATTGAACTGTACAAGTTGCGTCCCGACAGAGTGGCGCCATATCTTCGCGCCATGTTTCTGGAGTCCCGGGAACGGGGTATTCTCCCATATGATCAGCGGCTGGCCACGGTAGTTGTCATCCCTAAGGATGGTAAACCGCGGGACCTTTGTTCATCCTACAGGCCCATATCCCTGCTGAATGTTGAGCCCAAGGTATTGGCGAAACTCCTGGCGTCCCGCCTCCTGTCGGTCATTGGTGGCTTGGTCCATCCAGATCAATCCGGATTTATCCCGCATCGCAACACGGCTCTTAACCTACGTCGTCTCCACGGTGCGATTGCGAGGGCGGGGCTTCTGACGGAGCCGGCCATTTTGGCATCGTTGGATGCCTCAATGGCTTTTGACACTGTGGAATGGCCTTATCTTTGGGCGGCTCTTGAGAAATTTGGTTTTGGACCTGAGTTTATTGGTTGGATCAAGTTATTATATGCTGAACCTCTGGCGCAAGTAGTGGTAAATGGTAGAGTTTCGACCCCTTTCACCCTTGGCAGGGGTACCCGTCAGGGCTGCCCCTTGTCTCCGTTGCTTTTTGCACTCGCCTTGGAACCATTAGCTGCCTGGCTTCGGTGGGAGCCTTCGCTTAAGGGGATTCGCTGGTCACCGGACTTTGAGGACCGCGTCTCGTTTTATGCGGACGACATTCTTTTATATCTCACCTCCCCGCGTAAATCTCTGACTGTTTTATTTGATGTTCTCACTTCATTTGGTGCCAACTCAGGCCTCGTTATTAACTGGGCCAAGTCCTGCGTGTATGTTCTTTCGGGTGTTTTACCCCCATTGCCGAGCAGACTTCCTATCCAGGTGGTCCAGTCTGGCTTCAAATATTTAGGGATTTTCATTACGCTGGACCCCTCGCTCCGATTTGAGCGGAATCTCCTCCCCCGTTGCTTAGATTGCGATTGGACGTGGCCCATTGGCGTAAGCTTCCTTTGTCTCCTCTGGGCAGGGCGGCTCTGTTTAAAATGATGTCCTTGCCGCGGTTCCTCTACGCGCTCCAGAATTCCTATGACGATATCCCCAAGACCTATTTCCGAGAGATCGAGAGTCTTCAAAGGCAACTGATTTGGGACGGGCGTCCACGTATTGCCCTCGCGAAGCTCACCATCCCTTGGTACGACGGGGGAATGGCGCTCCCCGATATCAGGCGATATTATTGGGCTTCCCAGTTGTCTGCTATTAATCACGTGATGTTTTCACCGGATCGAAATCCTGCATTCGAGATGGATAGACTCCAGCTGCCGGGTGGGGACTTTAATAGAGTGCTTTATTCTCGATCAGCCGGGCGCCATCTTGTGGGCCCGTCCAGGATTGCAGTAACTGTGTGGCGAGCCGCGAATGTGAGTTTGGGATGGGAGGGTCGAATGACACTGGCGACGCCGCTTTATGCCTCGGAACGTTTGGGGTCTCTCTGGTCTACTAAGGGCTTTGACCGCTGGGATATGATTGGGATATGTAAGGTGGGTGATGTATGTTCGAAAGGTAGTGTGAAGTCGTTCCAGGCCCTCCAGGCGGAATACGGTTTGAATAGTAGGGAATTTTTTCGTTATCTGCAGGTCCGACACGCCCTCGCCTCAGTCTTGACTCCTGACGAGGCCCTGCCCGAGTCTTCCCCCCTCGAAGATCGTGTCCTTGATGGCCACCTGCCTGATAGCACTATTTCCCTGATCTATAAGAAGCTGATCAATCATCGGGCGGACTTGTTGGTCCGACTTCGGGAGGTTTGGGTCGGCGATGGGTTGGAACTGGACGACGAGGATTGGCAATCGGCACTCTCCTCTCCCAAGGAGGTAGCCATTCCTGCCCGTCTCCGTTTGGTTCAACTTAAAATCCTTCATCGAGTGTACGTCACTGGTCCGCGTCTGGTGACGATGGGCTTTTCCCTGGATGGGTTATGTAAGCGTGGTTGTGGGTCGAGTGCCACTTTTTTACACATTCTTTGGGAGTGCCCGGTTGTGGCGGCTTACTGGACTGCTGTGCTTGAGGTGATGACTGCTGTGACTGGTGTTGCCCTGCGGCCGGAGCCACGACGGTGTCTGTTGAATGTGTGGGAGCCCACTGACTATTCTGTAGCCCAGACCAGATGGGCTACCTTGGGTTACATGATTGCGAAACGGGACATTGCGCAACTCTGGGGCGCATCCAGGCCCCCTGAGGTCTCGAAATGGGAGGACAACATGGACTGGTCCATGTTTCGTGAGAAGACTGTATATGTGGCCAGGGGCAGACGCAGGGCGTGGACGAAGATTTGGGGCCAGTGGAATGAATATCGTGGGGATATCTGTACCCCTCCCCTTGTAGGCACTACTGATGTTGTCCTATCTCCCTAGGCGAGCGTTCCCGGAACCTTTTCATACTGTTTTGTGAATTTCTGATTCTCCCCGCTGCTCCCCCCCCCGACCTTGTTAGAGCCTCAGGGCTTTTGGCATGTTCTCCTGATTGTAGACCATCCCCTCCGTTCTCTGGGCTGACCTTGATTACTGTGCATTCGCCTTTTTAGTGTTTGTTTTTCTTTTTGTATAAAATAAAAATTCAATATGCTCTGTGATATGTTGGGAGTAATGCTTGGTACTTGATTTGGGCCTGACCACGTGAGTACATTTCTAATCCATGCCTTGTGCCTTATTATTAGCGGCCAGCCCGTGAGGTTGTAGGCCCATTCTTGTATTTTTCTATGCTTGCTCAAATAAAGGTTTTTGAACACAAAAAAAAAAAAAAAAAAAAAGGCTGCAGCGTAATGCAGTATATTTTCTGATATTTTATTATTTTGACATGTGTACACAGGCTAACAGTCTCTGGAAAGATGTTGCCTTATTAGTACCAGTGTAACATACACATGCAGCAGTGAGAAAGGTGATCAGTCAACTTTTGCAATAGGCCACTCACTCCGTAGCAACACAAGTCACATTTTTTAACTTGTGATACGTTTGAGCTACAAACAATGTATTAGTTTAAATGGTCAGATCATGCAGCAGATCTTGCATTATGAGGCAAATATGTCAGAGCCTTAATTTTATAGAAAACATTTGCTAACTTGGATATTTTGCCATTCATGTTTGAACTGCTGTTGTGCAAAAAGGGAGAAGTGCTGATGACAGAAGCTCCGTGGCTGTGAGACAAATGGCTTGTATTTTCACATTTTATCGTATTTGGGACAGTCTGGGATTAGAAGCATATCCCACTTTGTGAATGTATTTTAATATCAATAACTCATTATAACCGTAAATAATCGTATATCCATTGGTTGATTAAACTGGGCAGTGAAATGGCAAACAGATACTACAAATTGGGATGTTTGCGCATTCTGGCCACACCTCTGGCTTCGCCCACTGATCCAATCCTTGGGTTATTTCCACTCTCTGATTCTCCGCCCACAGTTCCCCTACTTTCCCCCCCCACTTCGACCACTGATGAGACATCATCTGGCTCCTTCCCTACAGCGGTTCTTGTGGTTAGGGATCGTGAGATGAGTTCACACTCATTGGACTCATTCCTGAGCTTGCTCGTCAGTGTCTCTCCAGGGGATGAACATATTGTGAATATAGCGCTTTCAAACTTGTATGCTCTTTGAAAACGGTCTTTGTCATGTATATCCACCAGACCTGACTCTAGGGTCTGCGAGACATCCAGCATGCAGACATGAAGGGTGGGCATGTTACCTAGAGCGCTTTGTGTGTTTGTGATAAAATACAGGAAAAGAGCTGGGGACCACTTATAATACATTAGGATAGACTTATCCGCAATCTTGATAGCTCCTTTTCTTATGGTGGCATCTTCAAATAATGTGTCTCTTCTTTAAGCAAAGATGGGTGTAAATAGTGATAGAAATTCCCGCATTTAATAGTTTCTTGTTCCTTATAATTGAAAAGTAGCGATTGGCGCGTGACATGTCAACGCAATCCTCATGCCCACAGTGTGTGGGTTGAGTTCCTCTGACAGTTGATACTAGGACGACGGTCCTTCTCCCACCTTGCCGCCAAGTCACGGAGGGACCCCCCTCTCCACCTGCGTACCGCCCCTTCACTGGAACATTTCAGGAAGAAGCTCAAGACATGGCTTTTCGACCAAGGCTCACAGAACCCAAGTGCCTGGAGACCCCCTTGGGTGACAAGCAACATTATACAAGACAGGCTGATTGACTGATTGATTGATTGGTTGATTGATACCTATACCACTGTGCCTACTCCATTGTGCATGTGACAGGACGTTGGCGTGTGCATTGCCACACCATGCTACACAGAAACATCATGTCTTCTGCACTCTACAGTGGGGAAGGGGCGCAGTGCGAGTAGGCTTGCTTTCCTGTCCGTATGATAACCTAGGTCAGCAAAAAAACTCGCGATATTTGCCCTACACATTGGTATTTTAACCAGGGTTATTAAACCCGCGTATAGTTGTTTCAACACCAATGTCCAATGTGACCAGAGTAAAGGGATGTGGCCGCTCCCTCCTCAAAGTCCTCCTCCTAAAGAGCCAGGATGAAACTGTTATAGCTTTATACACACAGCTACCCGTCTTCCACACAAAACACCGCAAGTTGTGTTACCATGTATTTATGAATTTATGAATGCTTAATTTAAACTTGTGGTTGTTGGTGGGACCCAACAGCAGTCCTCTTTGAGGATCCGAACTTCTTCATCATCATCAGACTTTGACTCAGAGCAAGAGAGAAAAGAAGGGGAAAGGGAGAAAGGATGGAGGGAAAGACGGGAAACAGGGACAAAGGAAGTAAGCAAGGATGAAACACAGCCTGCATGAATGAGATAAAAGGACAGAGGGTGTGTAGCAGGGTTTAATTTGAGCCTGTGGTTTCCGGTGCTCAGCATCAGCACTTAATCATCAACACCGACACTTTTCATGAGCACTAGTTTAGGACACATTCGTTTATGGTAGGCAAGGGGAGATTAAGTGAGCCGCCCACAATCACAGGATGTTGAGAAGGTACTGAGACTTTAACCTGATTTCCCAGCGCTGAACTCGGCAGCTCTGGCCGTTATGCCACATCCTCTCCCCACTTTCACGTTTAGTAGTTGGTTCTGTTTTCGGCGGCGCTAACAGGAGAAATGGGCTGGTGCAAGCTGCCTCCTGACAAGAGACCCGGAACTTATTTTTTTGTACAAATTACCCACTGGTGTGGAGTGGTGGATGTAAGGGGCTGGAGGTGGAATCAGGACTGGACAGCCTTGGTACGCGACAGCACCAACATTCGCAGCGCAGGTGATGCGTTTCTGATAAAAACTTTGGGCCTGCACTTCGTCTTTTACAAATGAGGCTCTGGTTTGCAACTGTTAACTTTAAGACCGTGCAAGGTGGCCCTCAGTTGGCTTCATAGACACGTTAGCATGTGAACACAACAGACACATGTTAGCATGTGAACACAACATAGGCACATGTTAGCATGTGAATACTACATACAAACATGTTAGCATATGATAACAACATAGACACATGTTAGCATGTGAATACAAGATAGGCACATCTTAGTATGTAAAAACATGTGTCCTCACTTCCAGCAGTCCTCTCTGAGAGGAACAAGTAGCTTCATTTATTTAAAAAAAATGTTTTTTATTAGTTTCATGTTAGAAATCAATGTTTAATATTACATAATTGATATGATCTTTCAGGAGAGCTATAGACAGTTAGGTCTACTGAGCATTTAAATCCTCCCCCGTTAAATGACAAAAAACTTTACAGTGGAGAAATGGTCCCCATGAGGGGAATCCAGTCCTTGCCATGGTGAGAGATTGAAGTTG
Organism: Lissotriton helveticus; assembly: GCF_964261635.1. Classification (NCBI taxonomy): domain Eukaryota; kingdom Metazoa; phylum Chordata; class Amphibia; order Caudata; family Salamandridae; genus Lissotriton; species Lissotriton helveticus. Next base: position 398,318,129 of record NC_136063.1, read on the forward strand.
AGGTGAGGGGTTGGCTTCGCCTGCGCCTATTGGTTCTGATGTGAACAGGTGGATGGTTGGGCTGGGGCGAGGGGGCATTGCCAGTTGTCATTCTAGGGTATGGGAGAGGAGGGGATTGACGTTCTTCAGTGTTACGTTATGTTGTATACTGTGAAGAGGAAATGGGGGCACCCAGGATTGTACAACAGAATCTATTCTCTTCTTCCTGGATACCACAACAGTTAGTAAAACCCCATACTTATATTATTTATATGTGGGATACTTGTAAAGCGCACTGTTACTCTACCCGAGTGTCCTGGCGCTGTAGACCGCTGGGGAACCCGTCCTGGTTTTCCCTGTGAGATGGTCCCTTTCTGGGTATCTCCAGGGTGAAACCAGGCATCCCCGGCGTCTGTGGGGGGCCGTTGTAGAGATGAGGCAAGCTTAATGCCCAGAGTTACCGAGTGTGTTCCCTGGTTAGAGTAGGCACTGAGGAGAGAATTATCGAGTCCGTTGACCCTGGTCCAAGACCCTGCCGCGTCGGGAATTGAACCCTGGTCCCGGGCCGTTCTCTGCTTACAGGTCTGCCGCCTCTAACCAGTGAGCCACACCTCTCCACAGCGCCATATGTAGCGATTGGGATACATTGAAGTTTTAAAATCTTGACGGTAGCAGAAACAACTTCTGTATTCCTAGGCTTGGGCAAACCGAGTATTATATTAGTTGAATTAGAAAACTTTCCCTGGCAATAGGCCACATGTTTAGCCCACAATCCATTAGAGGCAAAAAACAATCCTAAGTAAGGAAAAGTGCGAGTGCTTTGTAAACTATTTGACTATAAAACAATAGATGAGTTAAAATACTTCTTCGATCCACACTCCATTAAAAAGGATTTTTTTTAATTGGTACATAAGTCCAAACTGGCCATAAAGTAGACAAAACCGCGCACCAGGATCCGAAGAGCTTTCGGGGTGAGGTCCATTAGGACCGCATTGTCAGCATATAACAGGGTGGGAATTATGTTGCCATTAATACAGGGAACATCGTGGGTGAGTGTTACCTATGATTTGTTCAAATCATTGATATAGAGAATAAATAGGAGGGGGGCTAGGACGCACCCCTGCCTAACCCCTCTCCCAACTTCAATATCTTTGGATACCTCACCATCCCTGCTAATACGCACCCGGTCGTGAAGGTCTTTGTGCAGATAAGCTAAAAAATGTACAAGGGACTCCTCCAGACCGTAGTTTAAAAGAATATTCAAGAGCCGTGACCTGTTGACATAGTCAAAGGCCGAGGTAAGATCCATAAAGGCTAAATATATAGGCGGTTTTTTTGCTATAGTATATTTGCCAACAATCAAGTTGAGGTTAAGGCACTGCTCAACAGTGCCGATGTTACTTCTAAACCCCAACTGACAGGGATGTAAGATCTGATTTACCTCGGCCCATGACCTAATCTTATTATAGGACTCTCCCTAAAATTTTCAGCATGTTATCCATCAGGGAGATCGGCCTGTAACAACTTGGATTTGAGTGGTCCCCGTTTTTAAAAATCGGTACGATAATGCTGGAGGGCCATGTTTTCGGTAAAATTTAATTTGTAAAATTATTAAAAACGTTCAACAACAGAGGCGCCCAAAAGTCAGGCTGACTTTTAATGAGATCAATGGGTAGGCCATCAGGGCCAGGGACTTTATGGCTCAGGCTCTGGTCAATAGCTTCCTCCACTTCTGATAAATTGATCAAAACCCTAGTGGGGATTCCACACTCATTAGTTTGGATAGATGCGACTGGAGATAAGTAAATCTTCAAACAATGTGCTTCCCATGCATCACTAGGGATATTACAACTGATTTTGGTCAAGGGATGTCCCAGGGACCTCATATCTTTAACTGCTGACCAGAAATCCCTCCCATTTTTTAGCGTGACTGACCGGGCAAAAATATCACAAGGGAACTCTTATAATTCCCTCTTTTCTGGCAGAAATAGCTAGTTTATAACGTTGTCTGAGGAATTTGATGAGAGAGCTATCTCTAGGTTTGCTAGCGAGAGCCCTACAAAGTGCTCTGTTAGCTGCGGAACAGTCAGCATCAAACCAGCCTGGACCCGAGTGTCTTTCTTTGATGGACCTAGGCAACGAAGTTTTGACGCCCGAACATAGCTGTATGTAGGTGTCAACTGCCTTAACATTGGGTTCCTTAAAAGATAGGCAGATATCAATTAATTCAGGATATGCTCATACCATCCTTGCAAATAAAGCCTTTTTTCCTATACCACCCCAGAGCAGCCTAAGATTATCAGTGGAGGGGGACAGATCCCTTGCACCACACTCTTTATCATGAATCAGCCTGGGAGCGAAACTCAAGGTTAGGTTGATGGGGATATGATCTCCAAAAACGGTAGGCACTACCTCAGCTTTTAACACCTGATTCTCTAGTGGTGGCGTGATAAAAATAAAGTTGATTGTAGACGCCGAGCCCCTACCTCTATAGGTAGGCTCTATGTGTTTGGCTCTTGTAGATGTTACAGCAATTTCCATCATGTCTAAAAAATTATTGGAACTGATGAGATCCAATAATTTGCCGCCCTTGTTACATATTGGTGCTTTGGTAGTGGGGTGGATAGCTGAGTAAATGCTGCTTGGTAACTTAGCATTAAAATCACCCCTAAACAAATTCCTGCAGAGTTAGTGACATGTTTAGACATCTGTAGGTTAGAAATGAAATCAAATAGGTTGATAAAATTCATATTAGGAGCATTCTTAAAGTCATTATTATAACAAGCATTTACAATGCAATGGTCTCGGCATCATTAAAGGTAGAGCTATTGGCATTGCTCATGACATTTCTTTTTTTTTTCTTTAAATCATAAATAAATGGCATTGTCATGTACATTGCCAATACACAACACTCTGCACTCAACAGCACACAGCACTCTGCACTCAACAGCACACACCACTCTGCACCTGCACTCACTGCTCTGCACACTCACTCTGCATTCTGCACTCACAACTCTGCCCTCACTACTCTGCACTCACTACTCTGCACTCACTACTCTGCACTCACTACTCTGCACTCACTACTCTGCACTCACTACTCTGCACTCTGCACTCACAACTCTGCACTCACAACTCTGCACTCACTACTCTGCACTCACTACTCTACACACTCACAACTCTGCACTCACTACTCTGCACTCACTACTCTGCACTCACTACTCTACACACTCACTACTCTACACACTCACTACTCTACACACTCACTACTCTACACACTCACAACTCTGCACTCACTACTCTGCACTCACTGCTCTGCACTCACTGCTCTGCACTCACTACTCTGGACTCTGCACTCACTACTCTGCACTCACTACTCTGCACTCACTACTCTGCACTCACAACTCTGCACTCACAACTCTGCACTCACAACTCTGCACTCACAACTCTGCACTCAATACTTGCACTCACTACTCTGCACTCACTACTCTGCACTCACTACTCTGCACTCACTACTCTGCACTCTGCACTCTGCACTCACTACTCTGCACTCACTACTCTGCACTCACTACTCCACTCTGCACTCACTACTCTGCACTCACTACTCTGCACTCACTACTCTACACATTCACTACTCTGCACTCACTACTCTGCACTCACTACTCTGCACTCACTACTCTGCACTCACTACTCTGCACTCACAACTCTGCACTCAATACTCTGCACTCACAACTCTGCACTCACAACTCTGTACTCACTACTCTGCACTCACTACTCTGCACTCACTACTCTGCACTCACTACTCTGCACTCACTACTCTGCACTCTGCACTCACTACTCTGCACTCACTACTCTGCACTCACCACTCTGCACTCACAACTCTGCACTCACAACTCTGCACTCACTACTCACTACTCTGCACTCACTACTCTGCACTCACTACTCTGCACTCACTACTCTACACTCACTACTCTGCACTCACTACTCACTACTCTGCACTCACTACTCACTACTCGGCACTCACTACTCACTACTCGGCACTCACTACTCGGCACTCACTACTCGGCACTCACTACTCGGCACTCACTACTCGGCACTCACTACTCACTACTCTGCACTCACTACTCTGCACTCACTAGTCTGCACTCACTACTCTGCACTCACAACTCACTACTCTGCACTCACTACTCACTACTCTGCCCTCACTACTCACTACTCTGCACTCACTACTCTGCACTCACTACTCTGCACTCACTACTCTGCACTCACTACTCACTAGTCTGCACTCACTACTCTGCACTCACTACTCTGCACTCACTACTCTGCACTCACTACTCACTACTCTGCACTCACTACTCTGCACTCACTACTCTGCACTCGCTACTCTGCACTCACTACTCACTACTCTGCACTCACTACTCACTACTCTGCACTCACTACTCACTACTCTGCACTCACTACCCTGCACTCACTGCTCTGCACTCACTACTCACTACTCACTACTCACTACTCACTACTCTGCACTCACTGCTCTGCACTCACTACTCACTACTCTGCACTCACTACTCTGCACTCACTACTCACTACTCTGCACTCACTACTCTGCACTCACTACTCACTACTCTGCACTCACTACTCTGCACTCACTACTCACTACTCTGCACTCACTACTCACTACTCTGCACTCACTACTCTGCACTCACTACTCACTACTCACGATCACTACTCTGCACTCACTACTCTGCACTCACTACTCACTACTCACTACTCTGCACTCACTACTCTGCACTCACTACTCACTACTCTGCACTCACTACTCACTACTCTGCAGTCACTACTCACTACTCTGCACTCACTACTCACTACTCTGCACTCACTACTCTGCACTCACTACTCACTACTCTGCACTCACTACTCTGCACTCACTACTCACTACTCTGCACTCACTGCTCTGCACTCACTATGCTGCACTCACTACTCACTACTCACTACTCTACACTCACTACTCTGCACTCACTACTCACTACTCACTACTCTGCACTCACTACTCACTACTCTGCACTCACTACTCACTACTCTGCACTCACTACCCTGCACTCACTGCTCTGCACTCACTACTCTGCACTCACTACTCTGCACTCACTACTCACTACTCTGCACTCACTACTCACTACTCTGCACTCACTACTCTGCACTCACTACTCACTACTCTGCACTCACTACTCTGCACTCACTACTCACTACTCTGCACTCACTACTCACTACTCTGCACTCACTACTCACTACTCTGCACTCACTACTCTGCACTCTACATATTGGTGCCTTGGTAGTGGGGTGGATAGCTGAGTAAATGCTGCTTGGTAACTTAGCATTAAAATCACCCCTAAACAAATTCCTGCAGAGTTAGTGACATGTTTAGACATCTGTAGGTTAGAAATGAAATCAAATAGGTTGATAAAATTCATATTAGGAGCATTCTTAAAGTCATTATTATAACAAGCATTTACAATGCAATGGTCTCGGCATCATTAAAGGTAGAGCTATTGGCATTGCTCATGACATTTCTTTTTTTTCCTTTAAATCATAAATAAATGGCATTGTCATTTACATTGCCAATACACAGCACTCTGCACTCAACAGCACACAGCACTCTGCACTCAACAGCACACACCACTCTGCACCTGCACTCACTGCTCTGCACACTCACTCTGCATTCTGCACTCACAACTCTGCACTCACTACTCTGCACTCACTACTCTGCACTCACTACTCTGCACTCACTACTCTGCACTCACTACTCTGCACTCTGCACTCACAACTCTGCACTCACAACTCTGCACTCACAACTCTGCACTCACAACTCTGCACTCACTACTCTACACACTCACAACTCTGCACTCACTACTCTGCACTCACTACTCTGCACTCACTACTATACACACTCACTACTCTACACACTCACTACTCTACACACTCACTACTCTACACACTCACAACTCTGCACTTACTACTCTGCACTCACTACTCTGCACTCACTTCTCTGCACTCACTGCTCTGCACTCACTACTCTGGACTCTGCACTCACTACTCTGCACTCACTACTCTGCACTCACAACTCTGCACTCACAACTCTGCACTCACAACTCTGCACTCACAACTCTGCACTCAATACTTGCACTCACTACTCTGCACTCACTACTCTGCACTCACTACTCTGCACTCACTACTCTGCACTCACTACTCTGCACTCACTACTCTGCACTCTGCACTCACTACTCTGCACTCTGCACTCACTACTCTGCACTCACTACTCTGCACTCACTACTCCACTCTGCACTCACTACTCTGCACCCACTACTCCACTCTGCACTCACTACTCTGCACTCACTACTCTGCACTCACAACTCTGCACTCAATACTTGCACTCACTACTCTGCACTCACTACTCTGCACTCACTACTCTGCACTCTGCACTCACTACTCTGCACTCACTACTCTGCACTCACTACTCTACACATTCACTACTCTGCACTCACTACTCTGCACTCACTACTCTGCACTCACTACTCTGCACTCACTACTCTGCACTCACTACTCTGCACTCACTACTCTGCACTCAATACTCTGCACTCAATACTCTGCACTCAATACTCTGCACTCACAACTCTGCACTCACAACTCTGCACTCACTACTCTGCACTCACTACTCTGCACTCACTACTCTGCACTCACTACTCTGCACTCTGCACTCACTACTCTGCACTCACTACTCTGCACTCACCACTCTGCACTCACCACTCTGCACTCACCACTCTGCACTCCCTACTCTGCACTCCCTACTCTGCACTCCCTACTCTGCACTCCCTACTCTGCACTCCCTACTCTACGCACTCCCTACTCTACGCACTCCCTACTCTGCACTCACTACTCTGCACTCACTACTCTGCACTCACAACTCTGCACTCACAACTCTGCACTCACTACTCACTACTCTGCACTCACTACTCTGCACTCACTACTCTACACTCACTACTCTGCACTCACTACTCACTACTCTGCACTCACTACTCACTATTCTGCACTCACTACTCACTACTCGGCACTCACTACTCACTACTCGGCACTCACTACTCGGCACTCACTACTCGGCACTCACTACTCGGCACTCACTACTCGGCACTCACTACTCTGCACTCACTACTCACTACTCTGCACTCACTACTCTGCACTCACTACTCACTAGTCTGCACTCACTACTCTGCACTCACAACTCACTACTCACTACTCTGCACTCACTACTCTGCACTCACTACTCACTACTCTGCACTCACTACTCACTACTCTGCAGTCACTACTCACTACTCTGCACTCACTACTCACTACTCTGCACTCACTACTCTGCACTCACTACTCACTACTCTGCACTCACTACTCTGCACTCACTACTCACTACTCACTACTCTGCACTCACTGCTCTGCACTCACTACTCTGCACTCACTACTCACTACTCACTACTCTGCACTCACTACTCACTACTCTGCACTCACTACTCACTACTCTGCACTCACTACCCTGCACTCACTGCTCTGCACTCACTACTCTGCACTCACTACTCACTACTCACTACTCTGCACTCACTACTCACTACTCTGCACTCACTACTCTGCACTCACTACTCACTACTCTGCACTCACTACTCTGCCCTCACTACTCACTACTCACTACTCTGCACTCACTACTCACTACTCTGCACTCACTACTCACTACTCTGCACTCACTACTCTGCACTCTACATATTGGTGCCTTGGTAGTGGGGTGGATAGCTGAGTAAATGCTGCTTGGTAACTTAGCATTAAAATCACCCCTAAACAAATTCCTGCAGAGTTAGTGACATGTTTAGACATCTGTAGGTTAGAAATGAAATCAAATAGGTTGATAAAATTCATATTAGGAGCATTCTTAAAGTCATTATTATAACAAGCATTTACAATGCAATGGTCTCGGCATCATTAAAGGTAGAGCTATTGGCATTGCTCATGACATTTCTTTTTTTTTTCTTTAATTCATAAATAAATGGCATTGTCATTTACATTGCCAATACACAGCAGTCTGCACTCAACAGCACACAGCACTCTGCACTCAACAGCACACACCACTCTGCACCTGCACTCACTGCTCTGCACACTCACTCTGCATTCTGCACTCACAACTCTGCACTCACTACTCTGCACTCACTACTCTGCACTCACTACTCTGCACTCACTACTCTGCACTCACTACTCTGCACTCACTACTCTGCACTCACTACTCTGCACTCACCACTCTGCACTCTGCACTCACAACTCTGCACTCACAACTCTACACTCACAACTCTGCACTCACAACTCTGCACTCACTACTCTGCACTCACTACTCTACACACTCAGTACTCTACACACTCACTACTCTACACACTCACTTCTCTACACACTCACAACTCTGCACTTACTACTCTGCACTCACTACTCTGCACTCACTGCTCTGCACTCACTGCTCTGCACTCACTACTCTGGACTCTGCACTCACTACTCTGCACTCACTACTCTGCACTCACTACTCTGCACTCACAACTCTGCACTCACAACTCTGCACTCAATACTTGCACTCACTACTCTGCACTCACTACTCTGCACTCACTACTCTGCACTCACTACTCTGCACTCTGCACTCACTACTCTGCACTCACTACTCTGCACTCACTACTCTGCACTCACTACTCCACTCTGCACTCACTACTCTGCACTCACTACTCCACTCTGCACTCACTACTCTGCACTCACTACTCTGCACTCACTACTCTACACATTCACTACTCTGCACTCACTACTCTGCACTCACTACTCTGCACTCACTACTCTGCACTCACTACTCTGCACTCAATACTCTGCACTCAATACTCTGCACTCACAACTCTGCACTCACTACTCTGCACTCACTACTCTGCACTCACTACTCTGCACTCACTACTCTGCACTCACTACTCTGCACTCTGCACTCACTACTCTGCACTCACTACTCTGCACTCACCACTCTGCACTCACCACTATGCACTCACCACTATGCACTCCCTACTCTGCACTCCCTACTCTGCACTCCCTACTCTGCACTCCCTACTCTGCACTCCCTACTCTACGCACTCCCTTCTCTGCACTCACTACTCTGCACTCACTACTCTGCACTCACAACTCTGCACTCACTACTCTGCACTCACTACTCACTACTCACTACTCTGCACTCACTACTCTGCACTCACTACTCTGCACTCACTACTCTGCACTCACTACTCTGCACTCACTACTCTACACTCACTACTCTGCACTCACTACTCACTACTCTGCACTCACTACTCACTACTCGGCACTCACTACTCAGCACTCACTACTCGGCACTCACTACTCGGCACTCACTACTCGGCACTCACTACTCGGCACTCACTACTCGGCACTCACTACTCTGAACTCACTACTCTGCACTCACTACTCTGCACTCACTACTCACTACTCTGCACTCACTACTCTGCACTCACTACTCACTAGTCTGCACTCACTACTCTGCACTCACAACTCACTACTCTGCACTCACTACTCACTACTCTGCCCTCACTACTCACTACTCTGCACTCACTACTCTGCACTCACTACTCTGCACTCACTACTCTGCACTCACTACTCACTAGTCTGCACTCACTACTCTGCACTCACTACTCACTACTCTGCACTCACTACTCTGCACTCACTACTCACTACTCACTACTCTGCACTCACTACTCACTACTCACTACTCTGCACTCACTACTCACTACTCACTACTCTGCACTCACTACTCTGCACTCACTACTCACTACTCTGCACTCACTACTCTGCACTCACTACTCTGCACTCGCTACTCTGCACTCACTACTCACTACTCTCCACTCACTACTCACTACTCTGCACTCACTACTCACTACTCTGCACTCACTACCCTGCACTCACTGCTCTGCACTCACTACTCACTACTCACTACTCTGCACTCACTGCTCTGCACTCACTACTCACTACTCACAACTCTGCACTCACTACTCTGCACTCACTACTCACTACTCTGCACTCACTACTCTGCACTCACTACTCACTACTCTGCACTCACTACTCACTACTCTGCACTCACTACTCTGCACTCACTACTCACTACTCACGATCACTACTCTGCACTCACTACTCTGCACTCACTACTCTGCACTCACTACTCACTACTCACTACTCTGCACTCACTACTCACTACTCTGCACTCACTACTCACTACTCTGCAGTCACTACTCACTACTCTGCACTCACTACTCACTACTCTGCACTCACTACTCTGCACTCACTACTCACTACTCTGCACTCACTACTCTACGCACTCCCTACTCTGCACTCACTACTCTGCACTCACTACTCTGCACTCACAACTCTGCACTCACTACTCTGCACTCACTACTCTGCACTCACTACTCACTACTCTGCACTCACTTCTCTGCACTCACTACTCTACACTCACTACTCTGCACTCACTACTCACTACTCTGCACTCACTACTCACTACTCGGCACTCACTACTCACTACTCGGCACTCACTACTCGGCACTCACTACTCGGCACTCACTACTCGGCACTCACTACTCGGCACTCACTACTCTGCACTCACTACTCTGCACTCACTACTCACTACTCTGCACTCACTACTCTGCACTCACTACTCACTAGTCTGCACTCACTACTCTGCACTCACAACTCACTACTCACTACTCTGCACTCACTACTCTGCACTCACTACTCACTACTCTGCACTCACTACTCACTACTCTGCAGTCACTACTCACTACTCTGCACTCACTACTCACTACTCTGCACTCACTACTCTGCACTCACTACTCACTACTCTGCACTCACTACTCTGCACTCACTACTCACTACTCACTACTCTGCACTCACTGCTCTGCACTCACTACGCTGCACTCACTACTCACTACTCACTACTCTACACTCACTACTCTGCACTCACTACTCACTACTCACTACTCTGCACTCACTACTCACTACTCTGCACTCACTACTCACTACTCTGCACTCACTACCCTGCACTCACTGCTCTGCACTCACTACTCTGCACTCACTACTCTGCACTCACTACTCACTACTCACTACTCTGCACTCACTACTCACTACTCTGCACTCACTACTCTGCACTCACTACTCACTACTCTGCACTCACTACTCTGCCCTCACTACTCACTACTCACTACTCTGCACTCACTACTCACTACTCTGCACTCACTACTCACTACTCTGCACTCACTACTCTGCACTCTACATATTGGTGCCTTGGTAGTGGGGTGGATAGCTGAGTAAATGCTGCTTGGTAACTTAGCATTAAAATCACCCCTAAACAAATTCCTGCAGAGTTAGTGACATGTTTAGACATCTGTAGGTTAGAAATGAAATCAAATAGGTTGATAAAATTCATATTAGGAGCATTCTTAAAGTCATTATTATAACAAGCATTTACAATGCAATGGTCTCGGCATCATTAAAGGTAGAGCTATTGGCATTGCTCATGACATTTCTTTTTTTTTCTTTAATTCATTAATAAATGGCATTGTCATTTACATTGCCAATACACAGCACTCTGCACTCAACAGCACACAGCACTCTGCACTCAACAGCACACACCACTCTGCACCTGCACTCACTGCTCTGCACACTCACTCTGCATTCTGCACTCACAACTCTGCACTCACTACTCTGCACTCACTACTCTGCACTCACTACTCTGCACTCACTACTCTGCACTCACTACTCTGCACTCACTACTCTGCACTCACCACTCTGCACTCTGCACTCACAACTCTACACTCACAACTCTGCACTCACAACTCTGCACTCACTACTCTACACACTCACAACTCTGCACTCACTACTCTGCACTCACTACTCTGCACTCACTACTATGCACTCACTACTCTACACACTCACTACTCTACACACTCACTACTCTACACACTCACTACTCTACACACTCACAACTCTGCACTTACTACTCTGCACTCACTACTCTGCACTCACTGCTCTGCACTCACTACTCTGCACTCACTACTCTGGACTCTGCACTCACTACTCTGCACTCACTACTCTGCACTCACAACTCTGCACTCACAACTCTGCACTCACAACTCTGCACTCAATACTTGCACTCACTACTCTGCACTCACTACTCTGCACTCTGCACTCACTACTCTGCACTCACTACTCTGCACTCACTACTCTGCACTCACTACTCCACTCTGCACTCACTACTCTGCACTCACTACTCCACTCTGCACTCACTACTCTGCACTCACTACTCTGCACTCACTACTCTACACATTCACTACTCTGCACTCACTACTCTACACATTCACTACTCTGCACTCACTACTCTGCACTCACTACTCTGCACTCACTACTCTGCACTCAATACTCTGCACTCAATACTCTGCACTCAATACTCTGCACTCACAACTCTGCACTCACAACTCTGCACTCACAACTCTGCACTCACAACTCTGCACTCACTACTCTGCACTCACTACTCTGCACTCTGCACTCACTACTCTGCACTCACTACTCTGCACTCACCACTCTGCACTCACCACTATGCACTCACCACTCTGCACTCCCTACTCTGCACTCCCTACTCTGCACTCCCTACTCTGCACTCCCTACTCTGCACTCCCTACTCTACGTACTCCCTTCTCTGCACTCACTACTCTGCACTCACTACTCTGCACTCACAACTCTGCACTCACTACTCTGCACTCACTACTCACTACTCTGCACTCACTACTCTGCACTCACTACTCTGCACTCACTACTCTGCACTCACTACTCTGCACTCACTACTCACCACTCTGCACTCACTACTCACTACTCGGCACTCACTACTCACTACTCGGCACTCACTACTCACTACTCGGCACTCACTACTCGGCACTCACTACTCGGCACTCACTACTCGGCACTCACTACTCTGCACTCACTACTCACTACTCTGCACTCACTACTCTGCACTCACTACTCACTAGTCTGCACTCACTACTCTGCACTCACAACTCACTACTCTGCACTCACTACTCACTACTCTGCCCTCACTACTCACTACTCTGCACTCACTACTCTGCACTCACTACTCTGCACTCACTACTCTGCACTCACTACTCTGCACTCACTACTCACTAGTCTGCACTCACTACTCTGCACTCACTACTCACTACTCTGCACTCACTACTCTGCACTCACTACTCACTACTCTGCACTCACTACTCACTACTCTGCACTCACTACTCACTACTCACTACTCACTACTCTGCACTCACTACTCTGCACTCACTACTCTGCACTCGCTACTCTGCACTCGCTACTCTGCACTCGCTACTCACTACTCTGCACTCACTACTCACTACTCTGCACTCACTGCTCTGCACTCGCTACTCTGCACTCGCTACTCTGCACTCGCTACTCACTACTCTGCACTCACTACTCACTACTCTGCACTCACTACTCACTACTCTGCACTCACTACCCTGCACTCACTGCTCTGCACTCACTACTCACTACTCACTACTCACTACTCTGCACTCACTGCTCTGCACTCACTACTCACTACTCACAACTCTGCACTCACTACTCTGCACTCACTACTCACTACTCTGCACTCACTACTCTGCACTCACTACTCACTACTCTGCACTCACTACTCACTACTCTGCACTCACTACTCTGCACTCACTACTCACTGCTCACGATCCCTACTCTGCACTCACTACTCTGCACTCACTACTCTGCACTCACTACTCACTACTCACTACTCTGCACTCACTACTCACTACTCTGCAGTCACTACTCACTACTCTGCACTCACTACTCACTACTCACTACTCTGCACTCACTACTCTGCACTCACTACTCACTACTCTGCACTCACTACTCTGCACTCACTACTCACTACTCTGCCCTCACTACTCACTACTCTGCACTCACTACTCTGCACTCACTACTCTGCACTCACTACTCTGCACTCACTACTCACTAGTCTGCACTCACTACTCTGCACTCACTACTCACTACTCTGCACTCACTACTCTGCACTCACTACTCACTACTCTGCACTCACTACTCACTACTCTGCACTCACTACTCACTACTCACTACTCACTACTCTGCACTCACTACTCTGCACTCACTACTCTGCACTCGCTACTCTGCACTCGCTACTCTGCACTCGCTACTCACTACTCTGCACTCACTACTCACTACTCTGCACTCACTGCTCTGCACTCGCTACTCTGCACTCGCTACTCTGCACTCGCTACTCACTACTCTGCACTCACTACTCACTACTCTGCACTCACTACTCACTACTCTGCACTCACTACCCTGCACTCACTGCTCTGTACTCACTACTCACTACTCACTACTCACTACTCTGCACTCACTGCTCTGCACTCACTACTCACTACTCACAACTCTGCACTCACTACTCTGCACTCACTACTCACTACTCTGCACTCACTACTCTGCACTCACTACTCACTACTCTGCACTCACTACTCACTACTCTGCACTCACTACTCTGCACTCACTACTCACTGCTCACGATCCCTACTCTGCACTCACTACTCTGCACTCACTACTCTGCACTCACTACTCACTACTCACTACTCTGCACTCACTACTCACTACTCTGCAGTCACTACTCACTACTCTGCACTCACTACTCACTACTCACTACTCTGCACTCACTACTCTGCACTCACTACTCACTACTCGGCACTCACTACTCGGCACTCACTACTCGGCACTCACTACTCGGCACTCACTACTCTGCACTCACTACTCTGCACTCACTACTCACTACTCTGCACTCACTACTCTGCACTCACTACTCACTAGTCTGCACTCACTACTCTGCACTCACAACTCACTACTCACTACTCTGCACTCACTACTCTGCACTCACTACTCACTACTCTGCACTCACTACTCACTACTCTGCAGTCACTACTCACTACTCTGCACTCACTACTCACTACTCTGCACTCACTACTCTGCACTCACTACTCACTACTCTGCACTCACTACTCTGCACTCACTACTCACTACTCACTACTCTGCACTCACTGCTCTGCACTCACTACGCTGCACTCACTACTCACTACTCACTACTCTACACTCACTACTCTGCACTCACTACTCACTACTCACTACTCTGCACTCACTACTCACTACTCTGCACTCACTACTCACTACTCTGCACTCACTACCCTGCACTCACTGCTCTGCACTCACTACTCTGCACTCACTACTCTGCACTCACTACTCACTACTCACTACTCTGCACTCACTACTCACTACTCTGCACTCACTACTCACTACTCTGCACTCACTACTCTGCCCTCACTACTCACTACTCACTACTCTGCACTCACTACTCACTACTCTGCACTCACTACTCACTACTCTGCACTCACTACTCTGCACTCTACATATTGGTGCCTTGGTAGTGGGGTGGATAGCTGAGTAAATGCTGCTTGGTAACTTAGCATTAAAATCACCCCTAAACAAATTCCTGCAGAGTTAGTGACATGTTTAGACATCTGTAGGTTAGAAATGAAATCAAATAGGTTGATAAAATTCATATTAGGAGCATTCTTAAAGTCATTATTATAACAAGCATTTACAATGCAATGGTCTCGGCATCATTAAAGGTAGAGCTATTGGCATTGCTCATGACATTTCTTTTTTTTTCTTTAATTCATTAATAAATGGCATTGTCATTTACATTGCCAATACACAGCACTCTGCACTCAACAGCACACAGCACTCTGCACTCAACAGCACACACCACTCTGCACCTGCACTCACTGCTCTGCACACTCACTCTGCATTCTGCACTCACAACTCTGCACTCACTACTCTGCACTCACTACTCTGCACTCACTACTCTGCACTCACTACTCTGCACTCACTACTCTGCACTCACTACTCTGCACTCACCACTCTGCACTCTGCACTCACAACTCTACACTCACAACTCTGCACTCACAACTCTGCACTCACTACTCTACACACTCACAACTCTGCACTCACTACTCTGCACTCACTACTCTGCACTCACTACTATGCACTCACTACTCTACACACTCACTACTCTACACACTCACTACTCTACACACTCACTACTCTACACACTCACAACTCTGCACTTACTACTCTGCACTCACTACTCTGCACTCACTGCTCTGCACTCACTACTCTGCACTCACTACTCTGGACTCTGCACTCACTACTCTGCACTCACTACTCTGCACTCACAACTCTGCACTCACAACTCTGCACTCACAACTCTGCACTCAATACTTGCACTCACTACTCTGCACTCACTACTCTGCACTCTGCACTCACTACTCTGCACTCACGACTCTGCACTCACTACTCTGCACTCACTACTCCACTCTGCACTCACTACTCTGCACTCACTACTCCACTCTGCACTCACTACTCTGCACTCACTACTCTGCACTCACTACTCTACACATTCACTACTCTGCACTCACTACTCTACACATTCACTACTCTGCACTCACTACTCTGCACTCACTACTCTGCACTCACTACTCTGCACTCAATACTCTGCACTCAATACTCTGCACTCAATACTCTGCACTCACAACTCTGCACTCACAACTCTGCACTCACAACTCTGCACTCACAACTCTGCACTCACTACTCTGCACTCACTACTCTGCACTCTGCACTCACTACTCTGCACTCACTACTCTGCACTCACCACTCTGCACTCACCACTATGCACTCACCACTCTGCACTCCCTACTCTGCACTCCCTACTCTGCACTCCCTACTCTGCACTCCCTACTCTGCACTCCCTACTCTACGTACTCCCTTCTCTGCACTCACTACTCTGCACTCACTACTCTGCACTCACAACTCTGCACTCACTACTCTGCACTCACTACTCACTACTCACTACTCTGCACTCACTACTCTGCACTCACTACTCTGCACTCACTACTCTGCACTCACTACTCTGCACTCACTACTCACCACTCTGCACTCACTACTCACTACTCGGCACTCACTACTCACTACTCGGCACTCACTACTCACTACTCGGCACTCACTACTCGGCACTCACTACTCGGCACTCACTACTCGGCACTCACTACTCTGCACTCACTACTCACTACTCTGCACTCACTACTCTGCACTCACTACTCACTAGTCTGCACTCACTACTCTGCACTCACAACTCACTACTCTGCACTCACTACTCACTACTCTGCCCTCACTACTCACTACTCTGCACTCACTACTCTGCACTCACTACTCTGCACTCACTACTCTGCACTCACTACTCTGCACTCACTACTCACTAGTCTGCACTCACTACTCTGCACTCACTACTCACTACTCTGCACTCACTACTCTGCACTCACTACTCACTACTCTGCACTCACTACTCACTACTCTGCACTCACTACTCACTACTCACTACTCACTACTCTGCACTCACTACTCTGCACTCACTACTCTGCACTCGCTACTCTGCACTCGCTACTCTGCACTCGCTACTCACTACTCTGCACTCACTACTCTGCACTCACTGCTCTGCACTCGCTACTCTGCACTCGCTACTCTGCACTCGCTACTCACTACTCTGCACTCACTACTCACTACTCTGCACTCACTACTCACTACTCTGCACTCACTACCCTGCACTCACTGCTCTGCACTCACTACTCACTACTCACTACTCACTACTCTGCACTCACTGCTCTGCACTCACTACTCACTACTCACAACTCTGCACTCACTACTCTGCACTCACTACTCACTACTCTGCACTCACTACTCTGCACTCACTACTCACTACTCTGCACTCACTACTCTGCACTCACTACTCTGCACTCACTACTCACTGCTCACGATCCCTACTCTGCACTCACTACTCTGCACTCACTACTCTGCACTCACTACTCACTACTCACTACTCTGCACTCACTACTCACTACTCTGCAGTCACTACTCACTACTCTGCACTCACTACTCACTACTCACTACTCTGCACTCACTACTCTGCACTCACTACTCACTACTCTGCACTCACTACTCTGCACTCACTACTCACTACTCAGTACTCTGCACTCACTGCTCTGCACTCACTACGCTGCACTCACTACTCACTACTCACTACTCTACACTCACTACTCTGCACTCACTACTCACTACTCACTACTCTGCACTCACTACTCACTACTCTGCACTCACTACTCACTACTCTGCACTCACTACCCTGCACTCACTGCTCTGCACTCACTACTCTGCACTCACTACTCTGCACTCACTACTCACTACTCACTACTCACTACTCTGCACTCACTACTCACTACTCTGCACTCACTACTCTGCACTCACTACTCACTACTCTGCACTCACTACTCTGCACTCACTACTCACTACTCACTACTCTGCACTCACTACTCTGCACTCACTACTCACTACTCTGCACTCACTACTCTGCACTCTACATATTGGTGCCTTGGTAGTGGGGTGGATAGCTTAGTAAATGCTGCTTGGTAACTTAGCATTAAAATCACCCCTAAACAAATTCCTGCAGAGTTAGTGACATGTTTAGACATCTGTAGGTTAGAAATGAAACCAAATAGGTTGATAACATTCATATTAGGAGCATTCTTAAAGTCATTATTATAAAAATGAATTAAACAAAGTGAAGCCCCCTGTTTATAAATTATAGCCTGAAATTTGTCATTGCCAGTAGCGAGGGCCCTTGCATTACCACCAGCCGTAATGTTGATCCATATTGAAAGACCTCCTGCTGGTCGACCAACGTTTTGGGTAGAAGCTAGGGTGTTAAAACATTCAAACCCCTCCAAAAATAACTCCTTGTAGCCCAAGTCTCCTGGAACATTAGTATGTCTTGTTTTTTAACTAACTCCAGCCAATCGGGGGGATTTATCTTTGACGCCAAGCCAGCACCATTCCAACTCAATATCTTAAGAGTGGGTTCTACCCTGAGAGCAGTTTGAATATCTGATTCACAAATTGGGGACACAATTAGGGGGAGCACTGGCTCAGATGGTACTAGTGTGGTCAATAGAGGGGACAGTCAATCCTGACTGTCCAAACCCGATAAAAGCAAAAATCTATTGTGTAATAAGGGGGGAGTTGTTTTGGGAAGTGTCCCGAAAAGTGTTGCCCCAAGGAGGATTTGTAAAAGTATCCCAGAGGTAAGGCCCATATGTTGGTGGGTGTGTTAGAATCGTCCTCCTGTGTCATTAGTAAAGGTTTCACCACTGACGGATTATGAAAATTGATTACTATGCAATCCCCTTTAATACTTGTTGTGGACTGCCCCACCCACCCAACTCTGCGTGCCATAATAACGTTATCAATAAATTACATCCTGAACCCTTTGTGTTTAGATAACTCTTGTGGCATAGTTGGTCCCATGATTCAACTTGGTTTAGCCTTAGGGGGGGCACGCCTGTCAAAACCACTACATACGGACAAGAAGCCAGGGGCAGATTTAATGCCTCCCTGCTTTCGATAGAACCTGACAGCGGTTTACTGACAGTATCGCCCTCATGTGATGTGCTACCAACTTAGTTAGTGTTAATCTGCACCTTAGTGGGTATTTGGGCGGAAGTGATGTTCTGGGGTATGTTATTGATAGATATACTGTCTGTGTTGCCATTGTTAGTAACACTATTTACTGCACCATTGCCCTCTAGCGAAAAACACTTTTTAATTTTCTTACAAACATCGCATGAAGTAAAGATAAGATTGGACACAGAGGGCATGATATGGGGCATGATATTGGGTTCAAAATGTGACATATTATTAGAAGATGCAAATAAATCTGTCCTCACAGACGTAATAGGCGCTGTGGAGCTGCCCTGGGTGTCCTGAGTGGATGGAATCCTGTTGGCTGACTCACAATGGGGCAAAGGCAATAGTTCCCTCAGGGAGGCAAGATGGCTATTAAGTAAATTTTTTACACGTTCAAGGACAGTGTCCACACTTGGGTTGATAGCATCTTGACCATAACTGTAACTCTCTGAGAAAAATCGATCTATTTCAGTCTGAGTACTGATGGAGCGACAGAGTTCAACAGTTGGAGTGTGGACGTGAGCTATAACAGTCTGTTGATTTGGAAGATTTGGGGGAGCACGTATCCATGAACTCAAGCCAGAGTGAGATACATTAGAGCTGGTCGGTTGCTTTCTCTTAGCGCTGGTGGCTTTGGTGGGCTTTCTTTTTCGTTTCGCCCCAATGGTTGCTTCAATGACCGTCGAGATAGCCAGGGCAGTTACAGCTGTTGGGGAACCGACAGGTATAGTGCCATCGAGAGGAAAAGCACAATTGCGAATACCATCAGGTATACTAACATTCTGATGAGTACCCACTGAGTTAGGAGGGAGGGGAGGTGCCTCCATACCGAGGGAGAGGCGCCTCTCAGTCAATTCAATCTCATTAGATACAATACTAACAGCCCTTTCCAACATGCTGTCAATACTTGTAGTTGTTGGCCTTGCGGCTAACTGCCCCACACGCTTTCCCATAGTTGCGTTAGGCTGACAGTACAAATGGCACAAGATCGATCTCACCTCAGTTAGCTCAATGGGTTCAGCGGGGCTCCAATGAAAGGGGGGTGGCCCAGCCCAGTCTCCTCCGGTCTTTGACGGGCGCAGACGGACCCGCCCTTGGCCAGGGCTTGCGGGAGCCCTGCGTCCTTTTTGAGCGCCTCCAGGCGCTTGGGCCCGGCGTGGGCGGCGTATGCACTGCTATGGATGCTGGGGCTTGTGGTCCCCCGGCCGGCTTCTCCATCGCAGCCGGAACCAACACCAAGAATACCCCACAGTGGTGGCAGTCCGCAGCAAACACCCGTAGCAGCAGATCAGGTAAACAAAACTCCAAGTTATCTTCCAGAACCTAATGTGTGTCGATAGTTGAAAAGGACATTCCTGGCTGGATCGCTATCCTCTATTTACAAGCGGTCCAGAAGGAGCTATCGCAAATGGCCGTACAAGAATTGGCCTGGATAGAGACCATGTTGGTCAACTAGTTCCTCGAAGGTTAGCAATTGACCGTTATGGAAAAGATGTCCCAAACTTGTAAGGCCCGCTGGGTCACATGGCCGAAGGTCTCTGGTGGTGAGGTATCTCTAGAGAAGCCCAACAGAGGAATGGAAGGGGTGTAAGAAGGGATATCTCCAGTTAGTCTCTGTCCTCTTGTTAGACACTATAGGGCACTCGCATGAAGTAGCGAAGGTGGGCGGCCCCCCAGGGACCTACTGTTTGGGAACAGTAGGGTCTAATCCCCCAGTTTTCTCCAAAGACTTTCCAGCAACCTAGTGGGCGAGCTATTCAATTGGGCAGCAGGAACATACAATTCAAATCGAGGGCTCCAAGGTATGGATTAGGCGGGGGAGGATAGGCTGGAAGTAGCAAGGACAGAGTACCTTCACTGCGTGGTCATCTGAGGAATATGAGGCTAATTGTAATACTCTCATCTTAATGTCTTTCATGGTCGAAAGGTAATATCTCTTTGTTTCCTGTGAAAGTACTTCTCTAGTAGATCACATGCACAAATACACACTCACACCCCGCACACGCTTTGAAACTCCTTTATTTCTTTTTAAGTCAGGAAGTCCCCGTAAGTTTAAGGTGTTAGTGCCCGTCCATCCTGACACAATGCTATAGACACATTTAAGGCTGCTACAGACATGAAATATGTTGACAAATAGATACTAAGAGGCATATTTACTTGTAAAGTAGCAAACTGTGTCGGTAAGCCAAGAAGGCTGACATGCTCCGTCACTGTAGAAACGCAGGGTTCCACCATATTTACAAAAATACGGTGCAGCCCTTCATTTCCCCCTGTGCTGGCGCTAAATGTAGCTACCTAGTGCCAACGCAGGCACACTTGCACGATATTGCAATGGGTGTCTGCATTGCAGGGTAAGATTGTTTATGTGCAGGAAGGTGTCCCTTCCTGCCCATAAACAATCTTTAAATGGTGTTTTGTAACTTCTATGTGTGCTGCTTAATGCTGCACACATAGAAGTTGCAAAATGTTATATTTTAAAAATGATTGTTTATGTGCAGGAAGGGACACCTTCCTGTCTGTCTCTAGCTCTGTCTCTATCTGTTTCTGCCTCTATCTGTCTCTGCTTCTATCTGTCTGTCCCTGCCTCTATCTGTCTCTGCCTCTATCTGCCTCTGCCTCTACCTATCCCTGCCTTTACCTGTCTCTGCCTGTCTCTATCTGTCTATGCCTCTATCTGTCTCTCCCTGTCTCTTCTTCTCCCTGTCTTTGCCTGCCTCGCCCTGTCTGTCCCTGCCTCTATCTGTCTCTCTCTGTCTCTTTCTACCTCTGTCTCTATCTCTGTCTCTGCCTCTATCTGTCTCTCTCTGTCTCTATCTGTCTCTGCCTCTGCCTCAATCTGTCTCTGCCTGTCCCTGTCTCTATCTGTCTCTGTCTCTAGCTGTCCCCGTCTCTGTCTGTCCCTGTCTCTGGCTGTCCCTGTCCCTGTCTTTATCTTTGTCTGTCCCCTATCTCTGTCTGTTTCTGTCTCTATCTGGCTCTTTCTCTAGCTGTCCCTTTCTCTGTTTGTCCCTGTCTCTATCTCTGTCTGTCCCTGTCTCTATCTCTGTGTGTTTCTGTCTCTATCTGGCTCTGTCTGTAGCTGTCCCTGGCTCTATCTATGTCTGTTTCTGTCTCTATCTGTCTCTGTGTCTCTATCTGTCTCTCTGCATCTATCTGTCTCTGTGTCTCTATCTGTCGCTGTGTCTCTATCTGTCTCTCTGCCTCTATTTGTCTCTCTGCATCTATCTGTCTCATCGCCTCTATCTTTCTCGTCACCGCTATTTGTCTCGTCGTCTCTATCTGCCTCTGTCCAAACAGAAAGCTTCCCAAAAGGCCCTTTTAAAAGTCAGCTGTGAAAGCGCTTACAGCTGACTTTTCAAGGGCCTTTTGGGAAGCTTTCCAATGGTGCTGTGTGTGAAGTCACAGAGCAGAGGCTGGCAGTAAACACAGAAGATGACCGCAGGCGCATACCTAGTGAATACCTATTTAATACGTATTCACAATGTATGCTCCTGCGGCCATCTTCTGTGTTTACTGCCGGCCGTGGAAACTGCAAGGCAACATCCGCGGGCCGTCAATGAAGGCGTGCCGGGCCGCTTGTGGCCCGCGGGCCGTACTATGCGTACCAGTGCTTTGATGTAAGTACGTAATATGTTTATTGTCCAGTTAATTAAAACCATTACAAAAAGATTGAATATCATTTATAAGCAGAAAAACATCAGTTTAAAATATGTTTTTGACAGCAGTTAAAAGGCACACTTTGAGAACACGGAACGGATCCGCTCCTCCAACCCTGACAACCCATAGTATTGTTTCTTCGTTTTTATCATTTGAGGTTCGCAGCAGTATTTTTTTTTAAAATAATTTGTTTAATGGCATTTCAACAATTCACAGTCAAATAGCGCAAAATTGGCGCGTACAAGGTAATATCATTACAGTAACTTTGCGACAAGAACACATTGTTCAAAGGCGACAGTACCACCCCAGCCCCAGTCCGAATTGTCATCACATATACAATATACTACCACTCTCCCGACTTCATTGATGTTATCAGTGTTCACTCCTTCCGTCTCGTTACCAGTGTCCAGGGCACAATCCTAATTACCTAAGGGAATGTCTCTACGTCATCATGTAGTGGTGCATCTTCTCGTGTGCTTTCTGTCTCTATGACTGAGTGTGCGTCACTTGAGTCGCCATCCCCTCGTACAGGCCTCCTCTCCAGGTACAGCGCCCAGTAATTCTTAGGTCGTTACGGGGTGGGAGTAACTCGCTGTATAGCCCCGTTTGCGTACAACAATATAGCATGTCATTTGTCCATCTAGCCATCGTCGGGGTCGGTCCAAGTATCCAGGTGAGCACAACGCATCGTTTGGCAATTAAAAAGGCCATATCTACCAGTCTCCGTAATGCCGGCGCAATATCCTTAGAGTATCCCAATATGTCCAGTAGCAGAGATGGGGTTAATGACAGACCAGTGATTTCGTTCACTTCGTTGTACACTGACAGCCAGCAGTCTGCCACCTTCGGGCATAGCCAGGCCAGATGCAGGAAGTCCGCTGATTGAGCACTGCACCTCTCACAGCCAGGGCTCTCTCGCAAGCCGTATCGGAACAGCGGCTCGGGGGTATAGTAGACCCTATTAAGGAACTAAGAGTGCAATAGGCGGTGGCGGCCATTGAGCGATACTTTCTTAACACCAGTGCAACAATATCTCCATTTGTCTTCAGGGAGGTCAGTGTTTAGATCCTTCTGCCACGCCAGAAGTGGTTTCGCATAGTGCGTTGTCCGCTCTGCTAGCGTGATTCGCTAAAGACGCGATATTAATTGGGTTGGCGTCTTGGCAGAGACCATGAAGTCGTACGTCAATACCACTTGCGGCTCCGTCATATCCTCTCCCAGCATCTCCCACAAGGCATGTCTCACCCTGTGGAACTGAAAGCGAGGGAGAAGCAGGGCGCCCGAGTCGGCTCCCGTATCTATGTCTTCCCAGGTGCAAGCCGTGCCACTGGTGAAGAGGTCGCCCATGGTAGTGAGATTCAATTTAGCAAGCGCAGATAGGACTCCTTTGTCTCTACAGGGGCTAAGCCATGTGCACCAAGCCAATTTCGCTTCCGGGGCGAATAGCAGTGAGCAAGCCTGGGCGTCCATGAGGTGATACCAGGCATGCGTCACGGCGTTTAGCAAATTTAAGATGCCCGTTTGCCGATCTCTAGGACGGGCAAGTAGCGCCGGTAGCAGCGTCGGATCAGCTACTATTCCCTCAATCTTCAGGTGCGGCGCGCCCGCCGGACCGTGTATCTAGCCATACGCATGTGCACCCTGAGCAGCTCGGCAGTATAACTCAAAGTGCGGGACATGTAGGCCGCCCTCCTCGTAGGGGCGAACAAGAATGTCCCATGCCACCCTGTGTTGTTTACCAGCCCAAACCAGACGCAGCACTAGAGCATGGAGTTGTTGGAAGAATGTACCCGACAGTACCATCGGGATGTTACTGAAAAGGAATAGCAATCGAGGAAGGACTATCATCTTCAATAATGATATGCGGCCCAGTAGTGATAGGGGAAGTTCTATCCATTTATTAACCACATCTTCTAGCTTGGAGATCGCTACCCCGTAATTCTCCCGAAGTACCACTTCCGAGTCCGTGTGTAACCGGATACCCAAGTAGCGTACCTATTCTGTAGTCCACTGTATGGGATAATCCGAGTCGACTCTCCTGGTGGCAGGGGTGAGTGGGAACATGACTGTTTTGCTCCAATTCACATGGATCCCAGATAGCGAACTGAACAGCACTACTTCTCTCAGCACCCTGGAGAGGTTTTCCTCTGGTTTCCGTACATATAGCAGAGTGTCGTCCGCATACGTGGAAACTATCAAGTTGTATCCAGGAAAGCGGATACCTCGGTGACTATGGTATTCTCGCAGAGCGCACGCCAGAGGCTCTGCAACCAAGGCGTATAGGAGGTGGGAGAGGGGGCAGCCCTGTCTGGTGCCACGGCCTATAAAGAAGGACTCAGTCGTGAGCGATCCAATACGTACCCGCGCCGTTGGGGAGGCATAGATGCGTATTCAATAGTTGGAGGAAGAGATCCCCAACTCCCATGCAATGAAGTACCAGGCGGAGGAAAGGCCATTCGACAGAGTCAAAGGCCTTTTCCATATCAAGGAAGACAGCGACTGCAGGCACTTCCTGCCGCGTGTGTTGGAATGCCGCAAATACAATGCGCAGATTATAGGTCAAATTACGGTTGGGGACAAAGCCCGCTTGTTCGGGAGCAACAAGTGTAGGGATCAATGGACTGAGGCGATTTGCAACAATCTTTGCGTATATCTTCGCATCCACATTTATCAACGACAGTGGCCGATAAGAAGCGCAATCTCCCTGAGGCTTACCTGGTTTAAGGATAGCCACAATAATAGCTTCCCTCATCGTTGGTGACATCGTCTCATTCTCCGCCATCTGCTCGATCAGCGTCATCAATTTGGGTATCAGTAAGTCCGAATACGTTTTATAGAATGAGGCCGGGAAGCCATCACTGCCCGGAACGCTCCCTGCCTTCATGGATGACAGCGCCCAAACGACCTCCTCTCTCTAAAATGGGTGCGCCAAAAATTTGTGATGAGTGTTTGTTAGCCATGGTAACTTAATATGCATTAAGTAATCGAGAATGCGGTCCTCCGGGATCAGGCCTCTAGTGGTGTAAAGACTCGCGTAGTAATCTCTAAAGCGTTCCGCCACCTGCGCATCCGACAGTTCCTCGTCAGTCTGTGATGATCTCAGTACCGACAACGCAGAGCCGTGCCTGCGCTGGTTGGCAATCCTAGCCAAAACTGCCCCTGGGCGTTCTCCCTCCCCGTATGATCTGGCTATGGCATATTTCCCCAGGTGTTTCACCTCCGCATCTGCCTCGACATGATATTCTCGAAGCGTTTGCGCAAGTTCCTGAGTCAGCTCCGCGCTGTTGTCCCTATAGCGGCGCGATTCAATATCTTTCAGTTTACTTTCCAGAAACGACAGCCGACCTCGAATGGACTTAAGAACGCTCGCATGTTTCGAAATAGCCACGCCTCGTATATATGCCTTAAAGGCTTCCCAAACAGTCAAGAAGGAGTCTACCGAGCCTACGTTCCTTTCAAAGAATTCTTCGATGGCTGTCGCCAGCTCCTCTTTAAATGTATCGTCCAGAAGCGCGTATGGCGGCAGGCACCATGAAAACGGGGGAGGTCGGCGTGTCGGGGCTCTAAGCCTAACAAGTACCGGGGAATGATCCGAGTAGGTGCGGGGTAACGTCACACATGCCTGTACCGTAGAGAGGAGGGGCGAGGAGAGTAGCCAATAATCGATACGGTGTGGATATTATGTTGTGTTGAGTAGTGTGTGTATCCCCCTTGTGTTGGGTATCTGGTTCTCCATACGTCTTGCAGTCCTATTCTGGTCATCTCAGCCTCTAGCACACAGGCAGAGGCTGAGGGGCGTCTGTCGGGGCCATCCGAGCGATCAAGCGCCGGTTGCCGTGTCATGTTGAAATCTCGACCCCACAGGACATGTCCCTTGCCAAGTTCCCTAATCTTGCTGGCCAGCGTTAAGTAGAAGGAGGGGCAGTCAAAATTGGGTCCGGATGTGTTAACCACGTGAAAGGTCATGCCTTGCCAGTGCATTTCGTGATAGCATATCGTCCCTCCGTATCTGTGGCAACAGGAGTAATGGTCAGGGAGGCCTTAGGATTCACCCAGGTCAGTACTCCCCTAGCATTAGAGGTGAAGCCGGCGGCATGCGTGTTGTTGTGTAGTCCCCTGTAGGTCAGTGTAGGGCTGTCCAGTCTCAAGTGAGTCTCTTGAAGTAAGGCTATATCAATCGCATGTCTCGAGAGGTATTGTAGTACCCATCTAACCTTTGTGTGGTCATTTAAACCTCTTACGTTCCATGTCAGAAGTGTGAGAGTGTCATTTTCGTGAGTGCGTTGTGTCATAGCGGTGGGCGTGGTGAGCATATGTAATGAGGTGTGATCGTACGTGCCAGCGTCCAATGCGTCTGCCTATATGTGCGTTCGCCAATACATTTCAGGTCCAAACATACCACAGCAAAACATGTTCTCACTTTCGTAAACAGCAAGAAGGGAGAAACATATGACTCTATCCCGACCCCCTCCCACGCTTGCCCAACCCCAACACGGCCGTGCCCCATCCCACCCCACTCCCCGCCTCCCGCCGCCCCCCTCCATTGAACTCCATACACTCCCTCCCTCCCCCTCCCGTCATCCCCAATACCAAGTGAAAATAACAAAGCAACACATAGCAAAAACAATTCTCCCAGAAGTGAGAGCTGGGCAGGGAAATGTGGTCCACACACAGGAGCGTAGGTAGCATGCACATAATGAGTCTATATCAGTATCCATTCAGCCACATCGCCCCGCCCCCCACCTCTGTAAAGAAGGTAATCAATAGCCAGTGCCCTCCGAACTGTCAGACTGTCTCCAATGGCAGTATGGGGCGTTAACGCCCGGCCTCAGATAGCCCCATCTCATTACCTCCTCCACTGTTTCATCTGTCATATGCGATTTACCCATCACAAGTTATATAAAAAGTATACATCAGTATTTTACTCCTGAGGCAAATGCAGTATCTCTGAATGATCTCTGGTTGTCAGACATCGTGCATATAGAGCGGTAAAAGGGCAAAGGACCCTCAAGATCCCATATGCTCTGCTATACCCGGCCCGCCTGCGGGTGGTGTTCCAGTCCCGCACACAGTTTTTTAATACTCCGGAGGAGGTATTCACCTGGACTGATATGACTGTCCGCATTAGGGTGCACACTCCGCCAGCTCGAGACTCCAACTCATCCTCAACGGCGGCGCAGCCACGGACCCCCAGATGCTCGCGAAGTAGGAGCAACTGGAGAGCCCGACCTAAGAGACGCTCTCCCTCCAAAGAGGTGGAGACTGAGGAGACCGATGCTTCGGACAATCAGAAGCCAGATCCGTGAGGGCTTGAGGAGTACTGATTAAAGTATTGACACACAGATACACGCGAGAGGTTTGAGCGGCCAAGGGTTTTCCAGCTGAAACTGGAAGATGACCTGGGGAATCACCGTCAGAGATGTGGAGATGATTATAGTTCAGCTGATATGGGATGTGGGTAAGGGTGGGGGGGTGCAGATTGGAGGGCGGACGCATTCCCCGAGTTCAGAGGAGTTCATTTCGT
The DNA here is from genome assembly GCF_964261635.1 of Lissotriton helveticus. Taxonomy (NCBI): domain Eukaryota; kingdom Metazoa; phylum Chordata; class Amphibia; order Caudata; family Salamandridae; genus Lissotriton; species Lissotriton helveticus. Next base: position 398,347,035 of record NC_136063.1, read on the forward strand.
AGGGGGGTAGGTTGGGGTTGGGTGGGTAGTTCATGGGGATCCATTGGGATAGATGGTCTCCAGCCTCCCGTTGGGGGTTGGCGATATCCTGTTCCGCGACAGGTACTTCAATGTTGTTGAGGTATGGGGGGGAGGTTGGGGGTTTGAGGGGGAGTTGGGGGGAGGGTACGGAGCTCGAAGTCTGGGGAAGGGAGGGGGGTGGGGGGCGGGACGGGGGTTGTGGAGGATGGGGGGAGGGTTGCACTGCACAAGGTCGTTTCGATTGTTATTCTTGGTGAGTACATGCCCACCTTGCCTGTCGCTGTGCCCTGTGATGTGCTTGCGATTAGATGGCGGTTGAGAGTCTTGGACTGAGGACACCTAGGGCCTCTATGAAAGTGTTGAGCTGGAATGTGCGGGGGATGCTTGATAAAATTAAGAGAGGCGCAGTTCTGAGGTTGGGGAAAAGGGAGAGGGCCGACATTCTCTTGCTACAGGAGACGCATCTGTTGGGCAATAAAACACTCAGCCTGAAGAGATACGGCTACGACCAGGTTTATCATGCTGGGTTTGTGAGGGGGTCTCAAGGAGTGGCAATTTTGGTCCACCGTAGATTGTCTTACGTCCACTTGACACAGTGGATTGATCCACAGGGCCGGTATGTGTTTATAAAAGGGATGATTGGTGCGGAGTCGCTAATAGTTGGGAGTTTGTACGCCCCGCCCCCGTTACAGTGGTCATTGATTGAGAAGTTGTATACAGTGTGGGCGGAGATTCCTGAGGATCTGGCAGTGATAGGGGGTGATTGGAATGATGTTATGCAAAGCCGGCTGGACCGCTGTAGACCCGGGGATGGGCAAGTTGCAGACACACCCACCAAATTGAGAAACATGGTGCAGGGAATGGGAAGGGTGGGCACGTGGCGCTATCTCCATGCACATAGTCGGGAGTACACATACGTTTCAGCAGTACATAAGTCATTTTCCAGGCTAGATTACATCTTTGCCCCTAATGCCGCTGTAGGGAGGGTCGACTCAGCGTCTATCTTACCGCAGGGGCTATCAGACCACTCTCCAGTTACGGTAGATGTTACTTTAGATAGGGGGAGGCAGCCATTTCGGTGGCGCCTCTCAGCTTGGAATTTGCAACAGGAAGAGTATCAGCATCATATGGGAGAGGCCATAGCTCACTACTGGGCAGATAATATAGGCACAGTGACAGATGTGGGGACGCTATGGGAAGCCCTAAAGTCCACGCTTCGTGGTGTGGATATCGCCTGGTGCGCGGCGGCTCGTCGGAAACGAAAGGAGGAGTTGGTGAAGGCTGCAGCGGCGGTGGAATTGCTGGAGACTCAGTGCGGTGATGCGCGGGATGGTAGGGAAGTGGGACAGTTACTCCTGGCGCAGCAGTCCTATGCGTCCCTGTTGCTTGACGAGGCTCGGCAAGTATGGCTGGCGACACGGAGCAGAATTTATCAATGGGGGGACAAATCAAGGACAATGCTACATAGACTCTGCCAAAATAGGTTTCAGGCGCAAGTACTGCCGGGCCTCAGGGACGACGCTGGGGTCTCGATCTCGGCCCCAAACGTACTGGCGGACAGCTTTGCCCAGTACTACGCGGCCCAATATGCTCCACAGGAGTATCTCTCAGCACCGGACATTGATACATTTATTACGGACCTCCCACCGCGCGCACTCCCAGAGGACGTGCGAGAATGCCTCGAAATTCCGCTGTCGGCCGAGGAACTGGGCAAGGCCCTGAGGGAGCTTAACACTGGTAAGGCCCCTGGGCCCAATGGGTTTCCGAGCGAGTTTTTCAAGAAATACCATCTTCAACTAGGGTCACACTATAAGGCGGCCTTGGAGGCGGCGAGAGAACATGGACGCCTGCCGGCGGACTGGCGACACGCTGAAATTGTTGTGTTCTGTAAGCCTGGACGACCCCCAGATAAGCACGAGTCATATCGGCCGATCTCCCTTTTAAACATTGAGGCCAAGATACTGGCCAAGGCGCTTGCGAACCTGCTTCTACCCTATATCACGGAGCTGATCCACCCGGATCAGGCCGGGTTTATGCCCCGTAGAGCGACAAGACATAATGTTAAATGTTATATGAACTTGTAACGCGCACGGCTGCCCCAGCCAAGGGGCGTCCCGGCGCTAGCTGCATGAAGATGTACAACATCAGACGCGCACATGTAGTAGTGGAGGCGATTGAGGAAACTGGGGTCCAGGCGGCGCTGTTGCTAGCTGACATTGACAGGGCCTTTGACTCCCTGAGTTGGGTCTACCTCTTTGCACTTCTCCCGCGTCTTAACCTCGGGCCGCATTTTATGTCATATCTGAAGTTGTTGTATACAGGTTTGACGACCTCGGTGAGGGTGGCAGGAGCTACGTCAGCGGCCTTCCCCATTGGGCGAGGCACCCGACAGGGGTGCCCCCTCTTGCCGTACCTGGTCGCTCTTGCTATGGAGCCGCTGGCGGCTTGGGTCCGGATGGACGCACAACTACGGGGCTTCGAATGGGATGCGGGTCCGTCGGGCAAAATTGCATTGTATGCAGACGACGTCCTGTTATTCCTTACGGATGTGAATAGGTCGGGGCCAAGAGTCTTGGAAATCATGAGAATATTCGGTGAGGTGTCGGGATTGTACCTAAACCCGCGTAAATCTACTCTCTGGGTGCTGGGCGATTGCGGGGGGATTGGACCATGGGCATCAACACTGCAGGTAGCAACTGGGGGCCTTAAATACTTGGGGGTGCTTTTGACGGTTACGCCCGCTATTGCTTGGGAACGCAACATAGTGCCGGTCTGGGACCGGGTTCAGACTGAGATGAAGTCCCGGTCTCGTATGCCCCTCAACCTCTATGGCAGGTCGGCTATCTTCAAGATGGTTGCCCTTCCGCGCCTTCTGTACCAGTTACAGAATCACCCTCATTCGATCTCGCCGTCATGGTTTCGGCAAATAAATTCGGGTTTGGGTCAGTTCCTGTGGGCGGGGGGGGCGGTGCGAGTGGCCTTGCGCACCTGCTTTTTGTCTACGTACTGTGGAGGGCTGGCGACATCAGATATTTTGTCCTACTATCAGGCGTCCCACCTTCTGGTCCTGAATGAATGGTGTTATGGAGACCAGCATATGCCCTTGAGAGATATTTGATGGACCCGGATACGCTACATACGATTTTATACTCAGCACGGTTGAGGAAGGGGCTGCCCAGGGCTACCCAGGTGGTCTTTCAAGTTTGGAGACAGGCACTGCGACGCATGGGCTGGTGGGGTAGGCTTACGGAGGAGACCCTGCTCTGGCACAATGGGCGGCTGCCGGCGCTGGCGTCACTGCCGGGATTCCGAGGCTGGGATTCTATAGGAATCTCCACACTCGGGCATGTCCTGAAGGGCACGACACTTAAATCCTTTCAAGAGCTCAGCGAAGAATATTGTATACCCCGAACGCAGTTCTTTAAGTACTTACAATTCCGCCATGCCCTTGCACCCACATTTGAGGGACTGGACTCCTTGCCAGAGTTTAGTCCAATAGAGGCGAAGGTGTTCATGGGAGACCTGGAGGAGAAGAAAATTTCCTGTATCTCCCAAACGCTGGTCACGCATTGCTCCTACTCTCTACAGACTCTACGGGACTCCTGGGTGAGGGATGTGGGGGAACTAGAGGAGGAGGATTGGCGAGAAGCCCTCGAGGCCCCTAGGGAGCAGCTATTGCCATGCGTCTGCGTTTTATCCCGTTTAAGTACCTGCATAGGGCTTACTACACCAGGGAGAGACTGTGGCGGGCTGGTCTGATTGAGTCCCCTGCATGCTTGAGATGTGGTCATGAGGTGGGCACTTTCCTACATACGGTGTGGGGCTGTGGTGGTTTGGCTGGATTTTGGACGGGGGTGTGGGACTGCTTGTCTGAGGTGCTGGGCTGGGACCTACCTCGTTCCCCCAAACTAGGGCTTCTTCACATCCTCAAAGGCATGGGTGGCAATGTATATAAGAGACACTTACTCTTACTGGGTCTTACAGTTGCAAAGAGGGATGTGGCACAGGCTTGGAAGGACCCCCGGGCTCCCAAGGTGGTGGTATGGAAAAAGGGCCTTGATTTTTGTATGGGGTTGGAGCGGCCAATAAGCCAGGGGCTGCCCTAGGAAACTTTACAAAATATGGAAACGATGGGCGGACTACAGGGGTCTATGGCTGGAACCGCCTGCACAGATAAGAGACACAGAGGGACTGATGTGAGGGGGGTGGGGGGGGGGGCTATATCGTACACACTGTTATATGTATGCAAACCTTTCTACAGGAATAAAGAGACATTGTGCTGGGACGGGGGGCCCGGGTTGGGCGGGGTGGGCCCGGGTTGGGGGGGGTGGGCCACAAGGGGGGGGGGGTTGGTGGGTGGGGGGCTAGGGGTTATGTCAAAAGATGTTATTTGGATTGCTGACTATGCTATGTTATGCCTACTGTAGTTCCTCCGGGGTACGGAGTGCTGCGTTTTGTGTGCGATCAGTCAATAAAAAGAGTTGTTAAAAAAAAAAGGGCGAAGGACAACTAAAGTATTATTGTAACTATGTCTCCAGTAGGAGAGCACTCCCTCCCTCAGCACCATCATAGTTCACAGCTTCCCTGCAACAGTCTGGCTAGCTTCAGTAGGATACAGTCTCAGAATATATCTCCGCCCATCCCTGAGTCAGCGCTATCAGCAGTCATAAACAGTGTCTCTCCAATGCACTGGTCACTGGAGAACAAATACCTCACCCAGTAGACGGCCACAGTCTTAGTCCTGTTCTTCCATGGATCCACCCGATGCTTCTTCCATTCCTCCGTCGCTCGATGCGTTCCGAGTTTCCCTGCGCCAGTCCTTCATGGCTTTCTGTAGCGCCCTCGGGTCCGTGAAGATTGTAGACCTTCCCTGTCTGTTAACCCTTAATTTGGCAGGATATAGCATCGCATAATCTACTCCAAGGTCCCGTAGTTGACGCTTCATAGGAACAAACGGGCGCCTCGCTTCCTGTACTTTAGCAGTGAAATCCGGGAACAAGGATAGCGTGCTACCCTCGTAGTTTAGTGGTTGTTTCTCTCGATCCAGCCTTAGTGCGGTGTCGCGATCCCTATAATTAAGAAGCTTGGACGCGATGGGGCCCCCAGCTTGGGACTCGGGCCAAGGGTGCGGTGGGCTCGTTCTATTACAAACATTCCTGAGAAGGCGGTGTCCCCCAGCAACTTTTATAGGAGCGATTCCACAAAAAGTTCCATGTTTGGGTGTTTTCTGGAAGGCCCGTAATGCGTATGTTGCATCTGCGCGATCGCGCCTCCAAATCTTCAGCCTTGTCCTGTAAGTGTTGAATCACCTTGCCCAGCTGTTTATGTTCCGAGTCCAGAGTCGTCTCCGCCTCCTCCACCTCTCCTATTCTGCGTTCCGACATATCTAGGCGTTCGGCGTGTTTGTCTAGCTGTTCCGGCATCCGGTCCATGCGGTACGTGAGTGCGTCCATTTTAGTTCCTAGAGAAGTGATGCCGCCCTGCAAGTTCTTTTCCATGGCCAGTAATATGCAGCGAATGTCTGGTTCAGTTGCATCTACTTCCCCCGAGTCTCCAGCTCCGTCATTCGCCTCATGTGGTGGAGGGTCCGTGGCTTTGGATTTTTCTGCTAGTATCAAATGACAGTTTAGGTTGCGTGCGGTCTGGGCGGCCCATGTCGCCTCAGTCAGCTCCCGCCTCAGACAGATCAACTCACCAGGTTCACTTATGTTCCCTGCGGCCCAAAACGGGGGCAGGCAGTGTGTGAGCGGCCAACTCAGTTCTTAATGCTGGGCTGAAAGTGGCGACTTACGGGTAGGTGTTCAGGCCCCGCAGCGCATCTTTGCTGTCCCCTTGGACTCCCAGCTGTAGGGCACTCGCCAGTACCGGCCAGTCAGCAGGTGAGGGATCCGAGCCAGGAAGCACGCACTGCTTTCACGGCTTTCTCAGTGAAGGTGGAGGCTCGGGGGGGCGCAGGTCCGTTGCGATCTTCATGCCAGTGCGTTCACGTGATATGTCCCGCCAGGAGGGACTACCACGGGACAGAGGGGAAGGTCCCTATCAAATTAAGCAGCACCGTCTTCGGCGTGTCTCCTACTCGGCAGCTGCTCGGGTTGGCCCCGCGAGTCCCCAGGCATCACTCAATACTCAAGTACAATTGTCATCATTCCTCGCCAGTACAGCGTGTAAGCCCTGAAAATTCAATATGGCAAGGGGGGGATAGGAGAGTATGCACTGTACCTCTTGAGCGTCGCACGTTCCTTCCCCACAGCTCTCAGTCTTAATGTTCGGGCCTCTATCACCTTCCAATAGGGGAAGGGTGTGTTAACCCAGGGACCTTCACAATAGCACTATGTCCGCTGCGCCAGACAAGAAGGGCGGGATCCAGGCCCACTTCGGTGTGTCCGGTCAGCAGCGTCACAGGCGGTGATAGGCCTCAGGTTCCAAGCAAAGGCAGGCACTCCAGGGAGGCGCCTGAGCCGCCGCAGCACATCCAGGCGGCGCTGCGCCCCCTGCGCGATTTCATTTTCCACCGCCGGTCGTCAATACCGGGCTCGTCAACACCTCTCGCAGCTCCGGTCTAGTGCTGGCAGCCTCAAGCACTATGTTCTCTTCAACGCGATGGCAAGGTAGTCTTCAGGTCTTCGCATGTGTAGGGGAAGGCAGCAGGGTGGCTAATTCCCAGTGATCCCCCCTCACCGTGCCTCCGAGGATGGAAGGCCCAAAGGCCCAACTGAAGCCGGGGACTCGCGTGAGGCGCCGCGACCGCCGCAGGCCCCCAAGACGGCACAGCTCGCTCTGCGTGGCCTCCCCGCTCACCGCTCCTCGCCGAGTCGGGGTCCGACAGCTCTCCGCACGGCTCCGGTCCAGTGATCTCCTCCCGCAGCCACTCCGAGTCGCCGCAAGCCTGAGGCTCACACATGCAGGCCCCACTCCTGTCGCAGTTCCCAGGAGGCCGCGCCGCCGCGTATCACGGCCCACAGCGAGTGAGGGTGTAAATCAGCACTTCCCTTCTCCATCCACAGGCGAAAATCGCACAGTATGTGCCCCCACTACTCCGATGCTGTTTGTCGACTTTCCAGTGCTCGAAGGTCACTGCTACCTTCAGGATATGATGTAGGATGGGTATTACGGCGGAGGAGCTGACAGCTTAGGCGGCCATCTCTGCTGCAGGCTAGCTCCGCCCCCCCCCCGGTTCGCAGCAGTTCATGAGACAGAATTGCCCCGCTAGTAAGAGTCTTGGCTGAAAAATAAATAAATAAAGACATGCTGACAAATGCATGTATGTAGTGCATAGTCCCATCTCAACATTCATTAGTCTATACAAAAGTAGGCTATTGTTCATTTCCTTTAAGGCTTATATGTGCAAAAAGTGCTTAAAGCCCAAAGGATTGACTGGTCGTCTCCATCTCTGTTACAGTACGGCTTCATCGTTGATCCATGATGTCTGTTTTAATCGAAGGTCCGCTGCAGTTGAAAATTTTACCAGGTTGCAGCTTAATTCAATATCTTCGCCAGAGAAACTTGCAAGTACTGCTTGTCGGCGCGACCGTATTTGATTTTTGTTAAAAGTTGGTCTAAGTAATGACCGGCGTTCCCGCATAAGCTCTGGGCAGATGGTTATAATATGGACTATGTCCTCCTCTCCTTCCCCGCAGAGACGGCACGTTGCTGGCTTTGGCGGAAGGAGCCAAGGTGGCAGATGGTATGCTGTTGGCAATAACTCTAACCTGAATTTCCAAAACGTCTCTTTGGTGGCTTTAGAGAAGTTAGAGAGTAGGTAAGCTTGGGGAGATGCTTTACTATAAGATTGAATAGTGAGCCAGCCATGTGAACGCTCCGTCAAGGCCGCTTTGTCTTGTATAATGGACTCTTTTTTGACAATGTTGTTCACAATTTTTTTTTAAGCTTGCCATGGTCGCCGATGTTGCCCAGAGTTCCCTTACCCCCAGCTGGTTCAGTGCAGTGTCCAGAAAGTGTCTGGCTGGGCAGGTCTCTACGGTTTCTACTTCTCTCCACAAATAGAAATTTTGTGTTTCTGGTTGCCCTTTTTTGATCTTGAACCAGGTTTTAACAAAAGCTCCTTTTCTATGTAGCTCCTGTCTTTGTATCCCAAATTCAAGCCGCATTTGTGCAGGGGATGTATATCCAGGCAAACCATATATTATTCTCAGTGCCCTAGCAATGATGCTGTTCAATGTTTACGCGTCCCTCCCTCTCATGGCTTCACTTCCATATGTGATTGATGGGATAAGTTTGGCCTGTATCACCTTGCTCAGAGGGAGAAAGCTTGGCCCAGCGGTGAAGTTTTTCAAATTCCTTAGTGCAATCGCTGTTGTTAATCCCCTCTTTGTTATTGCCTCACATTGCCCTTTGTAGTTGCCTTTGCTATCAATCATGACCCCCAAGTATTTATATTCTTGTATGACTTCAAGCTTAACTTTTGCCACGTGCCAGTTGTACTTTGTTTTTGTTTTCCGTTGATTTACGCAAATGACTTTTGTTTTATCTTGGTTAATACTTAGTCTATTGATGTCTGAGTATTGAAATGTAGTGTCCAGCAGGCGTTGTAGTCCAGTGCTTTGATGTAATATTCACAAATGTTACAGGCCACTGACTACGGGAATGGGCATGTTGACATGAGTATCTGCTCTTTTTAAGTTATCTATTAATTGTGCATTTTTTGTGTACTTTTATGGTTTTATTTTTATAACCTAATTAAGTGAATTGACTGACTGACTGAGTTGAAGTGGCCTACGACAGTAGTTTTGAAGATGCTGTTTTTCCGGTGAACCACATTATAGGCAGGTTGCTATCCCAAACCAAGGGATCTGGGGCGCCACCTTGTGTGGGTGAAGACCTCTTTTTATTAAATAAGGACACAGCTAATCTGTGTTTGATCACACACGATTCCAGGTCTTTCATCCTCTCTTGTCTCTTGAGCGGCAGATGCCTCACACAGCTCCAGCCCACTCACAAGCATTTGCAATGCAATGGTCTCGGCATCATTAAAGGTAGAGCTATTGGCATTGCTCATGACATTTCTTTTTTTTTCTTTAAATCATAAATAAATGGCATTGTCATTTACATTGCCAATACACAGCACTCTGCACTCAACAGCACACACCACTCTGCACTCACTGCTCTGCACTCACTGCTCTGCACTCACTGCTCTGCACTCACTGCTCTGCACTCACTGCTCTGCACTCACTGCTCTGCACTCACTGCTCTGCACTCACTGCTCTGCACTCACTACTCTGCACTCACTACTCTGCACTCACTACTCACTACTCTGCACTCACTACTCTGCACTCACTACTCACTACTCTGCACTCACTACTCTGCACTCACTACTCTGCACTCACTACTCTGCACTCACTACTCTGCACTCACTACTCTGCACTCACTACTCACTACTCTGCACTCACTACTCACTACTCTGCACTCACTACTCTGCACTCACTACTCACTACTCTGCACTCACTACTCACTACTCTGCACTCACTACTCACTACTCTGCACTTACTACTCACTACTGTGCACTCACTACTCACTACTCTGCACTCACTACTGTGCACTCACTACTCACTACTGTGCACTCACTACTCACTACTGTGCACTCACTACTCACTACTGTGCACTCACTACTCACTACTGTGCACTCACTACTCACTACTCACTACTCTGCACTCACTACTCTGCACTCACTACTCACTACACTGCACTCACTACTCTGCACTCTGCACTCACTACTCTGCACTCACTACTCTGCACTCACTACTCTGCACTCACTACTCTGCACTCACTACTCACTACTCTGCACTCACTACTCACTACTCTGCACTCACTACTCACTACTCTGCACTCACTACTCACTACTCTGCACTCACTACTCACTACTCTGCACTCACTACTCACTACTGTGCACTCACTACTCTGCACTCACTACTCTGCACTCACTACTCTGCACTCACTACTGTGCACTCACTACTCTGCACTCACTACTCTGCACTCACTACTCTGCACTCACTACTCTGCACTCACTACTCACTACTCTGCACTCACTACTCACTACTCTGCACTCACTACTCTGCACTCACTACTCACTACTGTGCACTCACTACTCACTACTCTGCACTCACTACTCACTACTGTGCACTCACTACTCACTACTGTGCACTCACTACTTACTACTGTGCACTCACTACTCACTACTGTGCACTCACTACTCACTACTCACTACTCTGCACTCACTACTCTGCACTCACTACTCACTACTCTGCACTCACTACTCTGCACTCACTACTCTGCACTCACTACTCTGCACTCACTACTCTGCACTCACTACTCACTACTCTGCACTCACTACTCACTACTCTGCACTCACTACTCTGCACTCACTACTCACTACTCTGCACTCACTACTCTGCACTCACTACTCACTACTCTGCACTCACTACTCACTACTCTGCACTCACTACTCACTACTGTGCACTCACTACTCTGCACTCACTACTCTGCACTCACTACTGTGCACTCACTACTCTGCACTCACTACTCTGCACTCACTACTCTGCACTCACTACTCTGCACTCACTACTCTGCACTCACTACTCACTACTCTGCACTCACTACTCACTACTCTGCACTCACTACTCACTTCTCTGCACTCACTTGAGTCTTGAGTGGAATTTAGTGCACCAGGAAGTGCAAACGGGATTCTTGTGTGTCGATGGCTGTGTGATTCACTTTTTCATAATAAGCAGTTTTTTCGCAGCGCGATGAGAACAGCTGGGGGTTTGCCATTTAGTTTACAAAAACTCCTTTGCCAAAGTTAAGAAGTCGCCGATCTCTTCAATCAAGATTGCAGATATCCATGGCATTGCAGATAAAAAAAAGTAGACTGAGTGGTTAAAACACATAACTGTTGAATTGGAGAAGATGGTATTTGTCATAAGTGGAATAAGTCATCGCTCACTCTATTCTCTGCACTTCATAACAAGTAGAAGTGGAGAAATACGTGTTCTTTACAAAAGATGTGATTATGTGGAAAGAAAATCAATGTATTCGTCGATTATTTATTATTTGAAAGGCTAAGGATCGGCTGTGATTTATTATTAATTACTGTTCATTAAAATTTCCCATTGGCTATGTATGTTCTACACATGGTTTCACCTTCCATATTTCAGGAACACAAAAGGTTTCTTGGAATTGGAACAAGATCGGGTTACTGGTGTTATAAAGTCAACAGAGTGCGGGAGGTTTGCACTGGTGCTTTAAAAAAAAATAGCATAAGTTTCTTCATTTTGGAGCACGATGCCTTTGTTAATTCTATTTTTAAACAATAATACATTTGCTTACATATACACCTGTCCCTTTAGTCTAACTAAATATAATCTCTGATACCAATATGCCCGTGGTTATTATATATGTTTAAAGCCGCATTGCGTGTTGCTTGTCGGTCCATTAAACCAGCACGGCACTCCACTCTCTGCAATGGCCATGGCTGCGCTCGACAAACTTTTAAAATCAACTGTTTTACCATTTAAAAAAAAAAGTTATATTACTGCCAGTTTGGTCGTGATTGGGAAAACAAAAGCCGGTGCGCCCCCGACCCGCAGCAAGCGGCGTGACGTGAGTCTGATAAATACACTGCAAAACACATTCTCCTTTTCAGCAAGTAAAAATATGTGATAAAATATGTGTTTAGCTCCATAATGCTGACGGGTGCACTATTAACAAACAAGCTTTCCCTTTTGCAGTAAGTAAAACATTTATGATAAAAAATGTGTTTAGTACGAGGATACAAACCGAGCCGACACCGGCCCAGCAGACAGACGAGCTGCATGCGAAACCTATCGTGGGGCGGGACTGACAAAACGAAACCTATCGTGGGGCGGGACTTCCGTTTTGTGAAGCCCGCGCCCACGGACTGCCTGGAGGAGCACCGAGGGAGAGCCCCGCGGTCGGAGGCTGCACAAGTCCGGAGGGCCTTTGACCGGTGAGCGGAGCGGGGCGGGGCGGGGGGGGGGGAGAGAATGCCTGTATGTCTGCGTGTCCGGAGGGCCTTTGACCGGTGAGCGGGGGGAGAGAATGCCTGTATGTCTGCGTGTGTATGTGCGACGGCGGAGGCGACGGTGACGGCGGGGGAGGGGGGGGCCTCGGTGCACTTGTGTGTGTGCGTATGTGTCAGGGGGGGAGTCTCTGTATGTATGTATGTATGTATGTATGTATGTGCGTGCATGGGCGCTTGTGTGTGTGTATGCGCATGCGTGTGTGGTGCTTGAGCTTCCCAGGAGACAGCGCCTGGCCACAGCGCGCGTTCCCGTTTCAAATTGGCTCCAGGGATGCGCGCGCCCCAAACTGTCTCCTGGGAAGCACACTCCCTAACATAAGATCTCGGCGGAGACGCGCTTCCGCGCGTCTTTAGCCGAGACCTAATAAACAGGGCCATAGTAATGTGGATTAACTATTGCAGCTGCTGTTAAAGAGCAGCAAGAGAGAGATAATGTTCAAGGAAAAACACAATCCACAAACAAGGTCAAGCCAAGTGCAGAAGTCATGACCTTGAATCATTGGGCAGGAGTACAGGCTCTGCCAGTTTTTGTGAAAATAAACATTTATTTATGGAGTTTAAAGCTAGTGTGCTCTGTTTCTTAATGACAACATGGACAGCTCCTCCGTTAAGGCGAAGGAGCGTCAACCCAATGCTTTCAGAGCAGGAGAGATAAAATGATAATAATGTCTCTCTTATCGTTTTATTTTTCATAGGTTCAGGGCTGGGTGAGGGCGGGGCGGGCTGGTGGCACAGGTGGAGGAGTGGCTTTTATACTCCAAGTGCGCATGACTGTTTGCCCGGCCATCTTGGGCCGGCCGAACAGTGCTGTGCACTTTGTATGTTCCCCACCAAGCTGCATTACACAGCCTGGTGAGGAACATGCCCAGGCTCCCATTCATCATCTGAGCGCCGAACCATGGTGCTCAGACCAATCACAACGCTGCATTGCAGCGTTGTGATTGGCTTAAGGGAGGGACCCTGTGTATTTCCTGGTTCAAGCCTCCCGAGATCCGACGAGGGGCTACGGAAGAGAGACGCGCCGAGGAGGTAAGTGTTTTTAATTTGATTTATTTTGTACCCCCCCTTGCCCCTTTACTCTTTTTGCCTGCTCGCCACTGCTGAATGACAAGGCACCCTACATGCCTAATAGCACTAGGTGGGCATTAGTTGTTGTCTCTGCTGTGCTTTATCTCTGCTACATTTGTTTTCAGCGTGAAAGCCCGGCTTCAGTTTGTAGCTCCAGGCCCCGCAAAAGCTTCTGACACCCATTGATCTCTACAAAATAGAGCTGTTCATGAAGATGGCCGCTTTCGCAGGAGCAGATGTCATGGGTGTCCTGGCATGGATGCCATTTCGGGGTCATCAAGGGTCACATCAGCGACCCCTGGCTTGCTCTTTGCTACCCCTAGCACTGCCTTTGCGACCCCTGGCCTCAGTGCCGGGAACACAGGGGCAGCAGAGGCTCCACTCCTTTTATTTTCTGTCAATTCTTTATTACACTAATAGTGAATAAATAAAAATATATCATTCACTAATAGGGTAATAAAAAATGGAGTACAATAAGCTGGACCATGCCCTTCCAAGACAGCTGAGGTAAGTAATAAATGCGTTTAGCTGAGGTAAGTAATAAATTCTTTTAAATATATGTTGTGTGCGTACTTGCGGGTGGGAGTGTGTTTATGTGTGAGTGTATATATGTGTGAATTTGTGTGTATGAGTGAAAGTGGAGGTCAAAGGACGTGATGTCACTTCCGCTACCCCTGGCATTTTGGTGAATTGACATCCATGCGTCCTGGCATTCTGCTGAACTATGTAAGGCCTGTCTCGTTGAAAATGTTTCTTCCTCCTTTTCTGTGAATAACAAATACACAGCCACTGTGCACCTCTGGTCTGGGATATCCAGGGCCGGACAGGCCTTTTATTCCACTGGGCATTTTCCCGGTGGGCTGGAGCCCTTGGAGTCTGGTTTTGAACTCAGAGGGCCACGCTTTCACCAGCTCCTAAGGCTAACTGTAGCAGACATGTGGAGAATTCAAGAGTGATGGGGGAGGGGGCAAGAGTATAGAGAAAGTGTTTAGAGAGAGAGGAGAAGAGAGAGAGAGAATGGATGGAAAGAGAGAATAGTGCTAGGAGACGAAAAGATCGGGGCTGGTTTGAGCTTTGTTGCCAGGGCTGTTCTGGCTTCCCCCGTCCAGCCCTGCGGAGATCTGCATAACATAAAGCTGTAGCAAGCTCAACATGCACAGACCAAAAGCTGCTCCCGCTCCGTGTTCACTCCTGGAACAACCGGTTTTCAGCCCTGCCCTATGAACTGTACTTTACCTTTAGAGGGCTCAATTACAAAGCATTCTTGACTGGCGCTATTGCGGGAACTCTCAAGTTTCAAGTAGCTCATCTAGTTCATGGTTCTAATCTGAATTCTGTAACTTGTGGACCTAATTTAATCATATGATTAAAAAAGAACTACAAATTCCAAAATGAAAAGAACAAATACTGGGCTGGGTGGACTCATGCACGGATCTGGGAAACTTGAGAGTTCTGTATTACACATCCATAGTGCTAAATAAGGCAGTGATTGGTGCAAACACCTTTTACCACAATATATTGAAAGCAGAGTTGTTGAGGTAGTAATATGTGACAGGAATGTTGAATAGATACTTGTTGTGCTGTTTTTTGATGTTATGGTGATATATTCTGTTGTTTTGTGCTGTTGTATTTTCGTAGTGTATTGTGTTTGTTGTGTTCCTTTCTGTTTTGGCTGTTCTGTTGCGTTGCACCTTTGTGTGTTTTAATTGTGTTGGTTTTTTGCTTTTTATGTTATTTAGTGGTATTCTGTTGTTTACGTTTTAGTAGATACTGCTACATCTCCTGTCAAGAGCAACTCCTTCCTTTAAAGCTTCAGTGACAAACATCAATTTGCCTCTGTTTAAGGTGATACATACAGCTTCTCCAGGCTGTCAACTGATTAAGACACCAGTCAGCACAAAACTATGGCAGCAGCCTGGGGCTTATCTACAAGAAACTGACGCTTCTATATACAGATGTGTCTGTTTCCCTGCGCCAGCCTGCAACACCCGTGCGCCACCATAGATGTGGCATATTTACAATATGGCGCACCATGGTGCAAGGATTGACAGATGGGACAGAAATTCGGACACATCTGTTGATGTAAAAGTCACTCACTGCTGGAGCCGTGTTGCAAGCACGACGCAATTCCAGCAATGCTTGGGGGAGGACTATACATAATACACTGCATCACTCCTCAGTGGTGTCCTAGAAGTGGCGTAGTGAAATCTTGTAGATTTCACTGTGACACTTCTATGAGGCTTTCCCGCGTGGAAACGCCCACCCTGCACACATCATACCTGACGCAGGCATAACGTGATGCAGGGCTTTTCAACGTGACGCATCTCCCTAGATGTGTCACGTTGTAAATGGGCTGCAATGTTGCTCATTGTTTACGCCGCCGCTGCGTCACAAAAAGTAACACAAGTGGCGCAAAAGTGTCGCAAGGGGCTTGTAAATCTGTCCCTCTGTCTTTAGCGAACATTTCCAGGGCCATATCAGAAACTACTTTGACTGGCACTGATAAATACCATTAGTGGAAATTAGGGCAAAGGCAGTGCTTGGTGCAAACACCTGGTGCCACTGTATTATGAAAGCACACATTTATAGATGGTATTATGGGACCAGATGTCTGTGCATATTTGTTATGTTGCATTTACTTGTGGTGATGATGAGTTCTGTTGTTGTTTGTGCTATTTTGTATTTTTATTTGTTTGTTCTGTTGTTGTGTTTGCCATCTGTATTGTCTGTTTTGTTGTTCCCTGTTATGTTTTTGTTGTGTTGCGCTTATCCTTTCAAGAAAGTAAGGGCTATTTTTACACAATGGTACTCAATACTACACCTCAATAGTAACTAGAAACAAGCCAGTGTCACAGGGCACTATTTTGAAAGTGCTGTACCCACCCCACTCCTGCACTGTCCCCACTGTCTCCTGGCTCTAACCCTGGGTATGTGTGCTCTCTCAATTTATAGGGAAAATGGGAGTAGCATCAATTTAGCACAGGTGCAGTTCAATCACCCCAAATAGTATGTATGCAGTCTTCAGTCTTCATGTGAATTCTATCCTCTCAGGTCTCGCCGGACTGTAGGGCACACCACACACTCAGATGTTTGGCTGCATGCTAGCAGGCAGTCTTCAAGCACTTCCTATCTCGGTCTATGGGCCACAGTAGGCAGCATGCCTGCCTGTGGGAGCAGGACTCAGCAGTCCAGAAATTCTGCGGTCCTGCCTGGACCAGTGGTAAATGTCTTGGGCTGACAGCACCACAGATAAAGCCCATGACAGAATATTCTGGCACTTGGCAGCTGCATCCTGGATTTGGCCGGTCACAATTTTGGTAGATGCTAGCTACATCTTTGCAGTTCAGTTGCTGCTCACAACTTAAGTCGTTGCAGCGTCTCAATGGACCGGTCACACTTGGGTAGATGCCGTCCTTACACAAGCAGGATGGCAACATGAGGCACAGGGTCAGACTGATTTGCATATGGCCATGTCTGAATTGGGGTGGCAGAGTGGGCTAAAGAACGGTGATGGATCAGACCCAGATCTTTTGACTGGGTGTGAGTGTTTGATTGGTTCAGATGCTCCGTCCATCACGACCCCCTTTTGTACCACAACTTAAGTAGTTGCAGCGTCACATGGACCGGTCACACTTGGGTAGATGCTGTCCTTACACAAGCAGGATGGCAACCTGCACTTACTATCCCGACCAGGTCTCAGCAAAAATGTTGTCGCAGAGTTGCCGTTCCCACCTGGAGTGGATGCCTTGGTCCTCCCTGATCGGTGTCCAGCAGTCTGCTCCTCAGGGTGCCCCACAACCACCAGGGACGTTGCCTCTACAAAAACGTGTTTGTGTTTGATTTAAAAAACTATAATGTTGTCCATGTATAATACCAACCCAAGCTACCCAAAGGGTTCAACGTGACAACTGAGTTGCCTCTAAATTTACTACTGCAGTGTTGTAGGGTGGGAGCAGGCTTTAATGTGTCCCTTTTCAATTTTGAAAACTATCACTTTAAAAAACATACTTCTCAATGCACTGATATAATCTGATGTACTAAGGAGAAACACTTCTGCATGTTAATGAAATACACCTTTTTGCATATTGAAGAAAATGTGTTGTATTTTTAAACATTTGTTACAAGACGTCTTAAAAAATGAACGTGTTTCTTAAGTTATGTTCTGCAGCATACCTTATTTGCTTCTTTTCTTTCACTTCAGTTAGCTTGTAAATTAACGCTTTCCAATTTATTTAATACATTGCAGAATGTTAGTTCTCTCTCAAGTAAAATGCAGCTGCAAGGGAAGGTCAGGAGGACCGCTTGTGGCAAAGGTTGCAGTCGCACACTCACCCCTACCATCCACTTTATGGCAGTGCTCAGGATGATTGATCAGCAACTCCAAACTAACCAAAAGGCCTCATAGAATATACAAAAGAGCTTCCTCATTTTAGTATCTGTGTCTTGTCCTTCCAGCTCAGGAATGTCAGCAATACACTTCCACTGCATGGGAGCAGATTCTTCATCTCCCTCTTGTGCATTGCCAGGCCTGGGCTATCCAAAAAGGATCTTACTGGCCTACATTACTCTGACTCAATTACACATAGCATGCATGTAGCATGCTGGCTAAACCCAGCACCACACTTAACATGCACTCAGGATGTTAGCGCTAAGGACTGGTTGAGCGCATAGAAGTGGAATCTTATACAAGGCATCTATTAGGCCTTACCTCCAGTGACTCAGATAAAAAAGTCTGGTCACACTATTGTTTCCCAAAAAGAGTTTGCTGCCACCTCCACTCTACATGCCAAACCCACAACAGGGACAGTAGTCCACTGTCAACGCGCTGCAACCCCTCCTACGCCAGCTTAAAAAAAGACCTCAAAACCCACCTCATTAACTACTATTGGGGATCCTAACCTGTGCCCAACTCCTGATCTCTTTTCACCATACCATATTTGTTTCAGTAATATATGTTACTCTTCCTGTACTCCACTTTAGGTATATTACCGGTGTTGTATTGATCCAGCTCTTGTTTTATTCCTTCTTGATTTGTAATTATGTTGTTTTTTACTTTGATATTATGTTTTTATGCCATGTTTGCCTTATACTATCCTGATCATGTAAAGCGCTCTGATACCTCTGGGTCTAGCCAGCGATACATAAAACTTTTAAAATGAATAAATAAATAAATAAACATGCGGGCAGGTTGATGCACTCCGCCTGGTCACTTGACAAGTCTAAGTCCCACTCATAGTCAGAGATCTAGGCCTCTGTAATATTAGCATCACACCAGGGCCAAAGATCAAAATGCAGGATACCAGATACTCTCCTCTGTGATTCAGGCCATGGAAACCCAGCAGCTTACCATGCAGGATTCATTCTCCTTTCAAAATTGTCTTCATTAGAACTTCCAAGGCTTACTGTGGGCCAGATGTAAAAAGATATTTTGCATTTGCAAACTCAAAATCACAGCTATTGCTACCCAACATAGCTTACTGTTATGATTTGGAAAATAATTTCTGACTCACAGATTGAGCTTGGCGACCAATTCTGCCTCAAAACTAGGACGGTGCCTGGAAGGAAATTTCACTCCTAATTGCAATTTGGTTTGGTATGTGCTGCATGTGGGTTCTACCCACGTAATCCCTCTATTTTTTTCACTTGTGACAACCCAGTTTTTGGCCTTTTACTGTGAGTGAGCCTCACTACCTGAGACTCATGGTAAATGCATGGTATGAGTGCGAACCTCCAATTTCTGCCTTTTAAAAAAGGCTGCTGCTGTGCCGCTAGTGTGAGAGGTTCTGGGGTGGTTACACATGAACATTCAATCACACCCATTTGCTCATGTGTGCTGCCTTCTCGTGTGAGGCTATTGTCTGGTGCACCCACGCACAGATACCCTGTCACAGAAGGGACCCATTAAGGATTGGTACAGACCTGGGGCAGACCTTACAATGTGAGTGGTCCTTGAACATGAAGGCCTGTAGTTCTTACTGAAGGTCTTTGGTGGTTAAAGTGTGTTACGCATTAAAGATAAATTCTCCACACGCGGAGCTTCACTCTCATTAGATCTATAGGCAACAGTGAGGTATCCATCTAGGGGTAAACGTTAACAAGGGTAAGCATTAATCCCAAGGGTAGATTTACAGTCCCAAACATAATATCTACAATCTGTATGACACACTAAGAATTTTTATATATCCCTGGCTCAGCTGATAATCTGATTCCAGGCCTTTGTCCCCATACAGGGACCAGGAAATAACTCTGCTCACCAGCAGGAGGATAAAAGACCTCCCTACACAATAGACATAAACGGTACTTGACCCAGTTCCTCGGAAAGGAAGGGGTTATGAGGAAACATGCATCTGTTAATTAGCTTGTCACACCACACCTGGACTGGGATATCCCAGTACACAAGACACAAAAGAGAAGAGCCAGACCGAAGATGATTGAACACAGGAGGGGCCTGCCTTTGAAATTTGGTGGAAGGGATCAGGCAGCTATGTCAGCTAAGGGCAGAGCTAAGGCTCTCCGGGAAACTCTTTCTACAGATAATGTGAAGACACTATATTGAATGTCCTAGAATGTTGTGCAGAAGGGTAGAACAGGTGTAAATTGATGTGCCATCCTGGGATTGGCTAGGGGGGCTTGGCATCTAGAACTTCTACTCTACTTAAAAACCCCTCTGTAAGGGAGAGACTAATGAAAAGATTCAGGACCATGGAGCGACAATGGCAAACCAATTGCCAGCTGGAATTAGAAGACACCTAATGCCATGGCAAGTATGGATTGAAGGGTTGTAACTGCAGCTGACTTCCAGGACTAGATTGGATCTCACCAGAGCCAGTGCTGTTGGCCATTATGCACCCGAGGAATAGTTAGGGTAGCAGGCCTGCTGGGGTGCGGGGAACCTGGATGGTTCTCGTGGGACTTCTGTGGACTGGCCCTTGACTCTGCTGACACACATGTGCCCTTCAAGAAAACAGGAGGCTATTGAGCATAAGGTGTGCAGCAGTAAGGAACAACAAAGTAAGCTTTAGGCCAGGAGGCCTGAAGAGTCTGCTCCTGGTGGCTAGTGATGGTCATCAGGAGTAAAACGAGACCAAGAAAAAGCACATAGGCCCCACGGGCCGGAGAAATTATCTGGTGATGGTTGGTTCTGTTCACTGGAGGGACCAAGCAGAGAACAAAGCGCATAGCGCTCTACCGTGGGATTCATGTATTCCCCTGAGAAGAGCAAAGCTCCTGGGGGTTGGCGCAACCTTCATGTTATACATTTCCATGGGGAGGGTGTGTGCATGGGACTATCCTTGTTCCGGGGACACCATCCCCTGGAGCACGAGGAACCAAGTGCGGGGGCAGTAACCAACCCTCTGCCCATGTCTGAGAGTGCCTGACGTGCCAGAGCACTGTCTCCTGCCAGCGCGGGCAGGAGAGGACTAAGGGGTTTATTAGCAAGGGCATTATCGCCGCTTTAGCTGGACTTTTTCCCACTAAAGCGGCAATAATTTTATCGCCCTATTAGCAAGCTGTCGTTAACAAAAGTTAGCGACAGCTTTTAGGCGATAGCGACTGGTTTGGGGCCCACTTTGCATGTCAGCGATATTTATCGCTAATGACATGCAAAGTGGGCGTACCCAACCTGATAGCGACTGAAAGCAGTCACTAACACAGCTATCGCCTATTAGCAAAGCAAGCGAAGCGATAGAAAAATTTGCGCTAAGCACGAATATCGCTAATACCTAACGCCTGGTCAGACCACATCTTAACCTGTATATCCAATGGAAGGTCGATATTCAGGTTAAGACCCTATTAGCGTTTTAATGCCTGAATATCGGTGAATTTCCAGCGATATTCACGCATTGAGCCGCTATCGCCGGATATTTTATCACTTTTGAGATAAACGTTGCTAATAGCACGTTATCTCAGCGATAATATCCGGTTATGCGCGGCAATATAAAAAATGCGCTAAGATTATTTAGCGATAAATCTCGCTATTTGTTGCTAATATGCCCCCAAGTTGCTCCTGCCTCCAAGCCAAGATGAGTAGTTTACTCCCATCCAAGGCAAGAGCAGAAAAGCATGTTTTTTCTGCCTCGCGCGCCGGTCCAGGGAAGACTAGGGAAGCTGGCTGGGGCTGCGGCGGCATTGTGGACCAACTGGGGTCCCCAAAGAGGGAATAATGTCTGTGGGTGTGTCAGGTGGGGCCAGGGCATCTAGAGTAAAAGAAAAAGTAGTGCGGTGCGGGCCTTAGGGACAGGCCACAGAGTGGGCAAAGCTGTTCATCACATACATGCCAAGGAGCCCCTTTTAAGCCCTTGCAAGAGGCAAACAAGCATTTGCAATGCAATAGGTCTAGCATTATAAAAGTTTGTGCTATTGACATTGCTAATAATAATGCAACACCAATAGCTCAAACATTCATTAATGCCAAACCTATTGCATTGCAAATGTTTGGTTTGTCTTAAAATGGAAGATGGATTTAATGAATTTGCGAGATGTGTAAAACTGAACTTGTAGCCTATGTAGGGTTTATGGAATGTATGCCATTCTTATGTGTGATATGTCTATCTTAAAATCAATAAAAAAATGTAAACAAAAATAAACAAAGTCACAATCCAAGGCAGCACACAATGTTCTAACCGCAAAGGATTTCCAGGAATGTTGGACCCGGCCTCGTGGCGTGGTTCACCTCTGTCCCTCCACACCCTGTGAGCGTAGGCCTGTACCCCGAGTCCCCTGCGCAGCCACCCCGTTAGTGTAGCCTGCAACCCGAGCCTGGTCGTCCTACCCAGTGACGCCTAGATCCCCCGAGACCCTTGACCAGGCCTGCCTTTCCCGCTCCTCGCCCGGCTCCGAGCGCCTAACCATGCATGCCCCAGAAGGCCCGGACGCCATCTTCCCTTCCCGACATCCCTGTCTCCCTAGGCCTAGCGTGACCCCAGCCCCAGCGAAGCCCAGACTCCAAAGGCGCGCCAGTCCCGGCTGGGGGGTAAAGGGCTCCCCGAGTGAGATAAGCCAGGGAGTTTCGATGGCACCTCCGGCCTCCCCTGAGGGGCTGGTTTCTGTCACACCTTTGGCCCTCCCCTGTGGGCCAGTTTGGATCACCCCTCTGGCCTCCCCGAGGGCTGGCTCCAGACCCGCTGGGCATCTGGGAATTCCCGGACCCATCTTTCAAAGGGATCAAAGAGCCAACCGCCGGACCTCGCCGACGACCAGCCCCCAGGGCCGGAGACCTCTGCCTGCTAGGGTCCGGAGATCAAAGAGTAGAAGGACTATAACTGGGCCCGCCTGACAACTAGCGGGCAGTTGTATCTTGGACCTGAAGCCTGCTGATCTGATCGCGGCTGACCCTAAGAAGACTCACCTGGAACCTCTGAGCCCTGCTGACGCTGTCGCGGCTCCTTCTTCGCCTTAAGGAACTGAACCACCGGAGCCCTGCTGACGCTGTCGCGGCTCGATCTCTAGAGACCACCGGAGCCCTGCTGACGCTGTCGCGGCTCGATCTCTAAAGACCACCGGAGCCCTGCTGACGCTGTCGCGGCTCGACATCTAAGACCATCGGAGCCCTGCTGACGCTGTCGCGGCTCGAGCTGAACTTGCAACCCTCCGAGCCCTGCGGACGCTGTCGCGGCTCGACCTCTAAGACCATCCGAGCCCTGCTGACGCTGTCGCGGCTCTCACGAACTTCTCCAGATCAAGCCCTGCTGACCTCGTCGCGGCTCGAGGAGTACTCTGGTCCGGCTGGACCATCGAGACCACCATCACGACCGGGCCGACTCGACGAAGGTGAGGCAGCCAGTACGACCACCATCCCGTAACCCCCGGCTCGAGGATTGAGAGCGGTGCGTGGGGTACGCCTCGTACTGACCCAGAGACTAAAAGACTGTCCCGCTTCCCCCTTCCCGAATCCTCAGAGACTTTGTGGTCCTGTTGCCACTGTGTATATAAGAGTGCTTCCTTCATTATTTGCTTATATAAAGAACTTGTTCCTAAAACCCAACGGTGTGGTGTCTGTTCGTAGTGTGGTGTGAGCTCAGTGTGTACGATCCCAAACCCAAAGGCCTCCCCGGCGAGGACCTCACAATCAAGACTCGGCAAGTTCTGTGGGAGAGGTGGATCTTGGGGTGTCTGGGTGAGCACAACCTGGCCCTCGGAGATTGCCCCTTCTAACATTGGTGGCAGCGTCGCGATAAGAACCTACGTCTAGGGATCGTACAGTACTGACACACTACCCGAACAAAGAGCAGCCATGAGCGTCACTACCGACAAGACCACCTTCCAGATGGAGCTTCTGGGAGACTATTCGCACCGTGAGCTCAAGCAATTCTGCAAAGATCTCCATATCCCGTCAACGGGATTAAACACCAAAGAGGACTTCCAACAAGCTCTAACAGCCTGGGTGGAGACCAGAGCCCAACCTCCAGCACCGACGGAAGCCGATGGAGGGGGAGCACCCCTGATCGAAACCCACGCCCCAGAGCAAGAAAGAGCAAAGTCCCCGACGCGGACTTACAGCCCCGAGAGAGGTCTGTCTCGAGAAGAGATGACCGACCGAGAGCGCAACCGAAACCACGAGCTAGAACTAGCCCGTTTGAAAATGGAAGGAGAACTCAAGCTGGCCGAGAAGAAGCTAGCCATCGAGCAGCTGCGGCTGCAAGGAGAACTGGAGGAGAAGAAGCTCCAGCGAGAACATGACGGAAAGAAGCTCCAGCTGGAGCACGAGCGCAGCATATTGGAAATCGAACTAAAGGCCCGGAACGAAGGCAACAAAACTGCAGCGACCCGAGAGTCTGGTCCCCCAGTGGAACCCAAGGTCCACATCCCCAAGGATGTAGTCAAAGAATATTATAAAAACGATGACATCCAGCAATGGTTCAAGGCCTACGAGGTAGCTATGACCTCACACCGAGTTCCACAGAAAGATTGGGGAGCCGGGCTGTGGGGTCGATTCCTGAGTGAGGGGAGAGACACCCTACTCGACCTACCGTCTGCCGAACAGACCTCCTACAGCCACATGAAAGAGGCCCTCCTCACAAGGTACGGGCTCACTCCAGAAATGTACCGCCAACGCTTCCGAGAATGCAAGAAGATCCCCGGCACCACGTGGGTAGAATATGTCAATTTCTACAGCCGGGCCCTGGAAGGGTGGATCAAGGGCAGCAAAGTATCCACCTTCGAGGGGCTCATCGACCTCATTGCGTATGAGCACGTGTCCCTGAATTGCTTTGTGGAACTCCGACAGCACCTCCTGGACAGCAAGTTGGCCGACCCCCGGAAGCTGGCCGTCGAGGCCGATCGCTGGGTGAGCACCAGAGTACCCCGGGGGCCCGGGGGGGACACTGGCCGGAACGAACAAGGACCATCCCGCCCGAGGGGAGGAGGGGGTCAGAATAGACAGAGGGGTTCCCAGGTAGGGTCCCCGCGCAGTCCCCCCAGAAACCAGCCAGGTACCTCGCCTCCCACAGCGCGCGCAGGGTTTCCCCCAGCTAGGCCAGGGCCCCGGGTCAGCCAAGCCTGCTACCATTGCCAGAAACCCGGGCACTATGCCAATGACCCCCGCTGCCCCTTGTTCCAGAAGCCTGCCGCTGCAGGGCCCCCAGTGCGCCACATCACCTCCGTAGCCCTAGAAGAGGAGGGGGAGGAAGAGTTCGAGGGAGCTGAACCCGCAGCTATGATGTTAGTCTCCTTGGGTGATAGGGAGATGGTCCCCGGAGCTCCCCTACCCGACAACACAGAGATGTACCGGCAGCAGGTGACTATCAATGGCCATCACACAGGGGCGCTCCGAGACACTGGGGCCAGTATCACCGCCGTCAAACGGCACCTCGTCACCGAAGCCCAGATTGTTCCCCACATCTCCTGCAGGGTGATCGCAGCCGATAACTCTGTCCGCACCTGCCGGATAGCTCAAGTCCCGTTCGAGTGGGAGGGCGTCTCTGGAGAGTTACGAGTGGCGGTCCGCTCCGACATGCCGGTGGACTGCCTGCTCGGCAACGATCTAGAGAGCTCCCCATGGCAGCGGGTTGAGAAAAGGACCCACTTAGAGATGGTGGGCCTACCCGAGTGGGCCTGTGTGAGTACCCGGTCGATGACCGCCCGAAGGACCGCCCCCGAAGGGGTGACCTTAGAGGCGGCCCCGGCGACCCCCGAGGACCCCGAGGTCCCTGAACCCTTTGAGACCCCTGAGCTATTCCCCGGGGAGAGCTTCCCCCTCGACGCAGGGCCCCTCGGCCCCGACGTCGAACCAACCCCGAGCTTGGGCGACCTTCCTGAGCTGGCCCAATGGCGCCAGGAAGGGGGACCGTCCCGAGAAGAGTTCTGCCTAGAGCAGACATCCTGCCCATCCCTGGTGGGGCCGCGGCAGCAGGCCGCCGCCCAGGCCGCCGGTGACCAGTCCGGCTCCCACTTTATCTATTGGGAAAACGGCCTATTATACAGCGAGCAAAAGTCCGCCGAGCTAGGGTCCGGCCGAGTGCTGGTGGTCCCCCTACGCTTCCGCGGCTTTCTCCTGAACCTGGCCCATGATGTGCCCCTGGCGGGACACTTGGGAGAAGACAAAACGTACCAGCGCCTGGTCACCCACTTCTACTGGCCGGGCATGCGCTCCGATGTGGAGGCCCACTGTAAATCCTGCCCCACTTGTCAGTCCAGCGGAAAGAGCGGAGGGAAGCGCAAGGCTCCTCTCCAACCCTTCCCCGTGGTCAGTACCCCCTTTGAGAGGGTGGGAATCGACATTGTGGGCCCACTCGACCCCCGAACCTCCTTGGGGCACCGCTTTATCCTGGTGCTGGTAGACCATGCCACCCGATACCCCGAAGCCGTTCCCCTTGAACGGTGACCGCCCCCGTAGTGGGGCGGGCCCTCATGGCCATCTTCTCCCGGGTGGGATTCCCTCGAGAGGTCGTCAGTGACCGAGGGACCAACTTCATCTCGAAATACATGAAGTCCCTTTGGCAACAATGTGGGGTGACGTACAAGTTCACCACCCCATACCACCCCCAGGGTAACGGTCTGGTGGAACGCTTCAACCGGACCCTCAAGGGAATGATCATGGGACTCGAAGAGCCCCTGAGGCGTAAGTGGGACGTCCTCCTTCCCTGTCTCCTCTTCGCGTACCGCGAAGTCCCCCAGAAATCCCTGGGGTTTAGCCCCTTCGAACTGCTCTACGGGCACCCCGTCCGGGGACCCCTCACCCTGGTCAAGGAAGGGTGGGAGACGGCGGCCCCAGAGCCCCCTCCCGATGTGTTTCGATACATTTTGGCCCTCCGGAACCAGACGAGGAAGTTCCGAGAGCTGGCCGAGGCAAACCTCGAAGCCAGCCAAGAAGAAATGAAACGGTGGTATGACCAAAATGCCACTCTGGTCGAGTTTCAGCCCGGACAGCAGGTCTGGGTTATAGCCCCCGTAGAGCCCTGTGCCCTGCAAGACAAGTGGACAGGGCCCTTCAAGGTGGTAGAGCGCAAGAGTCAGGTGACCTACCTCATCGATGTAGAGTCCCCCAGGAACCCCTTGCGGGTCCTTCACGTGAACCGCCTCAAGCCCCACTTCGCCCGGTCCGAGTTGAGCTTGCTCCTCGCCACGGACGATGGGGAAGAAGAAGAAACGGAGCCTCTCCCCGATCTCCTGTGCGTGAAAGAAAAAGATGGCTCCGTAGAGGGGGTGAGTCTCTCCTCCTCCCTCTCTCCCGAGCAGCGCGAGGACTGTCGCCAGTTGTTGGGACAGTTCTCGGACCTCTTCTCCCTCACCCCCGGCGTCACCAACTGGTGCGTCCACGACGTGGACACCGGGGACAGCCCACCGGTACGGCACCGAGCCTACCGCGTCCCTGACCGAGTCCGGGCCTGTATCAAGGCCGAGGTATCAAAGATGCTAGCTCTCGGGGTGGTCGAAGCCTCTGACAGCCCATGGGCTAGTCCCGTGGTCCTGGTTCCAAAGGCAACCGCCCCCGGTGCTGTTCCCGAGCTAAGGTTCTCCGTTGACTACCGCGGGCTCAACGCAGTCACCAGAACCGATGCTCATCCCATCCCCCGAGCCGACGAGCTTATCGATCGCCTCGGGGCTGCTCGCTTCCTTAGCACGTTCGACCTGACCAGTGGATACTGGCAGATCGCCCTCACCGAGGGAGCAAAGGAAAGATCCGCTTTTTCCACCCCGGATGGTCACTACCATTTCCGGGTGATGCCCTTCGGGATGAAGAACGCCCCCGCCACCTTCCAGAGGCTGGTGAACCAGGTATTGGCGGGGTTGGAGGAGTTCAGCGCTGCGTATCTGGACGATATCGCAGTGTACAGTTCCCACTGGCCCGAGCACCTCCAGCACCTCTGGGCGGTGCTGACGGCCCTGAGAAGGGCCGGTCTCACCATTAAGGCAAGCAAGTGCCAGATCGGACAAGGGGCCGTAATCTACCTCGGGCACCAGGTCGGAAGCGGCCTCGTAGCCCCCCTCCAGCCCAAGATCGATGCCATCGTGGCCTGGGAGGCCCCCACGACCCAGACGGAAGTGCGGGCGTTTATAGGGCTCACGGGGTACTACCGCCGGTTCATCAAGAGTTACGGCAGCATCGTAGCCCCCCTCACGGAGTTAACCTCCAAAAACCAGCCGAAGAAAGTCAGCTGGACCCCCGCCTGCCAAGAGGCGTTCGAAACGTTAAAAGACGCCATGTGCACTGCCCCCATCTTGCAGGCCCCCGACTACTCACGAGAGTTTGTAGTCCAGACGGACGCGTCCGAGCATGGCATCGGGGCCGTCCTGTCCCAGGTGAATGAGAACGGCCTAGACCAACCAGTGGCATTCATTAGCCGGAGGCTACTCCCTCGAGAACAAAGGTGGAGCACCATCGAGCGGGAGGCCTTCGCGGTAGTTTGGGCCCTGAAGAAGCTGAGGCCCTACCTGTTCGGTACTCACTTCCGGGTCCAGACCGACCACCGACCTCTCCGGTGGCTAATGCAGATGAGAGGGGAGAATCCCAAATTGCTGCGCTGGTCCATCTCCCTCCAGGGGATGGACTTCACTGTCGAACACCGGCCGGGCGCGGACCACGCCAACGCTGACGGCCTGTCCCGATTCTTCCGCCTCAGCGAAGAGAACCCCCAAGAGGATGGGTAGTTCTCCCCGCCTTCAGCTGGGGGGGACGCGTGTTGGACCCGGCCTCGTGGCGTGGTTCACCTCTGTCCCTCCACACCCTGTGAGCGTAGGCCTGTACCCCGAGTCCCCTGCGCAGCCACCCCGTTAGTGTAGCCTGCAACCCGAGCCTGGTCGTCCTACCCAGTGACGCCTAGATCCACCCTTGACCAGGCCTGCCTTTCCCGCTCCTCGCCCGGCTCCGAGCGCCTAACCATGCATGCCCCACCATGCCCGGACGCCATCTTCCCTTCCCGACATCCCTGTCTCCCTAGGCCTAGCGTGACCCCGGCCCCAGCGAAGCCCAGACTCCAAAGGCGCGCCAGTCCCGGCTGGGGGGTAAAGGGCTCCCCGAGTGAGATAAGCCAGGGAGTTTCGATGGCACCTCCGGCCTCCCCTGAGGGGCTGGTTTCTGTCACACCTTTGGCCCTCCCCTGTGGGCCAGTTTGGATCACCCCTCTGGCCTCCCCGAGGGCTGGCTCCAGACCCGCTGGGCGTCTGGGAATTCCCGGACCCATCTTTCAAAGGGATCAAAGAGCCAACCGCCGGACCTCGCCGACGACCAGCCCCCAGGGCCGGAGACCTCTGCCTGCGAGGGTCCGGAGATCAAAGAGTAGAAGGACTATAACTGGGCCCGCCTGACAACTAGCGGGCAGTTGTATCTTGGACCTGAAGCCTGCTGATCTGATCGCGGCTGACCCTAAGAAGACTCACCTGGAACCTCTGAGCCCTGCTGACGCTGTCGCGGCTCCTTCTTCACCTTAAGGAACTGAACCACCGGAGCCCTGCTGACGCTGTCGCGGCTCGATCTCTAGAGACCACCGGAGCCCTGCTGACGCTGTCGCGGCTCGATCTCTAAAGACCACCGGAGCCCTGCTGACGCTGTCGCGGCTCGACATCTAAGACCATCGGAGCCCTGCTGACGCTGTCGCGGCTCAAGCTGAACTTGCAACCCTCTGAGCCCTGCGGACGCTGTCGCGGCTCGACCTGTAAGACCATCCGAGCCCTGCTGACGCTGTCGCGGCTCTCACGAACTTCTCCAGATCAAGCCCTGCTGACCTCATCGCGGCTCGAGGAGTACTCTGGTCCGGCTGGACCATCGAGACCACCATCACGACCGGGCCGACTCGACGAAGGTGAGGCAGCCAGTACGACCACCATCCCGTAACCCCCGGCTCGAGGATTGAGAGCGGTGCGTGGGGTACGCCTCGTACTGACCCAGAGACTAAAAGACTGTCCCGCTTCCCCCTTCCCGAATCCTCAGAGACTTTGTGGTCCTGTTGCCACTGTGTATATAAGAGTGCTTCCTTCATTATTTGCTTATATAAAGAACTTGTTCCTAAAACCCAACGGTGTGGTGTCTGTTCGTAGTGTGGTGTGAGCTCAGTGTGTACGATCCCAAACCCAAAGGCCTCCCCGGCGAGGACCTCACAATCAAGACTCGGCAAGTTCTGTGGGAGAGGTGGATCTTGGGGTGTCTGGGTGAGCACAACCTGGCCCTCGGAGATTGCCCCTTTTAACAAGGAATATGAGTAATGAGAGACACCACTTTATCCCTCTCTCGTCTCGGAACAAAAAGAAAGGATTCTTCTGCTATTTCCTCATAGCAAACAATTCAAAGAAATAATATATTCCCTTTCTAGAGTACATCCTTGTTCGAATGCTCCTTTCTCTTCACCTTCTCTGCTCCATGCTACCCGTCATGTCAGTGGTCAGCTTTGCAGTGCACGCCCCCCCACCAAGCACTGATAAATGAAGTCCAATTGTAGATAACCATTGATAATGCAGAATGTTAGCTCATGTTCAACTTAGTGCAAATGCACATCTGAATAACTAAGACTGTTGTGAATATTTAGAATTGGAAATGTTTCAATGGTGGAAATATGGGACGGTAGATTAAGCATTACTATGGTCTGTGTAGAAGGGATAGTGGTTCTTCTAGGTTTTCCAGTCACTCCAGTTATCCCCTTTAGGGCACTTTTCCCTAGAGTCTTGCACTCTGTTAGACACCTATGCCCATCCCTATCTGCATGTATCTCCTTTGAACTCGTCCACTTACATTTCCACACACAACCCACCCATGAAACTGTAAACACAGTATTTTCTTTTCCTTTGGCACTGGCCATATTTGAACAGTTGAGTACCCCCTTCACATATTTTCCTACAGTTACAAAAGGCACACAAGTGACCATTATTGTTTGCTCAGCAGAGAGGGCAATGACTGGATGAGCATATAGGCTGTACACCTTTATGACTCCCAGAGAGGCACTGCGGGAACCTCACACTTACTTCTGCCTCAACTTCAAAGCATTAAAGTATGTCTTCATAAACACCCATCCACACCCTAATATCAACTAGACACGACTCACTTCACAGTATGCTCTATACAAGAGTCACACCTTGCACCAAAAAACTACAGAGTCACAGCTGGAAAAAATACCTTAAGATTTTTAACCATCATTGTTGAGAACTCGATTACTGTCGGTGTTTTTGCTTGTACAGATAAGGACACGTTTTGATAGTCAGTTAATTCTTGCCGGGTGGCAGACCCGGCAGGACACGCGCCGCTTAAAACCATGTGCAAAGTGTGTGTGCACGAGAGAGAAAGAGAGAGAATGAGATAGATAGTGAACGTTCCTGTCTAAATGTATTTGTATAATATGTGTGTGTGTGTATGTGTTTTAGCTGTGTGAGCTGTACGTGCGTGGAGTGTGTGCGTCTTTTTGAGTGTGATTAAATGTTATTGCGTCCCTATGCGACTGTCTGTGTTCATGTATGAATGTGTGTGGTGGAGAGGGAGGTACGGGCAGTTTCCAAGTCTTTGGTGACAGTGTGTAGGTGCACTTATCATTTGTATCTGTCACTGTCTATTTGTGGGTGGATGTGTCAAAGAGAGTGCAGTTTCTGCATGAGAGCTGAGCGTGAGACTGAGTGTGAACATGCGTGTCTGAATGAGAAATGCTTGTAGGGATGTGGTACAGAAAGAGACAGCCTGTGTGCGGATGTGCACCCTGAGTGAATGTGCATGCTTTGTGTGAGGTTGCGCACAGTGCGTGCCCTGCATGGGCCTGTGGCTTGCGCCGAGGACTCCACTTACAGGTGCGCGAGCCCCGCTTTCCTGACGGCTGAGGAGATGGCTTTCACAGCCGTGCAGAGGGAGTTGAGCAGCTGGGTCATCTTTCCCGTCCCCTTGGCCTTCCTGCCCTCCTGCATCACGAAGCATGTCAGGGTCATGACGTTGGTATCTAAGGGGACCTGGTCCAACATGGCTGCGGCTCGGTGGGCCTGTTAGAGAGAGCTGTGAGGTGACAAACACTGCCGGAGCCCCACACGCCCTGCACCTTCTTTAAAAGCAGCTCCACATCCGGGCCGGGGAGGAGACCTGGGAGGGCGAGGGCTGCTGGCTGTGGGTGTATGCACGGGCAGTGGCACGGCACGAGAACCCGGCCAATCCATCTGAGAAAAGAAACTCCGGCGTTTGGCGGTGGTGTCCCACCCACATGTCCTGCAGAGTAGAGCAAAGTTCACCGTCACCCTGCAGCTCCGGGTACAACAAACAGGGTGGACCTGTCAAAGTCCGCTGACACGTTAATATAATGCAGGTGTTTGCAAAAACCAGAGTACACTTCTGCTAAGCAAAAACTAGTGCGCACAATTGTATTAAAAAAAGCTGTTGAAATAAATCTCACCCTCACTCCACAGTTCTGGATAGTGTGACATTAACACGCTCTTTCCTTCTTTCATTTAGTTGCTTCCCTGTGAATTGGATCCAAAAAAGAAGAAGCCCGTGAGTGGTGTGCGCTCGCGCGCCACAGGGAGACATGTGGTTTCAATTATCCGCGTCCGTGTCTGGGCACGATAATTGAAACCACATGCCGGCGTTGCCTGTAATAGACACCAATAGGCCGTGGGCGGAGCAAGGTGCCCGCCTTTGGCCAATTGCGTGCTGTCTTTCATAAAAAGATGCACGCAAAGGCCAATAGCATGCCCCAAAAGTAAAAGCGCACGCACAAGCGTGTGCGATTCCTAGGTCCATTTCCAAACCCCCTACAAAACGTCTCTCGCTGTGCGTGCCATCCTGCGCACTGCATCGCTAAGCGCGAGACCTAATAAGATACATATTGGCGGATATGGTGCCCCCAGAATGGTCAGGAGCACCACAAATTACTTTTAAAGTGTATTTAAGAGGCTGAATGAGGTGCAGTAGCCCTTCCACATGTTTTTAAAACTAGACCTAAGCTTCCAGGGGCTTACATTTATGCCTCCTGGTAGAAATTTCACTGCCTTCCAAAGCTCTCCCTGATCCATTGCAAGCAGGGACCTCTATTGGTGGGTCCTGGAGCTTCAAAAGCAGCGTAGTAAAAGTAGAAATAAGACTGAGACACATGATATTGAATTCAATACTTGATTAACAATGCAAGGTCTCAGAGGATAATGAATGGTATTGAATGCTGGTACTACCACATTGATGTGAATACTGGATTATAACATAAATTTCATATTGGTAATGCCCTATTGATTGCAATGGTATTGCAATGGTGAAAAATATCCTCTGCTTTTATTTAAGTGGTGGCATCCTGACAAAGCCAATAAGCCTTGCTTATTGATAAAGACACCCCCTGTATAATGTGATATTGCATCTAGTATGGGGTGTATTGTGATTATAGGGTTCAGGACCCACAAGGGATTTCAACTGCCATGAGGTTGACACCAAAAGTATTTCCATCTATCAGATTCTATACACTTGTAATTTAATGCATAGTATAAATGTGTATAACAAAAATATATATATATTATATATATATATATATATATATATATATATATAATGTATAATATATATATATATATATATATATATATATATATATATATATATATATATATATATATATATATATATATATATATATATATATATTATAAGAAAAGCACTCACTGGACAATGATTTATGTGTTATTGTTACGTACCAGCGAATTGTGGTTTCTAGCCGCCACCACCTCCCCTGAGTAGGCCTTGGACTGCTCTGCTTCACTACCCTGAGGGAGTCAAGTGCTGCAATGGGGTATTTGATTCACAGTAAAGAGAAACTTGCTGACATATTATGTGGGAAGAACCCGCATCTTTTGCAAATAATAACCCGATTTCTTCCAGAATGTATCAATGGTGTACGACTCCAATTGTGCTATCAAACCTTTCAACACTTACTTACACCCCATAGGAAGTGGTAGCAGGTATGCAGATGGTAAGGTTTTCCCATTGAACAGCTTCCCTCAGGGAATCATGTTGGGCGACCGCAGGGTGAGCAGACGTGGTCCCGAAAGCACTGCCTGCTACTCTCAGTGTGTTCTCTAAAGGATTTGCTCAAGCAGCACTGGTTAATGTTAAGGGACTCAAGCTGTTTTAAAAAAGCTTTTAGTTTGGAAATGGAAGGCAGAGATGGTGATCTGTTATTTCTTGTAGGCTACCATCTCTTGGTTTGTAACTAATCACAGGGGGTTACACATAGTGACGGACTAATTAATATTTATTAGGCAATGCTCTGTCAGTAGAGATTTTGCTATGTGACCACTAAGTATATAGGCTGCATCAGAAATTTCAGTAACGGTCACAAAAAATCTGTGCATCAATTTTTGCAGCCCTTTCTATGATATAGTCTTGTTTGCGTTACGACCTGAGGTGTTTTTAAGAATTACTTCGACTAGATGATCTTGTTAATAGTTTAGACTTGTCATATATCTATTTACATTCAGATAGGACAGTTTTCGGCAATTATTAATGCCTCTACTTCTTTCATTTAGGTGCATATATATTTATTTATTATGTAGAGTCGCATTATTGATGACTAATCAGCATCAATATATACAGCTGCATGTATCAGTGCAAACGTCTAATTGATTAGAACGTTAGCTGCAAAGCGCAGTTTCTTTATATAGTTGTGTTAAGATGTTTAGGTGCTGCTGATGAGTTTAAGGCCTGAGTGTTTATAGTGTGGTTCTCATCTTAGCACTTTAAATTTGCCCTATTAAGAGCTTTAATACCTTACACATTATCATATTTGCATACCATATTTGCATGTGCAACATTGTCTTGTCATGAGAGCTCTTTCTGTTCTGTCACAAGACGAAACTCTGAGTTTAAATGCAGCAATCTTTACGGTCCTTAGTAATGTACAAAGTTAAATGTTCAAAATAGTTCAAAGCTTGTTTGCTAAAAAAAACCTACTTTTTTCTGAATGGTCACCAAATGTCCTCTAATAAAATCCAAAGGAAGCTGCTGTTCTTTGCAAAAGGAAATTAAGAATCTTAGGGGCATATTCTCAAGGAGTTAGCGGCGAGTTATCTGCACTTTTTTGCAGCCAAAGTCGCGATAAAATTATCACCCCATTCAAAAGCTGGTGCTAACAGCCCATAGCACCAGTTTACCTGTGACAGCAGCCGCAAAAAACATCGCCACAGACGACCCCAGCAACTATCGCTAATGAGATGCGGAGTAGGCGTTCCATTGCAAAAAGCCGTGACAACACCACTCCGCAACATTCTCAACGAACAGCCAGATAGGCGATAAGAAGACAAAACATGCGATAGGCCGCGTTAGCAGCATGAAACTGACACCTGCTCTGACCTGGTGTAAAGTCGGACGACAGCCCGCACCACAAAATGGAGCCCAGCCCAGAGCAACACCTGAAGAACAACAGATGCCATGGAGCCACTGTTCATGCAGCTCGGAGCCCCAACAGGGCCACAACACCCACTGCTACCACCCCCAAAACCCCCCTCCCCTGGCACCCCTCCTCTCCCAGTCAAAGACATGCCACATCAACTACACGAAACACGTACCATATAACCAGCCTGATGCAGGCCTGGACTGGCCGTAGTGGGCCCCCCGGCAATCCCCCGGTGCGCCGCACGGGTGGGGGGCCGGTTTGGGGCCCCTGGGGGCCGTTTTTGTTACGGGGCCGTTTTTGCAGCATAGCTGCAAAATCGTCCCTGTAACAAAATCGGCCAAAAACCGGCCCTGGCAAAGAGCTCGGTGGTACCCCTAACCCCCCGGGGGAGTGGGGGGCCGGCCGAGCACTTTGCCAGTGCCGGTTTTGGTTCCCAGACCGGCCCTGGCCTGATGTCGCACAATCACATTTGGTGACATGCATGTGTCATCACAAAAATGATCATCACACATTCACCTTCGAATAAACAATCGTAATTTTATTAAAATAAACACAGAACAGAAATGAAGACACATGCCGGCTGTCCTCGGGACAATCTGTAGGTCACAGCCTGCAAGACAAACAAGCATTGGCATAGCCAATAGGTCTCGCTTTGGGACCTTATAAGTATCTAGTTATGCAGCACAATATCCTTGGTGCAACAACATCAACTGTTGCATGGCTAAACACTTATAAGGTCCCGAAGGCGAGACCTAGTGGCTATGCCAATGCTTGTTGTTTCAATGCCATGGGAAGGTACAAGAAAGTCAGGTCAGTACATGAGTGAACTGAAGTAAGATTCGTTCTCATCCTTATGAGAAGGGTCAGGTCTGAACAGTAAAGTAAAGTTAAGGCATTGACGTCAGTAAATGAAATACATATATGTATTTGTGCATATTTAGATTTCATTACAAGACCGGAGGCTACCATTATGCATACAACTTTTAATGCAGTCCAAGCACAGCCGCATATGTCACAAAGCAAAAGTTCCAACTTAGAATACAAATAACCAACAATAGCATGTATCACTAGGCAATCAGCCTCTTTTAAATGCGGCTCCAAGCAAGATAAGTCAACTTCTTTTTACCTCCTGATAAGCCTTGTAATTTAGAGTTTGTTAAAATTATTAGCGCAATGATAATTGTTTTAGCCTTTTTAATATCTTACTGTGAGTAACCCCACTCTTATCCCTACAGCATTAGGAGTTTAGATATATCGCTTTTACAGTGTAAGTATTATTTGTTTGATTTGAATAAGGTTTATTTTCACCTTTAGACTCCTTGTGCTCGGGCTACAAACCTCCAATTTATGGAGGTTGGCTTCCGCTTTATTTTCACTTGCTCGCAATGCATTTCATAATTATTTGAGCCCTTTCGAGTTCGCGCGGGTTCCCTTGTGGAAAAGAAAGACAAGGGTTGGAGACCGGTAATAAATCTCAGGGAACTCAACAAATTCCTTGTCTATCGGCATTTCAAGATGGAGGGCATCCATCTTCTAAGAGACCTCTTACTAGAAGGCGACTGGTTGGTCAAATTGGACCTGAAGGACGCCTACTTTACAATTCCCATGGCAAAGGAACATCAACCCTTTCTTCAGTTCCTTTGGAAAAACCATCTCTTTCAATTTCTGGCTCTGCCTTTCGGCCTCTCCTCTGCCCCATGGTGTTTCACCAAGGTATTGAGAGCAGTTGTCTCATGTCTAAGAGAAAGGGGGATTCGTCTCATCATTTACTTAGACGACATCCTGATTCTTTCTCAGGATTATACTCAGATCATCAAAGATCTCAAGACGGTTATAAACCTTTTAGAAAATCTGAGTTTTATCATAAACAGAGAAAAATCCATTCTAGTTCCCTCAAAGAAGATGGAGTTCCTGGGTTTCACAGTAGACACAACAAAATGTCTTCTCCTTCTCCCTCCCAAGAAGATTACCAAAATCAGAAAGGAGATAAGACATGTATTGAAACAAGAAAATCTCTCCCTGAGAGAACTAGCCAGACTTGTAGGCCTTCTATCTTCTTCCATTCAGGCCATTTTTCCGGGACCACTGAATTATTGAGCCCTTCAGAGAATAAAAGCAAGGGCTCTCAGGTCGGGCCTTTGGTACGGAGATCGTATTTCCTTAAACCAAGAAGCGATCTTAGAACTAACTTGGTGGTTAGACAATCTAGATGCATGGAATGGGAGAGCGATTTTTGGTTCAGCACCAGATTTTATTCTAGAATCAGATGCCAGCCTTCATGGCTGGGGTGCTTGTCTTCAGAATCAGAATACGGGAGGAATTTGGTAGCAGGAAGAGTCCCTGCACCACATCAATTATCTAGAATTAACTGCAGGTCTTTATGCTCTAATGAGCTTCAAACGATTTCCTCAAGGAAGGTCGGTTATACTAAAAATGGACAACATGTCTGCTGTAGCGTACATAAACCGCTTAGGAGGGACAAAGTCAGAAGACCTCTCCAATCTAGCAAAGAAGCTTTGGTTTTTCTGCCTAGAACACAGAATCTCTCTCAGAGCAGAATACCTTCCCGGGAAATCCAATCTTTGCGCAGATTGGAATTCAAGATTCATCTTGGATTACAGCGACTGGAAGCTCAACACTTCTGTTTTCAACTCGCTCAATCATTTCTGGGGCCCTTTCCAAATAGACCTATTTGCAAGCAGATTAACTACCCAATTGGTTTCCTATTTCAGCTGGATGCCCGATCCTGGTGCTCTAGCAGTGAATGCTTTTCTCCAATCTTGGCAAGGGATCAACGCTTATGCCTTCCCTCCATTCGCAATGATTCAGAGGCTTCTTCAGAAACTGAGACAAGAACAATCCTCAATTGTCCTAGTAACTCCGTTCTGGCCATCTCAAGCATGGTTCCCAACAGTTCTGGAACTAACGTACGATTTTCCGTTCCTAATTCCTCCTCTGAAAGATCTCCTCACAGACGCAGACGGTCAAATTCACCCTCTTATACAGACAGGGAATTTGAACCTTCTTGCCTGGAAGGTGTCAGGAGATCTAACGATCTCGCAAGACTTTCGTCAACAGCTTCAACTCTCCTTGGAGAGTCGTGGGCCCCTGGGACTCATTACAGGTACAACAACATTTGGAAAGTCTGATCACGTTGGTTCTTGGAAAAGGACTTGGATCCCGTGGAGGCACCTATTGTTGATATAGTCAATTTTCTCGGAGAAGAATTCGATAGAGGATTAAGTTACAGATCTCTCAATTGTTTTAGATCTGCTATTTCTGCTGGACACTCTCTAATTAACAATAAAACGGTAGGTAAAAATGCTATTATTTGCAGAATTCTTAAGAGTATTAGACTTAGAAGACCGCCTCGACCTAGATATCAATCTTTATGGAATGTTAATTTAATTCTCCAGCTTTTCTGTAGTTGGCCTGTTAATTCTCTTCTTAGTATGAAGAATCTTTCAATTAAACTAGCTACTCTTCTTTGTTTAATTTCATGCAGGAGCGTCTCTGATGTTAAAGCTCTGGATATTTCTTACAGATCTTATGATATGTTCGGAGTTAAATTTGAAATACATAGAAGAACTAAGACTATGTCTGATTCTATTTTCTATCCTCGCTTTGATAGTTGTACTAAACTCTGTGTTGTTCAATGTATGAAAGAATATGACGTTAGAATGAATTCTCTTCGTCCTTTGGATGTTTCTCAATTACTCATTTCTTTTGTTAAACCCCACGGAGGAATTTCTTCCTCCTCTATTGCTAGATGGGTTAAGACAGTCATGAAGCTTGCTGCAATCGATCTGAATATTTTTAAGCCGCATTCTATTAGAGGCGCAATGGGCAGTAAGTCTTTCTGGTCAGGTGGTAAGTTAGATGATATTCTTAAAGCAGCTGATTGGTCTAATTCTAGAACCTTGGCTCATCATTATTGCAAACCTGTGTCTCATATGTCTGATGTTGTGTTACATGGCTACCAACATGCATAATGGTAGCCTCCGGTCTTGTAATGAAATTGCGATTCTCCTATTACCATGACCAGAGAATCTGGAT
Organism: Lissotriton helveticus; assembly: GCF_964261635.1. Classification (NCBI taxonomy): domain Eukaryota; kingdom Metazoa; phylum Chordata; class Amphibia; order Caudata; family Salamandridae; genus Lissotriton; species Lissotriton helveticus. Next base: position 398,386,008 of record NC_136063.1, read on the forward strand.
TTCATTAAAGACACGGAGGCTAACATTATCCCTCCCACCCTTTCCCTGGGTGGTTGACTAATTGATTAAATATGCTCTTTTCTTTACAGGAAAAGTTGGTTATATGCTTATTTATTTTTTGCTGACAATCTTTCCATTCGCAGAAATGTGCTTTCATAATGTTGGGATTTATGAACATCCTTTCTTTTCTTTACAGATAATCTTTCTGGATGAATTTTCCATCTTTTGGATCAGTCATGGATGGATGATGTTTTCGGTGTATTCTTTCTTCTTCTTCTTCAATTTTTGATGTTACTCTGGAGTTTATTGGACTTTTCCTTTCCTTTGTCACCACATTTAAAAGAGGCTGATTGCCTAGTGATACATGCTATTGTTGGTTCTTTTGTATTCTAAGTTGGAACTTTTGCTTTGTGACATATGCGGCTGTGCTTGGACTGCATTAAAAGTTGTATGCATAATGTTAGCCTCCGTGTCTTTAATGAAATCCAGATTCTCTGGTCATGGTAATAGGAGAATCGCAATTTAAACAAGTGTGATTCAATTAATAGATTACTCAAGTAATCAAGTGCAATAAATAATTTCATGACATCATTCATTAGTGAGTGTGGCCTACTACCACATTTTCAAAGAGTATACATGCAACTTATATTTATCGCTTTACATACATTTCTTGCTTTAGGAAATCTAAGGCATTATTGTTATAAAGCTTTTTAAAAGAGAATTTCAGCTTTCTACCTCGTTGCTCATAGGTTTTGCATGAACTTGTCAAAGTCAATGGTGCATTCCAATGAGAAAAAAAAGACAGTTTCTTAAACATCGTAGCTTCATAGTCATCTTAAGAATCCAGGCCATTGCAAATGAAGCTCAATAATGCATCAGTTGACATATATAAATTTCTCATTAATTGCATGTTTGCAAGAAATACATATGTAGGAGTTTTTATTTGAACATGGTTTAAAATCTTCTTCAAATTCAACTGTTTAGCAAGTGAGACACACAGTATAAGATATTCTTCGGTTTCTCCAGTCTAAGCACTCTTTATATATTACCTACTGGCGGTCGCCAGTAGGTAGTTATAGTTAGGATTGATTTCCATAGGAAATCCGCAACATTCTATTGGGAATAACTTTGGCGCCGGTGGACGAATCTTCGCAAATTTCTCAAAGAATATAGCCCGCTCCGCTCTGCTCCTTCCCTGGAAGTTTGGGGGGGATTTGTCAAGCGGGGGCCGAGATAAAAGGGGGGTCCCAAAACATTTTTTCCCCATGTTTTTTTTTTCCGATTTTCGCGGGGGAGCGCCCGGTACGCGCACCGGGGAGCGTACCGGGGAGCGTACTATGGAGAAAAAAGAATGACAGAGTTTTTAAAAAATGTAGCTTTTTTTTTTATAAATTAGAGGTAGTTCTAAAAAGAACTGTTTTTTAAATTCTTTTTTTTGTTTTATATTTTTTTATTGTTTTTTGAACATTTTTTTACTCTTTTTGGCTTTATGAACAATTTTATATTTTTTTGTAGTTTTTATGGGGACAAACAAAAAACAGGGAATTGTAAACGGCTCAACTGGAGCAAAAAAAACCAGGAAAAAATTAAGGTTTCTTTGGCCACTTGTGGTTGTCACCAGCAAGGTTGATGAGATTAATACTGTGCTCACCATAGGTAATTGTTTTTCCACAAAATATACAAACTATTTTGTATCCACCAAACTTGGTTTGTATGTTTGGAACCATCTCCCTTGCCTCTGGACCCAATGGAGTGGGTTCTTTGCTTGTTGAGGTTCTGGAAGACGATTGGGGAAGGTTTCTGCACAGTTCTCTCACCTCTGCTGCAGAATAGTTATTGGGGTGCAATCGTTGCATGTGGAAAATCATTGTTTGATTCCCAAATGAATATTTTTTGGCAGGGTTCCCCCTGGATAGTACAGCGCCACAGATGAGACAGGTCACCTTTGCAGCGTTTACCTTCTTTGCACCTCTTGGGATTTTAAAAAACTCCCATATAAAGTGCTCCTTAGGTTTATATGGGGGATTGTCTTCAGGCAGGAACTGCCTTCTCTCATCCTCCTCCTCCTCCTCCTCCTCTTCTTGTTCACCACCAATGTGATGTTGTGGTGGTCCTTGTGGTGGTGGTGGTGGTGCAGATGCTCCAGCTGCTGCTGCTACTGTAGCCATTTCTCTATCAATAGAAGCAGGCCTTCCTCACTCAAAGAACAAAGTGAGAATGAGGAAAAAAGGTGGGGGCTTTCATCATTTGGAAAACAAAACTGTTCTGAACCAATGAAAAGTGTTATTTTCAGGTCACATGACCCGGGCTTTCATCATTTGGAAACCAAAACTGTTCTGAACCAATGAAAAGTGTTATTTTAAGGTCACATGACCCGACGCGCTTACGCTACGCGCCCCGGCGGCGCTTACGTTGCGCGATCGTCTGCGCTCGGGCGCTTCCGGGTGCACTTACGCCGTGCGTCATAAGACGCATCACTCGGCTACGCGATACGTCACGATGATGTTTTCGTTCGTGGCAATGGCGCTAACAGGACGCTCACCGGTACGTGCACCGGGGCGCGCCATAACACTGCGCTTACCCGTGCGTTCACCGGTACGCGCACCAGGAGCGCACCAAGGCAAAAAAAAATAAAAAGGGAAAAATATACATAAAAAAATAGTATTACATAAATATACAATATAGGATTTATTATAAAAAATATTATATTTCATAGCTATATAAATTAGCTATTAAAAAAGCTATGAAATTCACTGAAAAAAACATAGGTTTGAGGCCCTATATATAGTTAGGAATTAGCATTTACAAAACCTATGAAATTCACTGGAAAAACCATAGGTTTCACACCAGTTATAGTTAGGAATTAGCATTTAAAAAGCCTATGAAATTCACTGAAAAAACCATAGGTTTCACACCAGTTATAGTTAGGAATTAGCATTTAAAAAACCTATTAAATTCACTGAAAAAACCATAGGTTTCACACCAGTTATAGTTAGCTGGAAATTTTACTCGCATAAAACCATTGAAATTCCCACGTTATAGTTAGTTGGACTCACTATAACTTGCGCGTGCAATGCACTGCTGATGACGTCACATATTACATCACTCATGACATGGTCAGTGACATCACTCATGACATCACTGATGACACCATCCTTGTGACAGAGTGACATACCTCCTTTCACTGTAATGTAACCCTTGAAACACATATTCAATAATAGAAACTAAAATTTTCAAAAAATTGGAGATACCCATACCAGTTATAACAACCAATTCAATAATTCCACCATCTATATACACATCCACTCCTTCACCAACAGTTCTATATAGTCACTCATACATATACTCACTCATCATATGTAGTGATACACCTATACATCCTGTTACACACCGACAGTCATCCAAAAGATACTCTCACACATACTCACACATGCAAATAAACTATTAAACATCCATTTATTTGCATATACAGCTATACACACACTACCACCTTACTTCTAAGGAAACTTACACATACTTACTCTCTTAAACAATCACTTATAGAAACACATACTTATTTAAACAGGAACTCTTACAATCCCTCACTCTCACATATACTCACTTATATACATCAATATTCACATATACTACATTAAAACATATGTAGTTACTGATAAAGACACTAGTGAGACAGTCATTCACTCACTAACACACACATATACACACTCATCCACCCATACAGTCCTGCACATATGCTGTCTTCAAAACACATACAAGAGAGAGTCAGTCATTCATGCATCTATGTGCTAAGTAATACCCCCACCAAACCATACAAACACTCATACTGATACTAAGAAAAACATCTAATAACCCATATACATACACATGTAGCTACTCACCAACCCATGCAGCCACTTATACACAAAGTGAAACACTAATACATATATTTAATTTTTTAAACATTACTCTCTAATATATGTATTCACTAAGATACACTTAATAAACCAGTTAACCAATCAATTTTATATATATGACGCCACATCTCTCCACAGAAGAAATCAGAGGCAAGAGGGGAGACCATGGAGGAAAAACACGCTTTATTTGACACATCCCAGTGGCGGCGAATGCATTTAGGCGAGAAGCCTTCCTCAGCGCCCTGCACTGCATGGAACCATTATCGTTTTTGTCAAGTCCTGCTGTTCAGTTTTTAAACTCACATGCCCTTTAATCTCCTCCCACAAAGAATGGTTGATTCGGCACACCTGTTTGGTCGCTGTGATGAATGCACAGACTGCAACTCCCAGAATGCATTATATTTATGCATCTGGGCTGGCGGCATCAGTGGAAGGAAGCAAAACACATGGTAATCAGGTGCAGGTAGGTAGTCCAAGTGTCTCCACAGTAAATGTCAAAGTCCGCGGCCACCTCCTTGGGTCCCCTCGGACTGCTGCAACCAATGCGACCAAGACCACAATTGAGCGGGGGCAGTCACGCGACAGCATAGCACCCTGACGGGGGTACAATACCCCTCTCCGCTCGTGTTGGCCTCGATAGCTTTGGTGGTATATATATATGCTCCCAACACTTCTCCACCAGCCGTCGCACCACACACCATGGGTGCCTCCTCAACGCAAGATGGACTTGCGTGTATTATGCCTTGACTGCAACAATCAATCCTTTCGGTTGCAAAGATTCGAGGGCACACTGGAGCCAATACTTTTACAAAGATTTATTCGAGTGTCGGACTGACAAACGCGTTGTTGCAGTCAAGGTCTATATATATATATATATATATATATATATATATATATATATATATATATATATATATATATATATATATATATATATATATATATATATATATATATATATATATATGTATATATATATATATATATTTATATATATACAAATATACATTTTATTTACCGAAATGAAAGAGGCTCCTTTGTAAATCACCCAGTAACAATATCTGCAGTTAGTCATGAGAGTGCATGTCAGAAATGGATGACATGCTTGTGGCACATCATTTGACTTGTGTGGCATGTGCCTGATGCCAGAGTGAGACATTTCACATGCCTGGAATGCATTTCAAACCTGACTGCCTTAGGCAGGAACTACCCCCATCCTGGCAAATTGGCGCTTGGAGGAGTATTGAAACATTGCCCCGGGTGCATTTCTAGTGCTTTTGTATATAGCGCTAATGTTTGGAAGGGGGTTGGGTTCGTAATTCATGTTTATTTTTTTTTATTTGCATGAGCTGCTGGCGGTGCTGAAGGAGGCAGTGACAGGGAGCTGAGGATAATCATGGTCTGTAAAAAAGGAGTCGGGAAGAGCGCCGTCAGGAACACCCTCCTGAGAGGGGAAGAGTTTGTGTCCAAACCCTCACCACTGATCAGGGAGTGTCAGAAGGGGCGCTGTGACTTCCAAGGGAGACGCATCGTCGTCGTGGACATCCCCGGCTTCTTAGACACCCCCCCACAGTAAATACGCATTTATCAAAGAGATTGCTCAGTGTGCGGTGCCCAGTGCCCCGGGGCCGCACGCCATAGTGCTGGTGCTGCAGCCATGGGTGTACACGCAGGAGGAAGAGAGGGCAGTGGGAATAACCCAGGATTTAGTTGGGAAAGGGGAGGAGCATCACATGATCGTACTGTTTACCCGGAAAGAGGACTTAGATAATGGATTAGAGGCTTATGTTCGTTCGGAGTTTAAATGTAAAGGGTTAATCTATGCCTGAGGGGAGCAGTACCTGGCTTTCAACAACAGAGCCACCCGAGGAGAAAAGGAGGCGCAGCGGGGTGAGCTGATCGGCATGGTTCACAGGATGGTGCCAGAGAATGAGGGGCACTGCTTGCAGGATCTGATGTACGAGGAAGCCAAGGAAGCCTTGAAGAACAAGCATTGGCCACGCGGCCGTGAAAGTGACACGGCCGCGAATGTGAAAGTGATCACGATGCACTTAATGACCCGTGACGGAGGAAAGACAGATGGCGGCTGCGCGCGTGCACGCGCACGTAACGGCAAGCTTGAGGCCAGCTAAACCCTGGGGTAGCACTTTCAAAACCCACTTACCACATGTCTCGCAGGGTAGCGCATGCGCTGGCTCATGCGAGACCTAAAAACCAGATGAGAAGGTGTGACTTGCGCTCATCAAAGGACAGAGAGAGAGCGAAGGAGAGAGAGCGAAAGAGAGAGAGAGAAAGAGAGGGGGAGCGTGAGATTGACGGACAGAGAGGGGGAGCGAGATAAAGACGGACAGAGAGGGGGAGCGAGAGAAAGATGGACAGTGAGGGGGAGCGAGAGAAAGACGGACAGAGAGGGGGAGCGAGAGAAAGACGGACAGAGGGGGGAGCGAGACACAGATAACAGAAGAGATGGACAGGGAGAGAGAGTGCCCACACTGCACACCCCGGCCTCACTGCTCACCTGCTGATACCGGTGTGTCTCCAACTACGTGCCGGTATGTAGTGCAGTTCACCAGGTCCCACATCTGAAACATCCGTCATCTGCAACAGAGTCCAGATACATGAGTGGCAAAGTACACACAATTACACATGCTATCATCGCCTGTCCGCCCATGCGCACTCAGCCAGCCGCACCCCAGCCCCTCCCGCCGCCCAGTGGTGCATGCCCGCCACTGTGCACCCAGGCCCCACTGCTCACCTGCTGCCACCGGCGTGTTGCAATGAGGGCCCACCACGTGCCGGGGCTGGCCCCGAGCCCGGGGCCTGCAGACATGGCACCCTCCACATCATGCAGCCCTGCTCCGCAGGCCACCAGGTCTCACATTTGATGCTGGGTCTGGATATCGCCATGGCAGAGGACATACCAGTGCACCCAGCATCAGCGCAGGCTGTACACCAGCTCAGCCCTTGCGATGCCACTAACTCTGTGATCCGGGAGGCGACGCCACGTGGCGGTAGGCCCGTGCTGCCCGCTGGCTCTGGCCTACACTGCGGACCAGCAGGGCACACAAATCCTGAGCAGTCCGGACCACCGGGACGGGGCATCATCGCAGGCTGCACACCCACTGAGGACTTAAGGTGCCCATACCTCAGTGCACCGAAAGTTACGATCCCATGGTGGTGTGCCTGTGCCAGCTGCAGTGCATACGGTGCCACCAAGTCTATGCCCCGAAAGTCATGGACCTTCTATGATTGGGTATTGTGGTGCGGACGCCATCATGTCACCTCCGGACAGGCGGAATGTGATGTTGCAGGGCCCTGGGCCCCCATGCCTACATGAATACCACAAGGATACACCCCGAGAGAGGTTGGAAATGGCGTCGAACACGTGCACCCGGGCCTTTTTATTGGCAGGGTCACATGTCCTGTGAGGCGTGTGCTGTATGGGTGTGGTGTGGGTCTATACCTGCCGTGAGGGAGTGGCTGTGCCATGCTGACTAGACCTGTGATCAGCAGATTACTACAGGGCAGACCTGGGTCATGTAGCGTTGCCGTCCCCCCCTGTGAGCATAAGTAGAGTGGGCTGGCCAGGCGTGTGCAAGTCCAACGTAAGGGTTTGCAGAATGACCCCGGGGCAATGGGCGTGGTTCCGTACGGGGTTGTACAAGGAAGTAACCAATGCGTGTGTCCCTGTTGTTGGGTCGACGCCACTCGGACGGCATTCGGGCACCCTGTGACCCAAGTCCAACGACATGAACCACATAGATGTCAGAGGAATTCACTGACCCTACATTCATCCATACTTCCACACTTGAAAAAACATAGACGTGACACATCTGTGTGATCATGAATGTTTAATGCACATTCAGTGGAGTGTTGCATCTGGAGCAGTACAGGGCCGTGCAAACCCCACATGATGATGTTGGCCCAGAGTCCTTCAGGGAATTACAAGTCCAAAGGAAGGGGAAGATTTCAGTCCACAGTCTGATAGCTGTGTCATTGGCGATCAAACAGAATATGGCAGTCGTTGTCGAGCTCCAAGGTGAGTGTTGCAGGGTGCATCGGGGGACAGTGGAAGGTGCTGATGCAGTGATCAGAACCAAGCTGAAACAGGCCATATGGCGGAGATGAATGCTACTGCGTCGTTCTGACCATGGAGGCAGAATCATCGCATATTCGTCTTCTGCTGTTTCATGTGCCTCAAGTGTGGGTGGTGCTGACCTTTCTCCAGTGCTGTGTGGCACTGACACTTCAGGGGATGGAGATGTGGATGTAGTGGTCGCAGCAGCATGCATCAGCTCCAGGCCTTGTGGCAGCAATGCCATGAAAATGGTCTTGATGTCATTGTAGAACCCAGCTACCACTCCCTGGTGTGCAGCAGTGGCAGCCACACTTTCCGCCTGCATCCGCACCATGGTCTCCATTAACCTCCGCATGTTTCCCAACTCCTGTGTGACATCGCTAGAGCCACTCTTACTGGCCAATTGTTCGATTCTCTGAGTTAGGGCTCCAGCGATGTCAGTCATGGTCCGTTGGAGAGCATAGAGCAGTTTGTGGGTGTCCGTTAGGGAGTGTGAGCGGTCCCTGATGGGACCCAGACACCCACGTATGGCATCTAGTTAGGCTACCATGCGGTCGAAGCCCATCTGTTCAGCCAGCTGCTCCTGGCAACCCAACACATGGAGTTGGAAGGCCATGTGTTGTTCGTGGGGTCCTGAGAGACAGCTGTGGTGGTGGGTGCTGCCTGCTTTGTAGTCTGTGCAGGGGGTGGGGTCTCCTCGTTGCAGCTGGCTGCCCTGCTCCTAGAGGTGTGTTGCGGAGGCTGTCAATTAACCCTTGGAGGGCGTCAGGGTTGAAGCTGTGGTGATCCTCTTCGTCATCAGAGAAGAGAGGGTCGGGCTGCTCTGCAGGAGGTTTAGATTTTCCCTCTGCAATGTGAAGGGGAGATGCATTTTAACAATGAGTTCACATGTATGTTGTCGCATTATACATGTTTACAGACAAACTGCATGACTGTGTACATTGTGGCTGTTTGAGAGGAGCTGCCTATTTGATGTGGGACAGTGGCCATTTCGACAACAGACATGTGTGTGTTTGTACCTGTACATTATCAACTCACATTTCCCTGTAATGCCAAATGTGATTGGCCAGTGTCACATTGTTGTCAGTGTTGGTGTGCTCTGCATGTTATGTGTGTGTGCTGCATTTTAGGGAAGTCGACCCTGCAGCTCTGATTTTGTTGCCCCTTCTCCCTTACATACGGTGTGCCTTTGACTCCTGTGCTTGTACAGTGCTGTGATTTTGCTTACTTGGGTACATTGATCTCTGGGTGGGAGTTGGGGTTCTGGGGTTTGTCTGCAGATCTGTTCTACTTAGCTGTGCATGTGTGCCATTGTGCCTATCTCCCCCCGTCCCCCAGTCCCCCAGTCCCTGGTCGTTACTCACGCTGTTGCTGTTGTGTCCGGTCATGTTGAGCAGTGTCCGGTCCCCCAACTCCTGCCACCGTCTCCCCACTGATGACTGTGGACACCATTTCCTTTATCTTGTCCAGCTCCTCCTGTGACACAGGACTGCCACCTCCAGTCTACATTGCTGCCTTCAGGTTGTTGGCGAGTTTCAGCTTGGTTTTGCGCTTGATGTAATTCCAGCGCCTCTTGACCTCTTCCATTGTCCTCTTCAGCACTCCGACTGCATTCACCTTGTCCACGATGGACTGACATATTCCATTTTTGGTTGCCAATGACACAGTGGAGGTGACGAACAGTAGTTGATGGTGTTCTACCACCTCCGTTATCGGGATCCTGTTTTCCTACGGACTGAAACGCTTCTTCCTACTCTTCTTCTCTTTGGCCTTCCCTGACCCCGGGGTCCCAGCCTGGTCCTCTGGGGGGGCTTGTGGGTTTCTGGTTCTCCTCCGTACTTGCTCCGGCAACATCCATTGTGCTTCGCTGTTGTTTGAGATTTGTTTGTCTGTTTTTTTTTCTCCTTTTATTGTGATTTTTTCCGCCTGGCGTGTGTGAATTGCAGGCCTGTTGCTGGTTTTCGCAGATTTTTGTATCGCGATTGGCCTCATCGCAAGTTTTCTTGCGTACGTGTTTCGCATTTTTGCAGCATGGCGTTGATTTGAACGCGGCCCTTTGACATGTTATCTGGTGACTATCGCATGGTACCGCCGTGTTGTGAATACTTAGTTAACACGTCGTAATTTTCCCGCGATAGACTGCGATGTTGAAGGTTGTGTTAAGTTACTTTTGTGATGGTTATCACACATTCTTGAGAATATGCCTGTTAGTAGCTAGGTCCTTGCTACAAACACTGTATCACAAGCGCCTCACAAAGACCCCATGAAACACCAGTGAAGTTAAACCTGATAATTCACTTTGCGTCGCAGTCTTCAAACAAAGTTCAAGGACTCCTAGGAAATGTAGTTTATCATCAAGGTGTCATTACGTAGTATGTTCTCCCCCCAGCAGCCATACCGTATGTCCTGGTCCTGGTCAACACACCCCAACTGTGTATGGGCCAAAGGGAGTCGACAGGTCAGCTAATGGCAAAAACTTTATATTGGTTCAATAATCATGTTAAGGGTTACGGCCTGTGGGGTAACACTCTGGACCTGCATATCATCATGGCTAGGAGTGTTGGATGGGTGGGTCCCTCTTCCAAAGAAAAAAGAGGCAACTGCGTTGTAGTTAATTTTAATAATCGCCACGTGGTTAGAAACCTGTTGAGGGCCTGCACAAACGCCCTCGCTCAATACACAGATCATTGTCTCCCCACTAGCACTATTCTACAGCCTTGCTCCATGCTCTCGCTGGCATAGTTTGCAGGCACTAAATGACCCAATACGCCTGCCTCTACCGGTAACACGTGATCCTCCTATTTTCTCCAGTTTGAGGTTGAGGTTTGAGTCACAGAACCAATTTGCCCCCTTGATTGATCTAGAGTCCTGTGAATGACTAAACAAGGGGGGTGAAATTGGTGTTCCACCTAGTTTCAATGAGCCACTAAATATCCCAGTAGCACTGACAAGTGAAGACAGGTTGATCGCAAAGAAGGGGGAGATACTGTTAAATTAACCAGTACTAACCTGCCAATAATTAACCCAGGACTACCGGCCCCTGAGGACCGGATGGGGAAACAAAACCGAGGGGTACAAGTGGCGACATGGAACGTCAAAGGTCCTGCAAACAAGATGGCAGACCTGAATGGGCATCGATATGGCAGGACAGAGATATAATATGCTTCCAGGAAACCTGGGCATTAGGCCCAATATTTTTCAATGGCTACCAAACCTTTCAAACCTATGCGGTTCCCTCCTTGTCAGGCTTAGCCAAAGGGGGCTTGGTAACCTTAATTTCTAATACTGTAGCTATTAAGATTATTACATTTAAACACTATTCCCCTATTTCCACTTCTTAGCGTTGGAGGGTGGGAACCAGCAAGCCTGGATATTGATAAATCATTACAACAAAAAATTTGCTGGGAGCATTGTGTCGATTGTGGACTCACTGGAAAAGGAACTAGCAACTTTTATTAGACCACTATCATTTAAGGACTTTAACATCTTATGATTAGGGGGTTTTTATGCCCAAACTTGTTCCTTTTTCGATGGGAGCTGTTTGTGGTTTGGTAGACATTGGAAGAGACCCATTGGTGCATTTCATGCATCACGATTTTGGGAACACCTTAAACAGGTTTTTATCCTCAGGGAACTTAGGTCCAGATGTAGGTAATTCTATTTTACCGATTCATAAATACCGAATTTTACCGATTCGGTATTTATGAAATAGAAGGTGGGAGATGTAGGTAAAAATAAATTTTCAATTACCGATTCGGTAACATTCGGTATTTATAAATACTGAATCGGTATTTCCTATTGATTCCTATGGGCTATAAAGCCCATAGGAATCAATGGGAAATACCAATGCGGTAATTACCGAATCGGTAAATACCGAATCCTGCCAGGGTGCAGGGGGTGTCACTTTGACACCCTCTAGCACCCCAAATACAGGCATGTGTGACATGTGGCACACAGACATGCCCTAAGGGCATGTCTGTGTGTCACATGCCACAGGTGTGCATGCACAGATGTGCATGCACACCTGAATTCGGTATTTTACCACCCAATAGGATTGGGTGGTGAAATACCGACTCTTAAGGGCCTGTGGCACTCCTAGGAGTGTCACCTACATCTGGGATTTACCGAATCGGTAAAAATACCGATTTGGTATTTTACAGAATCGGTAAATTTACCGAATCAGTAAATTTACCGATTCTGTAAAATGTTGGCCCCTACATGCCAAATCCTAAATACCGGTCGGTAACGGCCGAATTCGGCTGTTACCGACCGGTATTTCGTGACCTACATCTGGCCCTTAGAAGTTTATAATAAAATAGTTTCAGCTGGAGGAGGTCTCGAAACAACTTTCTTTCGAGGCGAATCCTATTCCACCATAGACTTCATAGTTGCCTCTACTTATTCCGTGGGAATATTCTCCACACCAACACCATCCCGTTCCATTTTAGTGACCATGTATTATTATCTCTTGAGCCGTCCAAATTCGGACTCCTTCCCCTCAACTTAGAGTACCAAAACCAATCTTAGCCAGGTAAAATGGTTATCAGCTTGAATGGGACACCATAGATAATAAGATAATCATCCATCAGGTTGTAGCTAATAATTTGAATCTAGTCATAAATTGTTTGGACCCAGACACTGATCCAGATACCCTAATTGTAGACTTCCTAGATCCACTTGAGGAGACTAAGTTGTCCCTGACTCAGCCTCAAACTAATAAAGAGAGGTCAGAAATACGATGGTTTGATGAGACTTGTTCCAGGTCGCTTCAAGATCTCCGCAAGGCTCTTAAAGCGTCTCCTAGAAACCAGTCCCTAATCAAGGATTTACCGTTAAAGTACAAGAAAGATCGGGAAAATAGGGAAATAAAGATAAAGGAAGAGGGCTGGGAAAATTTGGTATAGGCTGCATCCCTAAATAGTAGCAGGGAATTTTGGAGGGTAATAAATGCACCTATCTTTAAGAAGAACACAGTGAAAATATTGGACAACCATGTGGATGAAGATAAATTGGTGGTACATTTTGAAGGGCTTTTTGGGGAGGAGACTGCATTGAGGGTTGAATCGTCTGATGGTCAAGACCCTCTAGGCACTTCTATGGCCTTTAGCCTGGATGAAATAAGATCTGCCTTGGCAAAATGCGGCCGTGCTAAGGCACCTGGCCCAGATGGGGTCCCAATTGATTTCTTTCTTGAGCACCAATACCTCTGGGCCCCATTGCTAGCCATTATATTTAAAGTTATCTAAAAGGGGTCCCCTGCTTCATGGAGAACAAGCATCATTGTTCCAATATTAAAAAGGGGGGATAAATCCAAACCCCAGAACTACCGTCCCATTTCCCTTATAGACTCTATGGCCAAACTGCTAGGGCATGTGTTACTGAATAGATTAGAAGACTAAGCAAGGGAAAATAACATCTTAATGCCAACCCAGTACGGCTTTCAGAAGGGTCAAGGCATGACTGATCAATGTTTGAATCTTAGCCTGACCATCGCCAAGTAGTCTACCATCAAATGAGGGCAAACCTACATGGCATTCATGGACTTAGCAACGGCTTTTGACTAGGTAGGCCATGAGAAGCTATGGGCAATTATGACAGAGATGGGCATTGACTCCGGGTTAATCCTCCTTATACGCCAAATGTATTCACAGGCAACTGCGTGTGTCCGTTATGGAAGAGACAGGGATGTACTAGACCCTTTCAGGTTGGAGGAGAGTCAGACAAGGCTGCATCCTTGCCCCATTTTTATGTTCATTGTATACAAAAGGGGTGGAAGCCGCCTTAAAAAGATGAACACTTGAATTTGCACAGAATTTGCTTGTCACGCTGCTGAATAGAAACGCCGCCTGTGATTTTTTAAACGCCGCTTGGGCACCTGTCAATTTTAAAATTTGCACTAATTGTTGTAATGGGATTCATGTTATTTTAAAAGTCATTCTTGGGGGATTGCCCGATATAGCGGGTTTTGAACTGCTGATTGCTGCTCCCACTTAAGATTTGTTCCGCATTGCCTGCACATTAAAATTGAATCTCACCACTCACCATTTGGGTGAGCCTCGTGCTGTCTTGGCTCCCGACCGCCATCTTGGGTGTGGGACCAGGGGCTCAGAGACGCTCCCAAGATGTCATATTGGATAGCGTACTAGTGTTGTAGGGACGCATGGCAAATGCTATTTAGGAACCCAGAAGGAAAGAGCGCTTGCACAGAATTTGCTTGTCACGCTGCTGAATAGAAACGCCGCCCGTGATTTTTTAAACGCCGCTTGGGCACCTGCCAATTTTAAAATTTGCACTAATTGTTGTAATGGGATTCATGTTATTTTAAAAGTCATTCTTGGGGGATTGCCCGATATAGCAGGTTTTGAACTGCTGATTGCTGCTCCCACTTAAGATTTGTTCCGCATTGCCTGCACATTAAAATCGAAGCTCACCACTAACCATTTGGGTGAGCCTCGTGCTGTCTCGGCTCCCGACCGCCATCTTGGGTGTGGGACCAGGGGCTCAGAGACGCTCCCAAGATGCCATCTTGGGTAGCGTGCTAGTGTTGTAGGGACGCCTGGCAAATGCTATTTAGGGACCCAGGAGTCAAGCGCGCTTGCACATAATTTGCTTGTCACGCTGCTGAATAGAAACGCCGCCCGTGATTTTTTAAACGCCGCTTGGGCACCTGCCAATTTTAAAATTTGCACTAATTGTTGTAATGGGATTCATGTTATTTTAAAAGTCATTCTTGGGTGATTGCCCGATATAGAGGTTTTGAACTGCTGATTGCTGCTCCCACTTAAGATTTGTTCCGCAATGCCTGCACATTAAAATTGAAGCTCACCACTCACCATTTGGGTGAGCCTCGTGCTGTCTTGGCTCCCGACCGCCATCTTGGGTGTGGGACCAGGGGCTCAGAGACGCTCCCAAGACGTCATATTGGATAGCGTACTAGTGTTGTAGAGACGCCTGGCAAATGCTATTTAGGGACCCAGGAGGAAAGCGCGCTTGCACAGAATTTGCTTGTCACACTGGTGAATAGAAACGCCGCCCGTGATTTTTTAAACGCCGCTTGGGCACCTGTCAATTTTAAAATTTGCACTAATTGTTGTAATGGGATTCATGTTATTTTAAACGTCATTCTTGGGGGATTGCCCGATATAGCGGGTTTTGAACTGCTGATTGCTGCTCCCACTTAAGATTTGTTCCGCATTGCCTGCACATTAAAATTGAAGCTCACCACTCACCATTTGGGTGAGCCTCGTGCTGTCTCGGCTCCCGACCGCCATCTTGGGTGTGGGACCAGGGGCTCAGAGACGCTCCCAAGACGCCATCTTGGGTAGCATACTAGTGTTGTAGGGACGCCTGGCAAATACTATTTAGGGACCCAGGAGGCAAGCGCGCTTGCACAGGATTTGCTTGTCACGCTGCTAAATAGAAACGCCGCCCGTGATTTTTTAAATGCCGCTTGGGCACCTGTCAATTTTAAACTTTGCACTAATTGTTGTAAGGGGATTCATGTTATTTTAAAAGTCATTCTTGGGGGATTGCCCGGTATAGCGGGTTTTGAACTGCTGATTTCTGCTCCCATTTAAGATTTGTTCCGCATTGCCTGCACATTAAAATTGAAGCTCACCACTCACCATTTGGGTGAGCCTCATGCTGTCTCGGCTCCCGACCGCCATCTTGGGTGTGGGACCAGGGGTTCAGAGACGCTCCCAATACGCCATTTTGGGTAGCATACTAGTGTTGTAGGGACGCCTGCCAAACACGATTTAAGGACCCAGAATGCAAGTGCGGGCGCACCAGAGGCAAGCCCGTCTGCGCCCGTCCGCACCATGATGGGCCCAGGGGCCAGGACTTCTTTTCAATCTTATACTTATCCTGGCGAGACCCTTTTTGCCCTTAGGACTGGGGACGAGGTGCTGGATAGCACTACTGTAGCCAAGCTACAGGAAGAGTCACTATGGCGCGGAGGGAGTGAAGCCATATTGCCTAAGACATAGCTCCACTCTCACGCGATTCAGGGGCTAAAAATAGCTGTGCTAAATATACGATCCTTGCAAAAGCACCATCTAGAAGTGTTCTCTTTCCTTCTGGATGGTGATATTGACATTCTAGCACTTACTGAAACCTGGCTGGGTGCATCATCTACCCCTGACATTCTGGCTGCATTACCGTTGTATAACCGCCCTTAGGAGTGCAGAGGGGGGGGGGAGTTGCAATACTATTTAAAAAAACTCTTAGGGTGACACAGATTGTCACCGAAAATTGTGATAGTGCAGAGTTATTGGGTGTAAAAATGTCATTGAAATCCTCCTGCATTATGCTGTTAGTAGTATACCGCCCTCCTAAAAGCTCCCCTGACTTTAACAAAGCCTTTCTGGAGTTTCTAACTGACCTAGGATCAAGATATAAGGTAAGGTATCCTGAGGCTGAGAGTTACATCAGCGCCTCGCTGTTGGTCGCGCTGGTCGCGTTTTCCTGTGCTTCGCACTATATCTTTTTAAAAACCCGTTTTTGGATTTGCTTTAATTTTATTTTTCGTTATCCCCTGTTCTTAGCTCCCCGCTTGCCCCCTACCTTGCACCATAATTGTTGGAAAAACCACCGCTGTTCGGCGGACCCGGTTCTGGGGAGGTTGTGGTTGCCGGCGGACATCTTGCCTTGGGTAGAGGAGTGTGAGCGCCATCTTGGAGCGTCCAGGTAATCAGGGACGCGGAGAGCACGCTATTTAGGGCGAGCATCACGAGGGGATTACCTGGTAAGGTATCCTGAGGCTGAGAGTTACATCAGCGCCTCGCTGTTGGTCGCGCTGGTCGCGTTTTCCTGTGCTTCGCACTATATCTTTTTAAAAACCCGTTTTTGGATTTGCTTTAATTTTATTTTTCGTTATCCCCTGTTCTTAGCTCCCCGCTTGCCCCCTACCTTGCACCATAATTGTTGGAAAAACCACCGCTGTTCGGCGGACCCGGTTCTGGGGAGGTTGTGGTTGCCGGCGGACATCTTGCCTTGGGTAGAGGAGTGTGAGCGCCATCTTGGAGCGTCCAGGTAATCAGGGACGCGGAGAGCACGCTATTTAGGGCGAGCATCACGAGGGGATTACCTGGTAAGGTATCCTGAGGCTGAGAGTTACATCAGCGCCTCGCTGTTGGTCGCGCTGGTCGCGTTTTCCTGTGCTTCGCACTATATCTTTTTAAAAACCCGTTTTTGGATTTGCTTTAATTTTATTTTTCGTTATCCCCTGTTCTTAGCTCCCCGCTTGCCCCCTACCTTGCACCATAATTGTTGGAAAAACCACCGCTGTTCGGCGGACCCGGTTCTGGGGAAGTTGTGGTTGCCGGCGGACATCTTGCCTTGGGTAGAGGAGTGTGAGCGCCATCTTGGAGTGTCCAGGTAATCAGGGACGCGGAGAGCACGCTATTTAGGGCGAGCATCACGAGGGGATTACCTGGTAAGGTATCCTGAGGCTGAGAGTTACATCAGCGCCTCGCTGTTGGTCGCGCTGGTCGCGTTTTCCTGTGCTTTGCACTATATCTTTTTAAAAACCCGTTTTTGGATTTGCTTTAATTTTATTTTTCGTTATCCCCTGTTCTTAGCTCCCCGCTTGCCCCCTACCTTGCACCATAATTGTTGGAAAAACCACCGCTGTTCGGCGGACCCGGTTCTGGGGAGGTTGTGGTTGCCGGCGGACATCTTGCCTTGGGTAGAGGAGTGTGAGCGCCATCTTGGAGCGTCCAGGTAATCAGGGACGCGGAGAGCACGCTATTTAGGGCGAGCATCACGAGGGGATTACCTGGTAAGGTATCCTGAGGCTGAGAGTTACATCAGCGCCTCGCTGTTGGTCGCGCTGGTCGCGTTTTCCTGTGCTTCGCACTATATCTTTTTAAAAACCCGTTTTTGGATTTGCTTTAATTTTATTTTTCGTTATCCCCTGTTCTTAGCTCCCCGCTTGCCCCCTACCTTGCACCATAATTGTTGGAAAAACCACCGCTGTTCGGCGGACCCGGTTCTGGGGAGGTTGTGGTTGCCGGCGGCCATCTTGCCTTGGGTAGAGGAGTGTGAGCGCCATTTTGGAGCGTCCAGGTAATCAGGGACGCAGAGAGCACGCTATTTAGGGCGAGCATCACGAGGGGATTACCTGGTAAGGTATCCTGAGGCTGAGAGTTACATCAGCGCCTCGCTGTTGGTCGCGCTGGTCGCGTTTTCCTGTGCTTCGCACTATATCTTTTTAAAAACCCGTTTTTGGATTTGCTTTAATTGTATTTTTCGTTATCCCCTGTTCTTAGCTCCCCGCTTGCCCCCTACCTTGCACCATAATTGTTGGAAAAACCACCGCTGTTCGGCGGACCCGGTTCTGGGGAGGTTGTGGTTGCCGGCGGACATCTTGCCTTGGGTAGAGGAGTGTGAGAGCCATCTTGGAGCGTCCAGGTAATCAGGGACGCAGAGAGCACGCTATTTAGGGCGAGCATCACGAGGGGATTACCTGGTAAGGTATCCTGAGGCTGAGAGTTACATCAGCGCCTCGCTGTTGGTCGCGCTGGTCACGTTTTCCTGTGCTTCGCACTATATCTTTTTTAAAACCCGTTTTTGGATTTGCTTTAATTTTATTTTTCGTTATCCCCTGTTCTTAGCTCCCCGCTTGCCCCCTACCTTGCACCATAATTGTTGGAAAAACCACCGCTGTTCGGCGGACCCGGTTCTGGGGAGGTTGTGGTTGCCGGCGGACATCTTGCCTTGGGTAGAGGAGTGTGAGCGCCATTTTGGAGCATCCAGGTAATCAGGGACGCGGAGAGCACGCTATTTAGGGCGAGCATCACGAGGGGATTACCTGGTAAGGTATCCTGAGGCTGAGAGTTACATCAGCGCCTCGCTGTTGGTCGCGCTGGTCGCGTTTTCCTGTGCTTCGCACTATATCTTTTTAAAAACCCGTTTTTGGATTTGCTTTAATTTTATTTTTCGTTATCCCCTGTTCTTAGCTCCCCGCTTGCCCCCTACCTTGCACCATAATTGTTGGAAAAACCACCGCTGTTCGGCGGACCCGGTTCTGGGGAGGTTGTGGTTGCCGGCGGACATCTTGCCTTGGGTAGAGGAGTGTGAGCGCCATCTTGGAGCGTCCAGGTAATCAGGGACGCGGAGAGCACGCTATTTAGGGCGAGCATCATGAGGGGATTACCTGGTAAGGTATCCTGAGGCTGAGAGTTACATCAGCGCCTCGCTGTTGGTCGCGCTGGTCACGTTTTCCTGTGCTTCGCACTATATCTTTTTAAAAACCCGTTTTTGGATTTGCTTTAATTTTATTTTTCGTTATCCCCTGTTCTTAGCTCCCCGCTTGCCCCTACCTTGCACCATAATTGTTGGAAAAACCACCGCTGTTCGGCGGACCCGGTTCTGGGGAGGTTGTGGTTGCCGGCGGACATCTTGCCTTGGGTAGAGGAGTGTGAGCGCCATCTTGGAGCGTCCAGGTAATCAGGGACGCGGAGAGCACGCTATTTAGGGCGAGCATCACGAGGGGATTACCTGGTAAGGTATCCTGAGGCTGAGAGTTACATCAGCGCCTCGCTGTTGGTCGCGCTGGTCGCGTTTTCCTGTGCTTCGCACTATATCTTTTTAAAAACCCGTTTTTGGATTTGCTTTAATTGTATTTTTCGTTATCCCCTGTTCTTAGCTCCCCGCTTGCCTCTACCTTGCACCATAATTGTTGGAAAAACCACCGCTGTTCGGCGGACCCGGTTCTGGGGAGGTTGTGGTTGCCGGCGGACATCTTGCCTTGGGTAGAGGAGTGTGAGCGCCATCTTGGAGCGTCCAGGTAATCAGGGACGCGGAGAGCACGCTATTTAAAGCTTGCCTGTATCGCGCAGTGGTGACGCGCAGCGGTAGCGCCCTCCCTGCGCCTGAGTCGTGCCAGAGTCCTGCCCGTCTGCGCTCGTCCGCGCCTCGACGGCGCTGAGGTAGGACTCTGGCTCGCTCTCTAATTTGGTCGTGCACATTAAAGTCCCGTTACTGTATCTAGGATGATTGTCTATAGCTCAGCTTAGCTGCTTACCCTAAGTCTTCACTCTCCGTTGTGTCAGTGTATACTACCGGGAAGGCGGCTTTTGAGGAAAGGTTGTCAGACCTGTGGCTGGCGGCCTATTGTGTCACTGGAAACGATGGTACCATCTCCGTCCCAGTACTGTCAATGCGCTCTTCTGAATACTAGGTCGCTTGTCAGACATTCCACGGACATCTGGGATTTACTCTCAGACTCCCAACTCTCTTGTCTGTTTTTAACTGAGACATGGCTCGGGGAGGGCTCAGGTCCTGATTTGTCAACTACCCCCTAACTATACCATCCTCAGAAATGACAGAGCTGGGGGGAGGGGAGGGGGAGTGGCTCTCATTGTGGAAAAGGACATAATTTGTTCCTCTTTCCCGGTGGAAAATATATCTGGCTGTGAAGTCATGGGCTTCAAATTGAGTCTTTCATCTCGCCAGACGTGCACTGGACTCCTTGTTTACAGCCCACCGGGACCTATTGGCACGTTTTTTGACGATTTACAGGTTGCACTTTCTGTTCCCTGCATGCGATCAGCGCATTGTCTTCTGCTGGGGGACTTTAATCTGCATATGGATCTGGCAGCGGATCCTAAGGATCCTTAAATACCTCTCCCCCTTTACCGCAAATATGGACAGATCACTGTTTCATTCCCTTCTCTGTCATGACTTCACCCCCCTTGTCCTCGCACATCAAACACTCTCCCACCCCCTTTACGGTGAACTGGAAGAAAGTAGCCGAGCGCATTAAATTGAACCCCCAGCCCCCTGTCCCCCCCTCCTATCGTGGGCGAAGTATCACAGGACTCTAGAAACTTTCACTTATGGATGGATGGAGTGGTTTCCGCCAACTCCAACCCCCCCAACCCAAAATTAGGGCAAAGCAAAAGGAAGCCTAACGCTCCCTGGTATACCCAGGCCCTCAGTGATTGTCACCTAAAGTGTAGGGTCCTGGAAAGAGTGTGGAGGAAGACTTATGACCCCTCCTCCAGATCCACATACATTTCCCAGAGGAAGCTATACCTTCTCAACATAAAAAAAGCTAAAAAGACATTCTTCACTTCAGCCATAAATGCAGCCAATCAGAATCAACATACAATTTTTGATATAGTTAAATCCTTTACCCACCCAAAGGCACTGGCAACCGAAATTCCCCCTTCCCAAGCCCTCTGCGATCAAATTGCAGACTTCTTCATCAACAAAATTGAGAACATTCATCACGATTTCCCCCCCCCTCCGCCCATCTCACATGACTCCTTTACAACTATCCCTTCCCTTAACAACTTTACCACTGTCTCTCTGGCACAAACTCAAAAGGCTATCCTGTCCTGTAGATCCGGAGCCCCCACGGATTCTTGTCCCCCGATTATTTTACAGCACCTCATTGAGGTGGTTACTCCTTCAATCAATGCCATCATTAACGAATCCCTTGCTTCTGGCACTGTCCCGATCGAATGGAAGAATGCCACAGTGAAGCCCCTTATGAAGAAGCCAAATAAATCCCCAACCGATTTATCTAATATGCGCCCAATCTCCCTCCTCCCAGCACTTGGCAAAATCACGGAACAGTTAGTTCATGAAGAACTCAAAATCTTGGTAGAAAGTAAACGCATTTTGCATCCACAGCAATCCGGCTTCCGCCCAGGCCACTCAACGGAAACTGCACTAATTGAATTGTCAGATACCATCAAGTTCTTGCAGGATGAGGGCAAACAAGCCGTCCTCATCCTGCTCGACTTAACCGCGGCTTTCGACACCATCTCTCATGCCATTCTTATTAATAGGATGCGTGAGATTGGTGTCGCCGGTTCCGCCCTGGCCTGGATTATTTCATTTTTAACCAATCGATCCCAAACTGTCTCCTTGGGCCCCTTTCTCTCTGATGGAAAATCCACCACCTCAGGTGTACCCCAAGGATCAATACTGAGCCCCCTTTTTTTCAATATATATATGGCTCCCCTTCTCACGCTGATCGAGTCCCATGGGATCCTTGTGACTTCCTATGCTGACGACACTCAGCTTGTCGTCACCATTGATAAAAGACACCCTGACGCTACCCTTAGATTCCAAAACTGCCTCTCCCAAGTCTTCTCCTGGCTCAACCTGAATCACCTCAAATGTAACAGTTCCAAAACTGAAATAATACCCCTCGGCAAAGGCACCCTCTTCTCCCCTAAAGACTGGTGGCCTCCTAACTCTGAAGCCCCGCCGAGTACGGTCACTTCAGCCCGCAATCTCGGAGTTCAATTCGACTCGTCCCTCAGCTTCGACGAGCACGTACGTATCACTGCGGGTCGATGTTTTTGCCTGATCAAGCAGCTTAGGAAATTCTTCGACTTTCTGCCCATCTCTGCCAGGAAATCAGTCGCGGTGGCGCTCATTCTTTCCCGACTAGATTACTGCAATGGTCTTCTAGCAGGCATTAAGAAATCCTCCCTAAAGAAACTGCAAAGTGTGCAACACGCGGCTGCCAGGCTCGTCCTGAAACTCCCTCGCAGGTCCTCGGCCTCCGCGGCTCTCAGCACCCTCCATTGGCTGCCCCTTCATAAGAGAATTCTTTTTAAGCTCCTTGTTACGGTGTTCAAATCTACAAGGAACTTCGGCCCATCCTACCTGTCCAAGCGATTCCCACTCTATACCCCAGCCCGCTGTTTAAGGTCCTCAGGAGCTAATTTAATCTCTGTACCCAAAATTAAACTAAAAACCAAAGGTGGGAAAACTTTTGTCTTTCTGGCAGCCAGAGCATGGAACTGTCTCCCCCCCGACCTTAGGCATGCCCCCTCAGAAGGCCTTTTTAGGAAACTCCTGAAGACCCGGATTTTTTCTCAGTCTGACTCGTCGGTACTCGCAGCCATCTGATCCTTTCTCTCCTCTGATGGGTCTCTGTTGTGCTCAGCGCCAAGATGCTCCTTCCGGAGCGATAGTTGCGCTATACAAATTTTAATAAATATCAAATAAAAAAAAAATAATGCAGTCAAACTCCAGGAAATCGCGGCACTGCTTGGCCTTGTTCCTTATATTGATAGCCCCACCCATAATAAAGGGCATATCTTAGATCAAATATTTTATACTAGGCAGATTGTAGTGTCTTCCCCCCTTCCAGTGTTATGGTCAGACCATTTTTTAATAAATTTTTATGTCCCTTACTGCACCATGACAGGTCAAAGAGGGCAGAGAGGCGTGATCCGGCGATCAAGAGCCTTCCACCGAATCTCGGTGGAAGTGCTGACCGATGCTTTGCGCCTCCACCCCTGCGAGCTCACAGAAAATCTGGAATTAAATCTGGAGGTGGTTTATAAGTGGCTGATCGCCAGATTTGACGAACTTGCTCCTACGAAGACAGCCAAATCAGGCCATTGTCTTGCCTCCGCTCCGTGGTTTACCCCCTCACTTAGAAAAATGCGCCAAGAGTGCAAAAAAACTGAAAGAGTTTGGCGACGAAAGTACGAGCGTGAGGATAAACTAAAATATCGTGACATGATTAAAATTTATCACAAACATATTGCTGAGAGCAAAAAAGGATATCTGGAACGTAGAATAGACGAAGCGAGCAATATGAGCAAGGAACTTTTTAGAATAGTTAAGGAGTTTCCATCGCCTGCTGCCTGCTCTCCTCCCCACTCTCACTCGGAAGAGTGGATAAGGCAACTTGCAGCTTTCTTTGCGCAAAAAATTAAGACGATCCAGGAGTCTTTTTCTGTCCCAGATCCCACAGTGTCAGTTGACAAATTTACTTCTCTTCCCTCTCTGAGTGAAGACAATGGGCCCATATTCTCGGTTTTTCCTCCAATGACCTGTTCCACCTCCTATGATCTCCTATCCCGGCTCAAGTCAGGCTCACCTTTGGACCCTTGCCCGGCGAAATTTTTGGGTAGAGTGGCTTCAGCTGTTAACAGCTTGCTGAACCCTCTGCTGAATCTTTCCCTGTCCATGGGAGTGGTCCCTCCGGCATGGAAACATGCGTTGATTCTGCCACTCATCAAAAAGCCTACTTTAGACCCCCTGGTGCATGCTAATTATAGACCGATCTCCCTTCTCCCTGCTCTAGCGAAGGTTGTTGAAAAACATGTGCAGCTCTCGACTACCAACTATATCGAGAGCAACAACATCCTCCATGACACACAATCGGGTTTTCGTGCTAATTATAGCACGGAGACAGCCCTTCTGGAGGTTACCGAAGCTATCAGGGAGACTCTCGATCTAGGGGGAAAGGCTATATTAGTCATGCTGGATCTGTCGGCGGCTTTCGACACCGTCCCACATGACGGTCTCCTTTTAAGACTCTGGGAGATCGGGTTTCGTGGGACGGTGTTGGATTGGTTTAAATCCTTTCTTTCGGACCGTCGACAGGTGATCTGGGCACCACCATTCTCCGCAGAAATGCCGCCGCTAGAGGTGGGGGTTCCCCAAGGGTCCATTCTGAGCCCCACCCTTTTTAATATCTATATGGCCCCTCTGGCGGCGGTGGTGGAGGCTTTTGGTGCCCGGGTCATATCCTACGCTGACGACACCCAGCTCCTGTTTACCTGCAGGAAGGGAGAGGCTTTTGATGGTGCCAGAATCAAGGACTGCCTCAGTTCGGTCTTTGCTTGGTTCCAACGGCATAGCCTAAAATGCAACTCAGACAAGTCTGAGTTGCTTTTTTTCGGGTGTGTTCCTGATCCATGTTGGAAATCGTGGTGGCCGCAGGACATGTTCCCTCCTGAGAAAGAGTCGACGCTAGCCAAAAATCTTGGTGTGATCTGTGATGTCGACCTTTCTTTTAGAACCCAGATCAATGGACTATCGGGGAAATGTTTCGGCATCCTGAGGATGCTCAGAAAATTTCTCCCGATGCTATCTCTACAATATAAAAAAATCGTGGTTCAGGCGTTGATCGGATCGCGACTTGATTACGCTAACGCATTGTATGTGGGACTGCCGAAATATTTGTTGGCTAGATTACAAATAGTTCAGAATTCGGCGGCAAGAGCCATTTTTGGCCTTCCACGTAGAGCTAGAGCCTCCAATTTGCTCAAAGAGTTACACTGGCTCCCCATCTCAAAACGAATAATCTTTAAGACCCTGACTTTGGCGTTTAAAGCCCTTCCCTCTGTAGGTCCTAACTACATTAGGAAGCGAATGGCTTTTTATGCGCCTAGGAGAATGCTGCGATCGGCCACATCAGCTACGATCGTTGTCCCGCCTATCAAACATGCTCGGATGGGAGGACGGTCTTTCTGCTATCTGGCGGCCCTCCATTGGAATGGGCTCCCGATTTCTTTGCGGAAAGCTAACAGTCTCTTCATCTTTAGAAAGGAGCTGAAGACTTGGCTCTTTTCTGCCTGACCTCTGTGACTATTTGTGAGCTGCGGTTGGTTGTTTCTCTGGATTCAGGTCTCTTTGCTAAAGCGCCGGGACACCCTCAGGGGTAGCCGTGCGCTATAAAAGAGATCGTACATAACATAACATAACATAACATATAAGTCCCTCCTGGTGGTAGGGGACTTTAACTATCTCTGGGATAAAGTACGCAGAGACTCTACAGAGGCAGGGTTTGAATCTAACCTGTCCTCGCTCAACCTGTTACAATTGGTCACAGGCCCTACACATGTTAAGGGACACACGTTGGATCTGATCTGGTCCTCTATGCCCCGGGAAGAGATAACTGATGTCAGCCCGTGTGTATGGTCAGACAACTTTATGATTAAATGCTGGGTTCCGTGTGACTCCTTTGCTGTATCATCTGATCCTCTCTGGAGAAAGGTTCGAGCTTGAAAGAAGGTGGAAGCAGAATCTTTGCTGTCCACGCTTCTCACCATTCCACCCCTAGAGAGAAGGGAAGGAAACCTTGACTCTCAAATTACAGCATTTATGTCCTGGTTTTGGACCACTCTTGATACGCTTGCCCCTGAACGAACAGAGAGGACCAGAGCAAAAGGAAAGGGAGCCCCTTAGTTCGATGTCTCGTTAAGAGAGAAAAAACAAGCTCTGCGTCAAGCTGAGAGAAAGTGGAGACTCAATTATAGCCAGGCAGAGTCTGAAACCTATAAGGAACTTCTGTTGAAATATAAGGCGGATATATTGTTGAGGAAGGCAGCCTTTTATGAGGACAGAATTGGCCGTGTGGGGAATAAGCAAAGGGAGATCTTCTCCATCCTGAGAGAATTAACGCAGCCGGAGGGTAAAGTCCCAATAAATGACCGTCCGGACGGTGACACCTTCCAGAAGTTCTTTCTCCAGAAAGTGCAGGATATCATTGGGGATATTGCAAGAACTCCGATTGACCCTATTCCCCTAGATCATCATAATCCCCAGGAGTTGGCGTGGAATCTGAACAGCATCCCACGTTTGGATGAAGAGAGTTTGGCAACAATTGCGTATCAAATTAAATCAGGATCCAGCGTGGACCCCTGCCCCCCGAGAATATTCCAAATGGCCTTGCTTGGTCTAGAAAGGCAGCTGCTGAGCCTATTGAATGAGTCACTGGACTCAGGCTACCTGCCAGCAAATCTGAAGGAAGCCAGGGTCATCCCCCTCCTGAAAAAAAGCAGGAGTGGATGTCAAGGCCTTAAAAACATGATAGGCCTATTTCCCAACTTCCGTTCATAGGAAGGATCCTGGAAAAGCAGGTCTTGAACACTCTGGCCAGCTATTTGGAAGAATATGGTCTACTCCACCCAAGACAGGCAGGCTTCAGGCCACAGCATAGCACGGAGCTGGTGATGGCCACGGTTGTTGACGATCTGAGAATCAGGGGTGATAATAAACAGCTGTGCGCCCTGATTCTTTTTAGATCTGTCAGCAGTGTTCGATACGGTCAGCCATGCCATGCCATTCTGCTGAATCGTATCTCGAAATTAGGAATTACAGGGCAAGCACTCAAATGGCTTAAATCCTTCCTCACTGGCCGTACTCAAAGAGTGCAAATGGGAGACCATCTATCCTGTGCTAGTGCGGTGACCTGTGGCGTCCCCCAGGGGTCTGCACTGTCCCCACTGTTATTTAACCCCTTCGCTTCTCGGGGTATTTACCTGCTGTGCTGGGGGGCGAGGAGGGCGCGTACAGTGCCCCCATGCTCATGACGAGGTCAGCTTGTCATGAGCCATGGCGCTCCGGTGCTCATGACGAGCTGAGCTCGTCATGACCACGCCCGTTCCAATGGAACGTTCAGCACTGCAGGGGAATCAGCCCAGCGTGCGAGCGTTCCACGGGACGGGCGCGGTCATGACGCAGCTCGTCATGAGCACCGGAGCGCCGTCGCTCATGACAAGCTGAGCTCGTCATGAGCATACAAGGAGTTAACATCTATCTCCAACCTTTAGTGGAGGAACTTACGCAAAGGAACTGCCAAATTTTTAACTACGCAGACGACACTCAGCTGCTAGTCCAGCTCGAGAACACCAGCCAGGCACAAGACTCTGTAAAGAATCTGCTTAGATTCACCATTAACTGGATGACAAACAATCTTCTGAAAGTTAACGCAGAGAAAACAGAGGTGCTGGTCATCACTAAACAAGAAAGTACCTGGTGTGAGCTTTTCTGGCCCCCAGAATTAGGGGAGGTGCCAAACCCAGGAAGAGTGGTCAAAAGCTTAGGATTAAAAATTGATGCAGACCTATCTATGGCCCCTCAACTCTCTGCGGTGGTAGGTTCCTGCATAGGCCTGCTCAGGCAACTCCGGAAATTGGTGCCCATCCTCTCTGTCCCGACATTGCAATCTATAGTGTCCACCACAGTTATCTCTCGGCTGGACTACGGCAATGCTTTGTATTTAGGTCTCCCGCAGAAACTCCTGAAGAAACTGCAGGTGGTGCAGAATGATGCGGCCAGGTTGATTTTTTCCCTACCGAGGAGAACTCGCTTGACCCCGCTTCTCCTGAAGCTGCACTGGCTGTCTATCGAATATAGAGTGCAGTTCAAATGTCTTTGTATAGCCCATAAAGCCATTTATAGAGAGGCCCCCAAGTACATTAAAGATCATTTGAGGAAGTACACCCCGGGTAGAGCTCTGCGCTCTGGCTAAGCCTGTAAATTAACTCAACCCAGATTTAAACTTAAATCTAAGGGTGGCAGAGCTTTGTCGATACTCCTTCCGCAAATCTGGAACGAGTTACCTGCAACTCTGCAAGGGGACTCAGCGCTACTCTCTTTCAGAAAGAAGTTAAAGACCTACCTGTTTAAAAAGATAACATCAACACCCTAATTGTCTGTTTGATGGCGGAGGGCATTCAGGTTGGCAGTGTGGTGTGTACTTTTTTCTGTGAAAGCGCTTAGAGACCAGTGGTGATTTGCGCTATACAAAAACATAGTAACATAACATAACATAACTTGACGTTCCGTCTTTTCCTGCAGCCGCATCCTGATCCTGGCCTATGCGGACGACAACGTCCTAACAGCCAGGACAGGCGTAGTGCTTCAACACCTAATAGATGCATATATGAACTTTATGTCATCTCTGGACTTACAAGTAAATTAATCAAAAACCTTTATTTTAGTGTTAGGATCCCTTCCTTCTAAAAAGATGCCATCATTTTATATTGGGACACGCAAATTAGCAATTACGGAATCCTTTTCTTAACTAGGAGTTGGTATTGACAGCTAACAATCCTGGTCACGGGAAACATCCATCACAACGCAACTTTTACGACGCACTACCATTACAACGCAGGATTTACAACGCAAGTCATTACAACGACTTGCGCTGGAGGGCGCTCTAGGATAGGGAATAATTTAATTTACTATCCAAAACCTTCCCTACTATCTACGGGGACTGGAGTTGGAATAGTAAATTAAACTATTCCACTATCCAGCGCCCCACAACGCAAGTTGTTGTAACGATTTGCGCTGTAAAACCTGCGTTGTAAATGCATGCGTAGTAAAAGCATGCGTTGTGATGACATACATCCCTGGTCACACATGGTGGGCAGTAGAGCACTATCAATGGAGCGCACCTCGGCTGCAATCTCTACTTTGACCAAGAAACTGGGTTCAAAACCCATAGTGATTATAAAATAGGATTACAGCACCAAAATGATCGCAACCGAGACATACGGGGAGGGGTGTGGGGTATAGCTCAAATAGATCCTCTCCAGAAGAGAGAACGCCTTCTTCAAGAGGGTCGCAATTACATCCCCCACTTATAGCTGGATTTACCTTATGTCTCTGACTTGGTGAGGCTATCCCCAATCATGCATCATGCTGTGGCTGTCAATTTGGAAAAGAGACACAGTGGACCTCATCTAGTCTATCATACAAAACTGCCTGTCATTGGGCAAAGCACATAAAATGCCCTGGTTAGAGTACGTCTCGCCAGGGCCTGGTTAGAGAACATCTCGCCAGGGCTGGTATTCTGGATCCATCCCAGAACGGTTTCCGTGCTGGTCACAGCACGGAGACCGCACTGCTCTCTATGACCGAATATCTTCGGTCCGTGATTGACTCTGGCCAGACCGCGGCGCTGATCCTGTTGGATCTCAGCGCCGCGTTCGACACGGTCTCTCACAGGATCTTACTTCAACGTCTTGGTGAGGCAGGTGTGTCAGGCACGGCACTTGAGTGGTTCAGATCTTTTCTTGCTGACCGGACCTTTAAAGTAGTCACCCCACCACAAGTCCCATCCGTTGCAGCTGGGTGTGCCACAGGGATCGTCGTTGAGTCCCACACTATTCAATCTGTATGTGAGGCCGCTGGCTGGTGTCGTCAAGCAATGGGGCATTACTATGGTCTCCTATGCTGACGACACTCAGCTGCCGGTCGTCCTAAGTGGAAACTCCGACCTTGATGCCCCCAGATTCCGGAATGGACTCTCTGCAGTGGCCAGCTGGATGAATACCAACTGTCTCCAGTTGAACGCTAAAAAAACTGAGGTCATGGTTGTGGGCAAGCGGGCTGACCTTTGGGGTGACATATGGTGGCCCCCGGAGTTGGGTGCGACTCCCACTCCTGTCCTGGAGCTAAAAAACTTGGGGGTTTGGTTGGACCCTGCCCTTAGCTTTTCTGGACATACTAAAAAAGTGGCGGCCACCTGCTTTGGCATCCTGCGTGGGTTAAGACCTATTCTGAGGTTTTTTGATCCTCCCACTAGGCAGCTAGTAATACAGGCCTCCATTTTATCTCGGCTTGATTATGCCAGCTTGCTCCTATTGGGAGCCAATCAGGCAGAGATCACCCGGTTGCAATGCGTCCAGAACGCCGCAGCCAGAGCTCTGGTGGGCCTACCCAGATTCTGCTCGGCGGACAGTACCATCCGCTCGCTACACTGGTTGCCTGTGGCACAAAGAATCCACTTCAAGACTCTGTGCCTCTCTTTTAAGATCCTCAAGCTGGCTTCCCCCCAGAATCTTTTGAATCTCCTGGTGCCCTATGTGCCTGCCCGAAATTTGAGATCTCTGGGACAGAATCTGCTAATTGTCCCTCGGTTCAGGCTATGTAGAGCCGGCGGTCTGTCCTTTAGGGTACTGGCTGCAAAATTGTGGAACTCCCTTCCGCTCCACATCCGTGAAATGGATGAGCTCCTGCAGTTCAGGAGGGCCATTAAAACCCATCTTTTTTCTCGTTTAGTTTAGCCTTCTGGTAGTTTATTTTTTCCGTAGCTGCCGTGTTGTATTTGTTACTCTTGTAAGCGCCGGGACGCCCCTTGGCTGGGGCAGCCGTTGCGCTATAAAAGTGCTTTTAACATAACATAACATAACATAACGTCAAATCCACTTTGCACTCCCTAGGCGTACGTGATCTATATAGAACCCGAGTTCCTGCTCTATTGTCCCAAAAAAGAGGCTAAAAGAACTATTGTTAACAATGTCAGCCTAATAGAGGAAGGAATCCCACCGTACAAGAACGAAAGTAAATCTTTATAACCTGATCCCACCTCTAACAAAGGGAGAATATTTGTTTTTGGATGGTGTAAGAAACTTACAGCATAGGTTTATCCTTCTAAGATTTCGTGCCAACCTAATACTCTTGATGCTGGGTTGTTCTGCTAAAAGGTACTCCCTTAGCGACTTGTATCCATGCCCTTGTGATTATTTATCCAAACAATCTGACCTTCACCTTTTTTTCTTCTGTCACTTTTACAAAGAACAGAGATCTAAATATATTTTACCTGTCTTAGGGTCAAATGTAGGTAATCCCAGTTTACCGATTCTTAAATACCGAATCATACCGATTCGGTATTTCAGAATCGGAAAACCGGATGTAGGTAAAGAATCGGTAAAAATTACCGATTCGGTAACAATCGTAATTCCCAATCGGTATTTACCGAATCGGAAAATACCGAATCGGTAATTACCGAATCGGTTAATCCCATTCATCTCTATGGGCCTCCAGGAAAAGAAGCCATGTGAGCCAGTCAACCAATCAGGAACACCCACCACAACCCACAACAAAGCAACAGAGGAACCATCCAATCAGATGCAACTACCCCTCCCCAGTACCTGGAGTTGGCCACACCCATGCAGGTGCAGAGCAACTGAACTGTTTGGAGAGCTGGAGGAAATACTGAGGAGCAGGCTGCCCTGAGCATAGCAGAGCATCATAATGGAGTCCCAGGATGGCCAGAAGGATAGAGCTGAGCGTAAGAGGAAGATCAAATTCAGCCCAGCAGAACTCCAGGTGCTGGTGGAGGAGGTGGTCAAAGACCACACCCAGCTCTTTGGCAAACAGTCTGTGCATGTTGCAGAGTCTGTAAAACGGAACACCTGGCTGGAGATCCAGACCAAAGTCAATGCCATTGGGGTCACACACAGAGACATAGATGACCTCAAAAAAAGGTGGTATGATCTGCGGATCATCACCCAAAAAAAATTGCAACACAGAGGAAAGAAGCCGTGGCCACAGGTGGAGGGAGGAGCCAGACACCAAGACTGACAGACCTTGAGCAGCTGGTGAAATCCACCCTGGAGCCTGAACGTATACATGGGATCGGGGATGCTGACAGCTCAGCCAGAGCTACAAGAAAACAAGGTAAGATGCATGGCCATGAAGCCACACCCTATTCCCTGACCCCTTCCCCAATTTGGGTGTCTGTATCACACTCCACAACTGGTTTTAGTTCTTACCACCAATGCATCATGGGAGACGTAGTCATAGGAACATACATCAATGCAGTCAACATAGAATCTTGCATGGCATGCCACACACTACATCCACAAGCAGTTGAAGACTAAGCAATTGTGTGATAGGAATGTGATTTAATAATGTCACACAGGTGAACAACACCACTGACCCATTGTCCATATCTGCCCACAGGAGAGTCATCGCGCAGTACAGCGCAGGAAAGGGAGGAGACGGCAACGGAGATGAGGGAGAAAACACCCGACAGATCTAAAACAACATCCACAGCGCAGGGAGCCACAACACCTGAGCAACCCACCACACCACAGCCACTGTCACCTTTGCTGTTTGGGTCACAAAATTTGGAGGCACCTGCACTTTCCCCAACACCAACATCAGAGTAATCTGTGCTGGGAAGGCCAAGGAGGCATGATGTGCCCCCTCTCAGGATCCTCGAAACATCAGATGAGGAAGATGTGGAGGCTCTCACACAAAGTAATCCACCTCTGGCTGGCAACGCTGGGTAACAGAGTTCATCTGGAGCTGTGCGTGCTGGTGTCCGAGGCCGTAGGGCACGAGAGAGAGAGGCGAAGGCCAGGATGGAGAGGGGGTCTTCTGTGGTCTTGAGGCCACCATGGTGAAGGTCCAGCGCCTGCAGGCAAAGGGCATTTTAGCGGTGCATAGACAGGTGCGCATATTAAACAGCAGGATGTCCAACATTGACAGGGGGATCGGCTCCATGTCTGAAAGCATGCACTCCATGGCAGAGGGCATGAGGGAAATGACACAGTGCATGAGTGCCCTCTGTGAAAAAACGAGAGAGTGACCACTCCGAGAGGCGCAGGGATCATCAATGCATGCGGCAACAAACCAAAGCCATTAACCGGCTTGCCACTGCAACCTCCCTGCTATGCCGGCGCTCTGTCGCCATGCAAGATGACATTGTGTACTGCTGCACCGATTTGTCGAGGGGGGATGGGGAGAGTCACCTCTTCCATGGAGGTTTTGCTGACACACCAGGCAGCCACTGCTGGAGACACAAGTGTCGGGGACACAGAAGACTCCACCAGCAGGAGTGGCTCTAGCACTCCTGTTCCAGACATTCGTAGGAACAGCAGGAGCCAACCTACTGACCCAGGCACCTCTGCGCACGTTAACACCCAGCCCCGTACATCCCCCACTGTAGTGCGTGGGCGCAAACATTGACAATGCCCTCAACCCACAGGACAGGTCACGGTGAGGTCAACTGTGGCCACCCAGTGTGGAATACTGATATTGTAGTGCCATGGTGTGGAATCAGTGAAGTGCTGTAGTGACAATTAAACTACGTACTTCAAATACTAAACATGTCTGTGTCTCCTTCCTTACTTAGAAATATCTGTGTGTGATTTCTGCCCGTCTCAGTCTACCATCTGTTGCTGGCGCTGCTCCTGCTGCATAGGGCTCTGCCTGTTCTGTTCCATCATCAATGTCCTCATGATGTGTGATCTCCACCTCTGTGCCTTCCTTGGTGGCAAGATTATGCAGCATGGCACAGGTTGCTATTATTTTGCAGCAGATGATTGGAGTGTACTGCCGTGCACCTCCACTCTTATGGAGGCAGCGGAACCAGCTTTTTAGTAGTCCGAATGTGCGTTCTACAACGCTGCATGTTGCTCTGTGTGCCACATTGTAACGCCTCTCACTCCTGGTAGATGGATTCATGAAGGGGGTGAGAACAAGGGACCACAGAGCATATGCACTATCACCTAGGTGTAAAAGAGAATGCCATTAGATACATACTCATGATTGATCCATCTGCATTCACTATCAGGGTGTGTCACAGTTATTTACCTAGCAGGTATCCATCCCCAAATTCACCGGAAACAAGGCGTGTGTATATTCCACTATTCTGGAAGATGTACGAGTCGTGGGTACTCCCTGGGAATTTGGCCACAATGTCTGTTATGATGTTGCCAGCTTTGCATATCACCTGCACATTGATTGAGTGCGTTGACTTCCGGTTCCTGTAAATGTTTTCTGTTGCTGTAGGTGGGCATAGTGGAATGTGGGTGCTATCTATACAGCCTATCACGTGAGGGAAGTGTGAGAGTTGATAGAAATCTGTTTTGGTCTTCGCAAGTTTCGCAGGTGTGTCCGAATGTAATGATGCATTCTCTGCATCATGGCCTCAAGGAACTTTCTGAAGAAACGTGACAGGCAGCTCTGAGACACACCACCTACTGCAGCAATCACACTCTGGTAACTCCCAGAGGCAAGCAGGTGTAGGCTACAGAGCACTGGCACATGGGGTGAAATGGCATGCGTCCTTGCTGTTGGGTGATCCAGGAGTGGGTGCAGGTCCCTGATCAAGTCCTGGATGGTGTGGGGGTGTAGCCTGTACCTTTGCAGTATCTCTCGCTCAGTCAATTGGAAGAGCATTATCCTCTGTCTGTAGACTTGCTCCTCCCTTCTCCATACCCTCTCTCCTGCTGCCTGTAGCCGTAGCCGCCTTGCTATGACGTAGAATGCCACTATTTTGGTTGCACTGTTGCATTTTGGGACCTTGTTTTATACCCTGCACCTGGTTACCACCTGCTTTCAATCCATGGTATTTACAGACTCATAAATACCGAATTTCATGAAATTCTGTATTTTTTTGGTTTCCTACATCTCAAAAGTCTTTTTTTACCATTTCTTAATTACCGATTCGGTAATTAAGAATTCGGTAAATAAGGATTCGGAATTTTCCAATACGGAAGACTCGTATTTACCTATTCGGAAGTATTTTGACTCCTACATCTCATTTTACAAATACCGGTCGGTAACGGCCGAAATTACCGATTATTGGCCGTTACCGACTGGTATTTAGCTACCTACATCTGGCCCTTAAGGTGGCACAATTTTATCCAATGTCGTAGTGCCTTGTTTTTTCTGAAAAAGCTTCACGACCACTATGTTTGCTTTTGAGTAGCTTCATTTCTCTGGGCTTGCAAGCGAAAGGAGGCATTTTTTTATCATGGATAATTGTGTAAATCCTTAATTGACCTTGAATTTGTACACTGTATAATACTGTCAACCTGAAGCTGTACTGAGTTAGGCTTTGTAACACTTGTTTTTCTCCATTGGTTTGTATTAATTTTTCTTGTATTAAGAAAGAAGATTTACTGTTGTTTATGTGTACTTTCATAATGTAAGTTTCTAATCTAGATCGAATAAAGTTATTGAATGAATGAATGAGGTTTGGCGCCTTGTCTTCGGTAATGGTATCAGTACTAAGCTTATATTAACTGTAAAGCAAAATAGAAAGAAATCAGTATCATGGAAGGCGTCTTTTCAAAGAATACACACAAATATCTACAAAGGTTATATGTCTAGAGAGCAACTTACTGGTGTTGATTTTAATTTGCATAAGGGATGTGACTTTATTAATGATATGCACACAGAGCTTTAAGTAAACCAGGTTCCTTGTAATTAAAACTGGCAGCGGAACAGGTTTCACACATTTGGTTTATATGTAAGTCCCTTGTAAAGTGGTGTACCATATACCCAGTGCCTGTATATTAAATGCTACTAGTAGGCCTGCAGCAGTGACCGTGCCGCCAAAAGAAGTAGCCTTTCAAACCTTGTTCAGGGTTGTATGTGCAGCTTATTGCCACTTCGACTTGGCATTTAAAACTACTTGCCAAGCTTGAAACTCCCCTTTTATTACATATAAGTCACCCCTAAGGTAGGCCTTACATAGCCCTAAGGGCAGGGTGCTGTGTGAGTAAAAGGTAGGAGATGTACTTCTATGTTTTGCATGTCCTGGTATTGACAAGCAGCCTATTTCGTGTTTCACTACTATTAGGCCTACCTCTCTTACAGGCCAGGATCTGGAATTCCTTTATACACTTTTAAGCAGTAATTCCTCCCTGATCTGAAAGGAGTAGCTCTTTCATGTTTCATATGTTTGAAATGGTAATGATAAATCCTTCTTACTGGCGAAGTTGTATTTAACATTACTGCTTTAGAATTAGCACTTTTAGAAAGTGGACATTTCTCTGTGCTTAATGCTCTTTGTGCCTGACAGCCTGTCTCCAATACTCGTCTGGTTTGGGTGACAGCTATGCTTTGTGTATTCCTTCCAGACAGCCACAAACACAGGAAGCTGAGGCACATTGGCATTTTGAGCACTCATCTGCATGTATCTGCATTCTGATGATGGGTCTTTCTGGGTAGGGAGGAAAAGGATGGCCAGACACTTATATTTCAATAGGTAGTGTCCTGTCCACACACAAGGCACTGATTTACCCCTCCAGGGTTAGCCAGGCAGACAGGACTTGGTTGAAAGGGATCCTTCTGCACTTCAGAGAGTTCCTTTGAAGTCACTCCCTACATCAAAGGCACATTGAAGTCTAATTACTGGGTCTCTGACCTATTTGTCTTGTTGTGCTGGCTTGCTGCCTACTACATTTTGGCTGTGTTTGACTACAAGTATTCCCCAAGGGCTTGTTGGCTTGCCCCTGTTTTTGAAGTCTCAGGGCCATCAAAGACTTTGCTTCAACAAGATTGAGCGCTTTGCTCTATGAAGGTCTAGCAATTGCTTTTGACTTGCAATTTCAAGCTCTGACAATCTGTGCTCTGCAGCGATCGAAATCGCCGTCTGTGTGTTTTATCCGATGCCGCAGAGTTGAGGGAAGCCTTCTAGCACAGACTTGAAATACAAATAGAATACAGACAGGATCATTAGGTCCTATAAGCAATGTCGGAAAAAAACCCATTATCTTTCACTGAGAGTCACATTCAAAATGTAATTGCTTCCTCCCCTTTCTCCACCATTACATTAAGTACATCAGCTAAGCAACAGAATGAGGCAGAAAAACTAACACGCTTACATAAGAAACATATACGTACTGAACTTCACGACTATTTTCTTTTACAACATCTCAGAGTGGGTACTATTCCCTGGGGGGCTCCAGGTTAAGAACATACCAGTCATTTTTATAGAAGATACAGAATATAAGAAAGGCTTTAGTTATATTAATACCAAATGCAGTCGTGACCTCATGGTTCATACTATCGAGACAGTATAGAGACTATGTACAAAAGAAGCTGAAGAGTTTGAAGAACTGACACAGGCTATCAAGAATAACCAATCTGCAACGGAGGCCAAGACTCTTCTAGATAAAATTGATATGGAAATACAAATTTTCAAAGATAATACTACTAATATAAAAACAGCTAAGTTCGAAAAGGACTCAAAGTCTTTCAAAATTGAGCAAGTCTACCCATTTCTTAAGGAGGATAATTATACTCAGATTGAATCGCGTAGGGCCCTTAATATCTATCACGGGAGATCTAAATATCGCTTTTCTCCATTTTGTGACACTTCATCATCCGAATCGTCAGGGACAGATTCAAGGGAAGGTAACACTAAAAAACAGTTGTCTTTTTTGGACAAAGGAGGCCAGCCAAAAGCCAGATTCAAAGCGCCATGGGAAATGAGAACGCTTAATCGGTTCTACAAGTTGTAGATCAATCAACTATAGTGAATTTGTCTATAAAACAGTTATCAAAAGAGGAAAAAACTGTATTGAGTTTAGGATTAAAGTTTGTCCCACAAAAAGCTACAGGTTTTACTAAACTCAAACTTGAAACAGTTGAGTTTTGTAGGAAAATTAGACTAAAGTCTTTTTTTGCGAATGTTGAACCTACGGCGAATAGAGAAGTGACTGGCCTTCGAGTTAAATCAAAGTTCATTCCCACACAAAATATTCCCAAACAAATGTATGCATTTGAACAGGCGGTGTTATCTTCTATTACTAAATTGGAAAAATCTAAACAATATGTCCATAAGAATATAAGTCCTGAACAGCAAAAAACGATTCAAACACTCAAAGCTGATACATCAGTGGTCATTAAACAGGCCGATAAGGGTGGGGCAGTAGTGGTCTGGCCACGAGATATGTATCTTGAGGAAGGTAGAACCCAGGTTAATAATAAAACTTGGTATCGACCAGTAAAGGACGATCCAGTCCAGTCTATACAAAGTAAAATCTCTGAAATCTTGCAATTGGGTATAGATGGTGAGTTCTTGGGACCTAAAGAACATGACTATTTAATCAAAAAGACCCCAAAAACCCCCATTCTATATTTTTTGCTAAAGATCCACAAAGATCTAAATAAGCCCCGGGGAAGACCAATAGTCTCGGGCTGCGATTCAATCTTAGAACCTATCTCTAAATACGTAGATTTCTTTTTAAAGCCTTTTCTGAAAGACGTGAAATCCTATCTACGAGACACCACCGACTTTATTTTGAAAGTTGAAGGCCTACCATTCGATTATCAAAAACAAATTATGGCGACACTAGAAGTTACCTCGCTTTACACTCAAATTCCCCAGGTTTATCTGTTGGTGGACTGTTAGTTGAAAAAATGTTTTTAATGAGAGGCGGAAAACGTGTTGCAACTACCTCATAAAGAAAAGGAAAAGAGGAGTGGATGTAAAGTAGAAAACTACAGTACTTTGATTACGTTTTATAGGTAGTTTACAGAAATTAGATGCCTCAGAGACGAGGTCTTGGTGTATGGACTTGAAAATATTCGTAACTTGAAACACTCTGATTAGATTTTTGTTGTGTTGGCCTTCAGGTGTTTATAATACGACAAACTATTTTTATAACCCTGTGTGGAGTATTTTTGTGATGTATTCATTGTGTTACTGTGTGTGTGTTGCACAAATACACACTGCCTCTTTTGATAAGCTTGCCTGCCCTGGTCCAAGCTAAGATAGGGTGGCAGAGGTTATTTAAGTTGTGTATCCAGCTTCCACTGACTAGGGTGATGGATTCTGCTTGGCCTGGGTGTAAACTTTAGCCGACCAGAAACCCCATCTCTAGCACCAGCACGTTGTTTTTAAACTTTCAGTTCCATCATTTTGCTGAGGGGATGTTTTTATGGAAGTTAAGGATGTCCATTTCTCCAGGCCTTCTTACACTCAGGTTGGAAATTCATCTTCGCAGTGCAAACCGCTGAATGTGCTGCATCTCACCGAGCCTACCTGAACCTCTCTGTGTCACCACCATGAACAGCCCCCACAGCATGCCACCATCCTGTGTCATACCCCTTTCAACTCTCAGATTGTTCCCCAGGTGATGACAACTCTGGACAGAACATGGATTTACTAAATGTGGGTGTTCTGAGAGGTACCACCATCTTGGGTGCAATCTGAGTCCATCCCATTCAAACCCGTAGGTTCTAATCTTTTGAAGAGGAGGTCGCAGTGGATTGTGCCAGACATAGACGATAAATGATGACAACCTGAGCCCCGATGCTCCCACCATGAGCCTTCCTCCGCAGGTCACCCAGTCCAGAAAGGATCATCAGCTTTGTGCTCCTTCTAGCACAGATGTCCAGGACTAACCCCCAGATGCATCAACAACCCAATTTGCGATTCCTTAATAGCGAAAAATACCGATTCGCTATTAAGGAATTGCAAAATGGAATGCATCAAGAAATCACTTAAAAAATAGCGATTTCTTAGAATTCCTTAATTGCGACTCGCAAATTGCGAGTCGCAATTAAGGAATACCTCCCCATTCATTCCTATGGGCCTAGCGATTTCTAAAATTACGATTTTTGCATTTGGGATGATGCATCCCAAATGCAAAAATACCGCTCGCAAATGGGCAGATTCTGAGAATCTGCCCCTTTGTGAGCGGATTTTTGTTTGATGAATCTGGGCCAGTATCAGGGCTGTCTTAACAGCATTATAGGCCCCTGGGTAAAGCGGGGCTCTGACTGGGCCCTGCCTGCACAGTCACTCACGGGAATAAAAATGTTTAACGGAAAATGTGTGTTGAATTCTGGTCTGCATCGGACCCCTACTATGCTCGTGGGCCCCGTGGGCATCTGTCCAGCGTGCCCATGCCTTAAGACGGCTCTGTCTGGTATTGCCAAATCTCTGGACTTGGAGCATGCGAGCTGCATAAGTAAGGGAGGAGTAATATTGCTGTCTACTTGTTTGGGTACTTCGGGTTACATTTTGACTTTTTGAACAAGGCCCTACCTAACCATGGTGATTTTCCAGCCATTTTGGCCAATTTCTGAGCTAGGGAGACCATAACAAGATGTAGTAGGATATAAAGAGAGGGAACCACGTGTTTCCTAACCCTATCTGGGACCACATTTGTTGGTAAGCCGGACAGCCAATATAAAGCAATGATTGAAACTGATAATAGTAAAATCTCATCTAACCATTCTAGTCCGACTGCCAGCCCCAAGGAGGGCCGGCGGGGAACAGACAATGGATCCGATCACTATCAACTGCATTCTTTTATTCATTCTTGTTGGGGGAAAATCGGCCAGGCTTTTTTTGCCAGTTGCTCAAAGAGAGTAAAAAACTGTTCCGTGGAAGTTTCCGGGCTGCCCAAACTTGTTCCAAAAATATTTTTTCTTGGCAGGGCTAATTGTCTGGTGGAGGAAAAGCAGATTCCTTCTAGGAGCGGGTACTGTACGCTTGCCACCAGCAAATTATTATTGTAGATAGCTTGAACATACCTTCGCCAGCACCTTAAAAGCCATTTAAGGCAGTATGATTAGCTAATTACTGACAGTGACTGATTGCAATCGCCTGCGGCCTCGTGTGTTAGGAGAGGAACGTCTAGTAATGATGTACGGCCTCCCTTCACCCTCCTCGTTCCAGGTTGTAAAAAACACATGTAACGTAAAACTCATCAAACGAAAACTATGCAGGTAAAAAAGTGGTTTGCATTATATATATATATATATATATATATATATATATATATATATATATATATTACCTACTGGCGGTCGCCAGTAGGTATATATAGTTAGGATTTTTTCTCTATGGGATTTTTGAAAATTCTATGTCTAATAACTTTGGCGTTTGTGGACGGAATTGGCTGAAATTTTCAGGAAAATGGCACATTTTGTTTCTGAGCAGCCCTTGAAAATTTGGGGGGGGTTTGTCAAGGGGGGGCCGAGAAAAAAGGGGGGTCCCAAAACGTGTTTTTAACATTGAGTTTTCCATAGGGCGGTTGGCCTCACTTTTAGCCCGAACGGCTGAATGGATTTGCACGAAACTTGGCAAAATTGTAGGGACTGGTAGCCCGATGTGCCTTTTGTAGGTCTCAATATATGTGCTCCAGTGGATTTTGAGAAATTAACGTTTAAAAAAAGATATATATCTGTAACAGCGGACCGGGCAGCGCTCCAGTACGCGTACTTTTCGCGCAACGGAGCTTTGTGAAGCGAAGCTGATTGGTTCTCCGGCGTCTGTAAACATTCCAAACAGTCCGTAGCGGCCGCCATCTTGTCTCTCGGTAGGATCGAGAGACAAGAGGAGGCCAAAGCGAAGGGGCAAATGACCATAAGGGGGAATAGTAGATCCTCGCTGACCCCCTACGTTTGATGTGGAGGTTTTAAAAGGGCCCCGCGGGGCAACAAAAAAAAAATAATAATAATAATCGAACGGCTGAATGGATTTGCACGAAACTTGGCAAAATATTAGGGACTGGTAGCCCGATGTGCCTTTGCTAGGTCTCAATATATGTGCTCCAGTGGATTTTGAGAAATTAACGTTCAAAAAAAGATATATATCTGTAACAGCGCTCCGCTTCGCGTACTTTTCGCGTTACGGAGCTTTGCGAAGCTGATTGGTTCTCCGGCGTCTGTCAACATTCCAAACAGTCCGTAGCGGCCGCCATCTTGTCTCTCGGTAGGATTGAGAGACAAGAGGAGGCCAAAGCGAAGGGGGAAATGACCATAAGGGGGCATAGTAGATCCTTCCTGACCTCTTAGGTTTGATGTACCATTTTGCCAAGTTTGGTGTAATTCCGTTCAGCCATTCAGGCTGTAGACGTATGTAAATGTCCTATGGAAAATTGCATGGGGAAAACACATTTGAAA
This sequence comes from Lissotriton helveticus, assembly GCF_964261635.1. Lineage (NCBI taxonomy): Eukaryota > Metazoa > Chordata > Amphibia > Caudata > Salamandridae > Lissotriton > Lissotriton helveticus. The sequence goes on from NC_136063.1 coordinate 398,427,924, forward strand.
GTGTTGAAATTTAGAACCAATTAAAATGTTAGTTTGGTTTTGTATTTGTGTGTGATGAAAGTTAATTGGTTATGTATATATGTCAAATGAGAGGAAACCACAGCCATTTTGTGATACTACTGTCTGAGGTACATTTGTGAGGAATTTTTGGTGGTGAATTTCTGGTGTTTGATTTACACAGTACTAACACTTCTCCTACTTTTAAAAAGGTGAGTTGTTAATTTGTAAGGGGAAGTATGTTGTACACTTGAAGATAATTTGAAAAATGTTTTCTGTTATTTATTTGCAGTCCTTCTGTTATACTAAATACTTGATAAAGTTAGTTTTATATTATGTATTACTAAAAACGATAAATGAAAGTGATTATTTTTTTCTGCAATTTACAGCAAGCAATTTCAAAATAAAATGGCTCACAATGAAGAGACCGTGGCAATTTCTTTTGAATTGTCCACTACATTGATTGAAATTGAGAGCACCAATAATGAAATATTGTCACAAGGAGGAGATGACTTGTATGATTCCATTAGATTGATTGAAATGGACAGCACCAATAATGAAATATTGTCACAAGGAGATGACTTGAATGATTCCACTACATTGATTGAAATTGAGAGCACCAATAATGAAATATTGTCACAAGGAGGAGATGACTTGTATGATTCCATTAGATTGATTGAAATGGACAGCACCAATAATGAAATATTGTCACAAGGAGGAGATGACTTGAATGATTCCACTACATTGATTAAAATTGAGAGCACCAATAATGAAATATTGTCACGAGGAGATGACTTGAATGATTCCACTACATTGATTGAAATTGACAGCACCAATAATGAAATATTGTCACAAGGAGGAGATGACTTGAATGATTTTTTTGATCAATCTGTTGATGGCGAATTTATCGAATGTTTGGAGACCATAGAGTTAGAAGAATCATCATTGCAGACTTTTCATGAGGAAATTGCTGATGAGGACATGTTACTAGTTCTTTCAAATTTAGAAAATTCTGAAGAATAAATTTATATTTAGAAATCAAAAATTGTTTGAGACATTATTCATTTTTATTTTTAATTTATGAGGTTGTAGCGAAGTGATTGTAGTATAAAATGAGACTTATAATATAGAGTGCAACATTTTTATGTTACATGGTAAGTTTACTCATATTTACTTCCCTTCTGCCACTATATTATCTCCAATGTGTATTTGACATCTCTTCTTCATCTCCGGCCTCCTTTCTCTCACTGTGTGTCTCCGATGGATCTTATCGCTGCTATTTTGTGTAATTACAGAAGAGAGTATAATAAAATAGTTCGGAACGTGAAAAGGGGGCAAAGTAGAGTACTCCTCACCCCCTAGGCCTTTTTAGGCGGTCCCAAAAGGATCAGTTTCTGCTTTCCTGAGAGATTATGGTATGAGTTCCATATACCACAATAACTTGCATTACAACATGCAAGATATCTATCTCCTATTACCAACTTTTGGAGATATTCGCGCTAAGCGCGAATATCTCCAAAAAGTAACACCTGCCCTGAGCAGTTCTTAGCCATGTTATCCAATGGGAGGTGGATAACATGGCTAAGAGCATTAGCTCGGTAATGCATGAATATCGCTGAGTTTTTAGCGATATTCATGCATTGCGGCCGTTTATTATCGCATTTGCGATAAACCTCGATAATAGCAAGGTTTATCTTCGATAATTTCTGACGATGCTTAGCGGTAAAAAATTCGTTGGTAAGCATCGTTAGCGATAAATATCGCTTAACTTTGGTAATATGCCCCAACGTCTGTTAACGTTCGATTCGAAGGAAATGAGGAAGTGTTGAAAAACATTGTCTGCGCCATCTTGCCTTTTTTGAAATGCCACACTTTTGTCGTGCACGGCAGCCATTTTAGATGCCTTGACCAGACCCACTCTCTGCACGCTGTCGATTCGTAGCATGGCTCCTCACCCTCGCAAGGATCTTCCCCAGGCACTGGTCACCCCCGCTCTCTGTCTTATGCATGGGCAATAAACCTCCCCCCATCTGCGCTGCTCTTCCCTGAGAATCACACTCTGTGCCCGCCCGACACCTCCCTTTCGCCCTATTCACTACCGCACCCTCTGACACTCCTCTTCCTCTGTGTCCGATTGTCCAGGCTATCACCTAGCCCTGCAGATGTAGTTTATGGCCCCAGCTGTAAAGAATCACCCCTCTTCAAAGGAGTTATAGTAGATCAAGGCCCACACCCGATGAGATCCGTCACACCACACGTGTTCCTACTATCTGAAAACCATCCTGTATTGTGATTGGGGAGGGGACCGAGCCTGAAGCGGAAGATTCCAGGAATGACTCTTTGTACATCAAAGTTTTTACAATTATGTGTCACATTAAAAATATATAGCACTCCAACAAAGTAGTAGGAATATAAAACTTTAATAACATATAAATATATACAACAAAACAAAAACAGTAAAAACATTTAAACAACGAAGAGACCGTGGCAATTTCTTTTGAATTATCCAATAGATTTATTGAAATTGACAGCACCAATAATGAAATATTCTTGTCAGTAGCGGTCTGTTGTGCGAATAGTTCCAAGGCAGCAGAACACGCTGAAATCTAGATGGCACGAAAGTGATGTCTAGTAAGTTGCCGCCCAGCAAATAACGGCGTGGGGCGCCGCGGGGGTGAGTGAGTCCAGTAGGCACCACAGCTATTCTTACCGGCATTGCAGAATTACTGCTGGGGACAATGCCTGTGCTGTAGCAGGGTCACAGCAGAAACAAAAAGGATTCTGTTGAAGATGTTGTTGGTTTTAAATTTGAAAACAGTTCTGGTGTCAACTGCTATGGTAATGTAGTGGTTAATGTTTTGTTTTCTCTAGAAAATGTAAAAGAGGGGGAGGCAGTCCAAAGTTCTGTTAAAAGGGCAAAGGAAAGGATCGGTGGTTTGAACTATCAGTCAAAAAGGGGAGGGGGTGCAACAATTTTTCCTACCGGGTCACACTGTGCTTTCACCGGAACTGAGGTCTGCAGGATTCTAGTAATTCAAAGTGAGGCTGGCGCCAGCATGGGAGCGCCGACGTCCCGCGGATACAGTTTCGTCACTCCACGGGCAATCATGGCAGTCATTCCCCATCGGGGGTCGGAGACTCCCGCGGCTCCTCTAGAATCTTCAAGGTCGTGGAGGACTACGGTGGTGGAGTCAACCAGTGACCGGGCCATTTCTTTATGCTGGGCCCGCTCTTGCCAGGTCGACCGCCATTTTGAGAGTTCGGTAGCTACTGGCGATCGCGAGGTCAAATGAGCGGACGGGCTCCACCCTGCCGGGCGAGACGTTGCAGCATGGCCACAGTGGAAGAACCCTTTTCCGGGCGCCTGGAGCGCTGAGGGTGCAGCTGGGAAGCCTCCACCTGGGGAGGCGGGAGAGGCCTGTTCGCACCGTCTCTCCCTCCCAGTGCACCCCACGGCGTCTCGCTTGAGATTTGTTATGGCCGGACCAGGCGATGAGGACGAGGGGGGGGGAGGGGGGTCGGAGGCATGTGCAAGACATCCCCCCCCAGTGTTGTCATTTGAGATGTCATCAGTGATGTCATCAGTGATGTCACTGACCATGTCATGAATGATGTAATATGTGACATCCTCAGCAGTGGATTGCGGGTGCGCGATATATAGTTAGTGCAACTAACTATATATGGAATTTCATTGGTTTTATGTCAATAAAATGTCCAGCTAACTATATATGGTCTCTAACCTATGGTTTTTGCAGTGAATTTTCAAGGTTTTGTAAATGCTAATTCCTAACTATATATGGTCTATAACCTATGGTTTTTTCAGTGAATATATATATTTATATATATAAGTGTGTGAGTGTGTGTGTGTGTGTAAATTATATAGAGGAGGCATTGTTTGTTGTGCCTACAAGTCAGATTCCCATGGACTGAGCTGCACAAAACTTGGCACTCAATTAGAGTGCAGCTAAGGGCGGAGCTGCACACGGGATAAACAGATCAGGAGTGACGAAACATGCACTCTGTTATTTAAGCTCCCGTAGGACATTTTAATCACGCTATGGCGAACACGGCTGAAAAGATTTATGATAAACGTGCCTTTAATGTAGAACTTTACCCAGAAAGCATGCTTTTTAAGGTTTAGTGTAAATCAGTTCAGTAGTCTTTTGAATTATTTGCATTGCACTCTTTTTTGTATATCTTGACATTTAGAAAAGTTTTTTTGTGATTTGCTCATAACTTTTGCACAATTTTAGGATGCATGATGTGTGTGCACACACTCCGCATGTTTCGCTTATTCTTGGAATTTTCATATTTGTGCAGATCCAGCAAGCAGGGGCGGCTACTCCGTTGGCGCGGAAGAGCGTCGCCCCTCTTACATTGTCCCCAAAGCCGCAGAGATAAAAAGTAAAAAGGTAATTCAGCACCATTTTATTTTTCATCCTCCATCCCGAACAGAGTGTCAGGACGGGGGCAGGGCCGCTGCTGAGTGACAGCAGCTGGGAAGGCTGTCAATGCACTGTTTAAAATGCACATGTCTTTTGGCTGGCCGTTTTGCAGCGGCGAGCCCGCATGCGCACTTTAAACATCTCTAACTCAGCTGTCTTAAGCTGTCTTAAGACTGCTGGGGTAGTGCAAGTGCAGGCCTCCAAAGCGCAGTGGAGCGCCGAGTAAGGCCACTGCTTCCAAACAGGGCGCTGCTCTCATGCTGCATGAGAGCAGCGCCAGGACTGGTCAAGGGAGTTTCCTGGTGGCTGGCTGCAGTCGAAGCAAGAAGACGTCCGGTGCGAAGGATGCCTTGTTCGTCTTCAGGCACTTAAAAAAATATTGGGCAGATTTACTTTACAATTAGTGGCGCATCCCTGCATATCAGCAGGGATGCGCCACTTATTGTGCGCCGTGGCTCAGTCACAATGCATGCGCCGCATTTACAATGCAGCGCACCATGAGGCAAAAACGGCATGGATGCGTGACGCATCTGTGCCGTAAAGGCGGCGCATTGCTGGAGTTGCGTCGCAAGCGCAACGCAGATTCAGCAATGCACTGGGGAGCCCTATCTGTACAATGCTGCATCAATGCTTACGCCTGCTTCAAGCAGGCGCAGGGTTTTGACGCAGCATGGGCTCAAAAGTGACGGAGCACTCAGCCACTTTTGGGAGGCGTTCCTGCGCCGGAACTCTCCCCCCCTGCGCAGGAACGCCTACATCTGGCGCAGGGCTTTACAACGTGATGCATCTCCCAGATGCGTCACGTTGTAAATACCCCGCACCATGGCCCATCTTTTGCGCCGCCGCTGCGTCACAAAAGTGACGTAACGGTGGCATAAAAGAGGCGCAAGGGGCGTGTAAATCTGCCCCTATATATATTGCTCGCCCACCCCTGTGGATGCCAACCACCACTGCAAGCAAGGGGAAGAGGGTGTTTCTGGGGTTAAGTGCTAATAACAATTGGCACTGTGTAATAAAGTTGCAAAACATTTGGCAGATGTTTGTAAGGATTAGCTATTCTATTGATTTGCCAAGTTTCTTTCAGTTCATCAAAGGGGTGGAGCATAGTTAAATGAGGACAATACATTTTTTATTTAGTAATAATTTTAGCACTGTTTGATTAAAGTACATGAAATGTGCGGATAAAGCCGGTGTGTTCCGCACCCTGCTTATAACTGCCAAGCCTCAGCAGGTCTGCAGTAACGAACATATAGTGATATGTCGCTGCTGGGGTAGACGCCTGCAGAAAACTAGAACAAAATGCCCATATTCGCCAGAAATGGCGATGTCGCTGTTGGGGGCCCTTCCCCATAGAGGACAATGGCGGGGAATAGACGATTAGGTACAAGCAGGAGCCACGAAAGTGGGAGATCTGTTCCGGGACGGGGAGCTTCTCTTCTTTGAGGACTTCAGCGCTGACTGGGAAATACCACAGGGACATTTCCTGCTCCACGGGGCAGTCACGGGGACCATGAGACAACACTGGGGAACAGGTACGACTGAACCGCCACGACACGCCACCTGCGAATACATAAGCCTGGCTAGGGGAACTATCAAAGCTGTTGTATGCTTCTACAGAGCTATAGGGCGAGACTCCTTACAACCGCTGGACCGTTTAAGACACAAATGGGGGGACACCGCTAGAAGACAAGGACTGGGACAATACTTTAGAACGGACCACCAAAGTATCTCGAAACGCCCAGTTTAGCTTGATTAGTTTTTGTTAGAAATGGGATTTCTGGTTGGCTAAGGTTTGCGCTGAAGCCAGGCAGAAACCACCACTCTAGTCAGGGCAAGGGAGTTACACGCTGAAGATAACCCCTGCTCACCCCCTTGGTAGCTTGGCACGAGCAGTCAGGCTTATGTCAGAGGCAATGTGTAAAGCATTTGCACAACACACACACACAGCAGCAACACACCAGGCACACCACTAAAGGAACTCCACACAAGGTTATATAAAAAACAGCCTTTGTATTGTCATAAACACATTAGAAACATAATCACACATTTACATTGTGCCAACTGGCACTAGGCAATATTCACAGGGAATTATATACAGGACCAGGCCAATCGGGCCATGGTCAGAACCATCAGAACATGTAAGTAAATATAAACCACAATCAGTAACTACTGGTACAATAATGACCTAAGCATTATCACATCAGCATTAGACACCATCATAAAATATCATAGCATGACATTAGGCATAAGCGCATTAGCGTTAGACACCCTCCTAAGCATAAACACATTATGCATTAGGTCTCACCAGCATGAACACATTATGTAATAACCTCATGAACATAAACATCATTAGAGGCATAAATCAGGGTGCATAAATCACATCACATAAATCACATTATGCAATCACAATCACAAGGGGCATAAAACACATTGTGTAGTTTTGTAGAACCTGGCGCTCTACCAATCTCACCCACAATGACCCCAGGCCATCTGACCTTCTCTAGGAGCTCAAATGCCCTGTGTCCCCAAATGTCAGGATGTAGAAACCCAAAGGTGTGCAATTGTGCTGGGGCAGAGGAGTGTATCTCACTCATATCTCAGTCAAAATGCCCCCAAAGAAATGTTGGCCTAAACGTTGCAGCTGCCCCTGGCACCACTGTGCTCTCCTGTCCCCTCAGGGACTTCTATACAAGTCTGCACAAAACGTTGCAGCTGCCCTCTATCAGGCAGGGCAGCTGGGACCAAATAACGAGCAGGCACAAGCTTCTCGGAGCCCTCTGGACCTCCACTGGGGCCCTAGAAACGAATGTGCCCACGTTGTATCTGCCCTCTATGGTGGCACAGCTGTGACAGTAGCCCTATAAAGGGGCCCAGCACCACAGTGCCCTATGGACCCCGATGTGGCTCCAGAAATAAACATGCACCACATCGTTGGAGCGGCCCCCAACGGCGGGACCGCTGAGGCCAAACTGGAAGGGGCACGGGCCCCTCTGGGCTCTCTTAAAACAAATATGCCCCTTCGTAGGAGCGGCCTGCTCTCTGGCAGGACCGTTCAGACACTGTGCCCCCATCGGCATACACAAGGAAGAAGCCCCCACTCACCGGGCTCTCCATGGGGCTGGACTCCTCTGGTCTCCTCTCTGCAAGGCAGGCTCCTGGCCGCGTCTCAGTAGAGCCCCCATCCCGCGGGGACTCGGGACCCGCAAGGCTCCCCCTGCACTTCACCTTCACCTTCACCCGGTCCCTCTACGGGGACCTGGGACTTTGCAGGGAAGCCCGCGAGGCTCCAGCTAGCTTTCCCATTGGCGGGGCGGGACTTCCTCTCCCTGCTCCGCCCAACGCCAGGCAGCTTTGCCTGACTTCCTCGTCCGATCGGGCCGCGGTGGTGATTCTCAGCAATTACGGGGTAGGCTCCCATTTTAAACAAAGATAGTGGCGGGGTGGGCACCAGCCGAATCAAAAGGTGCTCGATGCGGGGTGGGCACCCGCCATTTCAAACACCTATAAAGCGGGGTGAGCTCCCGCTCAGCATGAAAAGAATGCGGGGTGGGCACCCACTCCATGAAGGCTCCACGTGGGAATCCCTAAAAGGGGCTGCAGCTCAGCGCTCTGCAGCCCAGGCTCTCTTCTTCTTGTGGAAAATCAAAATAAAGCGCTCACAGGGCGCAAGATGCAGCCAAAGTCCTGGAAGATTAAGGGGGCAATGCTGGGCCCAGGGAGGCAAGACCTCATGGCGGTTCCTCCTGTGCCCCAGCAGCAGCATGCCCCAGCAAGGTCAGAACAGCACACAAAGCACAGAACAGAGCCATGGGGGTCGTAGCCCCTACATTTATACCACATTTCCCTTTTGTCTAGAAAGCATAGGGCTTGGGGGCACCAGTCCCAACTGGTTCTGGAGCACTCTATTTACCAGGCTCCTATTGCCTATTGTTAGGTGGGGGCTCATCATCAGACACACCACAGGGGGGCGGAGCCAGCCTTTACTAGGGCAGGCACCATCCTATTCAGGGACCAGGGACTTCTCCTCCCACCACTCCAAATGCAGATGTCCCATTCAGCATAGCGCTGACTCACCCTGCCCCTCCTGAAGCCACACACACCTCACCAGCACCTGTCACTCAAAAGCCAGATATGCAATTCACATCAGGCAGACAGACACATAGCACACAGAAATGCCAACCTTTAAAAGTGGCATTTCTAAAATAGCTATAATAAATCTGCGCACACCATTGCGTAGCATTTATTATTACTATTTCAAACAGACCAAACTTGACCACACTGCTCCTCTCATATCAGGAATCACCACTGAAATACTTAACAGGGAATCTCCAATGCATTCCTATGGGAGGACAGCCCCACAGTAGTGAGAAACAAAAATGGCTGTTAGTCACTACCAGGACATGTCACACACTTAAGGTGCATGTCCTATCTCTTACCTACAATGCACTCTGCCCACAGGGCTAGCTAGGGCCTACCTTAGGGGTGACTGACATGCAGTAAAAGGGGGTCACAGACATGGCACACACTTTAGGTGCCACATCACAACGTCAGTAACACTGCACGCACAGGCTCTGCAATGGCAGAGGCCTGAGATAAGTTTGAAAGGCTACTTTGGTGGGTGGCGCAATCAGCACTGCAAGCCCACTAGTAGCATACAATTCACCAGTGCTGGGTATAGGAGATACCACTTTACAAGGGATTGACAGGTAAATTAAATAGGCCAAACAGGTGTAGACCAATCTTACCATATTTATCACGGAGAGCACACGCACTTTACACTGGACAGCAGTGCTAAAGTGCCCAGAGTCCTAAAACCACCAACACCATGTCAGAAAAAAAAGGCTAGAAGAAAGGCAAAAAGCTCAGGGAGGACCCTGCAAAAAGGGCCAAGTTCAACAGTTTCTTTATACTTCATCAAGCGTATCTAACCCCAGAGCGTATCAACCGCTATTTCGATGGTGCAGATGCTAGATGCCCGAGATGTAATACACAAGGGGCGACTTTTACTCACATGATGTGGAGTTGCACCTCCTTAACGCAGTACTGGCCGGAAATCACACAGGAGACAGCTAGAATAACGGAGAGGGTGGTCCCCTGCACACCAGCCCATGTATTGCTCAACCTGTTCCCACACACTGCCAAAACCAGGACAACAGACAGGTTCCAAGACCTTGCCTTTATATTTGCAAAATGGCCCCAATGTACACAGATGGAAATGAGAGCTGGTGAAATGGGCTGGCTGCGAGAGCAGGGTCCTGCTTAGAAATGCAAGACGGGGAGTGGGCAAGCTGGAATGAGCTTGGGTGTGGGAAGGGCTGATGGAAGACCTAGAGAGAGATGACAGAGCGTCTGAAGCTTCCACCCCAGAGAGACCCCCACAAATAGAAAACCCCCAGGGCCAGGTTAGGACGGAGAAGCACTATAGATCCCGAGAGATCGGGACACATAATAGAACTACACAGGAGAGGACAGGGATACGACAAGGAGGCTCCGGCGAAGCACCATCACACACATCTCAAGCACAGGGGGGGGCGCCTATCTGGGCTGAATAGATGTAGTAGGGAGACAGCATGCGGGCGGTAGGGGAGGAGGGTGGTGATCAGTTATATGTTGGGGAAGGGGAAGAGGGAGAGGGAATCTTCCCGATTGTATGCAGAAGCAATACCAGACCGAGCATGCAACTGATAAAATCAGGACTCATGGCTATTAGACCAAGCAGGGTATGAAATGTGATGCATTAGAATGATCATGCTTTGTATCTACTTGTGCCGCGGTCAGCGGATCTACTGTACAACATGCAAAAGGCAATAAAGTTTTTTTTTTTTTTTAAAGTACATGAAGTGTGGCAGGCAGTTAGCATTGTTATTTCAGGTTTTGTGTAGGTCTTATAAATGGGAGCAGCAAAGTTAGAATGTGGGAGTCACAACAGTTTTGATTTTCTAATAACTTTGGACCATTTAGATTGATTTGCACAGACGTTGGGCTGATTGATAGTTTTGTGGAAAGGGCAACAGAGTACCTGCTCCTCCAAACAGATGGTCCGCCCTCTATATATATTCTGGCTAACCATGAGAATGCTTTTTTTTTTTACTGTTTTCCAAACCTTATTTATTATGTGTTTCAGCGTACATCTTCAGTATAGTAAATCCAGAAAGGTACAAAGTTACATTGTAATCGCTCAAGTCATGGAAAAATCCTCTTAACAATTATAGCAATCAGTCAGTTGCATAACAGTAACGAGGATATTGTAGTCCCCATTTGCCCCTTGCGTAGTCATTATGTAGTTACATGTCGCTTAAATCGTATTGAACTCAATGAAAACTCCCCCAGGCCTGTAGGACCTCAGGTAGCTTCCCATCCCTTCTTGTGCGCCTTATGTGCTCTTCTTCTGCCAGCGCCCATTCCCTCAGATCTGCCTTCCATTTCTGCAGCGTCGGACCCTGCGGGGACAACCAATGAACTGCAATACGGCGTTGAGCCGTAACCAGGCCTAGTATCAAAAACCGTCTGCTCACCTTTCGTTTGGGGTCCCGGGGCATTAAGCCTAGGAGGCAGGGACGCGGGTCCAAATCTATTACCCATCCCGATACTCTCAACCATGAGTATGCTTGCGTCAGAGAGTACCCCGTCTCTTGCATACTTCTCCAATGTAGTTACAAAAGGAAATGGTCGGTTACAAAACATATTCATTGCGTTCATTTCATCAGTAAATGGTTAAAAGGTACACATCACCCATGTCAGAGCGAAACTGAGTTTAATTCAGCTATAAGCAGTGGTATTCAATTTATACACAGTTATTTAGTATTTAATTCATACAATGCATAACGGTGAATGTGGTCATTATTCAAAATAGTGCTCAGTGAGTGTCAAAAGGAGGGATTCCAGATTAAGTAGGGTAGGGAGTGGTTGGAATAGATGGAGGGACAAAGAAAAGGAATTGTGTCCTGTAGACAATTCAAAATTAATCCTAAAACATTTCCTGTCTATAACAGATCACACTGTTCCCTATACAATCAATACACGAAAACCAATTATGGCAAATCCTAGCGTAACGTGTATGTTGGAGAGTAATGATGTCGACGTTTCGACCCCGGTATTTAAGGGCGGGTGGTTCCTCAGTTTAGGGTCTTCATCAGGACAGTGAAGATAGTGTTAGTGAGCACATTGATTCAGGCGTATCAGAAAGTCCCACCTCAGTTGGAGACTTGCGCCGTTGTTGGTGTTTAAATTCTTTAGGGTTGTCAGCCTTGGGTACATGATTGAAGTCCCAGATGGATTGGGAAATGGCGTGAAATTTGGAAGTATGTCTTGATTACGTATTGGTAGGTGAATTTGAAAGTATGTCTTGATTTCGTATTGGTAGGTGAGGAGTCAGTCAAACACCAATTTAAAGGATTAGTCTTCAAAAAGTTATTCTCTCATCATCTGTGCTGTGCTGGAATTAATCCAAGGCAAGTCCAGCCCTTTTGTGTTTGACTGACTCCTCACCTACCACTTTTGAATTGTCTACAGGACACAATTCCTTTTCTTTGTCCCTCCATCTATTCCAACCACTCCCTACCCTACTTAATCTGGAATCCCTCCTTTTGACACTCACTGAGCACTATTTTGAATAATGACCACATTCACCGTTATGCATTGTATGAATTAAATACTAAATAACTGTGTATAAATTGAATACCACTGCTTATAGCTGAATTAAACTCAGTTTCGCTCTGACATGGGTGATGTGTACCTTTTAACCATTTACTGATGAAATGAACGCAATGAATATGTTTTGTAACCGACCCTTTCCTTTTGTAACTACATGCTGACCCAGGTCGGTGAACTGAGGGTTTACCCCATTATCACCTACTTCTCCAATGGCCAACATTGGAGGCTTGCCCACTCAACCGACCACCCAATTTAGAGTAGGAGGTCTGACAGTCAGTTTTCACTCACCCTTACCAAAGTGAAAAATTTGGCGGGGTATTTGGAATTCTGGAAACCTATCTATCCAGGCACCCATTTTATACTTCAAAAGATTTAGGGCCCGATGTAGGTAAAATAGATTTACCGATTTTTAATTACCGAATCATACCGATTCGGTAATTAAAAATCGGTAAATCTAAGGGGTGGAGATGTAGGAACATCCAGATGTTCCTTTTACCGAATCGGTAAAAATCTGTATTTACCGATTCGGTAAATACCGACCGGTAATGCCCCATTCATTCCTATGGGCTTTGAAGCCCATAGAAATGAATGGGGCATTACCGGTCGGTATTTACCGAATCGGTAAATACAGATTTTGACAAGGGTGCAGGGGGTGTCACTTTGACACCCTCTAGCACCCCCAAAAAAGATTTGGGGGCCATGTGGCAGGCATACCTGCCCTAAGGGCAGGTCTGCCTGTCATATGGCACAGGTGTACATGCACACATGTGCATGCACACCTGAATCGGTATTTTACCATCAAATATATTTGATGGTAAAATACCGAATCGGTAAGGGTTGTGGGACTCAGAAGAGTCCCACCTACATAGCAAAAATACCGAATAGGTAATAATACAGATTCTGTATTTTACAGATTCGGTAAATTTACCGATCGGTAAATTTACCGAATCTGTGAAATATGTGGCCCTACATACCGATTTGTAAATACCGGTCGGTAACGGCCGAAAATACCGATTTTCGGCCGTTACCGACCGACCTACATCGGGCCCTTAGGGCCCGATGTAGGTAATCCCAGATTACCGATTCTTAAATGCCGAATCATACCGATTCGGTATTTAAGAACAGGCAAATGGGATGTAGGTAATTTTTCTTAAAAAATTACCGAATCGGTAAGTTTCGGTAATTACCAAATCGGTATTTACCGATTCGGTAATTGCTATTCATTCCTATGGGCCTGGAGGCCCATAGGAATGAATGTCAATTACCGAATCGGTAAATACCGATTCGGTAAATGGGGGAAACATTGAAGGGTGGCAGGGTGTCACTTTGACACCCTGTTGCACCCCTCAAATATGTATGGGTGCACATGTTGCAGACATACATGCCCTAAGGGCATGTATGTCTGCAACATGGCACTGTTGGAAAAGCAAAAAAAATGCTTTTTCTAAGGTTTTCATTATTTACCACCAACTTCTAGGAGAAGATGCTGGACGTCGTTGGCCCTCTGGCCAAGATCCTGGAGATGGCCTTGCAAGCGAAGGAGTCCAACGTGCCAATTGATCCGGATATCTTCGCCGGCTGGACTCAGCCTGCCATTTGCCTTTTAGGTAATGCTAACTGCGCGGTGTCCACTGAGCGACGCAAGTCCCTCTTGATGCGAATGGACTCTAATCTAACGGAACTTGCGACTGCAGAACCTGGGCCCCTTGCTGAGGGCAACTTTTTTGGCGACCGTTTCGTGAAGGATGTCTCCAAATACGTGGGCACCTTCACTTCTCTGGATAAGGCTCAATCAGGCATCAAACGTGTACTTCAACAAAACCTTTTTAACAGGGCCGGACGAGGTCTGGGATGCTCGCCAGGCCGTTTCGCGAATCAAGGTCCCCCCAGAGGTGACTTCGGACGTGGTCGAGGAGACTGGGATTCGACCAGAGGTGGCACATTCTATCCCACTCAACGTCCATACTCCAAAGGCAGATACCAAGGAGGAGGCAACAGGGCAGGTTTCCAGGCCCAACATTCCTCAGGTAAGCGCAATAGATTGTTTCCTTTTGCCATTGGGGGGTCGCACCAGTCTCCTGACTCAGGACGTTTGGGTCCTTCAGACCATTCAGGGGTTTCATCTGGAGTTTTACGAGACACCGAGGCAGGTTCAGCACCCGAGAGTTCTCCATTTTTCCCAACCAGAGAGGATTTGTATAGACAAAGAGATAGAAGAATTGCTTTGCAAACAAGCCGTGACCGAGTGCGAGTACAACCCGCACGGGTTTTGCAGCAATATCTTCCTAGTACAGAAAAGGGGTGGTGGTCACAGGCTAGTGTTGAATTTAAGAGATTTCAATTATTTTCTGGTCTACAACCATTTCAAGATGGAGGGGATCCACCTGTTAACAGATCTGTTGCAGCCGAACGATTGGATGGTGCGCTTGGATCTCAAAGACGCCTACCTTTCGATTCCCATCTATCCTCCTCACCACCGTTTCCTCCAGTTTCAATGGAACGGGCGGTGGTTCGAGTACTTTCCCTTCCTTTCGGGCTTTCCTCGGCTCCTTGGTGCTTCACCAAGGTGATGAAGCCGGTGGTGGCGCGCCTGCGGGAACAGGGCGTACGCTTGATAATATATCTCGACGACATCCTGATCATGGCTCACAGCCCGGACCTGGTGTCGCAACATCTTCAGATGACAATATCTCTGCCCCAGTCTCTGGGATTTGTGATCAATCCGACCAAGTCTGCCCTGATCCCATCCCAGTCGATGGATTTGCTAGGATTTGTGATCGACTCCCTGTCGGCGCAGCTCAGTCTGCCTCTGTCCAAATTGAAGGACCTGAAGAAGGAGATTGTATCCCTTCTCAGCAAACAAATGATATCACTCAGGACGATTGCCAGAGTAGTGGGTTTATTGGCATCATCGGTTCAGGCGATATTTCCGGGCCCTCTACACTACAGGGAGTTGCAGAGACTCAAGATTCAGCATCTCCAGAGAGGTCTGGCTTACTCAGATCTGGTCCCTCTGACTCAGGAGGTGAGAGACGAGATGCGTTGGTGGTTGAGCCACGTGGAAGCGTGGAACGGCACAGCCATTTTCGGCTCCATGCCCGAAATAGTAATCGAGTCCGACGCCAGCCGTTGGGGATGGAGGGCACGCTGTGGAGATGTTTCCACAGGAGGGAGGTGGTCTCCGCAGGAGCTAGAACTCCACATAAATTGCCTGGAGCTCCTCGCGGGCTCCTTCGCCATCAGAACTCTTTCGCTGCAACGGACCTCTTGTTGTATCCTCCTTCGGATGGACAATGTCTCGGCGGTACGTTACATAAACAAGCTAGGAGGGACGAGGTCGTCCATGCTGGTGGAGATAGCCAAGGATTTTTGGCATTATTGTCTCAGTCATCAGATCACGATTATAGCAGAGTATATTCCGGGCCAGTCCAACGTGATAGCGGACTGGGACTCGAGGCACCTTCGGGATTACAGCGATTGGCAGCTGCTTCCCAGTGTGTTCAACTGGCTTCAGGACCTGTGGGGTCCATACCAGACCGACTTATTTGCATCCAGGCTGAACCGCCAGCTTCCCAGGTTCTTCAGCTGGAGACCGGATCCAGCAGCGGAAGCGACGGATGCGTTTCTACAGGACTGGTCGGGGCGGTGAACTATGCGTTCCCTCCTTTCCTTCTGATCCCACTTGTGGCCTCTCACGTAGTCAAACAGAAAGCGGAGGTGGTCCTGGTGACGCCTCTGTGGAGCTCGCAGCCTTGGTTCCCGATGTTATTGGGAATGTGCTGCGACCTTCCCAGGATGATCCCGTGGTCGGAGGATCTCCTCCTAGGACCTCTGCAGGAACAACATCCGTTGATCCTGTCCCAACGAATATCGCTGATGGCATGGAGGCTTTCAGGCAACAATGGTCTTTGCCTGGAGTTTCAGGAACGGCTAGCGACTTTATCAAGCAAGCCTGGGCCCCTTCCAAGAGAAAAAGGTATTCTTCAGCCTGGAAGGGTTGGTTATGTTGGTGCGTGGAAAGGGATTTGGATCCCGTGGGGGCAGGGCTTACTCATATCATACATTTTTTGTCGGTAAAAGCGGCGGGCGGATTGGCCTATAGATCCGTGAACAACTTCCAATCGGCCATTTCCGCGGGGCACACCCACATTGACGGGAAGCCGGTGGGTATGCACCCTTTGGTATGCAAGCTCCTCAAGGGCATACCCGTCGCGAATCCTCCCAAGCCCAAATATTCTGGGCTTTGGGATGTCTCTTTGGTCATTAAACTTCTTGACAGGTGGCCCGCTAATAATTCTCTTTCGAGGAAGCAGTTATCGGCTAAACTAGCCATGCTATTGTGTTTGTCAGCTTGCAGAAGATCTTCAGATGTACGCGCCTTGGAAGTTACAGGTAGAGTATTCACTCCGGAGGGAGTTTCTTTTACCATTACAGGTCGTACAAAGACTCTGTCTAGACAGGTTGATTATAATGCTTTTCCTTCTAATCACAAATTGTGTGTAGTCCAATGCTTGAAAGCTTACGAGGAATGTACTCGTGCCTTGAGACCGGTTGGTGTCACGCAGCTTTTGATTGCTGTTCAAAAGCCATTTAAACCGGTGTCCTCCGCTACTATTGTAAGATGGCTAAAGTTTATCCTGAAGGAGTCTGGTGTTGATGTTCAACTGTTTGGGGCTCACTCTGTACGTGGTGCCATGGCTTCAAAGTCATATTTGTTGGGAGCTAACATTCAAGATATCATGCATTGTGCTGATTGGTCGTCTGAATCGACATTCAAACAGTTTTATTATAAGCCGGTGGGAGACATTACATCTGTTGTTTTTGATACAGCGTTAAACTAGCATAATCTGAAGCCTCCGGTCCTGTAATAGAATCAAAAATTAGCTAGCATTCGCACCAAGAATTTTCAATTCTATTAAGGACACGAAGGCGAGGATTATCCCACCCGGCTATGTTCAAATGTTTGATCATGATTGCCCACCCGTTATGATATGTTTAAGACTGTTTCTGCAGGAATTACGGGTTGTTATATTTCCTTTTTCCTAGGCAAAGACAAGAAGTCAGAGTGAAATGTCTTCCGTTGAAGAGTGAAGTTGGAACGACGTTCCCTGTTATTCCCTGTTGGAGAATATTATAGACTTTGGTTGTTGGACTTATTCTGCAAGTTTGTGCAAAGAAAGAGGACGCTGGGAGTGTTACCAGGACTCTTATAGGGTACAGAGAGGCGTGGCTAAGGCTAAGCATCATGGCCTCTGTAGTTTGTTTTCTTTAAACTGTATGTTTATTGGCTGCTGTGAATAATACAGTAAAGAAAGAGAAGCAGAATCCTCGCCTCCGTGTCCTTAATAGAATTGAAAATTCTTGGTGCGAATGCTAGCTAATTTTTGATTCCGGTCGGTAACGGCCGAAATTCGGTAATTTCGGCCGTTACCGACCGGAATTACGCTTCCTACATCTGGACCTTAGTAATTTATGAGATCTTTCAGCTCACCCAAGACCAGTAAAAGAAAGACAGCACGATTAAACATTTGCAAGGCCTTTCACCAGTCCCTGGCCATTATCCATGTGGAAAGTGTAACTTTTGTAAGTTCACAGCACAGATAATGAAGTTGATATTGGCCTATAAGACAAAGGGTGGTTGACGAAACACATGAATTGCAATGCAAAAAGCTGTGTCTGCCTGATTACATATCCATGCTCACTCCGCTATGTGGGAATGGCGACCAGACCTGTGAAGATAAGAATCAAGGAGTACAGAAGCAACATCCATTGTGTACAGATCACCACAAAATTACCCAACCTTTTTTTGAAATTCCTGCACTCTCCAGATGAGATCCTTTGGGTGATCCTCGAAACTGTAAATGGTGCCACAACATAAAGGAAATAAACTTGTAGAAGGAACAGACATGGGTCTTCCGAATACCTACTGTTATTGTGGGACTGAACAATGACATCCCCTAGGCCCCACTTGACACAAAATTAAAATGGTTACGGATCTTACATGCTGCAAAATCTCTCTTTTTACCCATACTTGTATATAACTTTTTTTAAACAAATTCCATCGATGCAATAAAGCTAATTTAATGAAATTTCCCACCTTGAGTGGGATTTTTTTTGTTAAAAAATGTACAAGTACATACATATTTTTGTATATGCATATTGCTGGTCCTACTTCGTTTTCTTTTGAAGTAAACATATTTGTTCTACTACCAGAGCCCCTTCCCTTAAAATAATTCTGATAAAATATTGAATAATATGGTTACCTGAGAAGGGCACTGGCAATTCAGGATACTATAATACTCCACCTTCATAATTGCTCAGTTGATATAGATACAAGTCTCACTCTCCCTTTGGAAACATTTACACTACATGGAAAAATATGCCCCCCTTTCCTATATATATATATATTCACTGAAAAAACCATAGGTTATAGACCATATATAGTTAGGAATTAGCATTTACAAAACCTTGAAAATTCACTGAAAAAACCATAGGTTATAGACCATATATAGTTAGGAATTAGCATTTACAAAACCTTGAAAATTCACTGCAAAAACCATAGGTTAGAGACCATATATAGTTAGCTGGACATTTTATTGACATAAAACCAATGAAATTCCATATATAGTTAGTTGCACTAACTATATATCGCGCACCCGCAATCCACTGCTGATGATGTCACATATTACATCATTCATGACATGGTCAGTGACATCACTGATGACATCACTGATGACATCTCAAATGACATCACTGATGACATCACTGATAACAACATCCAGTGATTTTTTGTTTCTATAAAGTTTAAATATGTCTTACATATTGAAGAATGAGTGGATGTGTAAGTGTCTGGACGGATTTAGTAGGTGCATGACTGACTGTATGAGTGAGTGATTAAATGTGTCTCACTGAGTGCATGGGTTAGTGACTAAACTGTCTTAATTTGTGCATCATTATGTCTGTTGTTCTGTAAACTGCTGCATGTGTTGATCAGTAGCTATATGAGTAACTATATGGGTTATTGATTGATTGCCCAAGTATTTGTATGGGAGACTGAGTGTGTGTGTGGCTAGCTGGGAGGTGTGTGACTCTGTGCAGATCAATCTGTACTTGTATCAATGATTGTATAAGAAGGTAAGTATGTGTTAGTATATGTTTGAAAATGTAAGGTGCTCTATGTTTAACTGTATAGACAAGAAAATGGAAGTGTCATTGATTCTTTCCAGGACTGACTAGGTGTGTGAGTAACTCCATGGATGAGTGGCAGACTGTGAGTGTCTGTATAGGTGTATGAGTGCATATGATAGTGTAAAGATGAGTGATTGTATGTATGAATGATTGTATGGGTGAATGAGTGAAGGTGTGTGTAGACGTAGCAATCAGTGAGTGCGTATGTAGTAACTAGTATTGGTGTGTCAATGGTTTCAAAAATTATACTCTCTTTTTAACACTGGTTATATTAAAATGTGAGGAGATGCATTGTATTGTCACATGAATGATATCATCAGTAATGTGGTCATTGATGTCAAATGAGATGTCATCAGTGATGTCATCAGTGATGTCATTTGAGATGTCATCAGTGATGTCATCAGTGATGTCACTGACCATGTCATGAATGATGTAATATGTGACATCATCAGCAGTGGATTGCGGGTGCGCGATATATAGTTAGTGCAACTAACTATATATGGAATTTCATTGGTTTTATGTCAATAAAATGTCCAGCTAACTATATATGGTCTCTAACCTATGGTTTTTGCAGTGAATTTTCATGGTTTTGTAAATGCTAATTCCTAACTATATATGGTCTATAACCTATGGTTTTTTCAGTGAATTTTCAAGGTTTTGTAAATGCTAATTCCTAACTATATATGGTCTATAACCTATGGTTTTTTCAGTGAATTTCAATGGTTTTTTAATAGCAAATATCATAAGCTGTCGAATGTCAAGTACGTGGTAAGTAAAAACATTTTCGTGTTTATGCACACTGATCTGCTTTGAATGGTGCCCCCCCCCCCTCATTTCTATTAGGAGTACTCTCTCTTTGCAGATAGTGAAAGGTAGTTAACGCAGGCCTTTGCCCCGGTTGTAATCCGTCGTGCCTGCTTCTCTCTCCATTTGATTGATTGTTATCCAAGTATTTACTGTTTTAGAATTAGTTCACTTTGGTTCATTCTCTATTTACAAACAAACACAGAGTCGCAATACTCTGTTTAGTCTTTGCAGATAACGAAAAATCGTGTAAAAAAAAAGAAAAGGAATCGAGTAAAATCAGTAGGCCACTAATGGGATCTCTTTTTGACCTCGCTAAAATAGAAACATTAGGAACAACCCCTCATGACAAATACAAAACTAGTGAGATGAACTGAACTTCACACAATGATGGCTGCAAAACAGCTCGGCTCCGCCACCCACCCCGCCCAAAATAACGATAAAGAGCGGCTGCCATGATTGGTTGCGGAATGGCCACAACGGAGCTACGAAATGGTGGTGCTCTCATGCTAACCCCAGCTTCAGTCTGAAACATCCAGAAACACTGTAGACTACCAATTCGATCAGTTCCGGTAGCGCCCCAATGTAACCCGGTAGAGAAGAACTAGCCCTCCCCTCTTTGACTGATGGTTCTTGTTGCCTGTCCCTTCTGTTGTCATTTAACAGAACTATTTAGCCTGCTGAAAGGGGTTGTGTTTCGACCGCTGGTTGGTGGAGACATTTTGACTATATTCTGGACCTGCGTTGTCGCGTAATGCGTCATATGACGCGCCGCGTTAGCGCATCCGGAAGTCATCCGGGGCGCGCAGCGCGTAACGTAAGCATAACAAGTCATGTGACTTGTTAATAAAACTTTTCATTGGTTCATTTTACTTTTCTTATTCTAATGATGAAAGCCTTGGTCATATCACCTAAAAATTACGCTTTTAATTACTTCCGAACATTATTTTTTCTTAAATATATGTTATAATGTTCCAGGCTAATGTACTTTCCCGGAAATTTTACAACTGTTCTGCAAGTAAAATATATTCTTTTTTCGAGAAAAAGAGCGTTTCTTCGTCCCATGACGGAGCCGTTGAGCAAAAGAGGGTCGACCTGCTGTCTTAGTCGCCGATACGCCTGAATATGAGATTCTTATCGATCACTTTATGTTGCAGGAATAGAAAACACAACAGCCCTTGACCATTTATCTTTACTGCGTTCCTTCGTATTATACCTTTTACCCTTCATGTAATTGGTCTGCTTTATTTCACTTGCCTTTTAATGATTCTAAAACAGTGACTATTATTAAAAACTTTACCAATGTATATACTACTACCATGTTTTCTTTTAAAAACCTTTATTGTGAAAATTTCATTATACAAATACGAGCCTATAACCACGTGGGCCTGCCACGGAGCAAACTGTAATCGTATATGATGAATAGACATTTACACTGTAGAGGAACGTAACGGGCGGGCCATTAGGTTGCAAGAACTAAGGTGTCTAACAGTTACGGAATCGGTGGACGTACATTTTATAATTAAAATACGACAGGGCCAGTTACAATAAAATTATCTAGATATACATTTGCGGGCAAGTACCATGGGCGACGTTAATTCGAATTTTCAACAGTACAGTAATCAATAACACATCAGAACTTAATATCAATAGGGATGTCGAAATATTCAATCAATTCTCGTCCCCGCCCGCCATGTGCTTCAAAACTGCATACGTATCTCGTGATTTCAAGGTTCTGCAACCAGTACACAACAAGGAGTTACGAGTCCCATTTATTCCGGCGCCATTTTGGGCGAGGACGGGCAGGTCCAGGATATAGTCAAAATGTCTCTACCAACCATCGACTATGATGATGTTCATATGCTATATTTATTAGAGTAACACTCATCTGTCCACATGAAATTAATTTACCACAATCTAAACATGTCATTTTAATCTTTCCAAAGTTCTTCTAAATATTTGGGACCGTTTCCCTTGCCTCTGAAGCTCTCAGTGCCACTTCTTTGATGAATGTACTAGCAGGTCAGGGGTTCTCCTCCAAATCTCTCTTTTATGCAGCACTATAATTAATTGGTGCCACCTCTCCATATGACGATGCATGGTATAGTTACCACAACTATATTTTTTTTCGGTTCCTCTGGAGAGTTCATCGTGGCAGATGAAGCGTGTAACGTACCGGGCATTTACCTTTTTTTGCATGTACAGGAAAGGAAAAAAAAATCGAGCGTCCGAGTTCTAAGGTGTCCCAGGGCCATTTTAGTGGACCAGGCCCAAATCCAAAGAACAGGCCGCCATTTTGAGAGTCCTCTTGCAGCCGCCTGTCGCTGTAGCATCAAGAGCAGCCGAAACTCAGCTGAATGGCAACTGAAACGGTAAATGGGCGCCCCACTACATTTCAGCATTGTAGGATGACCACACCAATACAGCAACTTGCTAGACATCACCTCGGTGCCATCCGGATCTCGGCGCCCCACTGCAGATGAAGTGCCTCTCAACTATGAAACCACCACGGTGACATCCGGATCTTGGCGCGTTGTGCTGCCTTCGGCCTATTCGCACATCGGTCCGCTACTGACGCCATCTCACAGGCTAATGGGGTGACCCACGCCGAGTTTCAGCATTGTAGGATGACCACACCAACTTGCTAGACATCACCTCGGTGCCATCCGAATCTTGGCATCTCAATGCCTAGTGGTATCTTCCATACAGAAAATATTGTTACGCTGCCTTTGGCCCCATTCGCACATCAGTCCGCAACTTAGACATCACCTCGGTGCCATCCGGATCTTGGCATCTCAGCGCCTTGTGGTGTCAGTCAGAAAATATTGTTGCGCTGCCTTTGGCCCCATTCGCACATCAGTCCGCTACTGACACCATCTCACAGGCCAATAGGGCGCCCCACGCCGACTTTTACCACTGTACGATGGCCACACCAGTGGCACAACTTGCTAGACATCACCTCGGTGCCATCCGAATCTTGGCATCTCAACGCCTAGTGGTATCTTCCATACAGAAAATCTTGTTACGCTACCTTTGGCCCCATTCGCACATCGGTCCGCAACTTAGACATCACCTCGGTGCCATCCGGATCTTGGCATCTCAGCGCCTTGTGGTGTATTCTCTTCAGAAAATATTGTTGCGCTGCCTTTGGCCCCATTCGCACATCGGTCCGCAACTTAGACATCACCTCGGTGCCATCCGGATCTTGGCATCTCAGCGCCTTGTGGTGTCTTCTACTCCGAAAATATTGTAGAAAATATTGTTGCGCTGCCTTTGGCCCCATTCACACATCAGTCCGCTACTGACACCATCTCACAGGCCAACAGGGCGCCCCACGCCGACTTTTACCATTGTACGATGGCCACACCAGTGCCACAACTTGCTAGACACCACCTCGGTGCCATCCGGATCTTGGCATCTCAGCGCCTTGTGGTGTCTTCAAATCAGAAAATATTGTTGCGCTGCCTTTGGCCCCATTCGCACATCGGTCCGCTACTGACGCCATCTCACAGGCCAACGGGGCGCCCCACGCCGACTTTCAACATTGTAGGATGGCCACAGAATTGCGACAACTTACTAGACACCACCTCGGTGCCATCCGGATCTTGGCGCGTTGTGCTGCCTTCGGCCTATTCGCACATCGGTCCGCTACTGACGCAAACTCACAGGCCAACGGGGCGCCCCACGCCGACTTTCAGCATTGTAGGATGGCCACACCAGTGCGGCAACTTGCTACACACCACCTCGGTGCCATCCGGATCTTGGCATCTCAGCGCCTAGTGGTGTCTTCTATTCCGAAAATATTGTTGCGCTGCCTTCGGCCCCATTCACACATCGGTCCGCTACTGACGCCATCTCACAGGCCAACGGGGCGCCCCACGCCGACTTTCAGCATTGTAGGATGGCCACACCAGTGCGGCAACTTACTAGACACCACCTCGGTGCCATCCGGATCTTGGCGCGTTGTGCTGCCTTCGGCCTATTCGCACATCGGTCCGCTACTGACGCAAACTCACAGGCCAACGGGGCGCCCCACGCCGACTTTCAGCATTGTTGGATGGCCACACCAGTGCGGCAACTTACTAGACACCACCTCGGTGCCATCCGGATCTTGGCGCGTTGTGCTGCCTTCGGCCTATTCGCACATCGGTCCGCTACTGACGCAAACTCACAGGCCAACGGGGCGCCCCACGCCGACTTTCAGCATTGTAGGATGGCCACACCACTGCTGCAACTTGCTGGACACCACCTCGGTGCCATCCGGATCTTGGCGCGTTGTATTGCCTTCGGCCTATTCGCACATCGGTCCGCTAATGACGCCGCCTCACGTGCCAACGTATTTTCTCCGCATTTTACACCCTATGCCGCATAACAGGTCATGTGACTTGTTTATAAAACTTTTCATTGGTTCATTTTACTTTTGGTTTCCTAATGATGGAAGGCTTGATCATGTGACCTAAAAACAACACTTTTCATTGGATGAAAACTTTTTTTTTTTCCCAAACGATGAAAGCCCCACCTTGTTTCTGGATGTTTCAGACTGAAGCTGGCGTCAGCATGAGAGCACCACCATCTCGTAGCTCAGTCGTGGTCATTCCGCGAGCAATCATGGCAGCCGCTCCCCACCAGAAGCCTGCAGGAGTCGGAGCCCCCAAAACTTTTGATGAATTCTCAAGGCGGAGGGGACGCTTTCGAGAATGGGGTCCAAGACCTAGCAGACAAGCGTCCGATTTCCAAGGTGTCCCAGGGCCATTTCAGTGGACCAGGCCCAAAAAGGAAACAGCCTGCCGCCATTTTGAGAGTCCTGTGACAGCCGCCTATCGCTGCACCGCAAGAGTGGGCGCAACTCAGCTGAATTGCGGCTTTTGACACAGTGGACCAAAAACGGACGGAATGGCAACTGAAACGGTAAAGGGGCGCCCCACTACAACAGATGACACTCCACCTGGAGAGGCCCGTTCACGCCGCCTCCCCCGGGGCGCCCCACGCCGTTATTCGGAGCAGCATTGTACGATACCAAAACCAGTGCGGCAACTTACTGGACATCACCTTGGTGCCATCGTTCTGCTGCCTTGGAACTATTCGCGCAACAGTTTGCTACTGATGACCCACCCCCCGCGACGCCCCATGCCGTTATTTGCTGGGTGGCAACTTACTAGACATCACTTTCGTGTCATCTAGATTTCAACGTTCTGCTGCCTTGGAACTATTCGCACAACAGTTTGCTACTGATGACCCACCCCCCCCGCGACGCCCCACGCCGGAAATCTGGACGTTGTGCTGCGTTGGGACTATTCGCACAGCCGACCGCTACTTCGTTGTTTTTCCCTAAAAATGTTTATATGTTATTACTATTTTTGTTTTCTTGTATATATTTATAAATTATTAAAGTTTTATAATCTTACTACTTTGTCGGAGTGCTATATATTTTTAATGTGACACATAATTGTAAAAACTTTGATGTACAAAGAGTCATCCCTGGAATCTTCCGCTTCAGGCTCGGTCCCCTCCCCAATCACAATACAGGATGGTTTTCAGATAATAGCAACGCTTCTGCTGTGACGGATCTCATCGAGTGTAGGCCTTGATCTACTATAACTCCTTTGAAGAGGGGTGATTCTTTACAGCTGTGGCCATAAACTACATCTGCAGGGCTAGCTGATACCCTAGGACCAGCCTGGACAATCGGACACAGAGGAAAAGGAGTGTCAGAGGGTGCGGTAGTGAATAGGGCAAAAGGGAGGTGTCGGGCGGGCACAGGGTGTGATTCTCAGGGAAGAGCAGCGCAGATGGGGGGAGGTTTATTACCCATGCATAAGACAGAGAGCGGGGGTGACCACTGCCTGGGGGAGATGCTTGCGAGGGTGGGGAGCCATGCTAAGGATCGACAGCGTGCACAGAGTGGGTCTGGTCAAGGCATCTAAAATGGCTGCCGTGCACGACAAAAGTGTGGCATTTGAAAAAAGACAAGATGGCGCAGACAATGTTTTTCAACACTTCCTGATTTCCTTCGAATCGAACGTTAACAGACGTTGGGGCATATTACCAAAGTTAAGCGATATTTATCCATAACGATGCTTAGCAACGATTTTTTTACCGTCAGAAATTATCGCAGATAAACCTTGCTATTATCAAGGTTTATCGGAAATACGATAAAAAACGACCGCAATGCATTAATATCGCTGAAAACTCACCGATATTCATGCATTACCGAGCTAACGCTCTTAGCCATGTTATCCACCTCCCATTGGATAACATGGCTAAGAACTGCTCAGGGCAGGTGGTAGCTTTTGGAGATATTCGCGCTTATCTCGAATATTTCCAAAAGTTGATAATAGGAGATAGCGATGTTAGCGACTGTTTCCAGTCGCTAACATCTTGGCATGCCCACTTTGCATGTCATTAGTGATAAATATCACTCACATGCAAAGTGGGGCCCAAGATGGTCGCTATCTTCTACTAGCCGTCGCTAACTGGTGTTAGCAACAGCTAGGTAATACACATATAATTTTATCTCCGCGAAGCGGAGCGCTGTTACAGATATATATCTTGTTTTTGAACGTTAATTTCTCAAAATGCACTGAAGCACATATATTGAGACCTAGCAAAGGCACATCGGGCTACCAGTCCCTACAATTTTGCCAAGTTTCGTGCAAATCCATTCAGCTGTTCGATCCTACCGAGAGACAAGATGGCGGCCGCTACGGAGTGTTAGGAATGTTTACAGACACCGGAGAGCCAATCAGCTTCGCTTCGCAAAGCTCCGTAACGCGAAAAGTACGCGAAGCGGTGCGCTGTTACAGATATATATCTTTTTTTGAACGTTAATTTCTCAAAATCCACTGGAGCACATATATTGAGATCTAGCAAAGGCACATCGGGCTACCAGTCCCTACAATTTTGCCAAGTTTCGTGCAAATCCATTCAGCTGTTCGATTATTATTATTTTTATTTTTTTTTGCCCCGCGGGGCCCTTTTAAAACCTCCACATCAAACCTAGGGGGTCAGCGACAATGTACTATGCCCCCTTATGGTCATTTGCCCCTTCGCTTTGGCCTCCTCTTGTCTCTCGATCCTACCGAGAGACAAGATGGCGGCCGCTACGGACTGTTTGGAATGTTGACAGACGCCGGAGAACCAATCAGCTTCGCTTCACAAAGCTCCGTTGCGCGAAAAGTACGCGTCCTGGGGCGCTGCCCAGTCCGCTGTTACAGATATATATCTTTTTTTAAACGTTAATTTCTCAAAATCCACTGGAGCACATATATTGAGACCTACAAAAGGCACATCGGGCTACCAGTCCCTACAATTTTGCCAAGTTTCGTGCAAATCCATTCAGCCGTTCGGGCTAAAAGTGAGGCCAACCGCCCTATGGAAATTAACATGGGAAAAACGCGTTTTGGGACCCCCCTTTTTTCTCGGCCCCCCCTTGACGAACCCCCCCAAAATTTTCAGGGGCTGCTCAGAAACAAAATGTGCCATTTTCCTGAAAATTTCAGCCAATTCCGTCCACAAACGCCAAAGTTATTAGACATAGAATTTTCAAAAATCCCATAGGGAAAAAATCCTAACTATATATACCTACTGGCGACCGCCAGTAGGTAATATATATATATACTTATATCCGACAACAAAGTTTCCCAACTTCGGAGAGCCACACGCAGGTAGGTGAATCTTGCGTTTTAATATAGAAGCTGCATGCACAGTAGAGACAAATCTTGCCAAACAGTGTAGCCGCCTGACGCGTTTCATGCTTTGCAGCATTTCTTCAGAGGCAGTCCATTACAACAGCAGCGTGTCGCATGTGGCAGTACTTGATCTGATTAACCACCCGCCCCAGTGGGCGTCGGCCCGCGCCGAGCCTGATGGTCTCTGTAGTGCCAAAAATCAAACTCCAGTGAGCTGTTCCACGTTACCAAAAATTTTCAAAATGATTACCACAGTGGGTATGGAAAGAGTCAATCTCATGACTAGTGCACCTAATAACTTCTAAAAACGACCTCCTGCCTTTCGCACTGGTAACTGTGTGATTCCAACGCTGTCCGCTTCCTCTCTAGCCGTAGGGCTTCTCCCACGTCCGGGACCAGCCGTGACAAATCCGACAACAAAGTTTCCCAACTTCGGAGAGCCGCACGCAGGTAGGTGAATCTTGCATTTTAATATAGAAGCTGCATGCACAGTAGAGACAAATCTTGCCAAACAGTGTAGCCGCCTGATGCATTTCAAACTTTGCAGCATTTCTTCAGAGGCAGTCCATTACAATAGCAGCGTGTCGCATGTGGCAGTACTTGATCTGATTAACCACCCGCCCCAGTGGACGTCGGCCCGCACTGAGCCTGATGGTCTCTGTAGTGCCAAAAATCAAACTCCAGTGAGCTGTTCCACGTTGCCAAAAAATGTTTAAAATTATTACCACAGTGGGCATGGAAAGAGTCAATGTCATGACTAGTGCACCTAATAACTTCTAAAAACGTCCTCCTGGGGGGCGTGGCCAAGATGGCGAACTAAGAGGACGCATCCCTCGTGAGCTCCCGAAGCCCCGGAGCCCACGCACCGCCAACTACCGCTGATCTCCCCCAGATCAGGCGGAAAACGGTGCCCAGCGCAAACAGGAGAGCAGCGACGCGACCTGGAGAATCCCGGTGCCCTCCAGGGCGCAGCGGAGCCGAGCTGAGCGATCCCCGGCGGGGAAGGCTGTCGCCGAGCCGGGAGCCCCGGCGGGCCGCCCTGCGGAGCCGGCCGGCGGTGCACCCGAGAGCCCTAGCGAAGCCACCGGGACAACCGGAGGGGAAGCGCTCCCCAGAGCGAGCCGCTTGGGAGGCGGCGGAGGAGCACACCACGACGGGCCGGCGGCTCACCGGCCGAGACACACCGCGCCGGACCCGGGGAGCCCAACTACGCGACCCCGGGGATTCGGGAGACAGTGAGGCCTACCCCGGAGCCTGGGCTTCTGGAGCCCGCCAAAGCGCCTCAATCTGTCTGGAGGGTCGGCGCAACGAACAGGAAGCGCACCACGACTCCCTGAGATGCCCGGGCGGGCTGTGGGGACCACACCACCATCCCCTTCTCCGGTGGACATCGGTGGGCCTACGGAGCTGCGGCGACGCTCAGCCCAGGAGCCTTGATTGCGACGGGGCCCTCCCTCCTTCATCACGCCTCGCACCAGAGCCGGGCCGCGGCCCTCCCGGGCGTGGACACTCAAGGTGACGGGCTATAGGCCTGGGGGAATCGTTGTGCGGCTCAAGCACTGCGGTAAGGGGCACCGGCCGTGAGAGACATAGACCTGTGCCACTTCTGTCGCAGAGCGGAGGGAGGCCATCCAGGCCCTTCCAGGCGGACTCCACTCCTACAGCTATTACAGGGGTGGAAAGACAGCGTGGCCTACCTGCCTTTGTCCCTGGACGCTCTCTTCCTCATGGTGGGCCGGAGGTGATCTCCCGTGTTCGGGACGGACGACATCACCCACCCTGGGGTGGCAACGCGGAAGGAGGCCCACAGCTGTGCTCAGTCCACGGAGTGCCGCAGCGAGGAGTGCTAACGCGCACATCTCGACCCACGCTGCCCAGAACCTTATCGGTGCCCTCTGTGTCGCGGTCCATGCCTGTTGCTGCGATGTCGGGCAACCGAGGGGGTAAGAAAGGTGAACGCACCTTGCCTGATATGTTGAGCAGAGTCGCCCCCAGACAGGATAGAAGCCAGCCCGCCCCGAGCCCTCCGTCCAGCTCTCGAGGGGCCGAGGGAGGGGAACCTCCGGTGACCCGATCATTTCTAGAGTCGTTGTTCGGCACCCTTAGGGAGGACTTCCAGGCGCTGAAGCAGGAGGTGGTGGGGGAAATCCGAGAGGTGCGGCGAGAGGTCGATTCCCTTGGGGAGCGAGTGACCGTTGTGTAGGAATCTGGCCAAACCCGTGATGATGAGATAACGCACCTGCAGCAGGAAGTTCTACGGCTCAGAGACCAGCAGATTGACCTCCAGGCCCACGCAGAAGATCTCGAGAACAGGTCCAGGCGCAACAACATTAGAATTCGAGGCGTTCCTTCTGGAGAAGAAGGGGAGGACGTGGCTGCGTACCTGGGCGGTATGTTTCGCGACATTTTGGGGGAGCCTGGAGACTTCCCGGTGAGAATAGACAGAGCACACAGAGTGGGGCCACAGCGATGAGCCTCTGCACCAGCCCCAGATATCTTGGCCTTCCTGCCGGATTTCCCCTTGACGGAACGTATCCTACGCGAGGCTCGACATCGGCAACCGCTAAGTTTCCGGAATCATCCAGGTGCGCTGTTTCAGGACTTATCCACGATCACCCTTCAAAAGCGCAAGTCCTTCAAGATAGCCACAGACTTCTTGAGAGAACACGGCACACAGTACTCCTGGGGCCATCCCTTTCGGCTCATCTTTCGCTGGAACGGCACCCTGCATCAACTCCGGTCCCTTCAGGACACTTGCGAGGTGCTGGGGATCACAGCAACGGACGCCGACACTCCTGCACCCTCCCAACGACGCGTCACCAGAGATGGGTGGCAGACTGTCCGCCGGCGCCGGCCCACTGCTTTACCTGCGCGCCCAGACTCACCCACGGTCAGAACTGAAAGGGACGACGCAATAATGGTGGTTTCCAGAGACACGTCGTCTGGTGATATGGCCCTAACGGCCTGAGCACACTCCGAGGGGAGATCCTGATGGCCTCATCTTCATAGCAGGTGCGGGGGTTCCGGGAGGGAGGGGGCGGCGGGGGGGTGCAGGAGGTGGCTGGACGTCCACTCGAATAACTTACCACAGACTTGTCCGATAGGGACCGGACTGGGACAATGATCTTCGTTCAAGGGGAGTTGGGGAGGTGGGGATGTTGGGGTACCGGGTGGGGTGAGGAAGGGAGAGGGTTGGGATTGGAGGGAGGGGTTCAGGGGAGCCACGGGTCCAGAAGTTTGGGGTAGAGTGGCTGGGTGTTGGCTTGGTTGGGGGTTGCTTGGAGGGGACTTTGGGATTTGTGCTGGGCTGTCATGTTTAACTGCTATTCCTCCTGTTGCCTTGCACCACACGCATTGGGTTACGGTTCCGGTGCTATTGGGCTACTGCATTTGCTCGGCTTTCTGCCGTTGCTCCTCACGACGATCATTGCCGTCATAGCCTCATTGATCGCTGTTCTTGTGACGACTATTCATGGCCCTTAAGATAGTCACCCTCAATGTGAAGGGACTGAACAACCCGGTTAAGCGTAGAGCGATATTATCCCTCCTTGAGAACGCCCAGGCGGACATCTGTCTTTTACAGGAGACTCACCTTTTGGCCCGAGACTGCCTTAGAATGAGGTCACCGAAGTTCCCAGTACAGTTTTTCTCCTCAGGGCCCACTAAGACGGCAGGGGTTGCTATCCTAGTCTCTAGAAAGTTTAGGGGAGAGGTCCTGCACAAAGTAGCGGAGCAGAAGGGGAGGCTCCTAGCTTATAGGGTCAGGCTGGGTTTTTTTTTGTTCACTGTGGGTTCCGTCTATAGCCCGAATGACCGCCAGGACCTATTCCTACACTCAGCCCTCGAACACATAGCGACTACACCGGACAGACACATACTCATCGGGGGGGACTTGAATATGGTCTTTGATTCGCTCCTGGACAGATCTGCGCAACGACGCCCACACACCGGGGAGTTCTCGCGACTGAGTCACTCCCGCCTGGGTGATCTCGATATGCATGACTTATGGAGACGCCTGCACCCCACTACCCGGGCCTATTCTTATTACTCCCATGCGCATAGGACATACGCGAGACTGGATCACATCCTAGTTACGGGGCCGATGGCTGCGCTGGCGACGGCTTCCGACATAGGGGTTCTCTCGTTGTCGGATCACGCCCCGGTGTCGGGTTCCTTTCAACTGCCGCCGGTATCGCCCTCTCGGGGAGTTTGGCGCCTCAGAGACACCCTGTTGCATAAGCCGGCGGTGGTGAAGCAGATACGCGACGCGATCTCTGAATACCGGTCCCATAATGATAATGGGGACACATCCCGGGCGACACAGTGGGCTGCCTTGAAGGCGGTGCTCCGCGGGGAATTCATCTCCATCTCGTCTGCGGAGAATAGAGACCGACAGCAGAAGCGGGATGAGCTTACGACCCAGGTGAGGGAGCTGGAGCAGATGCATCAGAGAACAGGGGCCCCCAGAGTTTGGAGGCAGCTTAAGGCGACCCGGAAACTGCTCTCCGCGCTAGATATGGACAGGGCGGAATATGCGGCGCTACGCCTGAGGCATGCATATTACACTGGCGGCGATAGGTGCGGCCGCCTCCTAGCAAACAAACTCCGTATGAAACATCAGCGTATGCGGGTTGCGGAGCTATCAACTCCGAGCGGGGCGAAGGCTACGGAGGACCCTCAGATCGCGGAGGGATTCCGCCGATACTATGCCGACTTATACACAGGCGAACCCCCCTCGGTGTTCGCTGAGGCAGAATACCTAGAATCGGTCGAACTCCCTGCTCTCACCCCGGAGCAGGCGGAGTACCTGGAGCGGGACATTCACCCGGAGGAGGTGATTGCGGCTATCTCCCGGCTTAAGCATGGGAAAGCCCCGGGCCCTGACGGTTACTCCCCGCTTTTCTACAAGACGTTCTGTCAAGACCTGGTCCCTCTGTTGACGCGACTCTTTAACTCCTTCGCGGAACCGGGAGCCATTCCTCCGGATTTGCTCTGGGCGACAGTATCGGTTATTCCCAAACCAGGGAAAGATAAGACCGAATGCGGCTCCTACCGGCCAATCTCGTTGCTGAACGTGGATCTCAAGCTCTACACGGGGATCCTGGCGACTCGCCTGGCGCAATATCTGCCGGGACTTGTGGACTCGGATCAGGCGGGGTTTGTCCCCGGTCGGCAAACGGTGGACAACACTAAGAGAATGGTGCACGTCCTGGAGAAGGCCTCCCGCATCCCTGGGGAGCGCATGCTATTGTCAGTCGACGCGGAAAAGGCGTTCGACCGAGTGCGCTGGTCTTACCTTGAAAGAGTGCTTTGCAAAGTGGGTATAGGGGAGAAATTCCGCACACTCGTATTTAACTGTTACAAACACCCGACTGCGGTGGTGCGGGTAAATGGGTGCAGCTCCGACCGCTTTGCGATTGAACGGGGGACCAGGCAGGGATGCCCACTGTCCCCGCTTCTTTTTGCTCTTTACATGGAGCCGTTTGCCCAGAGGATCAGACAGAACCCGAGGGTGACTGGCGTCCGGATGGGAGGCCACATTCACACCATCAGCCTGTACGCGGATGACGTGATCCTCATGCTTGAAGACCCGGGAGAGGCACTCCCGGCCTGCATTACCGAGATGGACGCCTTCGCCGCGGTAGCGGGCTTCAAAATGAATATGAGGAAATCGTCTGCCCTAGACCTCTCGCTGTCTATTGCAACGAGACTTGAATTACAGAGGCGCTTCCCCATGAGTTGGTCTAAAGATCTGATCCCGTACTTGGGTGTCTTGTTGGCGCCCTCCCTGCCCACTATGGTGACGGCGAACTACGCGGCATTGGGCAGTAAGATGAGGGAGGAATGTCCCGCTGGAACAAGGGCACGTTGTCGTTGCTGGGACGGATTGCCGCAGTGAAGATGACTCTCCTGCCGCAGGTCCTATACTTGTTTCGGGCGCTACCGCTTCAGCCACCAAAAGGTTGGATCCGTCAGGCACAGGCGGACATTGCCCGCTTTGTCTGGCAGGGTCGCAAACCCAGGCTTAAGAGAGCCTTGTCTACTCTGGCTCCGGAATCCGGCGGCCTTGGCATTCCGGATCTCCAAAAGTACTTTCACGCGGCGCAACTACGGTTCTTCGTGGAGTGGAGCAAATGGGAATCTGACAGACACTGGCTGTTTCAGGACCAGGCGGTGGCGGGCAGGACTTTACAGGAGATACCCTTCATGCGCAGGGCTCACCGGCCTCCTAACCTTTACGCGTCTCTGGTCACCCAGGTCCCGCTCAGAGTGTGGGATGCTGTGAACGCTACGCGGGAACTTACCACCTTCCCGTCGCCGCTTACGCCGTTGATCGGGAACCCTGACTTCCAGCCTGGGATGGAGCCTGGCGCATTCGCACCCTGGCGGGCTGCCAGCTGCTGCGCTTTGTTTCACATGTATGGTTCAGAGGGGATTGTGTCGTTCCAGGACCTCAGACGGGATTACCACCTGTCTGAAACACGATTACGTTAACTTGATGAAGAAATTGGGAGATAATAACGAGATCATCATAAAAAAATCGGATAAAGGCGGTAACTTAGTCATTTGGCCGAAAGAAGACTATATCAGAGAGGCCAAGCGACAACTCAATGACTCTGCTTGCTATGAGTTATCCAATTATAAGAACTATACCAAAGCTACCGATTCTTTGAAAAAACAGCTGATGCAATGGCGCAGGGAAGGACTTATGTCAAATGATGAGTTCAAATTTATGAATAGCGAAAATCCTGTTGTACCTGTGTTATATCTGATACCAAAAGTACATAAAGCTGTTTCTCCCATTCCAGGCAGACCAATTATTTCTGCGATGCGTAGCGTGGCCGAACAAGTTGGCCAATATATAGATTTTTTCCTACAAGATCTGGTCAAGTTACTGCCAAGTTATATCAAAGACACCGGAGATTTTCTGGCTAAAACAGGGAATCTTCCGTGGTCTGAAGGCATGTATCTCATAGCACTAGACATAGAATCGTTATACACGAGTATCGACCATAGTGCAGGTCTAAATGCAGTCAAATTCTTTTTAGACCAGAGATCATGTGAGTTTTACCAACATAATAAGGCCTTAATCAGTTTAATGGACTGGTGCTTGAATAATAATTTCTTCCTTTTCGGGAAAGATTTATTCAGGCAGCTCAGGGGCGTGGCGATGGGAGCCTGCTTCTCCCCCAGCTACACGTGTTTACACGTAGGCTGGTGGGAGGAGCAGGTTCTCAAGAGAGAGTACAAACAACTCTTTGACAATAACATCAAATGCTTCCTAAGATATATTGACAACATCTTTATAGTGTGGAATGGAAGCAAAGAAGAAGCAATAGATTTCATTAAAAACATCAATGTTAATAATCTTAATCTCCACTTCACATCACACATAGATGATTCTAGTATAGAATTCTTGGATGTCAGACTATATCTCAAGAACAACAAAGTAGAAAGTACTTTATTTAGGAAGCCAACTGCTGGGAATGTCACGCTCCACGCCTCCAGCTCGCGCCCAAAGCACTTGATTGCGAGCATTCCTTATGGAGAGCTTTTACGCCTGAAAAGAATTTGCAGTGTAGGCAGTGACTTTGACGCCTGTGCGGCAGATTTGTTGCAGAGGCTGAGGGTCTGGGGCTTTTCTGACAAATTGCTTAAATCAGCCATGGCTAAGACAGCTTTAAGATCTAGAGAGAGTCTTTTGCCGGAAGCAATGGGAGAAATTATTGACTCTGATGAGCCTACCCCTACTACAACTGATATTCCAGACAATCAATGCCCGAGGTTAATAACTGCCTTTAGCGAGAACGAACGTAAGTTCAGGGCCATAGTCAATAGAAACTGGGCAATTGAATTAACTGATCCAGTTCTGAGGATGAGTTTCCCACTAAATCCGACTATAACATTTAGTAGACCAAGAAATATGGGTTCTATTCTGGACCAATCTAGTCCAGAAATGAGAACAAATTCCATCTGGCTAAAACCCATTGCTGGCTTTCATAAATGTTCTTCTTGCCGTGCATGCAGATTCGGTGTAAACAAGAAAGAATACAACACACCGTTTTGCCTTGCACCTAATAAAATAGTCGGAAATTTTAACTGCAAAACAGAATTTGCGGTGTACGTCCTCTTGTGCATCTGTGGCTTAAATTATATCGGGAGTACCAAACTACAGGTGCACGTAAGGATTCTGCAGCACTTACGCGCCATCCTACATAGTGACCCCACTTATCCAGTGGCTCGACCCTTTAAACAAGTGCACGACAACAATTTAAACTGTTTGCAGTATTATGTGGTTGCCGCAGTACCCAAACAACGTAGAGGAGGAAACAGGAAACTGTTGCTGAGGCTTTTTGAAACCAAATTCATCCTCGAATTTGATAGCAAATGTCCAAACGGATTGAATAATTCTGAGGACATGTACACTTTCCTCTGATATTTTTTTCATCAATTAGGGGAGTGTATTTATTAGATGAATCGTAATTGCTTAAATTCTGCTCATTGGATCTGATTTGTATGTATTAAAATTACTTCACTAGGCTTAATAATGGTATTTTATACATGTAACTGTACAGTGTTGGATGCATCTGGCATAAACTGCAATACAATTTCGTCAGTCGAATGTATTAGAACTTGTTTTTTATGATCTTTTTTCCATATATACTAAACAAAAAATATGACACTTTTTTGCACTATGTCCAAGTATGATCAAAATTGTTTTTGTAAGCTTTAGATATTTGTATTATATAAAGTATTTTAGAATATTTATTGACTTTTTTTATATGATGATTCATACTTAGGTACAACCATTTTCTCACTAGAGATCTTATTAGCACTATTTTGAACATATTCTTATTACTGCTATGCATAGTTTTGCACATCCTGAAATACATTGTATCCCAAACAAAATAAGATATTTTCATTCAGGCTGAAAAATTTATTTTACTGGATTACTGTGAACGGATTTATCCGGAAAGACAAAGCGAATTGCGATTTTCATGCAAGTTAGGTCTTAATAGTAGAGGTCACTTGTGACTCCGCTAAAGTTTTATGCAGGATTAATTACTGCAGACATGATTTATATGTCTATTTATTGTTCTTGTTTAAACATTCGCATTATTTATATTGCATTTTAACAATATACCGTATTGCGGTTGAAATAATGCATAAACGACTGGATAACAGGAAAACGAACACATCTATTATAAAGTCTGTTTTCTAGCTTGATTAATGATGACTAGATCATGTGATTTGGGCGGGATGTTAAGCAGCATTTAAAATGGCTATACTCAATCCAGTCTTTATGTGATCAAGGGCTCCTGAGCCCGAAACGCGTCATCTGTCGTATGCTGATTTGAATGTGAAAGGTTAAATAAAAACATCTTGCCTAAGAGAAGAGGTCAGTTTCTTCTCCTTCGTGGTGGAAGTAGATGGAGTTTTGGTTCGATATATATATATATATATATATATATTAACAGGAACTCCGTAATACCACCTCCAATCCCACAGGACCGGCGAAGCAGGAGACAGACCACAGCTTATTTTCCAGGTAGGTTTATTTTGTCAGTATTTTTTCGTGAACCAACCAACCATGACGCGTTTCGGGCTATGCAGCCCTTGTTCACATGCAGGGTGTAGCTGAATTTTTTTGGTTTATAAAGTGCTTAAGTGCCACGCCTGCCGCCCTCCTCCCTGAGTGGTCATGTGACCAAACTGATAGGGAAAACAGACTGTCTGGATAGCAGTTAGAAACAATGCGGCGAACATATGCTCTTTCATGCTTAAATGCATTATAGATGTACCATATTCATTAGTAAGTCTCAAAGAAAACATTTTGTTCTTTCTTTTCTTTCGGAATGAATTCCTATACGAAAAACATAGTGACTGGTTAAATCCAGTTGCCTTGAGACAACAAAATCACAAAGTATTGCACATAGTGAAATTATCAACTAATAATAGTATAAGTCGACTTGTTATCATTGTAAACAATGCTACCAATACAGAGATAAAAAACATAGTAGCAGAGGGCTCAGCAGTACTATTGGGCTAACAACCAGAAAGGCTAGAACAACCCTGCTTAGTGTGCAAAAGAGGCTAGAAATCAAGTGCAAACTGTATATTCTAAAAGGTAGTAAAAATTCATTATACTGTAAAAAGAATGCACTGAAAAAACACAGCTGGTTACCTATCATTAAAATAGAAACCATAACTGGATCTACAAAGTCATTCTAAAAACAATCATTTCATCATAAAAAGTTTTTTTCCCATAAAAGAATATGACAGTTAATGTGTGATAGTGCAAATAGTGATAAAATGTGATTAAGAGGGGAAGTGAAAGGTGTACCAGAGATCTAAAATGGTACAGAGGGGCGTCAACTAAATGATCATACAAAATTGTATAACACATGTATATATAGCACTAAATATTTTCAATATACATGTGTAAAAGTGCAAATCATCAACATATATATTATATTATATTGGACTATGATAGATAACAGGGAACCTGACTATCTAACAAATTTGTAAGACATATAATATATAGATAAATGGTAAACAATTGTTATTATAATTCCATCATGTAATGCACGAATGAGCCACAGGGAACCTGACTGCTCATTGTGTTGGAAACAAGAGAGAGGAACAGTGAGGATAGTACATGGTCTAACCTTGAAAAAAACTACGGAGTTAGGGAACATATGATTGTTACCAGAACAGGGAGAGCTGAAAAATCCGGTTCAGCTTTTGTGTAACCAGAGTTGATAATGATGTTACAAAAAATTATAGAAGTCTTCAGTGTTATTAAGGCCGTTGGGCCATTTGCTATCAAACTCAAGAATGAACCAGGTTTCAAGTTGTCGCAATAACAACTCTCTGTTGCCTCCTCTCCGTAAGGGCAATACTGATCCTACCACAAAGTATCTCAGACAATTGAGATCCTTGTTGTGTTTAGCTGCGAAATTTCGAGCTACCGGGTAGGACGGATCGGTATGTAATATTGCCCTAAGGTGTTGCAGAATTCTGACGTGCACCTGTGCCTTAGTGCTGCCGATGTAATGCAGCCCACAGGTGCACGTCAGAACATAGACTGCGAAATCAGTCTTGCAATCAAAGCAACCTTTTATTGGAACCTCTGTAGAAAAAGGTGTGCTGTAATGTGTCCTATTTTCGCCAAACTTGCAAGCCCTGCAGTAGATACATTTTCGAAAACCAGATTTGGCCTTTAGCCAGTTGGCTTTTTGTTTTAATTCTGGACTGTTAACATCTAGTGATGTACCCATGTTTCTAGCCCTACGAAACGTTATAGTTGGCTTTTTTGGTAAAGTGGGGTGTTGCAGGGTTTCTGTACTCACACAGAACTGTGCACAGAGGAGTGGAACCTCGGCAAATTAGGGTGTCCCAAAACTTACCTTAGCAACCAACTCACCCCTTACCGAGCTAGCTACAGTGTCTCATTGGACATATCAAACTCCCAATGTTTAGACAAACCAGAACATGAACTTACAGTACCTCAGGGTACGTGGAACTCATGAACACTCTTTTGTTATATTATCATTACAAACCAGAACATGGAGTAAAGAAGACACATGTGCATTTGAAATGTTTATTTACTAATGCCGTCTTCTCAGGCGCAGTATCTTAGATAATACAAGTATACTTATTATCAGTATCAAAATTATCAGCATAGTTACTAAGACATAAAAAGCGAACGGTGACAGCATGTTAACATGCTGTTATGAATAAGAGTTAACAACACTTATATCTCACCCTCCCTAACACATATATTATATTATTAGCTAAGAAGGTCTCTTTGGGTTGTTTTAGGGCGGGCCCATACCTTAGTGTCCTAGCATGAAGGAATCACATCAGCATACACCAGCTCTCTCTGCATGTGCACCGCATCAAGTGTGTTAACTATTCTCGTGCAAAGCAATATCAATCCCGCCTCAAGCCCAAGTTGGCAAAGGCTGCACTTGTGTTATGACTATGAAGGCGTGAAGATCAGACCTCATAACAATTCCATATCGTGTTGCTCCTGAAACTTCAGCACTCTCCGTGCAGACATGGTTTATTAAACAAAACTGATATCAGAGCAATAACATATTATTCTCACATACACCATGGCAAACCACTAGGTTGAAAGCTAAGTCAACAATTAAAGGTCGTGTGCAGAAGTTGCAAGAAAGGAAAAATGGCGTTTAAATCTCAAATGTACCTATGCTAACTTAACACGATATAAGGATATAAAGGAGCTATACAACACCCCCCCATGATCCGAGAACGGACTAAATAAGATAACAGAAGTGCCATCACATGAGAGCAGAATCCAATAAGAAACGAGCATGAATAAAAATTCAATTATAAAAACTAATGCTAAAAAATAGCTCAAAAGTATAATGTGGCTCAAGCCAATAGGCAAGCAAAAACAAAATGTCTTGACAAAAAGTCAATAGAATCAAGGAAATGCTATCAATCAGCATGTTAATTTGAGGCAGTGTCTATGATAAGACTGTATATGAAAAGTAAGCTGCAACAGCTTCCAGGAGGAAGTCACTGTCCTCATCCGAAAACAGTTCAGCCATCCAATTTAAAAGATGAAAGGAACATACGTGATCTTCCAGCACCGCATCCTCTATAACCATCAGAGGACAGCTCGGTGGGTTTTCAAGAAAACTTCGTTCCAAGAAATTTCGCGCTGCCGACAACACATCCCAGGGACCCATTAGTCCATGTGCCACCGCCAAGGCCATAATCCTTTCGTCAGAACAAACCAACTCGTGAGCAATGATAGGACTCATCAGTTGATCAAAATCGACGTCAGAAGATATTGGTCCGCAGAGACACAAATCAATGGCCCAAAGGAAATCACAGGTCAGGCAGCGAAATACAGGCTGGACACAGGTGAAATAGGAGAACCGAAAAGATAATCCAAAGGCCGTGCTTAGAGTCGCCAACGGCAGTGTGCCATAATAATCAAGCATGCGGTTGCGAAACCGCGTCAGTAGTAGTTGAGCGTGGTCTTGCACAGGAAGGGCATCCATATTTAAAAAGGCAGAAAATCACCAATGCGGCAGCCGCTAATGCAAGCAAAAACGGGAACCCTCCAAATAAGGATGAAAAAATAGAATGGAAGAAGGCCGGGATGACTCCAAAAATCTTCTCAAAGGAAGTCACGAGACCACCGCTAACAACTTTAAAAAAATGTGCTA
The DNA here is from genome assembly GCF_964261635.1 of Lissotriton helveticus. Classification (NCBI taxonomy): domain Eukaryota; kingdom Metazoa; phylum Chordata; class Amphibia; order Caudata; family Salamandridae; genus Lissotriton; species Lissotriton helveticus. The sequence goes on from NC_136063.1 coordinate 398,468,910, forward strand.
GGCCCGTTGTGGAGGATGCGTTAAAGATAGAACGAACCATGGCTCCGAAATGCAAAGGCAAATCAGTATTTAGAAGAGCCTGAACCTCCGTACGGGTGTTAGCAATGTGAAGCACGAAAGTTTCACGGGCCGAGCTCAAGGCCACCTCTTTCTGGGACAAAAGAGCTCTTATTCTAGCCATGCCGCTGAATTCTGCTCCCAAGGTCGGTATCTGTGGCCAAATGGAAGACTCCCTATGTTCACGTGTGGGAGGATAAAGAACATTTCTGCAGCAAATAACTCGCTCACTTACTGTTACTATGAAAGCTATACCTTTAATTAACCCACAACAGTTTTCATTATTGAGCATTAAATAACTACCATTGTCTAACAATTTAAACGTAGGGATGATAGCAGGAACAGGCGTGCCCTGTAAAACGCAAGCCATATTCGGTCGGTCCTTGTTACATGAACCGTGTAACTGTATGTGTCTGCACATTAAAGAATGATCTGGCGTCTCAGTACACTCATCCCCCGTTAGATAAACCTCCTGTTCATCCTTGAAACATCTGTATGTGTATGGGAGTGACCAGACCTCATGAAGAAAACCGCTACCCAAGGGTTCAAAACGACCAATTGGCACATATTTCATACAATTTGAAAACTTATATAAAGCAAAAGGTAGCGTTATTAAACCGTGGATAAGCCACGTAGCAGCAGTGGCCTCTGCCACAGAAAAAGGTAAAGATTCCAACCTTTCAATATGTAGCATAGAAAAGGAAGCATCACGCATTGAAAGCAAGCGTTGTTTGTCTGTCAAATTAAACGGTGCAAATAAAGAGGACACGTTCATGTATCCCCAGGGAACTTTACCCATTTTCAGAGTCTGAAGTGTCCATGCAAACTGCATGATTGACCGTAATTGATTTTGACCATGGTATAATACAGACACTTCATCATGCACAATATCAACAACAGACGACACAATATTATCTAACGTGTAAATTCTAGAGGAAAGCACGTTAATGCTATTGTCAACAACTGCAAGCACTTTCTCAAGATTCGCCTGATCAATAGCCCTAAGGCGTGAAGCAGCCTCAATCTGTGACAGTTTCCAAATTTCATTGTAAACACCATATAACCACCTTTTCGACCTGCCACTAGCCGGGCCTTTAATGAAATCATTCAAATCCACGTCTGCATTCAGTTTGGAAAGGTGATACTTAACTGCAGGTAAAGTTGAATGTTTCAGCCAAGCCTGACACAACTTGCCCACAGAGTAAGAGGTGACAGTATGACTCAAATCAAACCGGGGATCAGATCTAACAGTCTTAAAACCGTCAGTTATATTTAAAAATCTTTTTTGGCAAGAATCAGCACTACGGTGCCAAAGCAGCCAACCCTTAGGATTTATACTGGAAATGTTAAAGGAGGAATTAAGAAGCAGAGCCTGTATATCTTTAATGGACAATTGAGTAAAATTACTCCAATCCTCATATTCCTCCAACTCCGGGAAAGACGGGGTGTTTAACCTTTTAGATGTAGCCAATCCAAAGCATGTGGTCTGGGAAATGGTTTCATTTAAAAACAACATATGATTCGGGATGAGACATGCACGGTGCAAAGCCTCAGTGCCTCGTACCTGCCAGGCCCTTGAACCCCAAACCGATTTAAGGTCTATTGTTTCCTTCCATAACTCATAGCCCCCAGTAACTAATTGATCTAGGAAGGCCTTCGAATACAACAATTTGGTATCGGTGAGTCTAACCTTGGACAGTGGCTGTGTTTGAAATTTAAAATAAAAGGACTCGGGATTGGACTGATTAAAGTCAGTGAAATAAGTATACTTTTTAAGAAACGTTTCTGAACTCCCTTGTGTAGGTGCCGGGCAATGTTCCCACTGAGTAAAATTAACAGCATCCCTTCGGGAAGATGTTTTGTGTAAGAAGTGATTGCCATAATGTTGGAAACAGAACAATTCACCATAATTAGCAGATTCTAAATATAAATCCTCAGCATCAAAAGCAGCATAGTATTTCAAATCAGAAAACAAACTTTCCACAGCATTAACATCCCAATCATCAGAACGAATGTTTTGTTTCACCACATCCCCCATATTCACTCTAAGTACATTAGGAACATTAACGACTGCCGTTGGGCCATGAATTTGAAACCGAACTGCATCCCACGCGATTCCATCCAGAACAGGCCATGCTGTGATGTTAACCAAAGTCAAGTCTCTTTTTAATCTGTGTGTAGAATGTGAAGAGGAAAGTGGGGCCAAAGTTCCATTTAAATGAGTAATGCAAGTTCTCTCCTCGACATAGTGTCCATTCATTATTCGAAAAAAATAAAACACAAAACCTATTGACATAAAAAGGTAAACCGCAAAAAGGACCAGCCAAATGTATATCCAAGGAGGTATCAAAAAATGTTTTTTAAACAGGCAAGCATATACTGCAATTTGAGAGGGTTTTTTCGAGGCAAGGGAAGCAGAGTCAAATGAAAATCTGGATTCCGTGGCCAAACGAGCTTGCAGGTCAGGCATGGACAAATCAGTGGGGTATGTATAGTCCAATTCATCAACGTTAGTTCCGGGTAAATTATTTAATAATGGACTGGAAACAGCAGGTAATTCGATGGCCACTTCAGGTTCAATATTAGAAGCAGTGGGCATAATTGAATTTCTCACAATCGAAGGACAGGAAACAGCTGGTGTCATGCTAAGAAGAATCGGCCACTCTGTGTATCTTGACATTGTCAATAGAAATAAACCTGTTTTCCTTACGACCTGGAAGTGGTGGTAAAATGACTGTTCTTGTGCCCTTCACTCCAAGCACTGGGACTGGAGCTCGATAGGAGGGACCAAACTCTTTCTTGTTGTCGATCTTCTCTCGAACCAGTTCTCCAACTTGGGGTAGCCAGCCAACTACCGGGATCTGCAACGCATCATCCGCTGTGGAGGGCAAATGTTCCTTTGCAAGACTGTCTCTGGTCTTTTGTAGATTCTGTAAAACATTGCAATGTTCATCTGCGTCAAAGGAAGTGGCGCGAACCACAGAGTCTAGACCGTCAAGGTCAGGGACGTACATCTTGATGCCAAAGAGCATTTCGTATGGGGTCCGCCCACCCAGAGACCTTCTAGGGAGATTATTAAGAGCACGCTGCACGCCATAGAGGTGAGCCAGCCAGTTTCTGCCAGTGCCTATAACTCGGGCTGTCAAAGATTGCTTTAAATCACGGTTCATTCGTTCAACTACACTATTACCCTCAGGTCTGTAGGGTGACGAAAACTTGACTTGGACCCCCATCGAAGTCATGGCATCCTTATACGCCTTAGAGGCGAAAGCCGGACCCTGATCCGAATGGAAGGTACCACAGGCAAAAATCCCTATAAAGATACGCAAATCTCTAATGACAGTCCGTGAATCAGCGCTGCGATGTGGCCATACCCACACAAAGCGTGTGCATGAGTCAACTGCTACTAAGATGTACTTATATGCAGTATCAGATGAAAATGGACCGCAGTGATCTAAATAAACACAGCCTAGCGGTTTATTAGAAATGTACAACTGAGTCTGTGGCGGACGCGTAGCAGTTGAAGGTTTAATCTGCTGGCATATGTCACAAAGAAGGACATAATCACGCGTCCGTTTGTACAGTCCCCGCCACCAGAAACGTAGTTGTAATTGAGTTACAGTGGCCGAGACGCCCGCATGCGCAGACGCCACACCTTCATGAGCCGCTGTAATCAAGTCTGCTCTGCGATCCGAGTTGGGAATCAGCCGTTCCCCAACATCAGGAATTGTCACAAAAGGAACCTTTTCGGGACTTAAGTGGTATTTATACTTCGAAGGGAATCCCGCAGGATGTTTACTTCCCTTCTCAGAGGCAGCAATCGCTGCCAAGATGTCGCTATCAATCTTGGTTTTAGACCTAGTAACTGCTGCAACTAAGTATGTAGATACTGCTGATTTCGCTGCTTCATCAGCAAGCGAGTTGCCAACAGCGTGAACTCCTACGCGCTGATGACCGAGAGTATGAATCACATAAACGAGTGGCAACATAGCCTTAAGCTCCGCCACTCGAACCCAGATCATTTTATGTTTTATTGTGCTACCCTTGGAATCATGAAAATCATTTTGAATCCAAAAGAACAAGTTTTCATTGTAAGACTGGACACAGTAGTAAGAATCACTTACAATTAGAGCAGTAACACTTGGATCTGCGTACTCCAAAGCTAGTAAGAGAGCACGAAGCTCCGCCAATTGTGCGGTGCAATCGCCCAGGGGCAACGTGTGCACTTCCCTGGAAATGAACTCATCATTCAACATAGCACCGACCACAATTGCGCATGCGGAAACGTAGGCATGTTTAGAGCCATGCGCAACCTGCGCCGACCCATCAGTGTAAATGATGCAATGGAAGTCCTCCAAAGGTCGCATAGCCAGAGGAGCAGGGTGAACGAATTCATACTGCAAATACTCTTGCGACCGTAAGGAGGCGTCAAAAATAAACATGACATCCGTGGATGACAATGACGCAGCCCACTGAATCCACCGAGGGTGCAAAGCTTTTGAATTCGGTACACTGGCTTTCGTGACTGCCTCCAAGTGAGGACAGGGTGTTACCACTAGCATGCGTTTCCCCTGAGACAGTGCTCGTTCTTTTAGAATTGCCATCTGTACAGCAGTTAAAACCTTTTCCACTGTGGGAAACCGCATCTCAGCCGAAGTGTACAAGTGTGACTTGTAAGCAATAGGTACTGTGTCACCTTCATTAAAAGTGAGGTATGTGAAACCCACCGTCCCGGGAATTATTCTTATTACCAGGTTGGTGTGGTTATCACGAGTCAGTAAATATTTAGAAGCGAGCAGATCAGCCTGCAAGGATTGCAAAATGGTTGAATGCTCAGGCAGCCAGCATGATTTTGAGAAAGTTGGTTGTATCAAAGCATACAAAGGCTTGATACGCTGGGCATATTCCGGAATGTAAGTTCTGCCGAAATTCAAAAAGCCCAGTAAAGATTGTAATTTTTTCAGTGTTGTAGGAGCGCGCAATTGTGCGCACTTCTCTAAGAAGTGAGGAGCCAAACCTCTACCTTCATTGTTGAGCTCATAGCCCAAAAACAACACTGTGTGTTCAGCAATGTGCGATTTTGCAAAGTTAAATTTGTAACCCATGTCAGCGAAGTTGCAAACAATAGAATTTACACGACACAGATGTTCCCAAATATCGTCGTCTGTGAGATATATGTCATCCACATACGAAAAAGCATCAGGGTCGAGTGCCTCCAGAATAGAGACAATGCGAGCGGTAAATATGCCAGGACTATTCTTATAGCCCATTGGAAGACGCCGGAATTGCTTTTGGACTCCAGCGCTCGTAAAACTGGTCCATTGGGAGCTAAAGCTGTCCAATCTGTGTGCATAAAAACCATTGGATATGTCAAGCGTTGTCTTGAAACGCTTACGCACGAGACTATCCACTAGGGCAGAGCCGTGGGTATTCTGTACAGCACAGTTACGGCAATGCGAGTTTAAATGCCGGTAATCCAAAACCAAACGATATGATCCGTCAGGTTTGTTCACAGTAAAAAGGGGATTATTCATCGGTGACACACACGTTTCAATAACTCCCTGATATTCCAATTGTTCAAGGATTTCCGCGACGGAAGATTTAGCTTCACGCCGAATGGGATATTGAGGTTGAGGCTGCGGCTGAGACCGCAACGGAATTTCGTGGCAAGGCGACAATTTATCCCAACCACATTGGTTACGGTACAGAGCCGGCGCTAGAGCCCGCGCCCACTCTTCTGCAAAATGCTGCGCATGCTCTTTCGAGACAGTGTTCGCGAAACTGGGTAGGATCACCTCCTCCCCTCGCGGCGCCGCGAGCACAAAAGGTGGGGGCCAGTCAGCCTCCGAAAGTAAAATATCATATGTAGAAGACAAATTCTCCCAAAATACACCTTTAACGGTACGCTGTATGTCACCTTCAATTAACAGGACAATTTCATATAGTCTTTCAGGGGGAGCAAGTCTCGTATCCGCTGTTTCTATCACAACGTAGACATCAGTCGCTGTCACCCTCAGTAGTGGACGCAGCGCCTCTCTGACTATGGTTATCTCCACCGCGCTGTCCAGCAAGGTCAGAGCCCACGTCAGATTCCGAAGCCGCGTTCTCACTATCTGTGGCATATCGATGCGCTGTTAAGGCCGCGACTTTCTTTTTCGCAAACTGCGGACGCCTAGGCGTAGAATCCTCCTGCTTCACCGCGCCGTCTGTCTGGCGGGACTGACCACGTCCTTGTTGGCCACCACGTCCGCGTCCACCCCCTCCTCCTCCACCGGTCTTCGGGGCCGATGTTTCCTGAAAGGAACGAGGAGAGCGTTGATCAGAACCCTGAAATCGATCAGGTGATTTAATCATCGCGCGATCGCGCAAATCATAAACTTTTTCAGTCGGCGCAGGTGCTTGTACTGCAGGAAAAGAATCCTGAGTCTGTGTATTCTTCCTCCCCTGTGTCTGTTTCTTAGGCCAATTTTGTTTTTTGGACTTGGGCTGGACATCTGTCACCGCAGATTGTCCTTGAGGTTGTTTTTTCTCCTTTACTGGAAAATATTTCAGACCTCTACTTGTGCGGCCAATTGTCTTATAAGCGGCCACCACAATCTTTGCTAACTGGCGGGGTTTGTCGGCATCGGGCAGAGCAGCCAAAGCATTCGACACCTGAAAGTTAACTGCATCTCCTTTAACATTGGAGAGAATGAGATCACTTACAATCTCAAAAGAACCACACAGGCGCATACCCAATTCAACCGCTGCCTCTGGACCGTGATCATTCTGAACACGTCTAATGATTTCAGGCAGGGCAGTCATAGACGGGGTGCCGAAGCACCTTGTATAAACTGCCGCAAATGTTTTTCCCCAGCTTTCACAGTCAACAAGTTCAGGAGTTATATCCTTCGGTAGAGTAATCGTCAACATTCTATGTTTATCAGCAGGAGTAGAATTCGGAAAAACCGCCTCCAGTTGATCAAACTTCTCTGCTAGCCAGAACGGGAAGTCATCGTTGTCAACTGGACGCGCACCAAAAACCGAATTAACCATCACTGGATTGAGACGCATTCCGCCTCGTTCCATGGGAGCGGCCGCACCCCCCTGGGGACCACCAGGAAGATGTCGACCGATGTATTGCACTAAAGCACGAATCACGGAAATGGAAACAACATGTAGCCTGCGTATTTCTGCTAGAGTACAAGCCCCGTGATTCGGGTGCGGGGTAAAGCCACCCAACGCAGGCCAATTTGTACCTGGAATTGAGAGTGGACCTAACCTCGCAGCGGACAAAGAGTGGGGGAGGGCGCCATCAAACCAAACTCGATGCTGCCAATGATCAATAGGTATTTCCAATGCCCTGTACGGCGTATATACAGCCGGGACATCCGAGGCGGTGTAGGAGTGGTACAAACCAGAATTAGCGTCCACAGCCGGAAACGTAACCCAAGAGTAAAACAACTCGTAAGGAAACGCCGGATCTGCATATACCACGAAAATCACAGCCATCCCATCTACTGGGACCTGGTACGTCTGAAGATGGTTGCGTACCGCTACGCGACTATGCTGCGCAATAGCCACCGCCGCCATGACAACACTGGAAACAAGAACACACAAAGAATACTTTGTAGCACAACTGGGTAGTAATTCAAAGAAACCGTTTAAGAAAGAATCAAGCTTGAATAAAGACCTATTTCAAAAATTAGGTAGGTTTCACCGACACCCCGTTTTCCGGAAACGGACGTGAAGGGGTTAAGGCATGAACGATAAACTACTCGAGTGTCATGATATAAGACCACCGAAACCGTTGGGCGCCATGTTGCAGGGTTTCTGTACTCACACAGAACTGTGCACAGAGGAGTGGAACCTCGGCAAATTAGGGTGTCCCAAAACTTACCTTAGCAACCAACTCACCCCTTACCGAGCTAGCTACAGTGTCTCATTGGACATATCAAACTCCCAATGTTTAGACAAACCAGAACATGAACTTACAGTACCTCAGGGTACGTGGAACTCATGAACACTCTTTTGTTATATTATCATTACAAACCAGAACATGGAGTAAAGAAGACACATGTGCATTTGAAATGTTTATTTACTAATGCCGTCTTCTCAGGCGCAGTATCTTAGATAATACAAGTATACTTATTATCAGTATCAAAATTATCAGCATAGTTACTAAGACATAAAAAGCGAACGGTGACAGCATGTTAACATGCTGTTATGAATAAGAGTTAACAACACTTATATCTCACCCTCCCTAACACATATATTATATTATTAGCTAAGAAGGTCTCTTTGGGTTGTTTTAGGGCGGGCCCATACCTTAGTGTCCTAGCATGAAGGAATCACATCAGCATACACCAGCTCTCTCTGCATGTGCACCGCATCAAGTGTGTTAACTATTCTCGTGCAAAGCAATATCAATCCCGCCTCAAGCCCAAGTTGGCAAAGGCTGCACTTGTGTTATGACTATGAAGGCGTGAAGATCAGACCTCATAACAATTCCATATCGTGTTGCTCCTGAAACTTCAGCACTCTCCGTGCAGACATGGTTTATTAAACAAAACTGATATCAGAGCAATAACATATTATTCTCACATACACCATGGCAAACCACTAGGTTGAAAGCTAAGTCAACAATTAAGGGTCGTGTGCAGAAGTTGCAAGAAAGGAAAAATGGCGTTTAAATCTCAAATGTACCTATGCTAACTTAACACGATATAAGGATATAAAGGAGCTATACAACAGGGGCTAAGGATATTGTCCGTAAGAATTATTGGCCAGTTCTTATGAATGATCCTTTTGATAGCTTTTTCATCACTGCTGTAAGCAGTGATGAATCTGGGGCAGGTATTTGCTAGTTTGTTAGAATCAATGACATGATCGTCATTTTCCAGACTAGGATCAGACACCTGCAAAAGACTCTCTCTACTTCTTAACTTAGCTTTAGCCAAAGCTAAATTGAAAGTCTGCTTGGAATAACCACGTTCCTGAAAACGGGTTCTAAGGTCATTGACACAAATGTTGAAATCGAGCGTGGAGCTACAAATGCGTTTGATTCTGAGGATTTCACCAAGTGGGATACTGTGTATGGTGTGATGAGGATGGAGACTGGAAGCGTGCAGTAAAGTATTGCCAGCTGTGGGTTTGCGATGTAAAGTGGATGTCAAACGATTAGCTTGTACATAGACTAGCACATCCAGGAATTCTATCTGGCAATGACTAATGTGCGACGTAAAGTGGAGATTGAGGGAATTTGTGTTGATTTCATTGATAAACAAATTGGCCTCCTCCTCGGTGCCCTGCCAGAGAATAAAAATATCGTCGATGTACCTTAGATATTTTATGATCTTTTCTCTGACCCATACTGCATGCGTGGCTTCAAGGACCTGCTCCTCCCACCAGCCCACGTGTAAACACGCATAGCTGGGGGAGAAGCAGGAACTCATGGCCACCCCACGTAATTGTCTCCATAAGTCTTTACCGAAGGCAAAGTAATTATTGTTTAAACACCAGTCCATTAGCTCCAAGATGACTTTGTTGTGTTCGTACATGTCAGCGGAGCGAGTATCCCAAAAATGTTTGGTGGCTCTGAGCCCCTCTTTATGTCCAATGCTCGTATATAAGGACTCTACGTCCAATGTAATGAGCAACATGTCCTCTTGCCATTCCAGTTCGTTGATTTTAGACAAAAAGTCCCCAGTGTCACGAACATAGCTAGGCAGTTTGGTGACGAGTTCCTGTAAAAAATAATCAATGTAGCGTCCCACATTCTCTCCCGCACTGTTGATGGCCGAAATAATCGGTCTTCCGGGAGTAAGCAAGATGTCTTTATGAATTTTAGGAATGAGGTAGAAGACAGGGAGGACGGGAAATTCTTTATTCATAAACTTGTATTCCTCTCCTGAAATCAACCCTTCTCGTCGATATTTGCTCAGTAATTTTTCCAACGATATTTTTGCATTAAGATATTCCTTCTTGTTAGCTTTGCTGTAACAAGAGGTGTTGTTGAGTTGACGCAAAGCTTCTACCACATAGTCATTTTTCGCCCAAATCACCAGGTTCCCACCTTTATCTGCCGTCTTCACCACTATATCAGGGTAAGCGCTTAGCTTTTTCATTAGCGCTATATATTTAGCTTGCTGGTGATCATAATTGATTTTGGTTCTTTTCCGTGATTTAGTATATAGATGCTTTATATCGTTGGTTATGCAGTCATGAAATGTGTCAATGGCATCTTTTACCATAAGGGGGACAAATTTAGACTTGTTTTTGAATGGCGTTATGCCCGCTCCCTTTTGTATGATGTTAATTTTAGACAGTCTGGGTTGGGTGTTTCTGTCAATATAGGAACCCGGGGGCTGGGAATCGGTCGCCTGGCAAAGGTCATTGAGTGTGAGATAGATTGAAACATCACCAGCTCTTACCTCTGGCACTCCGTCCGGAGTGCTTGGATCGTCAGATGCGGGAGTTTCTGTGGTGGACTTCAAACATTGAGTGGCGAAATGTTTGCGCAGTTTAATTTTCCTAATGTAGCGGTAAACATCTATGCGGGTTGCCGCATAGTCAAAAGATTGAGCTGGGCAGAAGTTAAGTCCCAAAGACAGAAGTTGTTCTTCAGCTTTATCCAGAACAACTGTGGAAAGATTGATTACTGAGCAGGTGTTACCTACTTCCTTCTCTGCCAGGGCGTTTTTGTTTTCTTTGTTTGCGCTTTCTTTTCTTTTGGTTTGTTTCCTGTGTTCACGTCTTTTTTGGTTTTTGCTTTTGTAATTTGCCCTTGGCTGTTTGACCGTGGGCGCAATGTTCTCAGTCTTTCTGCCACTAAAAAATCAAGTTCCTCAGCCAAATTCAAAACTGGTGCCGCTTGTAAATCCCTGTCGGAGTCAATGCTCGAAATGCTGGACGTCGACGGCGTATTTCTGTTGATGTCTTCATCACTTGCTCCGCCGTCCTCTTCGTGGTCATTTTGCACAGCCGTGCGCCCAACTTGACTGCTGGTAGTTCCTTTATATTGCTGGCGTTTGGCTACACTATATTTCCGGGCAAAGGTGAAAATTTGCCCGTGTGCATAATCTGCCTGGTCGCGTGCAAACTTACTCACTTTTCTCGCCTTTATTTTGTCTTCATGTTTCTTTAGGCGGTCGTCCATGGCTTCTCTAAGATTTTTGATAGCATCTGACTCCTTGAATTTACTGATATCTTCATTGAGCTTGTCGATAGTTAAAAGAATTTCTGTTCTATCGATAGCCGCATATTTGATGAGTAGATGGACTATATTCATTGAGGCTGCCAGATTCAGTTCCCCCCATTCTTTTAACATCAGAGGATTGGGGCGGTCGAAACTTGGCGCCATCATAATGCGAAGTCCTCTAGGAACGCGGCCCACGTCAGCGTATTTGGTTAAAGAATAGTGCTCCCACCATTTTGTAATTTCTAAACGCCTTTGTTTTTCCAAGTTCTTGTACAGGGTTTTAATATCGCTGTCATTGTTCTTATCTGTCCCGGCCGGGACTTTATGCGATGATTCACCCGTGAGAGAAATATTTTCAAATAATTGCGCCGCCTCTGCTTCCCTCGCACGGAAAGCCTCCGCAGACATGTTGGTTGGACACGAAAAGGCACAAATTACTGAAATGCACTCTACAAGCCGCTCGAAGAAAGTTATCGCGGCCTCACCTATGGAGTGCTTGCAATATGCTGGAACGACCTCTCCACCTATCCAATGCCGTGTGACAAACGCGATGCAGCGGTACTCCAATCAAACCGCAGAGTCAGCCGACCCCGTCAGTGATTGTTCCACGCTGTGACACCGTCTTCCATCGAAGGCTATGATAGGGGGCACCTGATAGAAATCCCGTTAACGGAGGAATTTGCAAGTCGGTTTGAAAATCAGGCGCCGCTTTGCGGATAGAGGGTCTGTTGACAGAAGCAAGCCGCACTTCTGTGTAGTATTAACAGGAACTCCGTAATACCACCTCCAATCCCACAGGACCGGCGAAGCAGGAGACAGACCACAGCTTATTTTCCAGGTAGGATTATTTTGTCAGTATTTTTTCGTGAACCAACCGACCATGACGCGTTTCGGGCTATGCAGCCCTTGTTCACATGCAGGGTGTAGCTGAATTTTTTTGGTTTATAAAGTGCTTAAGTGCCACGCCTGCCGCCCTCCTCCCTGAGTGGTCATGTGACCAAACTGATAGGGAAAACAGACTGTCTGGATAGCAGTTAGAAACAATGCGGCGAACATATGCTCTTTCATGCTTAAATGCATTATAGATGTACCATATTCATTAGTAAGTCTCAAAGAAAACATTTTGTTCTTTCTTTTCTTTCGGAAAATATATATATATATATTCTTCCAACTCCTCTCACGAAGAAAAGATTCGCACTCACGGGTGCTTTTAAAGTAATTTCTCTGTTTTATTTCGTTTCCATTTCCAAAGTTTGCACAACCATCGCGTTTCAGTGTCTGCTGACACCTTGATCACGGTCGGATATCTTGCTTCAATTCAAAACATATATACATTTTTTTCGGTTTGTTTGTCATGTGACTTCCTGTTTTGTTATGCATGGAATTCTGGTATATGTAGCTCATACTTGAATTTATACATTACAATCGATTTTTCTAACTCAAATCCAACCAAATTAATTCAAACTCCAAATTAAAGATACATTTGGCAGTAAGGAAATATCCCTATTCCTACTGTTGTTCATCCTGTGATGAAGGTCTCAGGAGGCGACCGAAACGTGTTGGGCTTTGTAATGAAGTTACGTGTACAATAAAGCACCTTTGCAGCAACAAGCCCTGAGAGTGCGTTCTCCTTTCTTAACACTTTTGTGAAAAACGAGTAAAAATGTTTACATATATATAATGATCAAGAACTTGTATCAAAACTCGTTGATGTTAGTGTTGTGTGAATAAAACCTTGAGAACTTCTCATAGGTTTTATGAGGCACTATTGGTAGTTTCCTAGTTTCCTTAATTGGTGCGACAACCTATGGGTATCTTACAGAATTTGTAAATATAACGTACCACTTACCTATTTTTCCTTCACCTTCTGAGGAATCCATCATGTAGAGTAGGCACACACTTTGGTCCTGATGAATTGCAATTGATCCTTTAGGAGATTGTATAAGGTAAGAAACATGTTGACTTGTTCAGACATTCGGGAACATTGACATCCCCTGAGGTCTAATTTTGTTTTTAATCTTAACAAAGACTCCCTATATTAAGGAAATATTTTAAGGGTGTCTTTAGTTAATTTAATGTTTTCACCTTCTTATGAGTTGTTTGGCCAATCTACTCTGTGACAGACCTGACCCTCTTTGGCTTCGGTGATAAGGATCTCCGGCAAAGAGCCTTTTCGCATGGCCCATTGTGCACTGCAGCGCTGGCCAATGATGAGCACAGCCCAATGATGAAGCATATCACTGTTTGGTGGGTGAGGACTTGTGCTATGCAACCAAGTTACCTATGATAAAAATACAATGATAAGAATTGCTATACCCTGGATGAGTTGAATTTCTCCTCCCCATAGAACTGCACACTTCATCTTTCTCTTTATGTAGTAGTATTCCTAGAATATTGACAATGAGTAACCTGAGCAAAATTGCCTCTCTCAATGACTGAATTTGTCACTCTATGTGTAAATCCCCTGTCCCTCAACAGCAATAGAAGGGACCCGTCTTACTTTCGGGGCTCTCCTCTTCAAGCTATCATAATGCATCCCTGGCTGTGAGTGGTATGTGCATTTATATAGCACTTACTACACCATGTGAATTGATGAATCAGTTTCTGGACCTGTAGCACGCTACCTCCCAGGACTCTAATTTTAGTGGTTAATCAAGTATAAGGGGTATGGTTAGTTTTGTCATTTGATTTGCTGCCAGGCAAATAGAAATATTCGTCCCATGCAGATTAATGTGAGACTGCGCAGGTGTGATGCTAATATCATGTACTGTACTCAATAGAATGCTTCATGATGTTAGTCTTGCGGATGTATGACGTTACAACGGGAACTTTGACATCGCATACCATTACAACGTGAATTTTACAACGCAGGATCATTTACAACGACTACCTTTACAACGCATGTCATTACGTAGCAGATGCTATTACAACGCATGCAATTACAACGTAAGTATAGGTAAGTATATCATTTTTAAATATATAATAAGTAATAATAATTTAATTTATTTATTTAATTTTATTAATGTAAGTAATTTTTTTAAAGTTTTTTTTTTAAATTAACCCTTAAAATACCCAGTACCCCAAAACCCAAACCTAGCCCTGAACCCTTAAAATACCCCTCTACCCCAAAACCCAAACCTAGCCCTGAAACCTAAAAATACCCCTGTACCCCAAAACCCAAACCTAGCCCTGAAACCTAAAAATACCCCTGTACCCCAAAACCCAAACCTAGCCCTGAAACCTAAAAATACCCCTGTACCCCAAAACCCAAACCTAGCCCGGAAACCTAAAAATACCCCTGTACCCCAAAACCCAAACCTAGCCCTGAAACCTAAAAATACCCCTGTACCCCAAAACCCAAACCTAGCCCGGAAACCTAAAAATACCCCTGTACCCCAAAACCCAAACCTAGCCCTGAACCCTTAAAATACCCCTATACCCCTAAACCCAAATTAAATAAATGATTAAAAAAAGATAAACTTACCTATACTTACGTTGTAATGGCATGCGTTGTAATAGCATCTGCTATGTAATGCCATGCGTTGTAAAGGCAGTCGTTGTAAAAGATCCTGCGTTGTAATAGTAGCGTTGTAAAAGTAGTCCGTTGTAAAAGTTGCGTTGTAACTGTTGTTTCCCTAGTCTTGCTGTTTGTAGTCAAACATATAGATGATAAATTGTCAAACTATTTTTGGACATGTTTTCTCACTGTTATTGTTGGGTTAGGATTTGTTGTACAGTGTAGTAGAAAGTGCAGTTTTTGTCTGCTTAGTATTGCCATATAAACTATTGTATAGAATTGTGTTGGATTGGACAGCAACACTGTGACTTAGGGGGGAAACAATCACGTGTGTTTTGGTAGTTTAAACACCTTCAAGCAGGACCTCACGTAAAACAGACATGCAAGTGTAACATTATACAATAATGATTTTATATGTTCTCACATGGCTAAATACTTTTTTTTATTGGAATCTAATAGTAATAGGTCATGAATGGATATCCTTTTTTATTTCCTTTTGCCCATTGTTTCACACCTAGAGTAACTTCAGGTGTTTCCACTCGGATTGTCTATGACTTTGAGAATAAACTTTTTGCAGTCTTTAGTCTTTTTCGGCTTGTCTGTTTGATGCTGAAGGTTTGGCATTTGGACACAGTCATGGAGGTTGGGTAATTTCCTTGTAATTTATAGGATTATGAGGTTCCTATCTAGCAGAATGGATACTTTTCTGTAGTTTTTAGTAGATTCAGGTGGGAAAACACTATTTCGCCATCCCTCTGAATTCAAACTGATTAGCAGTGTCTTATATTCTTGATAGAAACAAGTTCCATAATTTAGCAGCTTGGATAGAAAAGGATGTGCTACCAATTGCATTTTTATTGTATGATTGAATGGTTAATGAGGGTGCTAGAATGAAAATTGCAAAAAACACAGTTGATGGACAGAATGTAGAACAATGTCATACATTCACCCCAGTACAAGGATCTGGGCCTAAATCCATCGTTTTTTTGCACTCCACACCACCCTGGGTTAGACACTGGCTATATGCAAATCAGCTCTGACCCTGTGCCTCATGGGAACAGTCCAGTCCGAACTACCAAGCCATGTCTTTCCCAGACCGGAATCAAGCATCCAAGATTTGCAGGGTATGCTCAGACGTGAGTCCCTTGCTCACTTTGCCACTGGAGTCAAGCAAGCCCGGCTGAAGACGGCTGTAATGCCAGAAACCGGTCCTGGGAAGCTTGATTCCGGTCCAGGGAAGACATGGCTTGGCAGTTCGGGCTGGACTGTTCCCATGAGGCACAGGGTCAGACTGATTTGCATATAGCCATGTCTGAACTGGGGTGGCGGAGTGAGCTAAAGAACGGTGATGGATTAAACCCAGATCAGTTGACTGGGGGTGAGTGTTTGTATTGTCAACGCTCCGTCCATCATCACCTTTGGTTTTTCTTTGTTCGCCCTAAGTTGGCAGGGTATGCTCAGACATGAGTCCCTTGCTCACTTTGCCACTGGAGTCAAGCAAGCCCGGCTGAAGACGGCTGTAATGCCAGAAACCGGTCCTGGGAAGCTTGATTCCGGTCCAGGGAAGACATGGCTTGGCAGTTCGGGCTGGACTGTTCCCATGAGGCACAGGGTCAGACTGATTTGCATATAGCCATGTCTGAACTGGGGTGGCGGAGCGGTGATGGATTAAACCCAGATCAGTTGACTAGGGGTGAGTGTTTGTATTGTCAACGCTCCGTCCATCATCACCTTTGGTTTTTCTTGGTGCTAGAATGAAACACATATTCCAAACCTTCATTGTAGAACAATGACTCCTTTCCTTTTATTGTCTTTTGTTCAATAGAGAGTATTTTCAAAGAAGGTCTTCTAAAGACAGGGAGCCAGTCAAGAACCTTCAACACTGGGGAGATATTGATAAATATGCTGGAGGATCCGCATAGTATGAAATGTAGATTTCATAACTGGCTAAAATGAGGGCTTGTAATGAGGGCAGAATCCATGACAGTTCTTTGGTTTCTTACTTCTTTTGAAGTTGGTGGTTGTAAGAATTTGCATTGTTATCTGGGGTGGGTTACTATCCACCTCAGGGAATAATTACAGCCCTTGTCAGGGTAAACCCTCAAAGTCACTAAATGAACTTGAGCTGAACCCCCTGTTAGCTTTGGCACAGAGCTGACAGGTTTAACTGAGGGCAATGCGTAAAGTATTTATTCAGTACCAAAACAATAACACAGTAAAAATGCAAAACACTAGAAATCTCAAACTGAATTAGAAACAAAGAGTACATTTTAATTTATTAAATTACATCAAAATGGCAAAGTCTTACATGGGAAACTGGAGATATGAATTTTTTAAGTTTTTGGTAGTAATAGTGCCTAAAAGCACACAGCGCAAGATGCTGTAGTCTTATTTATTTATAAAGCGCCAGAATCGACCCCCCCGGAGGGGTATCTCTGCGCTCGAGACGGGCCACATGTGGGAAGACTGTCTGCTAGAAATCAGAAGCGAAAGAGGTGGGTCTTGAGCTGTATCCTGAAATAGAGATGTCCCGTGCACTGTCTTAGTTGCACAGGGAACTTGTTCCAGTAACAGGGTCCTAGATAGGATTGAGCCTTCCCACCTTGTCTGGACCGTTTAATTCCAGGCACTACAAGGAGGGATTTGGATCCTGAGCGGAGAGACCGCCAAGGTGTATAGGGGATACATTTATCCGCAAGATAGCTAGGGCCAGAATTGGACACGGCCTTATGTATGGTACAGCAGACTTTAAACTGTACTTGTTCCCATCTTATGAGCCAGTGGAGCTGATAGAGCAGAGGCCGGGAGGCTGTCCTAGGCGGAACGTTCAGGATCAGGCGGGCCGCAGTGTTCTGGACAACTTGTAGTCTGTTAAGAGCAGCCTCATTGGCGGACAACAGTAGACTGTTACAATAATCCAGGCGACTTAAAATAAGCGCCTGGGTTAACATCTTCCTGGATGAGTCAGGGAGCTAGGGAAGGATACAACGCAATAGGCCCAATACATGAAAGCAGGAGCCGGCTGTCTGTGCGGCATGTTCCTTCATGGTAAGGGTCTGCTCAAGGAGAACACCTAAGTTTTGTACACAAGTTTTTGAAACGGGGGAGTGCCTAAGTCTGTGGGCCATCAATCGGGGGTCCACAGTAGTTGAGCTTCCCCGAAAAGCATGATTTCCGTCTTTCCCACATTGCGCTGAAGAAAGTTACTCCTCATCCACTGTGAGATACTCCTCATTCCCAGAGAGAAAGCGGCCTGCACTGAAGGAGTGAACTTTGCAAATGGAAAAAGCAACTGGGTATCGTCAGCATAGGAGACGGGAATAAACCCGCTACTCCTTAACAGATTGGCCAGGGAGCCACATAAATGTTAAACAAAGTCGGGCTCAGACAAGAGCCCTGTAGGACTCCCATGGACAACTCTTTTACAGCAGAACGATACTGACCGAGGGTAACCGCCTATGAACGAGAAGATAGAAAGCTCGTCAGCCACTGGAGGGCCAAATCTCTAAATCCAATCTCCTGAGCAAAATCTTGTGGGAAACCGTGTAGAACGCGGCGGATAGGTCCAACAGCACCAGAATCGTGGAATGGCCTCTATCTAGGGTCATCTTGATGTTGTCGGTGACCGCTAGAAGGGCTGAATCTGTGCTGTGTTTAGGGCGGAAGCCTGATTAAGATGGGTCAAGACTACCAGTCCGTTCGACATGGTTAGAGAGATGTATGTTTAGGTGTTTCGCCAATAGCTTGCCCAGGAAAGGAAGGAGTGAGATAAGACGGAGATTGGAGAACTCAGTTAGCAGGGTATTGGTGTTCTTTCAGATAGGCATAACCTGTGCTGCTTTCCATTCCAAAGGGACCAGGCCTCCTCGCAGGGAGAGACTGAGGAGATGTGCAATGGAGAGGGACAGGTGACTGGCAAGAGAGGTGGTAGTTTTTGCCAGTATATGATCCAGGTGAAGAAAATGAGTTTTCACTAGGTTCTATTAATTCCTCCATTCCTTGCCATCTTGTGACAAAACCCTGCCTATAGCCTCCATTTCTGTTGACGCTAAAAAATATCGCATACCCAAACCCCCTGTTCTTTGCAGTTAGCCGATTCATCAACAGAGAGCCATGAGACACCGACGCCCTGTGTAAACAAGCTTGTTGTTCATCTTCTGCTCCCTGCTTGGTAAACATCCTTGACACTGTGATCAGGTTATCTGAACAATGGTCTGAATGCCGAGCCTTGATTAAGCTGATTGAACAATGGTCTGAATGCCGAGCCTCAACTTTGGACACTTGTTCTTTGTTTACTGCCAAGGAAAACAGGTCAAGACAATATTTAAAAACATTTAAAAACAATATTTAATACATGTTTTTAAATATTGTCTTGACCTGTTTTCCTTGGCAGTAAACAAAGAACAAGTGTCCAAAGTTGAGTGGCAGCATACTGTGCAGCCCTGATGAAACTGCCCTACAGTACTTGGCAGTGAAACATGTCGGCACTGGCACTAGGTAATGGTGTGCATGACTAGCTACCAGCCTTTTTACTGATACAGCATCTAAACTTTTTCCCTATGAATAAAGTTGGTTAAGGGAATTAGGTGCTGTATGTTTTATGCACCTTTGTATGTTATATGTTTGTCACTAGCAGACTGTCTCTGCTTTTCACATTTTGTCACATATCTGTGTTGTTTGTGTTTGGACACCTTTTCTCTTTTTCTTTGAGAACCAAGTGAATACCGATGATGAGACAGGGGCTTGTCTGGAAATTACATACCAGTTACCCCGTTGGTGGTGTTTCCGTGAGGTGTCACTTGGTTTTCTCACATTTTTTCCTAAGAAAATGTGATCCCACACTTTGAAGGTGGAGTGTTGTGATAGACCTAGTTGGGTCATACGACTGGGTGTTCGTTGTTTTTCTGTCAAGGAAATATGGTTGGTTTTTTATGATCTGGGCGCACAGCAGTGTAGCACCTCTACAATAATTGTGTGGTGTTTTAGTAGTTATCAGTACTTTTTGACTGTTCTTCTGACTCACTGACTATGGCCCATGGCCCTGCCCATATCAGTGCAAAGGGAATATGCAAGTTACTAGAGCCAACATGGTATAATGAAAAAATACCCCTATATGCTGACCGGGTGGTTAAGTCATGTATGATCTGCCTTATGCACAATCCAGGAAAAAGTACAGTTACCCCCGCTGGTGGCTTCTCCCCACCTACGTTCCCTTTTGAGGCCATCCAGATGGATTATATCCACATGGACAGGTGTGCGAATTTGAAATATGTCCTTGTAGTGGTCTGTGCCTTCAGCAGATGGGTGGAGGCCTACCCCACCTAGGATTGCACAGCTATTACAACGGCCAAAGGTTTGTTGAAAGAATACTTTCCCCGATTTGGGTTGCCCCGTTTGATTTGGAGCGACAATGGCCAACATTTTACAGCCAATGTGGTCCTGTTTGTGTGTTCCGGGCTTGGTGTCAGACATAAGTTTCATGCTGCTAATCACCCCCAGTCAGCCGGATTGGTGGAGAAATACAATGGAGTACTTAAATTAAAATTTGCCAAAATAGTGGCGGAAACAGGTGTTACCTGGGTAGATGCCCTACCCCTTGCTCTCCTGTCAGTAAGGATGACTGCCCACTCAAGGATAGGATTATGTCCCTACGAATTGGTATTTGGTAGACCAGCTAATGTATGGGGCATACCAAGGCCAAAGAAATTGTCTGATGTTGAGTTCCCAGTATTGACTGACTACCTGTACCAGTTAACCGATTCTTTTCGTACTCTTTATCATCAGGTACACGCTGCTATCTCCGACAAGAGGGAAGGCCCAGGTCACACCATTCAACCAGGTGACTGGGTGGTGATCTGAAGTTTTCAGCATACCAAGTGTCTGGAGCCCCGCTGGTCGCACCCCCGACAGGTTCTTCTGGCCACCCGTACTGCTGTAAAAGTCGAAGGGAGAAAGACCTGGACACATGCTACCCATTGTAAAAGGGTGCCTCTCCCTCTCCTGTACGACCAATGGGTGAAAGAAGGACTGCCGGATTGCGACACAGAAATTTTACCGACCTTTGTCCCTTTCAGTGATGCTCAACTTCATTACACCACTACGGAAGCAGAACCTGATCGAATCTTAGTGGGTCCAGTCATCCCTCCTCTGCAGGATCAGAGGAAGGAACAAGAAGCTCTCTTTCCAGACCACTCCATACCTTCTTCCACTCGCTACAACTTGAGACCAAGGTAAGAGGCTGGCCCTTGACTCTGTCTGGTGTCTAATAGGCTGTAGGGCTGTGATATCTCCGGTACCGCTACCGCCAGAAGACTCCGTCTCCGTGTGTTCCATACCAAGGAGGCCAGACCAAAACCTTCCTTTCAAATATTAATACGTCACCACCATTTGTAGACCTTTTAGCCCACTCGACAAGGTGCATGGTATTTAAAAGGAGGACACGTAGATATTTAATGTTAATATGTCTCTACAGTGACTAGCAACCAAAATCTATTTTCAGTGTGACAGGCCTGAATGTCATATGTACAATGCCAGAGTACAGATTAAAATACTAATATTGTATCGCGGTAATGAGAGCAGTAGAAAAAAAAGTTAAACCCTTATTTTTAGTGGATATTAAAAATGTAATTCAATGGAGAAGTCGGATTTTGAAAAAACATTAAGGAAAAGTAACTTTTAGAAAATGACATTGTTTCTGCCTCAAATTCCTGGAGACTAATTTTTTCTAACCATAAAGCATGTGAGAATCCAACGGCTCCTACACAAAAATTGTGCGATGACACAAAAAATTGAGACTATCTACGACAAAATAGTCCAATCAGGGGAGCACCCTTCCACCATTTTGATCTCCAAAGTGCCTGGGCAGACTGTTACTCAACACGAACTACGAAAGGTTCTACAACACAGGTGATATTTCTCCACTGTTCTCGAGGCCTGCCCTGCCCTCTTACCAAGTTTGAGACCAGTATCCCTCATGGGGGCTGCAATAACCGAACCCCTGTGCGCTGCAACAACTTGCAGTGGCAAAGACTTGTTGGCTTCCTTCCTAGAAGATCTTTGGGCTCCAAGTAGCCCCAACCTCGAGAATCTGTTATGATCAGAATCTTTGGCCACACCACATCGTGTGCATCGTGGCCTGCATCTTTTGGTGAGCTGCTTGATGTCCTCTCGTGACTCCAGTGCCTCCGGTCCGTGGGTCCATTTTAGGGTCAACTTTACTTCTGCTGGGCTCCTCTGATTACTTGGGTCCTACCCTGACTCCCCTGCTTGTGGTGAATCCCCTAGGCCTTGCTGGTCCAGACACTGCACCTTCTTCGACTTCTGCGTATGTTGCATTTGCCAAGGCTTGTTAGTGCTCCTGCCGGACACCGACCCATCAGCAACCAAAATCCGACATGGGACAGCTTGTGCACAGCTCCTGGTCTTCCTCAGCATCGCCTGTTCCTCACAGCTTCAGAGTCAAGGTCCTCGTCAACTCTCCTGCAACTCCTGACATTGGTGGCCATTCCTCTTCCAGATTTCCTGGTCACTCCTGAGTGACATAGACTTGCTCCCCTCTGCTTGCAGGTACCTCTCAATTAGAATCCACCTTCGGATTGCACCGGACGCTTTCTCCTTCGTCAACAGCTGTACTTTCATGAAGTCCTCCATTGGATTCGACAGTGGTTCCGACACCACTTCACACCCATGCGACCGCTTCCCTGGTGTAGGTAATGTGGGTGCTAGAGTATCCATGAGTGTGGTGGCTCTCCAACCTTCTGTCTTCCAAGGGGTTTCTTCAGGGTCCACTGGGAAGGGTCTTTTATCTTTGAAAATCCAATCGCGACTTACACGTTGACTTGTACGGAGAACGCGGTCGTGTTCCCACAGTGCACATGATCTCCGTGGGGTTCCTAGTTACTCACCTTGGGTATTTCCTTGGGGGCCCGGCACTTCTACATCCACTAGACCTTGTCTTGATACGAGTCGGGATTCTTATACCACTTTCTTAGTATATTGTTTGGTCCCCCACTGGGGTCCACTGTGTATTGTCACCACAACGTCATTAAAAGTGATGCTGTGGTGGCAATAGGACTTGTAAATATGCTCCGTATACTTTTGTAAATAAGGTTTTTTTGTACTAATATGCAAATATTAACCGCCCACCTACAAGATTACAGTATGCATTACAGAGGGTGAACGAAGTGCGAAGTAAAATACTGTGGGCCCTCAAAAGATTTTCACTGTCTGTTCACGTAGGGCATTTTTTGTCTCCCCTGGTGACAATGTTTCAAGTTCTTTGTTGTCCATTCATCAGAATAATTGCACATAAACACATTCCTTCCAGGCCGTCCCTTTGATGCTGCTTCAGAAATGACGCCCCTCCCATGACCTGTCCACGCAGCGGGCTGAGGTCATTAACCCCTTGTGCTGGTCAGGGTGAATGGAATGCTACTGGACCTATGAGAAATGACTCACTTATTGGAAAACTTGACAAGCTCCTCTGCACGTGGGGAGGTCACATTCTTCTGAAGGTTGTGATGCGAGGAGGACGCCTTTGAGTGCCGCGGCGGAGAATCCGCTTTTTACCGGAATATTGTGCATTTCAAAGCACGAAATGAAACAATGCAGCCGACATTCATCAGTGAACTCCCTCGGCTATCTCGTCTTTTTGTCTTCGGAACGCTCGAAGGCCCCCTGTTGTTGATTCATAAGCCCCTTGCGCCGCCAGAGCGTCACTTTTAACATGGGGAAAAGTGACGTACGGGCGGCGCAAGGAGCCTGTAAATTGTCGCCCCCTGTGCTTAAAAATCACGAAATTCACATAACTATGTAAGTAATCCTGGCAGTGTAAATTGATTCCACAGTGCAGTCTAAAAGCGCCATACTCTCAAAAGCTCATCACGAAATAGCAACTGCAGAGATGAGCTTTTACTCAAATGTTCTCTAAACATATAGGACTCAGGCGCTACATTTTTGCGGGCGCCTGCTATAGACCCACCATCTTGAACCATACCTTAAATTCCACTGAGCACAGGAGGGGAGAAAACCCTGCTCTCCTTAGGACACTTACCTTTACCCTTCGATATTACATCCATCCATCCATCCATCCATCCATCCTTACACATTCACCCATCAACATGTCAATGCATTCTTCTATCCATCGTTTCATCGATCCATCCTTTCACGCTTCCCCATCTGCCCAGTCTTCATCCTTCCATTCATTCATGCATTAACCTTTCCATACTTTCACTGTTCCATCTATCCTTTTATCCTTCCACCCTTCCATCCTACCTTCCACCTTTTCTTTCTAATATCCTTTCATGTTTCCTTTCTTTCACCGTCCCTTTCGTCCTCTCCTTTTACGTCTCCGACTCCCACCCTTACATTTTACCCCAGCCCTCTGCCATGGTATGGCTGAATAGTTGTATTAATGCGCGCTTTGCAGCTCTGCAGACTGAAAAGGCCCAATAAATAGCTAGTGGGAACCCGTTCACCAGCCCATGGGGCCCCGTGTGGGCCCCGATTGAGCTGCTTAAGAGAGGGGTTCCCTAGCACACCTCTAGAGATAGCGACAATTTACATATAATTGGATGGCCCGCATTATAACTTGAGAGACCACGCAGGGGCGTAGGAGACACTAAAATTCTGGGGGGGACAGGGACAACCTTGTGGACTTCCCAGTGACACTATACAAATCACCAACCGTTAAACAAATACAATTGCATACTTTCGAAGTGAAATATCGAGAAAAGCAGGCATGTTGTCACAGTTTGCATGTATGCTTGTTTGTTATTTCATATAGTAATCAGACCAAATGTTAAAAAAAATGTATATGAATCTTGCATCTTCATGCACCAAGCAAACAAAGGTCACGGACTTAGGGTGGGGCGTCGTGTTTGCAAGTGCATTATGGTTTGAAAAATACCTGCTGCTGCATTCCTGGTCTCCAGCAATTTTCAGGCAACAATAAAAATTTGAAGATAACTTTGGTGATTAATGTCCTTTATTGAGAGAGATCGGCGGTTTGTCTAGTGGAAGTTTTGACTCTTGGTAAGGTAGCCACAGTGGTGTAATATGCCTGCTGCAAAGAACGTGTACCACGCAGATCACAAAATGCATATCATGTAAATAGGTCAGTGAGTTACTGCTTTTGTCTGAGAGATTCTTTTGGTATTTGCAGTTTAGAAGTTAAAATCCTAACATAGAACAGTGAGCTATTAACCATCATCAAAGAACTGCACGAAAACTTCAAGGTATAGATTAGAACGTTATGATTTTTCCCCAGTCTTTCCTTATCCTAATGTTAGAAAATGGGTTCATTAGGATAGAAATCAATTCTGAATATTAAAGAGAATCCCACAACTATGGTGTTATGTTTTAAATTCTGAGTTTGTGTTTCTTTAGTGTTGCAAAGCCATCCTCTGCCCTGGGCCCTCTCCAACGTTTTGCTGACTGGTACTGGTGGTACCTGACTGACCCTGGCCTCTGCCTGAACAGTGTTATTCTGAAAGAGACACCTAAAGATACTGTGAAAACACCTACATACACTAGGGTGCACTATGGGTTAGGGTACCCCTATGATTGGCATGGCCTCTCCTATAAGGCCCTAGTACATAATAGGGAACAAAAGGGGTTAGGTCCTTTGTGTGGTGAGGGCTAGACCTAGTAATAATAGTAGACAACACAAAATGCCCAAACCACAGTGATTCAATACAATTTTTTGATATAGGGTAAGAAACACTTTATTATTGCTTCCCTGGACACTATTATTTTGTTTCAATCATTTTATATTTTTCTATAATTTGAAAAAAATTGCTGACAGAAAAAGAGACATTGATTGCAAATGTTTACAAATATTTACAAGACTAAACGAATTTTAGCAAACATTAAAGGCAAAGACTATTTACACATTTAGAAACACACATTAGAAAATATTCTCACATCAGACATTGTTGAAAAAATAAATACAAACATTTCAATTACAAACAACAAAAAGTTTACAAACACTGAATGAGAGAAACTGGGGGTTGGGAAGATAAATGATTAAATGTCTTATATAACTTTTAACGCTGGACCAGCCGGTCCTAGCTTTAGTACAACAGTAATACTTTGTATCTCCCAACCAATACTGCCGACGCGTTTCTAGACCAGACTGGAGTCACTGGCATGTCATCAGGGCTGTATGTATCTTGTATCTTGTGGGATACAAAAGCAATGTTTTGCTTAATCTAGTGTGTGGGCTCCTTATTATCGTAGAATAGCTGTAATGTCAGTGTGCGCTACATACCAAGGCTGCTCAGTGTAGAATTTCAGAGGGGGTCTTTTGGAGGTCCGTTTAAATGAATAACGTGGCCAAGCAGAGAAGCCTACAAGAGTTTGAGGGATGTTTTTAGTTTTTATAATTACGTGAGTGGTACAATATATTCACTAGCTGAAACATTCAGACGCTTAGCGATGTGTAGCGAGTGTTTAACACAATGTACACATCGCTAAGCGTCTGAATGTTAATCTTTCTCAGAACCCAAACTGATGGTCACGCCGCTTCTAATGGATCCTGCCAGCGCTACTTGAAGTAAAAGGTACGCTTCCAACTCCCCAAAATGTTTCAGCTAGTGAATATATTGTACCACTTTGTTCGCCCTAAGTGTGGCAGGGTATGCTCAGACGTGAGTCCCTTGCTCACTTGGCCACTCGATTCAAGATAGCCTGGCTGATGAGGATTATGAATCCGAAACCGGTCCCAGGATGCTTGTTTCCGGTCCATGGAAGAAGGGTGGCGGAGTGAGCTAAAGAACGGTGATGGATTAAACACAGATCAGTTGACTGGGGGTGAGTGTTTGTATTGTCAACGCTCCGTCCATCATCCCCTTTGGTTTTTCTTTGTTCGCCCTAAGTTGGCAGGGTATGCTCAGACGTGAGTCCCTCGCTCACTTTGCCACTGGAGTCAAGCAAGCCCGGCTGAAGACGGCTGTAATGCCAGAAACCGGTCCTGGGAAGCTTGATTCCGGTCCAGGGAAGACATGGCTTGGAAGTTCGGGCTGGACTGTTCCCATGAGGCACAGGGTTAGACTGATTTGCATATGGCCATGTCTGAACTGGGGTGGTGAAGTGAGCTAAAGAACGGTGATGGATTAAACCCAGATCAGTTGACTGGGGGTGAGTGTTTGTATTGTCAACGCTTCGTCCATCATCCCCTTTGGTTTTTCTTTGTTCGCCCTAAGTTGGCAGGGTATGCTCAGACGTGAGTCCCTTGCTCACTTTGCCACTGGAGTCAAGCAAGCCCGGCTGAAGACGGCTGTAATGCCAGAAACCGGTCCTGGGAAGCTTGATTCCGGTCCAGGGAAGACATGGCTTGGCAGTTCGGGCTGGACTGTTCCCATGAGGCACAGGGTCAGACTGATTTGCATATGGCCATGTCTGAACTGGGGTGGCGGAGTGAGCTAAAGAACGGTGATGGATTAAACCCAGATCAGTTGACTGGGGGTGAGTGTTTGTATTGTCAACGCTCCGTCCATCATCCCCTTTGGTTTTTCTTTGTTAGGGAAGCTGCCACACTTTGCAGTAGTAGTCCCTGGCACGAAGAAAACTATTTTGGATGTGGATTTGCTGCTTGTGAAAAGGCAGAATGCCAATACACACAGTGAAATTAGCCAGCTGCTGAAATGGGATGATGCATCGCTCCACACTATATCCTGTAGAGGGTAGACAAAAAACTTGAATGACAAAATCCCAGACCAATGGATGAAGAGGTTGGCCCCTAAAAGCAGGTTCATCAGAATTATGCAGCAGCACCGAATTATGCAGCAGAGTTGGCTAACTTATAAGGCAAGAAAAGACAAATTATGCGGCACAATGTGGCAAATTTTTTGATAGTATTACTTCATTATTTTGTAGTTTTTACACATGGTAATACTGGTTGGATAAAGAATTCACCTCAGTACCAGTTTCCCAACAAAATACAGAAAATAGTAACTGAAAGATGACCAGTTAACCTTTGCAAAGGGCCATCCACTGTTCTTGAAAATGTGTTTCAATATTTTTAGTAGCTTTTGATCTGTTTGAGCTAGAAACAAAGGGGAATATTTATCAAATGTACATGCATCCAGCCACGGCCCGTGGAGGGAGTTTCGGTGGGGCGGAGAGGCGGGGCGGGGGAGAGGCAGGGTGGGGGTTGCTAAAAACCGGAGTATGGATAATTGGAGGTAAGTAAACAATTTAATTAATAAAACAAATTTCGTAGCTCGCCCTGCATCGGAAAATGCGATGCACGGTGCGCTAAGAAATTCGTTTTATTTATTAATGGTGCAAGTGTGCCTGCGCTGTAGGCTGGATTGTTTTTGTGAAGGAAGGGACACCATCCTGCACAAAAACAATCCTCAGAGGCATTTTCCTCTTCCTATGTGTGCTGCAGCACATTTAGTAACAGAAAAAAACGAAGAGAAACAAGCACATTTCTTCATGTTACACCTTCCCCGAGGAGGCGTAGCATTTGGACTCTTTCCCAGGTCTACCACTAATGGTAAATCCGGGAATGCACCAAAGTCCATGGGTGAATGCATGGCCACACCCGCACTCTACCGATGGAACGCCTCCCTGGGGCAGAGTAGCACACCACATTTACCAAGCCACGCAGGGCCATGCAAGGTGGCGTTCCGTGGTTTGGTAAATGTCATTCTAGATTTTGCGTCACCCGTGCACCCCCTTGCGCAGTGCAAGGTCAATGCAAAACCATGATAAATAAGCCTCAATTTTCTTTGTTAAAATCTGCAGATTTGCAGCAGATGATAGATTATGTGGCAAATGTGGCAAATCCATAAGTATGGGAAACAAGCTGCAGCTGCAGAATTGCATAATTCCCATGGCCCAGCATATAAATAAGATTAAATGCCTTTTCTAAATTCAGACCTAATAATAATAACTAATTCAAACTGTCTCAGGGCCATTCTAATACTAAACGAAATGAACATTGATAATACTATTCTTTGTTTTTTTAAAGTCAAGAATGGCAGAAATTACCTAGGCCACTCTGTAAATCTTTTCTATTTTTTTCCTGTTGGCTGGCAGTACTATTCCAGCTGTCTACAGTCTGGTAATGCTGTACTGCCACCTAGTGGCAGAATTTCTTAACTAATAATGCAATCTCCTCCAGAAGGTTAGGGTAATTAATCTATGAGTGTTTCACTGCCATTCACCAAAATGACTGATACAATCATACAACAGAAGTTTTCTTCGTATGCCTGTTTTCAAAAACCTAGAATATTAGTAATCAAGCCACGCAAGGCCATCTTGCTTCTCCCTGCCTGGCCTGGTAACTCTAGAGTAACGCAAGGCAGCAATCTGCAGCACTCACAGAAAGAGCAACACGCGTGTGATGGTTGGTTTTGCACAGTAAGGTGTCCCTTCCTGCACAAAAACAATCCTGTCTGCAATGCAGGCACCCATGCCTGAATTGATGCTAGGCAGCAGTTTGAGCGCCAGTGCAGGCAGAGAGCACGAATGCTCCATATCTTGATAGATATGGCGCATTCCTGCCCTCTCCCTTTCACGCAGGGCAGCAGGGTGTCTTGCTTCGTTGTGTTGCGTGTAATATTGATAAATATGGCCCTTAGGGCCAAATCTTTCAAAGTTTTGCGTCGCCCTTGCACAACGTGAGGCGATGCAGGGTGACACAAAACCTAGATTCCGATTTACGAAGCCACGCAAGGTGTAACACAAGGCAGCGCAAGTCGCTCCCTTGCGTTACACTTCATGTTGGGGGTGTTACATGTGTGTAGTGTGGGTGTTCCGATGCATCCTTACATGCATTCTGATGCATTCCCTGATTAATCCACCCTGGTAGACCTGGGAATGTGTCAGTATTGGTCTCCTTCCCACCAGAGGCGCAACGAGGAGAAATATCTTCCTTTGTCCTCACAGTTTCCTCTTCCTAAGTGTGCTTAGTCTCCAGCACGCTTAGAATGAGGAAAATGCCTGTGAGGATTGTTGTGCTGGAAGGTTCCCCTTCGTGCACAAAAACAATCCTGCCTACAACGCAGGCACAATTGCACCATGGCGCTAGGGTGTCTGCGATGGCGCTAGGCAGCCAAAAGTGCGCCAGCACTAGGAAAGGACATGGTTGCGCGATATAATGTTAAATGTGGTGCATTCCTGTCCTCTCCTTGTCAGGCATCACTGCACAGCACGGTGTTTTGCTGTGTTGCGTGAAACCTTGATAAATCGGCCCCTGGGTGTGTTGCAGGATGCAAGGCAGCGCAGTAAGGTTCAGAAACACTATCATTGGCAAACGTGAAGATGGCAGGGCTGGTCCGGGTAAGTGTCAGTCAGTCTATCACATCCCTATATTCCCAAGGTTGGTGACCAGCCACTCTTCCCAACGCTCACATGCTGAAGGTGAAATATAAATAACAGCAGCATTCTGGCCTCTGAAAGCCTCTTTATAGGATGTGATCCAGAACTAATTACATTGGAAAGATGCAGCACTCACATTTCGAATTGTATTCATCATTATACTCCGCAGGTCTGCTTTATGAAAACAGCCCATTAGAAATAGGGATAGTGTATAAGTCGTGGTTATGAAAGATGGAAAGGGTGTAGATGGGGTTAGTGAATCCGTAAGTTGGACTAGGAGTGCAATGTATATCCCACCAGGCCTGTCAGAAGCTTGTGTGGGGCCTCTGTTGCAAACCTCATTCGGAGCCCCTTTCTAGTTTTTTTGGTAGCATTAGCACCTCGTTCAAAATAAAAACAATATCCGGTGCACAGCATAAGGCAGCACTACCAGGCTGATGTTACCTGCCGCATCGTCCATATATGACAAAAGCAGCAAATCCAGCTTATTGCAATATTGCACAGCAGTGTGCCTTGTGCACTCACCGGTCCAGACTTATCAAAGGGTTTTACCCATTCTGTGTCTATGGGATAATGAGTTCGTACAGATGGCCCATAATGAGGTAAACACACACAAACTACACATTCACAGTGTGAGGCGCCTCCATGGTGGCATTTAGTCTCTGGCCCGTGTCCTTCGAGTGTCAGGAGATGCAGGAGCCAAAGAGACAGACTGGAGGTTAACCAATGCGCACTTTAAAAAGGATGATTTTCACAAATTTCATGTTAAAAGTCTAGGATGCCAAAGGGATGTGCCATTGCCCATGAAACAAATGATTTCAGTGGTGATAACATGCATATTTTATTTGGCACGTTCGAGAAGAATAATCAGTCTGATTCCCTATAAAGCAAGAACTTGTTTAGTGGTGGCAAAATTCCAACAATTGACTGTAGCAAGGTTCTACACCTAGACATCCCAAAGAAAGCCATCCAGAGCCAGACCAGAGAGTGCACAACGTGGGCACCCGGCTGCTAGTCAACCTCAGATGAGGACTGCATAGGCCACCAGGACAGTCCAGAACCCAGTTCATGGCCCAGTGCTGTTTTTAAAGAGTCCTCCTGCTCTCACCCCACAGTATGTGCAGGGCAAATGCGCTCTTCTGATGCCACAAGGATGCCTTAAATCCCAGATCTATCATCAGGCATCGTACATGCTGCCTTTGCTCTGGTCTGCGAGAGGCAGGCTTCTAGGCTCTTTAGATCTTCATTATGGAATAAGATACCCGTGGAGTAACAAAGGACTCTGCTCTTGTTCAAACTCGTACAAAAGGGGGTGGTGATGGACGGAACATCTGAATCAATCAAACACTCACACCCAGTCAAAAGATCTGGGTTTAATCCATCACCGTTCTTTAGCCCACTCTGCCACCTCAGTTCAGACATGGCTATATGCAAATCAGTCTGACCCTGTGCCTCATGGGAACAGTCCAGCCCGAACTGCCAAGCCATGTCTTCCCTGGACCGGAAGCAAGCTTCCGGGGACCGGTTTCTGGCATTCCAGCCGTCTTCAGCCCGGCTTGCTTGAATCCAGTGGCAAAGTGAGCAAGGGACTCACATCTGAGCATACCCTGCCACACTTATGGCGGCCAAAAGCAGTACAAAAGGGGGTGGTGATGGACGGAACATCTGAATCAATCAAACACTCACACCCAGTCAAAAGATCTGGGTTTAATCGATCACCGTTCTTTAGCCCACTCTGCCACCCCAGTTCAGACATGGCTATATGCAAATCAGTCTGACCCTGTGCCTCATGGGTACAGTCCCGCCCGAACTGCCAAGCCATGTCTTCCCTGGACCGGAAACAAGCTTCCGGGGACCGGTTTCTGGCATTCCAGCCGTCTTCAGCCCGGCTTGCTTGAATCCAGTGGCAAAGTGAGCAAGGGACTCACGTCTGAGCATACCCTGCCACACTTATGGCGGCCAAAAGCAGTACAATAGGGGGTGGTGATGGACGGAACATCTGAATCAATCAAACACTCCCACCCAGTCAAAAGATCTGGGTTTAATCCATCACCGTTCTTTAGCCCACTCTGCCAACCCAGTTCAGACATGGCTATATGCAAATCAGTCTGACCCTGTGCCTCATGGGAACAGTCCCGCCCGAACTGCCAAGCCATGTCTTCCCTGGACCGGAAACAAGCTTCCGGGGACCGGTTTCTGCCATTCCAGCCGTCTTCAGCCCGGCTTGCTTGAATCCAGTGGCAAAGTGAGCAAGGGACTCACGTCTGAGCATACCCTGCCACACTTATGGCGGCTAAAAGCAGTACAAAAGGGGGTGGTGATGGACGGAACATCTGAATCAATCAAACACTCACACCCAGTCAAAAGATCTGGGTTTAATCCATCACCGTTCTTTAGCCCACTCTGCCACCCCAGTTCAGACATGGCTATATGCAAATCAATCTGACCCTGTGCCTCATGGGAGCAGTCCAGCCCGAACTGCCAAGCCATGTCTTCCCTGGACCGGAAACAAGCTTCCGGGGACCGGTTTCTGGCATTCCAGCCGTCTTCAGCCCGACTTGCTTGAATCCAGTGGCAAAGTGAGCAAGGGACTCACGTCTGAGCATACCCTGCCACACTTATGGAGGCCAAAAGCAGTACAAAAGGGTGTGAGTGTTTGATTGGTTCAGATGCTCCGTCCATCACCACCCCCTTTTGTACCGCTTGTTCAAACTCGAGCACAAGATATTCCCTTTCTAGCTCTCTGTTATTGCCTTCTTACTTCGGGTGACAATGATATCATACTATTGGCATTTAATACACAGAAATTATTGTAGGTGTATAACACTCACTATTATTGTTATGTGCAGTCACCACTTCATTCATTCACGCACATTCCCCCACAACACTCATTTTAGAAACCTTAGAAGAATCAGCAGAATTGCAATAGCTGCTTCAAATGTTGTAAGCATCTCTACAGCAAGCACATTAAACTTCTTAATTATCATACTGAGAGAGGTGTCAATGTCAGTCAAAACTAAAAATAGAACCAACTAAACGAATTTATAAAATGCAGTCGAGCCTAATTTTGCAACTTTTTACACTTCTACGTCCACATTAGATGCACAAATATACTTTCGAAGGGCAAAATCCTGAATCATAGATTCAGCAACAGTGGGATTTTGCCCTCATAGATTACATTTCCTTATACAGGAATTGTAATAGTATTGTCAATTTCCGTAAGACATTTTAAAACTGCAAAGTTTAAAGCGATGATCAAATTGCGTATGTTGCTTCCCACCATGAAAAACGTGTTTCCAGGGTGGGGAGGAGAGGGGACAAGCCCCTTCTGAATGGGAGGGGAGGGGAAAGAATTTCTCAATGAAGAAAACCAAATCCCGTCGCAGAAAAACACATTACATGTGTAAATGCGCCTTCCTTAGGTGAGTACATTCCCACATTTTTGCGTGCTGTTTTGTAAGCCGGCTGGTGTGTGTTTCTTTCTAAAATGAGAGTTAAATGTTTCAGCAGATTTCTTTGGGAAAGGCCCAGTTCGTTGCTCAAGGTAGTTCTTTTTACATTAATGCCACGTGCCAGCACACACATGACCACCCCATTGATACTGCCATTGGTGCCTTCGCTCGGCCTCTACTGTTAGATCTGATTTCATTTGGCAAAATGTAGTGGTGCCAGTCGATCTTCAGAAGAGCCCACTCCTGAGCTGGAAGGTGGCAGAGCTTGGAACAGTGAAACAGACACGTGAAGATACCAATGATGTCATCAAAACCTAAGCTGTGACCATGTCCAAACAAGCAACCAATTAGGAGCATAGGACAATTAACAAATAGGGAGCATCACGTAATACAGATGGCACAAATATCACTGTAAATCAGATGGGGTGCAAAGGTCGGGCTTAGATGAATGCTTGATATAGGACCCCAACCCCTCCCCCAGCCGTAAACAAATGGTAAAGAAAATGTCTATCGTCATCATGTAGGGTTTGGTGAATCAGAAGTGCTAGATTCCTCCAGCTCAGAAGTGCAAGATTCTCCCACCTCATTTGGAAGTGTGAAAAGTGCTTGGCTGATTACTGTGGAGCCTCAGCCTGTTCCACTGCCGGAAAACCTTCCTGGTGTCCCGCCTGGCACAGGGCAGGCTTCCGGGATGACAGTGCTGGAAGCTAGGCCGGTCCTTTTAAGGATCGGAAAATCACACATGGATGGGGCAAACGCTCCCTATGCTTCAGGGGCATTGATTGTTAGCCAGCCACCATTACATTTTTTGCTGAAAGTGCTCATGCTGACGGCCATGCAAATACTTTCAGAAAACGATCCTTATCAAGACAGCAGAGATCGCAAATGTTTTCCAGTGGGTGGGAGGAAGCGGGGAACTGCTATCCTGAGAGATCCGGCAGACCACTTGCCTCTCTTAACCAGAATTTGCAATGCAATCGGTCTCGCATTGGTGACATTTGGAGCTATTGGCTTTGTAAATGACATTGTTTTTTACTTATGTTTTTTTGTTTGCAGTGGAGTGCAATATAAAGAAGTGCCCATAAACCAGCTGAGTTTTTTTTATATTTATGCTCAGTTAGAGGGGAACCTTGTACTATTGAATGGAGTTGTGAACTGCTTCAATGCAACCCAATAAAAATGACTTTATTGGCATTGAGAGGTGTAGGCAAAGGTAAAACAAACACTGTTGCACAAAAATAAAACATAACAGTAGGCAACCTGGGGAGTCAGAAAAGGCAGATTTCGAGTTAGTTGCAGCTCTGTAAAAAGCGGCAAGTAACGGGGGCCGAACCATATCAAAGGGATGCTTTTCTTTGTAATTTCTGTGCCCTTACATTGTCTGCCATATTACAGACACTGGTACTACAAGCCTTACTCAGACCAACTTGGTAAAACTAGGTAAACATGGGTAGTAAACGTGCTTCTTTTCGCTTAAAGTTTTGTGACACCATGATGACAGCCAAAGTTTTAACCCTGGAAATATACCGGACCTGATCAACTAAGAAACTTTACCATGCAATGCGAAATCCCAGAATAAAATGTGCTCACCTTTTATGGACACAGCAAAGTCTACAATTAGGACAAATATTCAGCCTTTAGGATCATGGCTCGTTGACTCGGGTAATATTACACATACGCGGCTCTCAGATCTGATCGATCTCAAGAGAACACTGTTTCACCCATGAAAGCAGCAGTCAATGTTATTTGGGATAAATGACAGCAGTTTTAGGGAAGAAAGACAGTAGTTTTGGCTTTCTGTAAGTTGTGCACTTCCTGTTACAAAAGGAAAGATTGCTAGAGCAGAGAATACGGTAAGAGAGTTGTGCTGCAGTTTAAATGTTGCGTGTCTGGATTGTTAAACTACAATATTACCACAAGCAGTAAACTGTCACATTCTGACGGCCACCTTGTGGTTGCGGCTAGTCAGTCTGTCAAGGGAATCACTTTGAAACCGGAAACGAAACTATGTGTACACAGTTTTATCAGCTGTAAAACATCTAGGGTTTGATAACTGGAAGAGGGGGAAGGAGTGAGTCGAGAGAACGGAATAAAAAACACATACCAACTTACACACAAATACACAGAGACATGCAGACAGAAGGGGACACGTGTGCGCCAACACCTACACACAAACAGCAAACCAGACAAACTGACAAACAGACGATGTCCCACACATTTACAACACCCGCACGCCCGGGACACCTGGGCGAATGTTCAAAGACCAGAAGAGAGGGGAAGAGGAGGGAGAAGGGGGGAGCGGGCTTGGCACCTCAGAGCACTGGGCCGGGAACATCTTGCCGCTGAGTACCTATCAGGAGACAGCCCTCCACCAGGGCACTATGGAGCTCAGAGTGCACCGGGGTGACGTTCAGCTCTCAGCCTTAAGAGAAGAGCTGTACGCCTTTGCTGCTGAGCACCCAGGGGCGGGGAACAGTTCAGAGCTAAACGCTGTGCACCAGCCTCTGACCACAGCCAGGCACTGGACCCCGGTCCCAAAACAGCTCAGCTCCACAGAGCAACGCAGGCCTTGAAGGGCTTAGAAGTTAGCACTCAGGGCCAGGCTGGGTAACGGCTCCGCAGTGGCAGCTGGGCGTGGGCTGCTTGTCACTCA
Source organism: Lissotriton helveticus (assembly GCF_964261635.1). Lineage (NCBI taxonomy): Eukaryota > Metazoa > Chordata > Amphibia > Caudata > Salamandridae > Lissotriton > Lissotriton helveticus. The sequence goes on from NC_136063.1 coordinate 398,505,098, forward strand.
GAACCAGAGGACAGAGCTGTACGGACCGCCAGGCAGAGGTCGGCTCTGGTATAACAAAACTACTCACAAGTAAAACAAGCACTTAAACTGACATGAAAGCGTGCGTGTGCTACTAAACAGATGTGAAAGTGAGCACCATCAAACTTAAATGAAAGCGTGCGCTGTGCTTGCGCTACACGCATCAAAGCTTCAGACACACACACGTTAAAATTATTAAGTATAACAAAACTACTCACAAGAAAAACAAGCACTAAATTGACATGAAAACGTGTGTGTGCTACTAAACAGATGTGAAAGCGAAAGCCATTAAACTTAAATGAAAGCGGGCACCGTGCTCGCGCTATAAACATCAAAGCATCCTAAAAAAAAGTTCCCCTCGGACACAATTAAAACACGAAAGCGGACGAAAAGTGTGGTTAGGCGGTGCTGCTTATGGAAAAAACAGAAGTAACTTATTGCATCCACAGCCAACCATAAGCCTGCTAAGAAGATCAATGCCATAGTTAACAAATGGCAAGCGGCAGGAGAAATTACCTGGGAGTTTCACCCCTGATACAGATTACTTGAAGTCTTGGAGTCACAGCGCATGCGCGCAGCCTAGGCGAGACCTAAAAATGACCCCTACAGCAATGGCCCACTGGCACCTCAACGCACACATGCTAGGAGCAGCTAAACAGACCATCGCACTACACTGGAAGAAGCCCTCCGCCCCACTCCCCACCATCTCCGCATGGTTCTTGCACCTCTGGCTCGTCATGGCAATTGATGTAGTTCAGCTTTCATCTGCAGTCAGACATTGCTTTATTTATGTGCTTCAGACAGACTGCATTTAAATTGATGCACATTTTGGTGCAAGTTAAAACACATGGCACATGAAATATGAAATGAGGCCTAGTCAAATGCTTTTAAAAGGGGCACTTTTGGTGCAAGCAAAGTGAAAGACATGAAATGAGGCCTAGTCAGTCTGAAATGCTTGTGCTGAATTAACATGTGTTTTTGCAATGTAGAGAAACCTGATTTCAGTGGCCTTTTTAGCTTTGAAGATAACCATGGAATGTGTTCTCTCTTCCCAGCTCTTTTTCTTGTAATCTACACCCCTGTTCCTGTCATAAGAGACTTTGGCTTTGTTGCATATTTAGAACATGTATATTCAGTTCATAACACATCTTATAATGTGTATTAATTAAACATGCAAAAACATTACACGCGGGGCAAAACGCTTTTTGCATGAAAAGCTATCTAAAACATTAAAGCATGTTGCTGTGAGTATGTATTAACTGTGTGCGCTTTGGAAATTTGCACTGGTGCATGTGTTATGCTATGTTGTAGATGACACATTTTTGCATGTTGTGCACAAATGAATAGAAAAGCTGCTTTAAACTAGTAGCTTTTGTTAGGATATCATTTACACAGGGTACTAGAATGGGATGGAAAAACATAATGGGTTTATTTACATAAAAATTAATACTCTTTTATGGTTGTTTTTGTTTATGGGCCCACCATTAAATGGCTGTTAAGAATCCAGCATGGCTGAGAATTTTGCTGAATTTTGACGCATGCGCAGGACTGCCAAGTGCTTCAAGTAAAGACACGAAGGAGTCAAGGCTACCATGAACTGTACATTCTTGTTATACTGCCAATGTGACAATGTATCAGTGTTTGTGGAATGTGCCCTTCCTGCATGCAATGTGACAGGAAGGAGGAAATAGACTGAAACATTTTTCCTTGTAAATGTTGCTGAAACATATAATTGTATTAATCAGTAACGCTTCATTTGTTAAAACCGTTATGGTTTGGAAATTCCAATGAGAACAGAATGGCGAGACCATCATGTCATATATGGTAACCAATCACAGTGCGAGTTTTTTGAATCTGAAACATTATTAGTGTAGTCTGTCAAGAATTAGAGTATAAATAATGACCTCTTTGGAGGCGTGTTAGTTTTAGGGGGCGTGTGAGCTTTTGATAGGGAACAGATTAGACCAGACATTATATGGGTTAGGTAAGAGAAACATCGCAGGTGCAGCTGGGAGGAGTTTGCCTCTGAGGAGAGACAGAGAAAGGTGGGGGTTTCTTGCTCATATTTTTTTCACAGAAGTCCTTGCACGTCAAATTTTTGACAAGGCATATCACATTCCTCTGTGGTCTGTGAAGGAGGGGCCTTTTCAGGAGCAGCCTCTCTCAGATTGCACAGACCAGGGCAGAGAGTGGAGCTGGATAGAACAGGTTTAGATTTATATGCTAAAACTTTTAAGTTCATGCTTTAACTAATTAGTTAGTTCTGAAAAGATTTGCCTTATGCATTTATTTCTCTTTATGGGAGATTTTTCCCAATTATTGATTAGCCTTGCCTAATTCACTCTTGAATTATATTTCCTGAACTCTTTAAAGAACTCTGATTGACATTTGATGCCTTATTCCTTTCCTTTATGGAATGCTTTGTAGGCAACCTATAGTATGTTTTGTATTCATACTATTTTTCCTGTTTTCCAAATTCTGTAACCTGATTGAAATTTGGCTAATGAATAAAGGGTCAGAGAAACTTAACTTTTGACTAGAAAAATAAAACCCTTTAAAATACTCACCAACTCTCTTTATTGGCTTAAATATTACGTGTATTTTTGATTTTTCATGTTTATGTAAAATCTCCTGAAGGTAATACATGGTGTCAAGGGCCCTACACCTTTTCAGCGGTAAAATAGAGGTAGATGAGGTTTTGCATTGGGAAATTACCGTGAAATTACCGCTGTATCACAATGGAGCTCCTGACTTCTCAGATCCCCTATACCGAAACCAAATTCACGCACACCTGGCGCCCACTAGTCTAGCACTTTTCCAAACTAGAACACTCTTGCTACACCGCGCCCCAACTCTGGGCCCACAGCTCTTCTAAGATGCGATCTTGCCATATGACAAGGGATTCCCACAGTCTGGATGTCCCCCCGCTGGCCCAGCGAAACACCACTTTTACCCTAGCCCTCACGCAAACATGTCTATCTCTCCCCAGTGTACCTCCCTTTCCTTCCCCCTTCCTTCCTTGTTCTTCCCCATTCTCACAATGTGCTCCCCCAATTGCGTTGTTTAACCGACATTGAGGTTTTACCCTCACCTATTGTTACTGAAAGCTTATGTCACTCTCAGTGTGTTGAGTCACAGATCGATCCGTGCCTCAAACTATATTGATCTTGTCTTTCCTTTTATTTTTATTTTTTTTAATATTTTTATTATTGCAGGAAGAACAAAACAACAAATTTCACATGTAATATATATCTCAAAAGAAATTACAGTACATAATGAAAAAACTATTTGACGTTAAAGAATGTAAGAAGCAGAGGTCTAACAAGTACAACTATTAACAAGAAAAGAAAAAAAAATATGTTCTTACATGTAGTATACAATTATTTATATTTGTATTTAAGATGGCCTCATTCACTTCTGATTCGAATATTTCATAATTCAAAAAAGTTTAACCAAATTCTTTCCTTCTTTAACAATGCCTTATGACCTCTATGTCTTGCTAACGAAAGTTCCATAGTGTTTATTTCGTTGATCAAAAGCCACCACTCGAAAACATCTGGAGCATCTTTTGATATCCATAATCTTGCTATAACCAGCCTAGCACATGCATAAATGATAGTTATTAAGTCTTTGTGGGGGAAATTAGTTTCCTGGATGTCTAGTAGAACTAGTTGGGCTGTCAATGGTGGGGTAGCGATTTGTTTGCTATTTAAAACATCGGTCAGCCCTTTCCAAAATGGTAAAAGCGCCGGGCACAAAAAGAGCATATGCTCTATACCTGCAGCTTCTGGATCAGATTTCGGACACATTGTTTTCTTGTTTGGCTGAGTACCCTGTGCCCAGCTAGCTATTCTTTGCGGAGTGTAATATAGTTGTGTGATGGTTCTATACGACTGTAGCCTCAAGCTAGAAGATTGGACAATCAGGTTTATATGACGTAAAGAATATGAGATCTGTGTTGGGTTGATGTTCATACCCAGTCTAGAAGACCATTTAGCCGCTATTTTCGTGCTATCTTCAGTTTTACCTTGTATTAGGTATCCATACCCCACACTTATTAATGATTTTACTTTGTTCGAGTATATACATGTTAGTATGTCTGACTCTGCTACTTCCATAATTTTCATTTTAAAGAGCAGGTAGTCCCTTATTTGAATGTATTTAAAGTACATATTGTCCCTTAAATTAAATAGAGTTTTAAGTGCGTCAAAATCCATAAAACCATTTTGGCCGTATAAATCCCCCAATGAGTTAATACCATGTCTCTCCCAAAGAATGCCTGCTCCGTCGGAGAAAATACCAGGTAGTCCTGGATTGCCCCATACTCTAAGCTCAGCATTATAGAAGGAGATTTTCCCAATAGTCATAATTTGGTCCCAAATTTTTTTAATGTGCCTAGCTGACCTAAATTTCACTCGTTTGAAGTAGTTAGGGTCATTTAGGCGGTGTAAAAATTGATTACAATCAGATCCCAGCACAAGCTGGTGGTAAAATAGTGAGCTTTCGTTTTTAATCAAACTTCGTATGCGGCGAAAGAAAGTGGCTAAAAAATAGAACCTGAAATCAGGAAATGCTAGTCCCCCCTTTTCTATTGGGAGTTCTAATAGTTTCAATGCCCTAAGCGCTTTTTTGTAACCCCATAGAAAGTTGCTACAAATACCCTCTAGTTTTTTGAAGAAAAATTTGTTGGGTTGAAGAGGAATAGATCTAAATAAGTATAGTACCTTCGGTAGAATCTTCATTTTTACTAAGTTTATACGACCCACTAAACTAATCGGAATTTTGTGCCATTTTTTAAGGATCGTTTCTGTTTCCTTTAAAAAAGAGTCATAATTCAACGAAATGATTTTATCGAGACTTTAAGTTAGTCTAATGCCTAGGTATATCGCACTTTGACAAGTGCCAGGGATCGGTTCCGAAGGTTTATATTTGGCAATAACCTGCGTCTTTTCTTTATTAAGTTTGTACCCTGGGACATTGCCAAAGCGTGCCGCTTCTTTTATTATTTCAGGTGTAGCTTTAACTAGATCTGTAGTAAAAACGGCGATATCGTCTGCAAAAGCAGTTATTTTTAAACTCTCTCCGCCGTGCGTAAATGGGAGAATATTTACTTGAGTAGAGAGTGCATTTAGAAATGGCTCCAAAGATAGAGCGAAGAGCAGAGGGGACAGAGGGCAACCTTGCCTTGTTCCCCTCCCTATAAAAAAGCTCGCCGATTTTCTTCCCCCATAGCTGACCATGGCCTGCGGGTTATATACAATGAGCACACCCACTGCAGGTATTTACCCTGAATACCTGCCTTCTTTAGTACCTCCCACAAATACTCCCACTCCACTCGATCAAATGCCTTCTCTGCATCTAACATGATAATTCCGAGTGAGGTGAGAGTAGTTGAGGCAACATCGAAGGCTGTAATCGCGGTGTTAACGTGGGCCGTTGTGTCTCTCCCCATCACAAACCCATGTTGTTGAGTATTAACCAGAGTCGGCATAATGGGGGCTAAGCGATTTGCTAGTATCTTAGAGAAGATTTTTACATCTGCATTAAGCAGGGAAATCAGCCGGTAAGAGCCACAATCTTCCGGAGGTTTTTTTTTTTGTTAAGAAAGAACATTATTTTAGCTACTTTCCATGATGTAGGAGCCTTCCCCAAGTTGTCTATGGAGTCGATAACAAGTTCTAAAAGAGGTAGTAGTTCTTGTGCACAAGTCTTGTATAATTCCATAGGCAAACAGTCCTCTCCGGCGGCTTTCCCCATTGGTAGGGCTGAAATGGCTGTGATTATTTCAGCTTGTGTTATTTTTAAGCTAAGTTGCTGGATTGTTTCTGTATCAATGTCTCTTTGTGTGGGCATATATTTATCTAGATATTGCGTAATTAAAGCTCTAGTGGGAGTATTGTCTGGAGTATATAGGTTTCTATAGTAATTAACAAACTGAGCGAGAATCTGTTCTGGCTGATCATATTCATGCGAGTCAGACCCTCTGATCGTTTTAATCTTTGTTCTCGCCTTCTTGTCCGCAACCCTATACGCCAATACTTTTCCAATTCTATCTCCTCCTTCATATTGGGCTAGTTTGTACTTATGTATTTTAGTACAGTATCTATCTCTTAGTGTCTTTTTAAGAGAAGATTGTAGTTTTAGAAGTTCTATTCTTAGCTCCTTAATGTTTGTATTTACTTGTTTGGTTGCGTCTGCTAGTTTCTGCTCCATTTGTAATATATTAGAAGTGGTTCTCTTAGTAGCTCTGCGATTTTCAGCATTAGTTCTAAAAATGTGTTGTTAAACGAACCCCCTTATACTACATTTACATGCGTCCCAAACTATATTAATAGTAGCTGAATTAATATTTAACTCAATAAATTCTTTAATATGTTTTTTTAAACAGGTCACGAACCCCTGATCAGTGAGTAAGTATCTTGGAAATGTGAATTGTCGTGCATCCGGCCTCGAGTCACCATTCTCGAACTCTAATCGTATCGGGTTGTAGTCAGAAGTGATCCTCGGACACAATTCAATCTTACAGTTACCCACTATTTGGTCGGTCGCCCAAACCATATCAATTCTTGAGCAGGATCTGTGGGGCGCTGAGTAGTATGTATGCACCGCAAGATTAGGATGTTTAGAGCGCCATACATCTTTTATATTAAGCAATCTACCCAATTCCAAAATGGCAGACCTGACCTTACGCATCCTACGAGGGGAGCCTTGTCCTGTAGAGTCAATTTTATAATCGATTACACAATTGAAATCTCCCATCACCAGCAGTTCGCCCTCCCACTCTAATAGCTCGATGCTTAGTTGTTCGAACAGCTTAGGATCATCTATATTGGGTCCGTATACCAAACATAGAACAAGTTTCTTATATTCCAATTGAACTTGGGCTATCGCCCACCTCCCCCGTTCGTCTGATGCAGTTTTTAAAATGTCTATCCCCAATCCTTTCTGTTTTAGTATTGCCATCCCCCGGATAGAGGCCCCCAAAGTTGAGCAGACCACAAGCTCATACCCCATTTGTGAAAGCAGCTTCCTATCTTGGTAGCTAATATGAGTTTCTGAGAGAAGAGCAAATTGTGGTTTATACATGCCTATCTCCTCCTGTACCAATCTCCTCTTTTGCTTGCTATTGAGGCCAGCGACATTCCAAATTAATAATCTTGTCTTAGACATTGTTTACATTTATATTTTTTAACTTTCCTCTGCATACAGTCTCTAATAAAACATTTCATTGCTTTGTCCGCACCGTAATTCTTCCTTGCAATACGTTTTTTTTTTTTTTTTTTGAAGTTCAAACAAAATCTTTATTGGCATAAAGTCATCACAGTTTTCACCGCCAATGGCCTACAACCCGGAGGCCGGCCGAATGTGGCAGTAGCATGTCAGTTCTTCGCACACAGCCATTTAGCTGACAACCCATGGGTCCAGCGGCATGTTTTGAACTAGTCCATCATGATGTAACGTGAATCACGGGCCCACCCGTTCGTGTTATTACTTGGAACTTCAGTTTTTTGCTTCGTTTGAGGCTATAGAAACATAACATTACAAACAGTAACATTTAGAACCGTCGGGCAATTCCACACTCTTTCGCCTTTTGTGCATATCGTACACTTGGTGTACCAGCTTAAGTTACCATAGTGCTAGTCGTGGTGAGCGCTTCCATATTACACTTCAGTACAGGCCGCTCTATCATATCGAGTAAATTACTGTGACTCCTCGTCTCTGTCTGTAGTTAATAGATAATCCGATAAATAGCACCAGAAGTCTTTTGGACGTGATCTACTAGGAAGTTCCTCTTCATATGTAAGTAATTTATCTTTGCAATATGTCATGTCCCTGAGCCACGTCTTGACAGTAGGCACATTCTTCCCCTCCCAGCATTTGGATATCTGTCTTTTAGCAAGCAATAGAGCAATCGCACAGAACTTTCCCTTCCCCGCTCTCACATTGGATAGTAGGCCCAGTAGGCATACCTTCATCGAGCAGTCTATGACCAGTCCCACCATAGTGCCCAATACAGCCGTCACCCTCTCCCAATAATCGAGTATCTTTGGGCAGTACCATGCTAGGTGAACCAAATCCGCCTCATCGCATCCACACCTCTTACACCTTGCGTTATCTCGCAATCCATATTTATGTAGCCTTTTTGGCGTGTGATATGTTTGATGCAAATATTTCAGATGTGTTATTCGTAGATTTCCATTCGGGGTGAGCAGTTTAAGTAGTGTGCAGGCTATAGACCATTCCTTCTCCATTAGTGCTTCAGGCAGCGCATCGGTCCACCTCTGCCTTGCTTTCTCGGAGCTATGTGGGAGTTCGCTTTGGGCTACCCTGTATAATCTAGACACCAGGTGTGATGTGTTTGACGACGTTATAATGAATTGTAGTGAATGTAAGATGGGAGGTTCTGTCGGGTAGTCTGGGTAAAGATCCCGGATCGCCCTCTGCAACCTATAGTGCGTGAATCTATACAGGAGTGTAGGGTTGCTTACATATGTCAGATCGTCTGCTGAGCGGAAGGTTCCATCGTGATATAGATCTCCGAAGGTGGCTATACCTATATTCTTCAATAGATCCATACCTACTTGTTCGTTTGTCACTGACACCTCCGGATGAAATGGTAGTGGAAGCACTGGTGCATATAGCGGTAATTTGTGAGCCATCCTCCCCAGAGTCTTCCAAGCATGAGCAGTGGTGTCTATCGTGTTTATATCCCTCGGGTGAAGGGGCGGCCTTCTATGCGTCACTATCGAGGTTAATGGAATTGGTGACGCGTCTCCTTCCTCAACCGCTGTGTGTGTTAAGTATGGCGTAGGGTGGTACCAGTGTGACGCATATTGGGCCTTTGCGCACAAGTAGTAGAGCTTAAAGTCAGGCACACAAAATCCCCCCTTCTCATAAGGCAACGTCAAGGTGTGTAGATCGATGCGAGCCTGTTTACCTTCCCAGATAAGTTTCAACACTAGAGAAGTTATGTTTGTGAAGATCGCCTTGGGAGGTATGATCGGTATATTATTGAAGAGATATAGAAACTTGGGCAGCAGATTCATTTTAACTATTGCTATTCGGTCCGCCAGCGATAGTGGAAGCTGTACCCAGCGAGCTACTCTTTCCTCCAAATCCATGCATAACCTTCCATAGTTAGTTCTAATAACCTCTTCCGGGTCTCGACTGTACCAGATTCCTAGGTATCTAGTGGGTTGCGTCTGCCAGTCTAGAGGGAAGTCTGGGGTAAAAGGAGTGGTGGAGTCAGTAAGTGGGATTATTGATGATTTGTCCCAGTTAATTTGCAGCCCCGAGTGCCGTCCAAAGCGCACGTATTCCCGCAGTAGCGGGCTGAGGTTCTGTTCGGGGTCTCGCACGTATAAGAGCATGTCATCCGCGTAAAGCGAGATGTGTAGAGGTCTCCCAGGAAAGTGTAAGGCTGAATGATTATGAGATTGCCTGACTATACATGCGAGGGGTTCCAGCGCCAGGGCAAAGATCAGAGGCGACAACGGGCATCCTTGTCTAGTCCCTCTAGCTATTTCAAAAGGGTCTGAAATGTAGCCATTGACTCTCACCCTTGCCATGGGGTTCGTGTACAGTAGTGTAACCCACGTAATAAACCGCACCGGGAAGCCCATTCTCTGCAGAATCGTGCGGATGAAGGACCACTCAATTGAATCAAACGATTTTGCAACGTCCAACATTACGGCTGCTGCCTTGGTCTGTGGCGTGAGGTAGTGAGATTGTGCGAACAGTGTTCTTGTGGTGTGGCTCTCGTGGGGATGAAACCAGCCTGATCAGGTAGTATCAGGTGTGTCATTAGGGGTTTTAACCGTTCCGCTAATAGTTTGGCTAAGATTTTTGAGTCTACGTTCAACAGTGATAATGGACGATAAGAATCACATAGTTCTGGCTCTTTGCCTGGTTTCAGGAGGGTAACATGACCGCCTCCCGCAGGGACGGTGGTAGTACTTTCTGGTCAAACGCCGCACCATACATCTCGACCAGATGGGGTGCAATCATATCAGCAAATTGTTTATAAAATTCACACGTGTAACCATCAGGACCTGGTGCCTTCCCGTTGGGGAGTGCATTGATAATTGCGGTAACCTCCTCTACCGTGATGGGCTGCGCTAGGTATTCACGTTGTGTGTCCGACAACCATGCTAGTGTCACATCTTGTAAGTATCTAAACGTTTCTTGTGGTGATGCTGGGTTACGAGATGTGTATAGATCTGCATAGTTGCTCACAAAGCTGTTGAGTATCCCCTCACGGTGTGAGTGTAGTGTACCATCCTTGTCTTTTATTTGTGTTACTGCCTGCGAGTCTCTCCCTGAGCATATTTTCCTCGCCAATACTCTACCTGGTCTGCCTCCTTCGCCAAATTGCCTAGCTAAGGGTCGTTTGGTTACATACTTTAGCTCGTCGTCCGCGAATGTCTGATGTTCAGTACGTTTAGTCTTGAGTTCCCCCAGTAGTTCTACATTTCCTGTACAGGCGTACTCCTGTTCTAGGGCCGTAATATCTCGTTCAAGCCTGGTGATCTGCGCCCTTATGTCCCTGAGTATACCCACTGATGTGCTAATACACACTCCCCTGATTGTCGCTTTTAATGCTTCCCACAGTATACAGGGGTCGTCTACTGAATCCTTGTTCAATTGAAAGTAATCCCTAATGGCTTTAGTTATGGCTTTGAGATACAATGGGTCCAGCAGCGCTCTTGCATTAAAACGCCAGCTAAAAGGCGGGGTGGTGTACTGAGGTATCTGTAGGGACAGTGCTACTGGGTTGTGGTCAGATAGAGTGCGCGGGAGTGGTGCAATGTTAGTAGTCCACAAAATGGTATCGTCGGATCCCAACCAATAATCTATTCTCGACCAGCTCCCGTGCGCCAGATTTACGTAGGTCGCGCCAGGTGCTGTAGGATGACGTTCTCTCCAAATATCCTTAAGTGCTAATTCCTTCATTAGATCTCGTAGTTTTTCCCCGGCCTTTTTATGCGGTTCCATGGAGGACTTGGATCTATCTACAGCAGCACACAGAGCTACATTGAAATCACCTCCCCAGATCAGAGTTGTGTCGGTGAATCCCAGCAGATGGTCCCATATTTCCTGATAAAACTCCGGAGCATCAACATTCGGACCATATACATTCACTATCGTTAATCTTTACCCACTCAGAGCACCCGACACAATAACATATCTGCCATTGGCATCTATAACCGTTTGAGTGATTTTGTAGTTAGTCCCTTTTTTAACCAGGGTCATGACCCCCCTAGAATAGGAAGAATAGGTTGCTGAGTAAGCAGATTCCGCCCAGCGTGCGCCTATAGACCTTCGGGTTGAAGGGTCCATGTGCGTTTCCTGAATTAGAGCAATATCTATGTGCTGCCTATCGAGACAGGCAAAGATTTGTCTGATTTTCTTAGGATTAGTAAATCCTCTCACATTCCACGTTATCATGTTCAGTTCACGGCCACTCATCACTCCTACACCACCATCGTAGCAAATTACGTATCCCATCTCATCCCGCGCCCTCCCAGTCGCTCACATCCTAATCGGACCATGTTTGATCCCGCCCAGCCATCAGTAACATATTTGAGGCCTATATCAGTGCATAATGTAATACATCGCAAACCACTTTGTCTCAGCACAATGTTACGTAATTGTATGGTACCAGGGTTTCTGCATTCGTCATGCATGGTGCTATGGCATTCAGCAGTGTATCTCAATTGCTCCTTCGGCACAAAAAACAACAAACCCCAACTGCCCCTTTTCCCACCCACTTCAGCAACCCAATCCTGCCGAAGACATTGTGCTCATAAAACTTCATCAATCAACATAACTTTTTTTGGGGACCGCCCTAGTAGAGGTCCGCAGAGGGTGCAATATGCCATCCTCACATTAGGATGGGGGCAGATCTATAGACTATAACCAAATCTCACCGTGCCATAGACAAGTGTCCATCTCACATCCAGGTGTAATGTTAATCAGTACTTATGAACGGGCTGGATAGCCATGAGGGCGCAATAAGCAATGTCTCGTACTAACACAGTCATTGTCTGCCTGGGGCTGTCTACAGCAATTATCAGAGTAGTTACATCAGCACCATCCTTTCAAACACCCTCTTGCCACCGCGGAGAGGGACCATCAGTGCCCCATGTCCATAGTTCGTGCATATAGGGAAGGTCATAGCTGTGCATCTCTAGCCGTCCGCCAGATATCCTACATGGACAATGGCCAAACAGTCACTGCAGGACCACTACTTTCGTATTTAGATCAGACCAAGCATGTAAGCGGTCAGAGTCACCACCGTCGTCATTATACAGTCTTACCTTCATTCCGATTCCTGCTGGCGTTCCTTGCGATTAGTTCTTTTACCTTTACCAACCGTTGATTTAATGAAGTCCATGGCAGCTTTGGGCGTCGCCAGGAACACCGGTTTATCACCCAGGTGACCTTCAACCTTGCTGGATACAACATGGCGTATGGTACTTGCAGTTCTCGTAGTTTGGCCTTGACAGCGTTAAATTCCTTTCGTGCTTGCTGTACTGCTACTGTGAAATCCGGGTAAAATTCCAGCTTATTACCCTGATGTTGGATCACCCCTTTCTCTCTCGCTAGTCTTAAAACAGTGTCTCTTGTCACGGTAATTGAGGACTCTCGCTATTATCGGTCTAGGAGGAGCTCCTGGTTTTGGTTGTGGAGCTAAGGAGCGGTGAGCTCGTTCCACTATGAAAATGGACGACAGGTTTTCGGCGCCAAACAAGTCTTTGCAGAGGTTTTCCACGTATGGCTCCATGCGTCCCGTGTTAGTGGATTCAGGCAGGCCCGCTATACGTATGTTGTTCCTTCTTGACCTCGCTTCCAACTCCTCCGACCTGGCCTTGATAACTTCCATGACTTTCTCCATACCCGTACATTTGGCTGTCGTGGCGCGCGATTCATCTTCAACCTTGGAAATCCTGTTTTCAGCTGTGTCTAACCGTTCGCCATGTTTGTCTATCTTTGACGCCAGGCTATCCACCCTGCCCATCAGGAGGTCCAGTTTGGCATTGATTTCTTGTCTTGACTCCTGCACCGCCTTGAGAATGCTGTCCATAACACTGGTCTCCGTGGAGTCCGTGTCTGGTTCCTCGTCAACCTGTTCAGTTTGGCTTTTAGGTGTCTTCTTCGCTTCAAACGTAAGTTTGGGTTGCTGCCTGTCCAGCTTCCCCATTGTGCAGCACCGTGCAGTGGCAATGCAGATTCAGGTGGCAGCGCCCGCCTGGCGAGCAGCACGTAGTGGGTCTCCTGTGTGCGCTCGGTCGGTGGGGTGTAGTTGGTGGTAGCACAAGCATCAACGGTTCACTACATCACCTCCGCGGTCGCATTTGTAACAGATGTGGCCTGGCTTATGCTGATCCAGTGCGATAGTCCCTTCACACCATATATTAAGATTGAACCCACGTTATATGGAGCAGTGACGTGTTACCTTTAGAATGACCAGAGTGCCAGTCCTTTTGTCAACTCTTGTAGGCAGTGTGAGCTCCGGCCCGAGTCCCAACGCTGATCTCGCCAGTAGTTTGTGCCTATGTCCTATTGTTGCGGAGTGCCTCTGGTGCTCCGTGGAAATGCACCCCCGCGACGTAAGGCGCCCTGCGCTCCCGCGCCCTAAATGCTGTTAACCGCCGCTTTGGCGTTGCGTCTATAACGCAGAGGTGACTCAACCAACGGAGCCCGCTTCGTCAGTGCAGATAAATTCCCCGACAGGGTGAGCTGAGCAAGTCGATGAGGCAGTAGCAACCTTCCATAGCAGCACTCAGTTATCGGGTGCTGCGTGTATTCTTGTCCCGTACATGGGCGCCGCCATTTTGTTGTTAGCGCCCTATGTATGACAACAAACAATCCCACCGTTTATTGTGGGATCTCGCTATGTGTGTTCACACCATGGTCTCTGATATTGCTCAGGCGTGCAGCATCCCCCGTAAGCATACCTGGATTGCCGGTCCTGCAAGTGGTCATTTCAAGGCAACCCGCAGTGTTCATGACCATCTTACCACCATTTTGACATTGGGCGCCCTCGCTGCATAGGAAAGTTCCGGCGCTGTAGGTGACATTTCACTGCCAGAATGAAAGAGGTCTCGTCCCGCTTCCCTTCCGAGTAGTCAGGTCCCGCCGCCTTCGCTACCGCTAGTGCCGGCAGTCTTCGCCCATCGGACTCACCGCACTCGTCTCCAGCCGGACTCCGGTCGCCATCTTACCCGTTCCCGGGCACAGCAGAGCAATCGTACTCACCGGAGTCTCTGCGCGGCTATTTCCGCCACCTTTCCGTCCACTGGGGCTCCGGACATTCCCCTTCAGGCTGAGATGTTTTTTTGCCCAATTTCGTTACGCTAAGTCGCACATTGTCGGCAATTATGTGATCCGCCCGGCGGAGCTGCACGTCTAGGCAGCCATTCCGCTGTGCGCCCCCTAGCGCCTTTGCAATACGTTTTTTCCCCCTTTCCCCCCCCACCCACGACCCCTACCCTACCCACCCCTACCATGTCCCTTAGGGGGGAGCACCGCTCTATCCCCTGCTGCCGCTGGAATGACAGCCTGGTGAAGTGGCAATCGCAGAAGCAAACTCTGCCCGCTAGTCCGTACTGCTTTTATACTTAAAAAAAAAAAAAGGTAAAGAAAAGTAGTAAGATATAAGAGTTTTATGTATATAGAACAGTGAAAAGCAAACAAAGAATTGCATATGTTCATTCCATTCTTTTATCCCCCATTATACTTAGATATAATTCAACTAGTGAGAATTAAAGAAGCTCCTTATAATCAGAAGTGCCACCACCCATCATTGGTGTCAATTTCATTTCTGTCTTTCAAGTGTAAATTTCTCTAAAGCCGCAACCGCTTCCTCTTGATCAGTAAAGAAGAAAGACCTCCCATTTCTAGTCACCTTGAGACGGGCAGGCTCTTGTAAATATACTATACAATCAATAGCTTTAAAAGAATCTATCAGCTTTCAAAGCTCCCACCGTCTATCCATCGTTCCCTTGCTTAAATCTGACCGTACAAAAAAGGTTAGATTGTCAATAGTGACCGGGCTGCTGGATTTAGCTTTAAGGGATACTGCTTGTCTTAGCAAAAAATTGCCAAAATATATCAGAATTGGTCTAGGGAATCTGCTATTTTTGTTCTTTTGGAAAAGAGGAAGTCTGTGTACTCGTTGTAGTTGGGAGTCCCAGTCCCAATCGAATAAATCGCTAAATGCTTTTTGAAATAAATTCACTACGTATGACCTGACATCCGCTCCCTCTGTCCCCTCGGGAATCCCAAACAGCCTGAGATTATGTCTACGTGCCCTGTTTTCCATATCCTCGACCTTTGCTTCTAATTTATATATTCGTGTAGCATGTTGTTTGGTAAGCTCGTCTGAGCAAGTAGCTCCTTCTTC
Source organism: Lissotriton helveticus (assembly GCF_964261635.1). Classification (NCBI taxonomy): domain Eukaryota; kingdom Metazoa; phylum Chordata; class Amphibia; order Caudata; family Salamandridae; genus Lissotriton; species Lissotriton helveticus. The sequence goes on from NC_136063.1 coordinate 398,520,525, forward strand.
GACTACCATAACTCGTTGTTTAAGATCTTCCACTTCTTGAGTGACCCCTCCAAGTTTTTCACACACTTCACTCATGAATGCCTGAAGTTTTGTGTTGTCCTCTCTTAACTGCAGGAAGTGCTGCTGGCCTTCTTGTCTTTGAGCTGTAAGGGTCTGCACAATCATATCCATAGTAGCAACATTTGGACGATCTTCAGTTGTTGATGCCCTTGAGGTCGTTATATTTTGTACTAGACTAGCAGATTCAGTGCTGTCCGACCTTAGTATCGGCACATTAGCTATATAAGATCTGTGGCTTACATTGGATGTTTCATTATCAGATCTAACCATTTTCAATAACTCCTTGTCTGTATCGCTCTCTGTGCCAGTTCTCAGTACCATAGGTTTTGTAACAGGATCTGATATGGATTTCTGTGAGCTGTTTGATCTTTGGTCGCAAGTTAAGTCAGCTGTAGGATTTTGAACGATAGTAGTGGAAGTTAAGTCTGTCGTTATGTCCAGATCGCTAGGTGCCATATTAGTTAGCAATGTGGTTACGTCTGTACTGTTCAGTGTTGATGGGCAAGGGGTCTCCATTCGCGGCGTTGTTTTTTTCCCTCCCCCTATTGGGTGCAGATCTTCTTCGAGGCTAACTCCAGATAGCCTCATTGCCATGTTCTTTACCCCCCCTTAGCTTGTATCCATTTTCTAAGCGGGCTATCATCCACGTTAATCTTGGTCTTTGGCGCCATTTTAGATGTAGAAGAGGAAGTGTCTTTAATCAGTAATTTACTGAGAGTTTTTTTCCGTTTACTCCTAGCTTTAGTTTTAGTTTTCCTTGAGACTGATGATTTGCGAGTGTTAGATCTATTATGCACGGTTTCTATCTCACTGTCATCCCCTTCAGACACTCTTCATAGTCTAGATTAAAGCCATCCTCTTCAGCTTCATCTATCAGTATGCTATCTGCTGCGCCGGTTATTTTGGGGTCTGTTATCAGCTGAGTTATTAGTGTTATATCAGCAGCGCCTACCAAGTTACTAGAGTTAGAAGCATCTGAAGTTGTAGCATTAAAGCTTTCCGATAGATTTGCACTCGCATCCACTTTCTCACAGTTAGACCTTAACTTAGCTCCATCCCTGCTTGTGGTATTAATTGTTAAGGTAGAGTCACCCTCTAATTGCCCCACACCTTCTATTGCATCATCTAATACAGCCTGTCCAGCATTGTCTATCAAGTTTTGATCAGTCGCAAGGGAATTCGGATTTTCCTCTTCACTAGCAAATGTCTCAGTATTTCTGCCTGCCCCCATAGCAGACACACCCGGGCTGTTTGTTTGACTCACAACCAGGTTTGTAAGTCCTTTAGCCCCGGTTACATCACACACCAACGTTTTTGTTTTTGTGCTGTTAGCATTTTCGGTTGATTTTAAATGGCCCTTGGAAGCTATAACGTTTGCAGTACCTGACAAATCCTGCCCGCCGGGTTTGCCGGTCCGTGTAGAGCGGGTATTCTGCTTCGGAGCCATACCGGCATCAGTCTTCTGAGTAGCTCCCGGCGTTCGACTCTCAGCTGTTACTGTGTTCAGTGGCGCCACGAGCAATCCTAGTCCCGCCCAGCTGAACCAGCGAGTTTGTGGCAGGGAAGTACGTCGTAGCTTCCACACCGGCAGTATCTTTCTGCCCAGACGGCCCAGACGGCAAATAATCTGCAGCATCCAGTTATACGGAGGTGGACTTTTGTTTGTAGAAATTTTTAAGTGTTTTAAAGTTAATGCTTTATCCGACGCTTCAGTTGCCTCAGTCGCTCGAAAATCAGCGCTAGCAAAGTTCTTCCGTAGTTCCGTTCTGTTTCGCCAAAAGCAAGCTCAGACGCTCGAAATCAGCTTTCAGCTTTCAGCTTAAATGTCAGCTTAAATGTCAGATTTCGTAGTGTCACAGCTGGTAAGCGCCGTAGGATCTGCACAGCGCTATCTGTTATCAGTAGCTCGGTACACTCAGCGAAGGTTCTTCCGTAGCGCTAACTTAAGTTTCTTCCCCTTTAGTTATTCCACTTGGATTCTCCAAAAGTAAGCATTTTTCACTATCGATTTCTTACTTGGTTGCTGCGGGAAGAGCTACCCTGCGTTGCCTGCTTCACCTGGCGGCGTCAACCCGCCATCTTGACTCCGCCCCTTCGCAACAACAGAGATTCCTGACACCCGAGCTGTCAGCAGCGACGGAAGGAATGTCTTATCGACCCCGATACCTATATTGATCTTGTCAAATGTCCACTTCAGTCCAAATGCATGAGGCCTCATAGCCTTCTAGTGCGACTCAACTGTCTTATGCTTTGTATGGTAACGATTGTTCCTTTCTTTAACCTTCAATAAACAGATTTGACACAAAAAAGACCCCCTTAGGTGTTGCCATAGAAGATGTCAGTGTGACATGGTCCAGAGGTGTATATGGAATTGAGGAGACCAGGCAACTGTGAGTATATAATCAACAATATCAATGGGACAGAATACTGAGGCTATAATATTGAAAATAAAATATTGACAGGTAGCTAAGCTTAGATTTTCTATACCTAACTCCACACATATGTACTTATGTGGTAAAGATATCCTCAAGGTACGTAAATGTGGAGTTAGGAATAGTAAATTGTTACTTCACCTTATGCACTTACGTTTTGATCTTTTGCCCAATGGCGTAACAAAACTAGAGGGGGCCCTTCACGCTCTGGACCTAGTCTGGAGCACTCAGGCCAGTGACTTGCCAGTGCTGGAGGGAGCCCCCAGAGTTTGGTGTCCGCTGTACGGCAGTGGCTGCGGAGGCTTTTGTTTCGCTATTGCTTTTGCCCCTTGATATTCTGTCCTAGATATTAGTATGCCTCCATATTATTAGTGTTGATATTCAGTATTACATCACACATGGGGCCTACCATTGATGAGAGCATTAATGCAGACTCCAATAAACAGCAACGTCCCCAACTACAGGTACAGCTGCTCTATATAGAGTATCCCAGGTGTTGGACACGGCATAAAGTCCTCCTACTCCACCATTAGCTTTGCCAAGTTTTGGAGTGTACCCTGCCAGACATATATTAGCTGTTCAATGTAGGGTTGGCAGAGGTGATAATTTCATCACACTGGTGGAAAGAGATACTGATATTGAAGCTCAAGATCAAGGCCTAGAGCTTATTATGTGAATGAAGGTGTGAGTGTGAGGCTGACCGGCTCCCGCACCGCCAAACCCGTGTGGGAACTGCCTGCCAGACCAGGTGTTTTCTCCTGCCTGGCGGTCGGTTCTTTGGCATTCCCAGGGCAGTGCCTATGAAATAGGCACTGTAATGGGAATGTCAAAGGCAGCACCTGCACGGCATGGACTGCTGCAGTCCATGCCGTGCTGGCACTGGTGTACATGCACAAAGGGGTGCACATGTTGTGCCCTCTGTGTGCATCCACATGGCGTGAGGCACCAGGGGGCCTTTTTGGGTCACCCTTTTTTTTTAACCTCCACACTTTTAATGGAGGTCGCACTGCCGTGAAAAGTGTGGCAGTGAGGAAACTCATAATATGCTTGGCCCCTGCCAAGCATATTGCGGCCTCAAGACCACAACTCCCCCGACTGCACTGGTCCTAATTGGACAGTCGGAAGACCGTCGCAGTTGTGCCACCGCAAGTCTGGCAGTCTGTGGACCACCAGACTGTAATAAGCCCCCTAAAGTTTTTGTGAATTTCCTATTGTTTGTGTTCTCCAATACACATGGATATGATCACAAACTTCACTTACCTCAGGATACAAATTGTTTGAGTTCAGGAACAGTGCTCATCCAGCTATCGTAAGTAAATATTCTTGTTCCAGACTGAAAAATTCTAAACTGTAGTGGTCTGAACACTTTTCGTGTCCTGTGCTTTGTGCTAATTAACTTGTCTTCGCTGAGTTTTACAAAAGGTTTTCTTATGCTGACCACAACTCAAGATGGTATAATCTTCATTCCTCGTGAACTTGATGGCCTGGCCATTTATTTCTTCTTTCTGCTGTGAAAGGAACTCTGAAATACATTTGGGCTTACAATCAATTTTTACAATTTTGGTTAAGAAATATGTTGAATCCTGAATTGTGCTTCTTATAGGTAATTAGGGAAAGTAAAAAACAGACTTTTTGAATATCTATATTGCTAAAATAACTTTCGCAAAATGTCTTTATAATCTGTCTAAAGGTTTGACCAATCTGAGCTGACTACTTAATCCCTTTTCTCGAAGTTGCTCGGAGATAACTGTTGTTTTTCAGAAGTCAGCTCTTGGAAGAGGTGGCCATCTGATACACTTCAAAGCCATCACTGACCAATGGCCTTAGAGTCACTATAGCCTTCTCCAAAGCCACATCTGCCTGCCAAAGACAGAGAGTTTACTGGAAGTTCAGGGACTTTTGCAAGCCGCAGCACGGTCCCCTATTTAAAAACTGCTGCAGCCTCAGTGGAAGCTGTGAGAAGCCTTCTCACAGCTTGAAGAAGTGACTTGATTTCCAAGAAGACTTTTCTGAATATTTAGGACTTTCGAAGTGCCAGGAGAGAAAGCATAGCCCTTTTACTGAAATTGTGGGAAGTTTCTGTAAAAGAAAACTTCACACTGTTGAATGAAGAACCAGTCCTAAAGATGAAGGGGCTTATTTATGAGCTCTTTGACACACTTTTGTGCCGCTGTTGAGTCACTTTTTCTGACATAGCGTTGGCGTAAACAATGCGCCTCGTTGCGCCATATTTACAAAGTGACGCAGCTAGGCAGAAGCGTCACTTTGTAAACCCCTGCACCACATTATACCTGTGTCAGGTATGACGTACGCAGGGTGGGCGTTCCCCCACAAGAAAGCCTCGTATTAGTGGTGCAGTGAAATCTATTAGGTTTCACTGAGCCACTCCTAGGACACCACTGCTTCAAAAGCTTATGCCTGCCTCATCACAGGCGTATGGGTGACACAGTGCAATAGGTATAGGCCTTCCTCTGTGCATTGCTGGAGTTGCGTCATCCTTACGACACAAGTCCAGCAATGCGTGAGTTTTGCGCCGACAAATACATCAGGATTCCTGACACCTCTTTCAATCCTTGTGACATACGACGCATTCATGGTGTTGCAAGGAGGGCGCAGTTTATCGCAGCGATGCAACACTTTTGATAAATGAGGCCCTTAACATTGTTTCATCAGCTGCTTTGGATGGAATACCATTTGCTTCTACAAGTGAATAACGGTTTTTACAGGATGGGATCTTCTAAAATGAATTTATTTTAAGCAAATCCTCTAAGGCATTGCTTTAAATCAGCCAAAAAACAGTGCACTGCTGCCCTCTAGGTGTTCCTTAGTGACCACTACAGCCAGCATATTGTTCTGTGTAATTATATTTCTAAAGCATTCCCTTTCGCGTAGAAAGCTTTCCAAATAGTGTGGTTAATAACTCCTTCTCCCGTGATCAGGTTCCCTTAATTCCTGTTACCTTTTCATTACTACAAGTAATTTGTTAATTTGCTTTAGAATTGTAACTCTTGTTTCTGAACTGTGATGTTGTTTTGGCGCGGCTCTTAATCTGTCTCATTAAATTTTCATAGAGAAAGAAAGCCTTTGCATTTTGTTAGAGGAAGTCATTGTTTCCTGTCTCAAGCCACCAAGGTAAGTCCCTTAAAAGCTTGCTTACTTAATAGGAATTACAAAAGTATTTTAAAAATGTGGAAGATAAGCCACAGCTCACATTAGGCATGTCTGCTCGTGTTTATAGTTTACTTATTCGATTTCCTGCATCAACCTTGCGGAATTTCTTATCATTACATATGAGTCCAGATAACACATCTTTTTCTATTTTGAAAATTATGTGAGTACTTAAGCAATATTCTAATACTTATAACCATCAAATCACATAACAGAATAAAAGTATACTTCTTTGCCCTCTTCTTTTCAATATGCATGTATATCTATCTTAGTGTGCATGTGTATTAAGGATGCCACCATGTTTATTTTACTGATGGCTGCCTTGTAGTCGTTAGTGCATTCTTGCCTAGATGAGCTTTGGTAACCACCTCTATGTTTGCATATTTTGCGGGCACTTTGGTCCAAAGCTGATGTCCCACAGTGCAGTGTGCACCAGTCCTCTTCCGGTAGCTTGATCTCAGAGGCTAGTCTGCAGGAATGCAACAGGACCTCGTCATCCCCCGTTGCTCACCGGTAATCTTCATTACTCCGAGTCCTGGTCTTCCCGTCCCATTCCTTAACAGTGAGCAGCTTGTCAGCTCCCCACAAACCCTATACCTAGCAGAATTTTAACACTTCCCCCAATATGGCGCTACCTAGCTGGTGGGCATAAAGGGGGAGTGCGTCATATAACATCCTGAGAATACCAAAGAAACCCAGAAACAAAACAATCAAGTGAAAAGAAAAAACAGGGAGGGAGGAAAGGAGGGAGGGAAGAGCCCAGGAATGGGACCGGAAGACCAGGACTCGGAGTAATGAAGATTACCAGTGAGTAACCGAGCATTACCTCCTCGTCCGTCTTCCCGTCCCATTCCTTAACAATGAGCCCATACCCAATCACACGGTAATTGTAAGAAAAAAAGACCAGGAAATGCAGCAAATCAGGTCCATTTAATCACAATGAAAGCAGTACAAATCACAAACCATGTACAGCAGACAAAACATGAGCGCCAAAGGCAGCCAAGGCCGCCATCCCCAACCGAAGACGGTAATAGGAAACAAAGGTATGGGGAGAGGCCCATGTGGCAGCATTAAATGTCACACAGGGAGGCACCCTAACATGGCCCAGGAGGAAGAGACATCCCGGGTGAACCTAAAAAACACAGCAAGACTGGGGTCAGAGCTATTTTCTTCCTGCACACTGTTCCACTATGTATAGTCTATTATCAAATACTCAGAACCCTGTGCGTATTGGTCGAGGGCGTGACCCGTAAACACCCCCTAAATAGTGATGCAAAACATCACATACAATGAGAAAAGCACAGTGACCCGCACAAGGGAAATTATACACAAATTATAATTTTTGCAAAATAGTGCAACAGTATTTTTCAGACATATAACATAAACACTTTCCAACAAAAGGGTGAGTCCAAGTCTTGAAAGTTGTGTTGGGAACCTTTTTATTCAAGAAAATTGGAAATTCAGAAAATTGCTAGCTGCCAACGCGTTTCGTCACAAACGTGACTTCTTCAGGGCTCTAAAATCGGTAGAACTGTAATGGATAGAGGTTGCATCACTTGAACAGAGATACACCAAAAAAAGAGGACACTTAAAAACGTGTTTCCTAGTCCCCCTCGTATTCGATATGGCTTTCAGGTTTGTTCTATATTATATAGCAGTTTTCAATATTTATCATCCGCATCGCAAAGATATTCTCAAGGTAGTATGGTAGATCCCCAATGGTGTCTCTCTCTTTTACATGTGTAATTTTTGAAGTATTGTAGGGCCCATCAAGGTTTCTTCAGTAAATGGCGGGCATTTATAGCGTGCCGCCGGCGTTTCGTGCAGGGTCCTTTCCAAGTGAGTTTGTTGGAAAGTGTTTATGTTATATGTCTGAAAAATACTGTTGCACTATTTTGCAAAAATTATAATTTGTGTATAATTTCCCTTGTGCGGGTCACTGTGCTTTTCTCATTGTATGTGATGTTTTGCATCCCGGGTGAACCTACCCTGGAAAGAAGATGGGAGAGGACAGTGAGCAGACTCATAAGCCAAAAGAACAGCACACCTCACCCAAGGAGTTAAGGTGGACAAGGAAGGACAAAGCCCCTATCCAGAGAGCCCGTACTTAACAAACAAGGAATCAACCTTCTGAAAAGCACTGGTCCGATCCAAATAGATGCTGAGAGCCCTCAACACAGCTAAAAAAATGCATAACCACCTCCTCCGGGAAGGAGGAGTACGGAAAAAAACAGGAAGGACAATATCCCAGTGGAAAGAAGCCAAAACCTTATGCAGAAAAAACTGACTAGGATGAAGAATCACTTTGTCAGAGCAAAAGCGCAAAAAAGGGTGGGAAGCCATCACCAGAGGAGAATCTGATCGAACAGAAGAGGGGACAGACACATGGTCACAGAGGAAGGAAGCGCCCTGCTCAGAGTGTCTGCTGGCCCATTCTCCTTCCCCGGAATATAGACAGCCATTAGAAAAAGAGGATTCCACTCGGTCCGAAGACCGATCCTCCTAGAAAGGAGAAACAGAGACCCGCACATGCCCCCCTGCCGATTCACATAAGCACAAACAACCTGGTTGTTGGTCTGAACAGAGACATCACGGCCGAAGGAGAGGAGCAAACCACAGAAGGGTCAACCAAACCACCCTCAATTCCTTCCAGTTCGACGACTGAGGAACCTCAAACTGTGACCACCGCCCTTGAGCTTGGAAACACCCAGAACCGCACCCCAACCCACGGCACTGGCATCGATTGACAACACCACCACAGCCGGAGGAGGAAGAAGTTAGAAACCCCTTATAAAGAGACTGCTGGGACAACCACCATTGGAGAGCAGCCTGAATCCCTGGGGTAACGGGAATCAGGGCATCGTAGTCATGTGAGGCAGGATCCCAGTGGGCCAGAACATGATGCAGGAGGGGATACAAATGGAGACAGGCCCAAGGGAGGAGATGCAGAGATGAAGCCATCTTCCCCTGACTCCGCAATCAGAGCACGGCAGAGAAACCTGGACTGAGACATAACCCATGAAAGGTGCCTAAACAAAGTCAACTGCCACTCCTGGAAGAGGACCATTAACGAAAATGGGGTAACCCAATAGTCACGGACCTGGGTATATCTAGGTATAGAAAACAGTGGTCCTAGACCTTAACTTACTCGAACTAAATCAACCAGTACAAAGTTTATCAATTAAACCAAGTTATAGAGCATTCTTATTATTTCTGCTCCAGCAAACTCAATGTCTCAGTCAAGGAAAAGGGAAAATTGCAACAGACCTGAATAGAGACAATTTTAATTCATTGCATCCAAATAAACAAATATAAATACTCTTTTGTCATTCAAGAGTGCATAGGTTGCCCCAGAGCGGGCGTGCAATATGAAAAATTGAGTGATTAGGGTGTATTCAGTGACTAGAAAAATAGAAAGAGAGGATAATAAGAATAGTGACATAAAATCTTTTTACAGTATTTTTATACAAAGGATCGGATTGGACTAGTCACCGTCCTAGTTAACCTGGCCACCAAAGTAATGTACACATTTATAGTGATATTTTAACAACGATGGACATATTATTCCAATAGTATATGCACACAATTATGATAAGATAAGGTCCAGGTAAGAAAAAAACACAAGGGCGTCGACGTTACGACTCGTCTTAGGGCCTGTGGGCTAGTTAAACCTTAGCCTTGCGAGTCTTCATCAGGACTAGAAAAATGAGGCAACCAAGGGCTTGATGAATGACCCCTTGAATGGGGACTGTATGAAATAAATTCAATTCATATTCCAGGAATTTTATAGCCACCTTATAGGAGCTGAAAAAGTGTGTCGCTCCGAGCTCAAAACTCTTTCAGAAGGGACCCAATGGTTCAAATGGCTTCTCACTACAGATGAGCGTGTCTGTGGGTGCCATATTTAACTTGGAGATCTGAAAATGAAATAAATTTAGAGTCTTGGTATAAGTCTCCTAGTACGTAAATTCCAGATTGAAACCATCTTTTAATAATTTGGTCATGAAAAACTGCTGGTAAACTATGATTATTAAAAATAGGAGAATAATAATGAATTTGTTTTAAGCATACTATTTTCCTCCTAATTTGCTGCCAAACAGTAAATGCCGCTAATACTATTTTAAATTTAGTTTTTTTTATAGTAACTGGGTTCTATGATTTTTACTAAACATTGTGTTACTTCTTCCCCTAGCAATAAATCATAAACTGACGGATATACTTATTCCTCAATGATGAAATCCCTAAAAAGTAGTATATCCATATGTCTTAAAAAAATAAGCCAATAATACAACTGAAAATTAGGAACTCGCCAGCCACCTCTTGTTCTTGGCAGAGTACACCATTTTAGAGCGCGCCTAGAACAATGATAGCCCCAAAGGAACCTGGATACCATTCTATCAATTTTGGTAAAATAGAATGACGAAAATAATAGAGGTATTGTTCGAAATAAATATAAAAACTTCGGAAAAATTAACATTTTAATAACATTAACACGACCAAACAAAGAAAAATGTAACTTATTTAACCTTTCTAGCACCTTATTTGAGGATGTTAAGACAGGCTCAATGTTGAGGCGTATAATATCATCGATCTTAGGGGAGATGGTTATCCCCAAATATTGGGCTTTTGAAGCAAAAGCTATTTCATTGGGTCGCCCCCATTCGGAATGAATCAGTTGAGTTTTGGTTATATTTAATTTATAGCCAGAGAGTGCTCCGAATTCTTCAGCTAAACTAATTATTTTTGGGAGTGCCCATCTAATATCAATGGTGGTAATAGCGACATCATCTGCATAAGCAAATACTTTAAAACGATTCTTACCAATTGTTACAGGAATGATGTCTGTTGCAGTACATAATTTACGAACATAAGGTTCTAGGCATAAGGCAAATAATAGGGGGGAGCAAGGACAGCCTTGCCTTGTCCCCCTTGTTATGGGAAACCCTTCAGAATGAGTATCTGTTACCCTAATAACTGCTTTAGGGTGGGAATAAAGAGCTTTTACTGCAGTAATATATAAATGTGGAAATTCCATCCCGGTTAGAACCGACCACAGGAATCCCCAGGTGACCCTGTCGAACGCTTTTTCAGCGTCCAACAAGGCCACCGCAACTGGAGATTCCGAAGCCTGGGCCCAATCCAGCAAGGCTATTATTTTTTTGACATGATCGGTAGTGTCTCTTTTAGAAATAAAGCCATGTTGTCTAATAAAAACCAAAGATGGCCTTAAAGTATTTAATCTATTGGCCAAAATCTTAGAGAACATTTTACTGTCGGCCGTTATAAGAGAGATAGGTCTGTATGAACCTTACCCTTCACTGTTTTTACCTTTCTTTTTAAAGATAATTATTGTAGCAGACGACCATGATGCTGGTGGATGGCCCGCGAAAGCAGACTGAAAAATCTTAATCAGTTCTGGCTTCAGGACATTCAGAAAAACCCGATAAAATTCTAATGGAACTTGATCCGGTCCCATTGCTTTGCCGGCAGCTAAGCTAAGAATGGCTGTTTCAATTTCTTCCCAGATGACTGGGGCGCTAAGTATCTCTTTCTGTTCTATCGATAGTTCAGTTTTATGAATTTCTTCAAGGTATTGTTCGATATCTGGCTCTAATGGTTGGTCAGCTTGATGATATAGTATTTTGTAAAATTCATTAAATGCTACCAATATGTCGCCCTTCGAGGTTTTCGCATTTCCATTGAGATTAAAAACTTTAAAAATCTCGTTAGTCATTGCGCGTTGACGAAGTCTTTGGGCCAGAACTTTCCCTGTTTGTTCACTCAATTCATAGCTTTCTGTGCAATATTGGGAAAAACGTAAAGCTACCTGATCAGCAATATGGGAATAAACTTGACTGCGTTTAATAGATAGGTCAATTTGGGATTCTTCTACATTTTTGTTATTTTTAATATTTTCTGCTAATCGTAATTCTGCTTCTAGGACCATATCACAATCTTTTTTAAATTTATCCCGATTGCATTTCTGTTGAAAATTCGAGTACTCCACCTTCCAAGATCGCATTCAGATATGACGACGAGCAGAAATGGAAGCCCCGGAAGCTGCAGCACACAAATTATCAAAGGAAATGTCAGAGATATAGCTCACCTGCAATGCCATCAGAGCCAAGAGAGAGGCTGAATCTTCCCCCTCCTGCAACAGAAGAGCCAGACCCTGGAAATCCTTCTGCAGGGCCGGGATCATATAGTTGGGGTAGCTCGAAGCTACCCCAACTAGTTGGAAGCGGCGTAAGAACGCTTCACGACCCCTTCCAACCGCTTATCAACTGCTTCAGAAGGAAGGGCATCATCAGACAGAACCAAGCCCTGCGTGGAAAGTCCAGCCATCAAATTGTCAACCTTGACTGACTGAGGGAATTCAGCAGAAAACCCCTCCAATGGATGAGGCTTACTCAAAATCAAGCAAAAATCTGACTTATCAAAATCCTTCCACTCATGGGTAAGTACCTTGCGCACTGCACCGTGTAAGGGCAAAGATTCAGAATGAGGCTGATGATACTGAGTAAAGAATTCATCCTCCAGGACATCCAACACAGGAAGAGTGAAACTCAGATTGCCCCTGACATGGCCAAACAAATCAGAGAGCTCCGACCCTGGATAAAACAACCACGCACACAATCCTCTTCTTCGGCCCCACATCATCAGCCAAGGTACCAGGCTTACACAGACCACCATGAGGCGCCTTGACAGGACTCCCACCCCCCTCCTGAGTCCAGAAAGCAGCAGTAACAGCCTCATTTATAATGAGGTGCAGGACACCCATACTAGGGGCAGCAGAGCAAGAAGCACCTTGCTCCATGGCAGCGTAACAACAGAACACAGATTGACCCTCTTCACCAGTACAGGCGCTGCTACGTAACCACGCAAAGGTCAGGACCCAACTGAACAGGACCCGTTTAAAAAGAAAACGAAGTCCTGAGGCACAGATACTCCAATACCATATACTCACCTGGGCCCATAAAGACACATTCACACCACCTGGCAATAAACCACTGGGGTCAATTTTTGTGCTTCTTTATAATTCAAGATTAGTCACTTCTTATTCTTAACTAACCTTTCACTGATCAAAAAGTTCATTCCTCTGGTCAATGGACAGAATTTGTTGAGCTAGTTGATGATGAAATTACATAAATATAATCTTCTTACATTTGATGAAATGACCACAGACTCGGGAAACTATTTTGAATCTTTATCTAGATTAGTTTCATGTGAACCACTTACAAAGTACAGTACAGTCTCCGTCTCTCTTAGGAAGGAAGATTCAATCAATCAAAACACATACTTCTATATCAAGCAATGACTTACGCTCAGAAAGGAGAGGATAGAGAGAAAAGAACATTAGCACATACGCAGAGATTATATTACCTAGGATGGTGTTAAAACCAGCCCCCTGGCCAAGGATCTCTACTCTAAATCCATTTATTTATTTATGCTTTCCCTGCATTAGCATTAGTAAAATAGCGTGTTTTACTTTCGGCCATGCAGATGCTGAGCATGTGAACTTCCAGGCAGCCACATTAATAGCATTTGCGCAAGCGCAAGAAATTCCTTCCAAGCGACAGCTCGTCATACTGCGTGGATACAGCTGATGCATGCGTAGTACAGTTTTCACGTTAGTGGCCATTTTAGAATCTCACTCGAGTTACTGATTAGTAATACACATAGGCAAGCTTCTCTTTCTTATATGTATAATGTTGTGCATCGTAATGTAAACAATATATAGTTAATACAATATTAGTAGTTAAATGAGAGGATTGTCTTCGAGCAAGTCTCTTTTCTACGAGTCCTTGCTCCATCAGCTCTGCTAGGCAAGGAAAAGTAACGAAGTCAGAAAAAAAAAATAGGATGTTGTGTGACGCACTTCCCCCTTTATGCTCAGCAGCTAGGTGGTGCCATATTGGGGGTACTGTTAAAATGCTAGGTATAGGGTTTCTGGGGAGCAGACAAGCTGCTCACTGTTAAGGAATGGGACGGGAAGACGGACGGGGAGGTAATGGGTATCAGGCACATGCATGTCTTATCAATGGTTCTGCATTACGGGGCATGCGGGTGGGCAAGGGGGTTGGAACGGCTCAGTAACTTGAAAGCTCGCTACTGAGAATTGATGTGCTCTTCAGGTTTGGTTCACAGCAATCAATCAATCAGTATTTGTATAGTGCGCTCATCACCCGGGGGTATCCAGGCTCTGCAACAACGCCAACCCAGCCTTCTAAGCTCAGTAAGTGAATACCATTACATTAGGTAATTTAAACAACTGGTAAGTACATTGGATGGAAACAACAAAATTGCAGCGTGAAGTATAAAAGAAGAAAGAGCGAGCTTTCATGACTACATTTTTCTTTTCTGTAAGATTTGCTCTCAGGATTTTGGTGTACAATATCGAGTGTGCGTTCGAGGAGGAATCACCCCAAATAACAGCTACGTTGCATTACTTGGCCTTCAGTCAGTTTTCGATGGTGCGTGGGCACGCACTTGTGATGCTCCCACCATCTATTGGAATGCTACTAGGACTGGCTGCAGGGTGTGTCGGAACACAAGCTGTGTAAGACCAATGTCTGCGGCCTATGGGTGCTCTATGTGTCTGCTTGTCAACAATAGTTGAATCAGAGACGTTTTAGCACTTGTAGTATGGTGTGATGCCAATGTGCTTCCCAATGTCAGTGTGGATTTCTGTGCGAGTATGGGTTACAATGTCCAGCAGATGTATTGGAGGTCATTATTCGTACGTGCAGGCGATAGATGTAGCAGTCATCCCCCAGCTGACGTGAAACTGTCCGGTTCGGCCCATCGGCCTATCAGAGCGGTGCCGAAACGCAGCTGACATCTGTCACATCACCACGTGAGGCCCCAAGAGCATCAGCTAGGTGGAGCGGAATCAAGATGTCACCGGCCAGTGGCTCAAGGTACTGCCAGACACCCCGCGCCCTACTTTGAAGTAATGGCCCTAGCATGGGCGCAGTGCACTGGTGCTCCCAGTGAGGCCCCGGTAGAGCCCGCGCTGAAGTCTGAGGCGTGCGCATGCGCAGCAGCGATCGGCCACACTCAGCCCAGAATTCTCAAGCCCTGAAACAAGCAGCAGATACGCCGCAGTGCGCGCCCACCTGCCTGACAAAAAGACAAACAAGCCGAACCGGCAGTGACAGTCAAGACAGAGTGAGTGGACGCGGCTCACACTCCAGTTCGCGGAAGCCGGGGACGATGGCCCACCAGTCACAGTGCGGATACTGTGGGAGAGAGGAACACCCTCAAGATGACTGCCTGGCAAAAGGCAAGATATGCTCAAAGTGCGGAATCCCCAATCATTTTTCGAGTGTATGCCGAGGTGGTATGCAAAACAAAGGGATACCTAGACGAAGCCTGCCGGATAGATCAGTGAGACACCTCTCACTAGATGAGCTTGACGCATCGAGGATGCTGAGGACACCGACACAGCGTATGCCCTACATCGAAGACTCATCCACAGACAAAGAGGAAGAATGCTATCTCATATCCTTCACAAGTGACCTCAATCGGAGGCGGCGTCCCCAGCCCACATGTGCCATCGAAATTGCAGGGTCTCCCATCACAGCCCTCATAGATACCGGAGCATCAGTGGACGTCATGGGGAGCCAACACTACAAAAAACTCAACCCAAGGCCAGCACTCACACCTTCCAAGGTGCGGATCCTCACATATGGCAGCCAAACGCCACTCCCCCTAAAGGGGAAAATGACCGTCCAAGTGAAGTCGGAAGACCGCGAAGTCACAACAACGTTCCATATGGTCGACAGGGAAGCAGATATACTGGTAGGAAGTCATACCGCAGAAGGAGTAGTTTCTGTCCTGTAACTCAAGTTCTGTAGTAGGGGTATCTCTGTTATAGTCATAATTTAGTGAATAGTCCCGCCCATGTGCGTGGACCCCGGAGCAATCCAAAATAATCTCTTAGAGTGTCAAAAAAAGCAGAAATGCACAGACACTTAAGAGAGAATTTAAAGACAGATAATGCAGCCTAAAAGGCACACTGTCCAGTACTTCAACTAGAAATTCCACCAAAAAAATCCACAAAACAGCAAAGTCTGTACAGATTTCCCTTGCTTAACAGCAAAAACCCTCTGGAATGATAGAGAGGAGGACCTGGACAGACAAGCCCCATAGGCTGCCATTATGTGGCTCAGAACAGGATACTGTGCCTTTAAGAGAACTTTCCAGAACTTCACAGTATCCCAGAATGCACTGCAGGTCCCAGTTACTTTCAGTTCTTTTTGAAGGCGTAACACGCCAGACCTGTAGCATTCCGTACATGAATATCTCTCTCTCTCTCTCCACCGGGGAGGAGGGCGGGCGCTTATGACTATAACAGAGATACCCCTACTACAGAACTGGAGTTACAGGAAAGAAACTACTCCTTCTGTAGTAGGGGATCTCTGTGTATAGTCATAATCTAGTGAATAGAATGGCAAGCCCATCCCCACACCAAAGCGGCGGTGGAGAAACGAGAAATAACACCACTATTGTGCGAACAGATTTTGCAGCGAAGCCTGCCGAACCTGAGCGTCTGCCCTGGCATCAGAGTCCAGGCAGTAATGCTTAGCAAAGGTATGGACCGACTTCCAAGTGGCCGCCTTGCAGATTTCCGCAATTGGCACGTTACGAAGCAAAGCCGTCGTGGCGGCTTTGCCCCTGGTGGAATGAGCCTTAGGTTTTCCCCCTAAGGTCTTATTAGCTAGTTGGAAACACAATTGTATGCAGGACACAATCCACCTCGAGATGGACTGTTTAGAGGTAGCAAGACCCGTCCTGACTGATCCATAATTGATGAACAATTGGTCTGACCTACGAATATCTTTGGTTTTATCCAGATAAAATTTCAGCACCCTCCTAACATCCAGGGAATGCAAGGACCTTTCCGCTGGAGATGAAGGATTCTGAAAGAACGTAGGTAAAGTTATAGTCTGGTTGATATGAAAATCAGAAATAACCTTGGGAAGAAATTTAGGGTGAGTACGCATAACAACCTTAGCAGCATGAAATACAGTATAAGGTTCTTGGCAACACAACGCCTGAATTTCACTCGCCCTGCGGGCCGATGTAATGGCCACGAGGAACGCCGCCTTCCAGGACAGGTGCTGCAACGAAGCCTTATGAATAGGTTCAAAAGGCTCCTTCATCAACCTGGACAGCACCACATTCAAGTCCCATGAAGGCGAAGGAAGCCTGACAGGAGGGAATACTTTCTTCAAGCCTTCCAGAAAATCTTTGATCACAGGGATCTGGAAGAAGGAAGTCTGTGAAGGGCATTTCCTGTAGGCAGTCAAAGCAGCCAGATGAACCTTAATGGAATGGACATTAAGGCCAGACTGCGCCAGATGTAGCAGATACGGAAGGATGACATCCTCCTTGCATGTCGTAGGGTCATAGTTCTTGGACTTGCACCAGATGCAAAACCTCTTCCACTTGTAAGCATAAGAAGTCCTAGTGGAAGGTCGCTTAGCCTCCTTCAGTATGTCCATACAATCCTCTGGGAGATTCAGATGGCCATATTGCACTATTTCAGGAGCCATGCTGCCAAACTTAAATACGAGAGGTTGGGGTGCACCATTCGCCCCCCGAACTTCTAAGGTCCGGCCTGCACGGCAGCTTCATGTGAGGAAGGAGAGACCGGTGAAGCAGGTCCGTGAACCACCACTGTCTGGGCCATTCCGGGGCAATCAGAATCATCCTCGCCCTGGATTGGGACAGCTTGATGAGAACCATCGGGATCAGGGAAATGGGTGGAAAAGCGTACAGAAAGCTGTTCGACCAGTTGATCCATAACGCGTTCCCCAGCGTCCCTGGCTGGTAGTACCTGGAGACGAAGTCTCGGCATTTGCTGTTTTCGGCGGTGGCGAACAGATCTACGTCTGGAGTTCCCCACCTTGCGAAGACTTCTCCTAGTACTTCGTCGTTTATGACCCATTCGTGGTTTTCCTGAATCAGTCTGCTCAGCTCATCCGCCTGAACATTCTGCACACCTGGCAGATGAGTGGCCGTTATCGACAGTCCTCGGGCCAGAACCCAGTGCCAGATCGCCTGCGCCTCCTGCGACAGAGTGCGGGATCTCGAGCCCCCCTGCTTGTTGAGGTAATACATCGTAGTCGTATTGTCCGTCTGTACAAGCAGAGAGTTGGTCCGGAAGGACGGGTGAAAAGCCTTCAGCGCTAAGTGAACAGCTCTGAGTTCCAGGAAATTGATGTGGTACGTGGACTCCGTCGGGGACCACGTCCCTTGAATCTGTAAGTCTCTGGAGTGCGCTCCCCATCCCTGGAGAGAAGCATCCGTCACGATAGTCTGTGTGGGAATGTCCTTGTGGAAGGGAACCCCTCTGAGGAGATTCTCTGCTGAACACCACCACTTCAGAGACTGAAGAGCATGCAGAGACAGGCGTATTTTGTCGTCCCAAGAACCTCTCCTCTGGTCCCACTGATCTTCTAAGCACTCCTGCAGCGGGCTCATGTGCAGCCGCGCATGTGGCGTTAGGAAGATACAAGAGGCCATCGATCCAAGTAGAGAAGACACCGTCCTTACTGTCGTAGATGGAGTGGACATGAGAACCTGAGCCTTCCGAAGGAGTGATAATCGTCGATCCTCCGAAGGAGACACGCTTGCTGACAGCGTATCGATGGAGGCTCCCAAGTACTGAATGCACTGGACCGGAGTCGGAACAGACTTGGACATGTTGATGTGCAACCCCAGCTTGTTCAACAGAATGCACGTCTTCTGGAAGTGTGCTTGAGCTTCCGAGAAGGAGGAGGCCTTGATCAACCAATCGTCCAGGTACGGGTAGACAAACACCTTGTTCTTCCTCAGGTGTGCCGCTACCACTGCCATGCACTTCGAGAACGTCCTGGGCGCAGACTTCAGCCCAAACGGAAGTACGGTGTACTGATAGTGATTGGTGCCGACTTGAAATTGCAGGAACTTCCTGTGTTTGTGTGCAATGGGCACATGGAAGTATGCATCCTGTAGGTCTATGGCACATAGCCAGTCTCCCCGTTGCAACTGAGGATAAATCTGATGCAACGACAGCATGCGAAACTTTTCTCTGCGAATCCACTTGTTTGCCTGTCGCAAGTCCAGAATGGGCCTGAACTCGTTCTTGTCCTTCTTGCGGACCAGAAAGAACCGGGAGTACAGACCTCTTCCCCTTTGAGACAGAGGTACATCTTCTATCGCCCTTTTCCTTAACAGGATATCGGCCTCCGCCTGGAGCTCGCGCAGCTGATACTGCGAGCTGACCGGAGGAATCGATGGAGGAGGGCTGATGAACCAAAGACTGTATCCATTGCAAACAATATTCAGCACCCACTTGTCCTGAGTAATTTTTCTCCACTCTGCCAGAAAAAATTGAACGCTTCCCCCCACCGGAGCGGGTAACGGATGAAGGGGAAGTAACCGCTCAGGGGTGAGACCCGGCCGGGCCTTTGGTCACGGTAGAGGACTGCTGTCCACCTCTACCCCTCTGACGTTTTTGGAAGGGTCTTCGGAACAGCTGCTGTTGTTGCTGCTGCTGTTGTCCAGAAGACTGTCCTCTTCCTTTCCCCTGCGAGCCGAACCGCCGTTGGAACTGGCGGTAAGGCTTTTTGTCCTTGGGTTTCTCCAGACCCACAGCCGTCAGGGTTTCAGCCTCAGCCTTCATCCGGGCCATTTCGTCGTCGGCATGTTTTCCGAAGAGTGTTTCACCGGAAAACGGCAGATTGGCCACCCGCTGTTGCGCCTCAGGCTTGAGTGACGTAAGCCTGAGCCAAGCATGGCGGCACTGGTTGACCCCGTGACAGTAGCCATGTGCGGCCAACAGCGCTACGTCCGCAGCGGCACTGATGGCCTGGTTGGAAACCAGCATCCCTTCCGAGACAATTTCCAGGAAGTCCTCCCTCCTGTCGCGTGGCACAAGGTCCGCAAACTGTTCCAGGGAGTCCCATAGCGCACGGTTGTACCGCCCCAGCAACGCCGAATCGCTGGAGGCTTTCATAGTGGTGGAAGAACTCCCACAGGCTTTCCTACCAGCCGAATCAATCCAGCGGCTCTCTTTATCTGGTGGCACTGTGGAGGACGGGGAGGTAGAATGCAACTTCCTGTCCGCCGTCACTATCACCGAGTCGGGCACCGGGTCCACACGTAGGAAGGCCGGGTCCGAGTCAGGAGCTCGGTACTTTTTCAGGAGTCTTGAGGGAGCAGCCTTCACCACCGCCGGTGTAAGGAACAGCACTTCCGCCGGTTCGACCAGTCCTGGGACCAACGGCAGAAGAGGGCGAGACAGGTGCTTCTTGTGAAGCGTCTCGAATATCACGGAAGTCGTAGGTGTAGGAGCCGTCACCGTGATACCCAACTTCGCAGCCCCCCTCAGGAGCACCTCCTGGAACGTGCCAATGTCGTCGACCGGGGACACCCTAGTCTCCGGAGAATCCGATAGAGTAGGCGAATAGGAACGGGTCCTAGAAGATACTGTACGGGATCTGGACCTATGCCTCCTGTGGCGACGTCTAGATCTGGTGGAGGACCTGTGTCTGCTCCTCGATCTGTCTCTCCGCCTGGAGAGCGATCTTGACCTCCTAGGTCTGGGACGTTCTGCCGGTTTCCCCGGGGCGGACGTCTTGGGTTTGGGCGGTTCCTTAGACTTAGGAGCCTTCTTGGGAGGGGTCGGAAGCCTGGGCAACGAGACCAACCTCGGCACAGGGGTCCTAGGTTCTGTTGGAAGTGGAGGCAGAGGAGGCAACGTAGGAGGGGTTGGAGCCCTCGGAGGTAGACCTCCTGGCAACGGAGGAGGAGGTGGAACAGCCTTCTTCGGGGTATACCCCCCCGAGTACGCCGATCCCGGTGACCCGCCATCCTTTCCGGACTGAGGGGAGCCCCCCACAGTCCTAGGCCTGTCAGCACGACCCCTCGACGCCGAAGAACGGTGACCAGGCGTCGAACGTAGGTCCCACGACGTCGAGCGCCCCTTCGGCGTCGACCGTCTTCTATGCTTCGGCGTCGAACGGCCTCCATGCCTCGACGTCGAGCCCGACCATCTCGACGACGATCCTTTATGTCTCGACGGCGATCTCTTGTGCCTCGACGGCAACCTCGACCGCCTCAACGGCGACCTCTTCGAACGCCTTGACGGCGACCTTGTCCGCCTCGACGGCGACCTCGACCGCCTCGACGGCGACTTCTTCCTCGCCGGAGATCTCTTCTGCCTCGACGGCGACCTCTTCCATTTCGACGGCGGCCTCGACGACGAGGATCCCCTCGACGACGACAATGACCTGTTCGTCGACGGCGATCGGCGGTGTCGCCTCGAAGGCGAGCGCCGACGCCAGGCCCGTCGACGCCGATCACTCAACGTCGACGCCGAAGACGACGACGAAGAAATCGTCACTGGGTTCGACGGCGGCCTGTGTAAGTCCCTCGACGTCGACGGGCGATGTTTTCTCGACCCAGAGCCCTGGGGAGACTGGGAGCTGGCCGTGGACCTCCCTCTCGACGTCGTGGTCAGTGCTACTGACCCAGACGGAGAATGTGGAGGTTTGCTGGACTTCCTGCCTCTGGGGAGCCCCCCAGAGGCCTCAGCATGGGCAGATGAAGCCCTTCCAGACCCACCTTGCGCCTTCAGCCTCCTTTCCTCGAGGCCCTGAAGTCTGATCTTCATTCTGTCCTTCAGGGTCCTGTCAGAGAAGCCTTGACAGATCTCACACTCCTCTGGAATATTGGAAGAGGGCAGGCAGAGGATACACACCTCATGAGGGTCTGACTTTGCCTTCTTCCTGGAGCACTCCGGGCATTTGTCAAATAATGCAGGCATATTTGACATCAAAAGAGTGCAAAACACCAAGAAGAAAAGCCTAAAAGTACTTAGAAAGTACTCAAATCGATTTTACAGTGAAAAAACACCAATAGACCCTTGAAAAGGGAGAGCTCAATGCTCCAGGGTCCTGCTTGCAGGAGCCGGAAAAAAGAACTGAAAGTAACTGGGACCTGCAGTGCATTCTGGGATACTGTGAAGTTCTGGAAAGTTCTCTTAAAGGCACAGTATCCTGTTCTGAGCCACATAATGGCAGCCTATGGGGCTTGTCTGTCCAGGTCCTCCTCTCTATCATTTCAGAGGGTTTTTGCTGTTAAGCAAGGGAAATCTGTACAGACTTTGCTGTTTTGTGGATTTTTTTGGTGGAATTTCTAGTTGAAGTACTGGACAGTGTAGCCTTTTAGGCTGCATTATCTGTCTTTAAATTCTCTCTTAAGTGTCTGTGCATTTCTGCATTTTTCGACACTCTAAGAGATTATTTTTGATTGCTCCGGGGTCCACGCACATGGGCGGGACTATTCACTAGATTATGACCATACACAGAGATCCCCTACTACAGCACACTTAAGCCTGATAACATTCGCAAACGCTGTAAAGACACTGCAGACAGAAGACATTCTAGAGCTATTCCCACTGCTGTTCAAAGGCTTGGGGAGCATGAAGTGACCACCAGTAAAGGTACACATCGACACATTGGTTTCACCTACGGCCGCTGGTGGAACAGGAGCTGCAAAAGCTTGAGCAACAAGGCGTAATAGAAAAAGTCACAGGACCAACCCCTGGGTGTCACCCATGGTTATAACAAAAAAACAAAGCAACCCGGCCAAATCAGGCTCTGCATAGATATAAGAATACCCAACCAGGCAATACGGAGGGAGAGACACTTGACACCGATGGTTGATGACATCCTGGCCGACCTCAATGGGTCCCAGTGGTTCTCAAAACTGGACCTCAACGCCAGATAGCACCAGTTAAGATTAGTCAAAGAAAGCAGGTACATCACCACATTTTCAACACAACTGGGGCTCAGGCATTATAAAAGACTGAACTTTGGGATATCGTCGGCCGCTGAGATTTTTCAGAAAGCTGTGAGGGACGTTCTGTCCCGTCTTCAAGGGGTGCTCAATGTCAGCGATGACATTCTAATACACTTGGCAACACTCGAGGACCATCACTGTCGGCAACGAGCCACCCTCCAACGCCTTGCAGATCATGGGTTGACCCTCCACAAAGATAAGTGTCAATTCTTCAAAAAGTCCATCGAATTCATCAGATATGTGTTCAGCCAAGAGGGGGTGAAGGTCGACCCCAGGAAGTCTCAAGCCATCTAGCTTGCGCCTGCTCCCACAACAGCATCGGAAGTTCTGAGTTTCTTAGGCATGACAACATACTGCGGGAGGTTCATACCCAACCTCGCCACCATCGCAGAGCCTCTGCGAAACTTGACGAAGAAAGACGCCGGATGGAGGTGGGGCCAGGAAGAAGAAGAAGCGTTACACAAGGTGAAATCAGCCCTGCTTGAGAAGATGACCATGGCCTACTTCGACACCACACGTCCAGCAGAGCTGATAGTGGATGCCAGCCCAGTGGGTCTAGGAGCCCTACTAATGCAGGAAACAGAACCAGGGACGTGGGTCCCTCTGGCATTCGCGAGCAAAGCATTGACTGCGATGGAATCGCGGTACTCTCAAATTGAATGAGAAGCGCTTGCCATCAAGTGGGCAAGTAACCACTTTCATTTATATATCAGTGGGCACCCGTTCCACGGGGTAACTGACCATCAGCCGCTGCTCCCACTGTTCAAAGGTACCGCTCCTCATCCGCCACCCAGAATCGAGAGATGGGCGATCCAGCTTCAACACTATCAACTAGAATTGGTTTACCGACCTGGCGCAAAGAACCCAGCTGATTTTTTGTTGCACCATCCGGCTGATCCCACAGAAGGAAACTCAGATCAAGAGAGCCAGACCGAAGATTTTGTCAACATGATCACTCAATGGGCATGCCCAAAAGCCCTCACCATGTCAGAAATCGAAGCCCACACGCGAACTGACATGGTCCTCACAAAAGTATTGGACACATTGCAGAAAGGCTCCTGGGCAGGCTTCCTCCACGACGTCAATGGGTGGAACGAGGCTGACCAAACTCACCCAGGAAAAATCTAGAAAGTCCATGAAGAGCTAAGTGCCGCAGCAAGTGGCATAGTATTAAGGGGATCACGCATTGTAATACCCCTAAGCCTCCAAGAGCGAGCTACTGCTCTAGCATATGAAGGACAACAAGGCATGAGAAGAATGAAATCCAGGATGAGGGAAAAGGTGTGGTTCTCTGGTCTGGAAGAAGCAGTGGACGCCTTTGAGCGCAGGTGCCGAGCGTGCCAACTCACTGGAAACCCATAATCGCCGGCCCCGGTGATAACTGAAGACCCAGCTCCACAAGACCTATGAGCCAGGGCTGTGGATGGTTAGGACAGTCAGGGGAACTGCTGTCACGTCTGAAAAAAACAGAGAAGTCATTACCTGAAATGTCTTATGGTTCAAAAGAGTCCTCGCTCCGGAAGGCGAGTCGTCCTGCAGCAGCGGGGTTGTGGGGGAAAACGCTGGGCCAAGACCCGCTGATGACCAAGTGCCGATTCCAGCAGCAAAAGAGCTACCTCTCGACACGGGGTCGAGAGATTTGCCCAGTGAAATAGACGCAGCCACGCCGAGGATGAGTCTAACCACCCGTCAACATCGTTACGACTTGAGGCCATAGCCAAAACCGAACCAAAGACTTGCTGATTTTGTGTGCTAACTAATCTTTAGTTTTAGTTTTGTTTTGAACTGATTTGGGATGGGATGTAGCAGTCTAGTCGATCACCGCTAGCCACCTCTGAGACCCCTACCTGGAAGCACACCCACACATTGTAGCACCTTCTGGCCAGGCGTGGCCAGAGGGCTTAAATAAACGGGCTGGGGTCACTCTGGACTTCCGGCCCACATGAGTAACCAACTGACATGTGTATGTATGTCATTGCAGTGCTCAGGCCTACCTCATGGCGCGACCCCAAGCGCGATAGATCAGCATCGCGACAATAGACACGGCTTGGATGGTCCAGACGCACAGGCCGTTCTGGCCTCTGTCCTAGCCTTGACTGCCTGACGCAGCGTGGTCCACGTGCAGCTCATGTCCAGGAAGTATCCTGCAGCTTCTTCTACCGTGAAATGTGACTTCCGGTCTGGCTGCCTGGCTGTAAAGTGATGCAATAAAGGAAAACCACACAGTATTTGATGGTAGGAAAATTAAGAGATCGATATCACGTGTTTTATGATTAAATTTGAATGTTCAGTCCGCAAGACTTTACTGCAGCGTTTCTTTTCAGAACAACAGATATTCCACAGGGGCAGAATCTGGACTTTTAGTGTTATGTCAGATTAGTCGGTTTGTGTTTTTACTGCTGGGTTTTCCCTTGTCATACGTTGGGACTCTTTATGCTGGCATATGTTATAATACCGCCTCTTTGGAGATTAATACTTTACTATCTGTGAGGGCGTCGGTTACAAAGAGCACTGTTAAACCCACAGACATAAAACACAGCTATGCATACCTAACATGCTTAATATAGCACACTTTTAAAGTTAATCTGGCAGATGTAAAATGGTTTAAAGGGCTGTTGTGGCATAGGCCTTTCACTTAAAAAAACAAAGCTGGTCTCTAAATGATCCTCTCAGCCAGTGATTGGGAATTGCCACGGAAATAGCACTTTTAATGAAAATGAAAAGCAAAGAGAGATTCTGTTTCATTAAACCTGGCATTATATTAGAAAGCAAAGTACACGAGGTTAGACAATATTACCGGATTTCCCCTAGCCTACATTTATAACGTGCAATGTTCATAATTATTGTTATTTAATCTAATAAATAAACATGTTATCTGTGCTCCTCCATATGCCCCATATTTGCTCACATCTGTACGGGCAAGATGTGAAATGGATGGAGGGAAAATATAGCACCTCTTCGAAAAATGAGTGTTTTGTTTAATGATGGATAAAAATCAAATGATGTTTGCTGTTATTGTTTCCAGGCGAGCGCACCCTTTTGCATGAGCACGTGCCTGATGTCCTACAGAGCATCCTCCCAGGTCCACAGCACAGGGCGAACAATGAACCAGAAGGTAATGGAGATGAATGGGTTTGCGCCTGCACTTATGAGCCCTTTATCTCTCTTGGTGGCTCTATTGATACTGTTGATCGATGGCCCCGCTTTCTGCTTTAAAGAGGGGTCGCTGCGTGAATATTTGGTTTTCCAATGCTTTGTGGGATGATAAATGGGATCATTTGCAAAAGCTGTAAAAGTAAAAAACAACAAACAAATATAGTGTGTGTGTGTGTGTGTGTGTGTGTGTGTGTGTGTGTTGCTGTGTGTGTGTGTGTGTGCATGTGTGCATGTGTGCATGTGTGCGTGTGTGTGTGCATAGATATAAAGCACGTTTGGGATTTAACAAGCCACCTACTTCCTAAAAATATGTTTGTATGTTCTCTTATCCGGATGGTCTGAGTTTGTTTTGGACTTGACCCCATTTTTTAATAGCAATGAGTCTATGGGCACCAGTTCTACGCCTGAAAGGCTTGTTTGTAATTCCATTGAACCATAGAATTTGGTAGTAGATGATAGCCCCATAAGAGGAGACTAATCACAGAGATGCCAAGTCCCACCTTGGAGCTCTTACAATGTTTGCAAGTCTCCAGAAGAAAAAAACTTGATGGATTACATTAGATGATAAAACATTGAAACTCTGAGAGGAAAGAGAGTTGTGACCAAGAAAACAGGCTCAGAGACCAGGCTGCCTCTGACAAGCAATAAAGCTGCTAATATTAGGTAGTCGGAAAGAGGAGGCAGACCCCTGAGACTGGAGGCAAAGTCCCAATGAGATGTGAAATGAGAGAGGGGATTGGACCCTGCGAGATGACAGAGCCTTTGGGAGAAGAGACAGAGCCCTGCAAGGAAATAGCCCTCCTCGCCGATTTCCATTATTTCCTTTGTCATCACCCCTGATGTAGGCTGAGGCCGAGTGAAGAGGACCCCATAAAAGAACCAGAGACACATAGGTCATACCCGAACTGTGTGACACTCACAATGTGGGACAGATGCACATAGGGTTTTGAAACAATGCGACCAGCGCATCGGTTCATCCACTTGGCAACTCTCTACGCCCATGAGTGCTTAAGTTGAGGTGCTGCACTGCACTTAGTCCTAACGATGAGCTGGAGAATGGCATACAACACATGCTTCCAGCTTAGACGTGTGACAGAAGGGCAACTGAGCTGCAAAACTCACGTAAAGGGATGCCATACAGGTCACAGCACCAATCACAGTGCCTGGAGGAGAAGCAAACTGCCTGAGATCCAGTCAGAATTCCTCACTCTGTGAGGACTAGATTGTGCTAACCACAATCCCAAATCAAATGGGGAAACCGTGACACACTACATATTGATTGAGGAATGAGCAACAGAAATTGCAGACTTCTTTGATGAACAATGTGTCCCGCTTAAATAATTTGCTTAGAAACATAGAGCCATGCATGGATATGGATAAATTCACAAATTCACAAATTGCGTTAGCCTGACACGCAATGCTTGGCTATCGGTAGAGCTGCTTCTAGTGTAATTATCTGCTGAGGATTTGTTTCTCTGCAGATCATGGGCTCATTCTGTCCCACTGCCATGGGTCATATTCACATTGAGGACCCTCAGACTGTGACATTGAATTGACTGACCTTTCTTCAATATATTAAAGTCCAAATACAAGTTATCACACTTGCTTTACTGATGGTGCTTTTTCATACACTATGTATAAATATTCGAAGAGCATGTCCAATTCACCTTTTGAAATAACTACACACTCTTCTAGCTTCTTCATACCTTTGATATGATGCTTCATTCTTGGGTGTTGTACTTGGCCCTTTCTGCAGGGTCATTCCCAGACTTTTCGCCTTCTTCCTCTTATTTGTTTGCTGAATTCGTTTTTGTTGGCCAAATGACTCTGTGCACTTTACCACTGCTAACCAGTGCTAAAGTGCTTGATCTCTCTCCTTTAAACATGGTGAAATTGGCATATACCCAATTGGCATATTTAATTTACGTGTAAGTCCCTAGTAAAGTGGCACTACCTGAGCCCAGGGCCTGTAAATTAAATTGTACTAGTGGGCCTGCAGCACTGGTTGTTCCACTCACTTAAGTAGCACTTTAAACACCTCTCAGGCCTGCGATTGCAGCCTGTATGTGCTGTTTTCAAACTGCCATTTCAACCTGGCAAAGTAAGCCGCTTGCCAGGGCCAAACGCTTCTTTTTCATACATACAAGTCACCCCTAGGTGAAACACTTTAAACTAGTTTTGCACTACTGCAAGGCCTACCTCTCCCATAGGATAACATTGGGGATAGCTTATTAGATTTTATACACGTCATTTCCAAATGGTACCAGTTCATGTTTTGTGTCTCTGGAATTGTAATTTAAAACCCTTGCTTACAGCGAAGTTGGATTTTAAGTTACAATTTTGAAAATGCCATACTTAGAAAGTTGTGTGACAGAAACAGTGGTTCCTTTGGGAAAGTACTTATCTATATTGATAATACTGTGCACAATCACTATAGTTATGGGTTACTTAGATGTCATACAGAAAGGAGACCAAGAACACTTCCGTTTGTGTATACAACAAAAAATGTTTTATATATTTTTTGAAAGTTATATAATATAAAAAAGGGGAGAGGGGTTGGCCTAACGGCTAAGGTGCTCGACCTCGGACCTGGGGAACTCGGTTCGAGTCTCGGTAACGACGCCAAAAACCCCCTGTGATTCTGGGCAAATCACTTAATCTCCCCGTGCCTAAAATGAAAGTGTGTCCTCATGTAACGTAACTGGTGCTATGTAAAGCGCTCTGATAACTGATTCGGTTCGGTTCTAGTTCGCGCTATATAAAACTCTGCAAAAAAAACAACAACAAAAAAATGTGTACAAAAAGCAACCACGTTTTTTTTAGATAGTGCTTAGTGTCCCCAGGAACCAAAACAAACAAAAGAGGTTTAGTGAGTTTGTGACCTATAAAACTTGGTTTCCATCATTTTGAAAGACGACCATCTACAATTATGTAATAATCACAGCCACTGTATACAATCGTCAGTGCTGGTCACAGTGGGTCGTTTTGCTCAATTGAGAAAAGCGAACCACTGTGACCGGCACTGACTATAGTATACAGTGACTGTGATTATTAAATGTTTGCTTTTTGTACATATTTATATACCTTTCAAAAAAAAAAGATGCATTTTTCTTCAGAATTTACCCTGGTTCCCAGTGAGTAGGGTGTCCCTTGTCTTTGGTTGCAATATTTAGAAAGTTGGCATTTTCTTGCTTTAGCCATTTGGTGCCTGCAGCCTGTATCTGGGTCACTTGACTGGGTGTAGTTGACAGTTCGGCTTTGTGTATTCTTTCTAGAAAGCCACCCACAGCGGTGGAGCTTAGGTGTGACTGGCTGAGCCATCACTGGCAGGATGAGAGAGAGGAGCTAGGACCGGCCCCACTTACACTTGAATAGGATAATTCGTGCCTCCTCACAAAGGGCTGCATACCCCCTGTACTAAGTCTGGAGCCAGGGCCAGGAAGGCAGGGCACCTGTGCACTTCAAAGGCATACCTCTAGAAGCTTCTTCCCACTTCATAAACACAACTGGTTATAAATACTGGACCTCAGACACCAACTCTTCAGTACCTTTCTGAGCCTGTGGATACTCTGCCAGGAAGAAGGACTGATGTGCTGCTGAAAGGACTGCTCCTCTTCTAGACTGCGGCTCTGAAGGAAATGCTGCCCTGCTGTGCTGACTTGCTGCCTTCTGCCCTCTTGCCTGGATGGAATGAGAACTGGACCTGCAACTTTAACCTTAAATCCAGGACACTAGAGTGACTCCAAGGGCTAGTCTGCTGGCTTCCTGATCTGAGCCTCAGGGACGTAAAAGGCTTCCCAACATCCTGCACCAGATCCTGGATCCAGCGGGAGTGAGTTCCTGACCCCCAAGTGATACCCCTCAGGTCCTGGACCCTTTGGGTGTCTCAGGGAGCTGTAGATTTAAGTTTTTGGGCTCTTTGTGATCGCAAACAGGGCCATTTGTACCACGACCTCACCGCTCACACTGCGATTCAGAGTGAAGTTCCGACAGCCGCCTCTTCACGATCCAGCATCAACCGCTAGCGGGGACCACCAATGTGAAGCTCCAGCGATGCCCACGAGTGACAATCTCAGGACCTTCATGCTACACTGGCAGCCTCCTGTGATGCTCTCCTTGCGGCCCCATAAATCAATCAATCAGTATTTGTTAAGCGAAACTACTCAACCGCGAAGGGCTCAAGAATGTGAGGGCCACAGTGAACGGGAAGCTTGGAACAGATTTGAGAAGGTAAACCTCAGTTGCCCTAACCTGGTGACTGTATCTGACCTGCGCTGCATCTCTGCCGGCCTGGAGTGTGACCAGATAGCTGCGGTTGGCGCTTTGTGCTTTTTGGAGCTATTTTACACTAAAAAAGATAACATTAATTTCTTCAGTGACTGGATTGTTGTCGTTTTGGTCTTGTTTTATTTATTAAACTCTTCTCTATTTTTCCAAACTGGTGTGGAATCCTTTTTTAATTTATTTATTTTGTAACCATTTTTTTTGTATTTGTGGATACAGTGAGCATTGTCCATACACCACAATTCACAAGAGAGAAGGAAGAGAAGGATGTAGTTGTTCAGATCAACCATAACATCAACATCAGCTCATGCAGGGGCCAGTTCCACTACACAGACAGACCATGGTAAGTACACCATTTCTTCCACACTTTATGGTGTTTTTGAGAACATCCATGAGCCTCATATAAGAGTTTTTCTTTCTGCGCACACCATTCAATCCCTGTACGCTAGACTGACAACAAAGGCGTTGCAGACTGCTTCCGTAGACGCTCTACGTCACATTTAGCCATGAGGAATGCCAGGCCCACGAACAGTCGTTGAGCGTGGGGTGCCCCAGCTCCTCCAAAAGCCTCAAATCGGCCACTCTAGGGGTTTACTCGATTGGGCGACCCATGACCTCAGCAATTTCCCTCTACACCTCAGTCCAAAATGGCTTCACCCCAAGGCTGTCCCACACTACATACAGAAGGTCGGCAGCTGGCCTTTACAGCGTTCACATAGGGAACAAGCATCAGGGAACATCTGCTGTATGAGTGGAAGGGATAATTAGGTCGGGTAGAGGTAGTTTATCTGTATCATACGCAGTCGTGCAGAGATTGCCAGTTCCTTAGGAGCTGTACAAGCCTCTCGCCAATCATTGCTGTCTAAGTCTCCCACCAATCCAACTCACTTCTGGTGAAGGGAATCAAAATGATCTGGAGTGTGAATAATCAATATGCGATAGATTTGGGTGATCGCTCCCTTCTGTAACAGCCCCATCAGTATCTTTGCTTCCAGTGGGCTGTTTTCCTGGATTTGTGTGTCGGAGGGGAGCGTTGCATCTCCCTGGACACGGGGTTTCCATAAAGAGTGCCAAGTAAACCCTCAAATCCCATTGTGTGGAGTTCCAGGCGATATGCCCGGTCATGCTACCCTCGCTTAAACCATTCATTGATGGGCACTAATTACGCAGCCAAGCAGTTTGTGTAAATATCGGAGACTCACAGTCCCCCATCACAGCGTGATTTTCGTGTATCCTGTGGCACTTCCCAATCCACATAAAGGAGGTCAGTTTGGAGGTTAGGGAGCGGAACTATTGCCTGGGTACAGGGTATGGGAAATGTGCTAATATATATAGGTACCAGGGAAGACACACCATCTTAAAGAGCGCACAGCGCCAGATCGGATTTAGTGGCAGCCACTGCCAGGGATTGAAGTCCTGGTCAAGGGAATGGCCAGGCCCTGGAAATTAAGTTTCCAAGCTAGGTATGGGAGGTGGGATATGTGGAACCCTAGGTATTTAAATATGTAATGCTGCAGTGGAATAGTCAGACACCAGTAACGGCCCTCTACATTCCCATTCACCTCCACAAGTACGGATTTGTCCGGGTTAACATGGAGACTGGAGACCTCTCTGTAGAGGCAAATAGTCTCTAGGCAGTGGTCTCAGCCTTGTACGCTGAGTGCCCCACTCCGGTAGGAGGGGTGCGTGGTCTGATTTACTGCATGAGAAAAGTTTGATAGAGCCCAGTGCGAGGCGATCCGTTGCCAGCAGCCACAGCAGGTCAATCCCGGCCTCAGTATTATGGGCTGCTGACTGGTGAGTGTAAGCGCGTGTTGAGGAGTGCCAGGAATGCCAGTCATCTCATAGGCCATTAGAATCAGCCCAAATTGTAAGACACGCAAATCGGGACCTCCTGCCAGGGCGAGATTCAGCAGATGTATCGCGTTCAGGGTCTGAGATAGCATTAAAATCTCCTGCCACCAGAGTAATCCCCTAGGACAGCGTTGTCAGCAAGGAGCGCAGCACCGGAAGTGTTGCCTTTAGCAATTGAGGAGGGGCGTAACAGGAGACGAAATTAGATTTTCCGGCAGCCGTGAGGTCCTCAATCCCAATGCGTCTTCCCAGTGTATCAGTGTGTACCTTAGTTACCATCAGAGGATGGGATCTATGAAGAAGAGCTGGCCCTTGGAGGCCTGAGTGAAGCTTGAGTGAAATACTTTACCATATCCAAATTGGCCAAGAAAGGGGCATTGAGTTCCCATCAGGTGGGTTTCTTGTAAGAGACTACTGTTGGCTTGTACCTTTTAAAATAGCGCAAGATGGTGACCGCTTGATACTGTCTAAGAGGCTATTAGTGTTCCAAGAAAGAACGTTGTGAAAAGGTATGTTGGTGAGTCGGGTCCTCCAGGGGTTAGAATTGTCCCCCGGCAGTGTCCTCACCCGCAACACTGAACAGCTGTATCGCAATGTTGGAAAGCTCACTGAACCAAAGCTTGAGGGGAAGAAAACATTAGTAACATAAGAAAACATTTGCCAAAACATCAACAAGACCCCCAACCCTCAATTTCCCCTACTCCATACTTCTCTGTTTTACCTCCTCAAAGGACCGCCGCCTCCACTGCACCTCCCTGGTTTAATCCGGGAATATAATTACTCTAGAGTTCTGGTACTGGAGGTCTGGTTGACTGGGGGCCTAGCTCAAGATAGCGTCCCGGTTACTGAATTTCACAATCCTTGGTATCATGAGGTGAGGGGAGGTCCCCGTTGGTGCGTTGGGAGCAGGGAGTGATGCACCCTCTCAATGACAAATATACTGGACAGCTTGGCGGCCGGGACCTAGGAGCGGAACCCAGTTTCAAGGATTGTGGCCCACTCAGGATTGTCATGGCTTTCTGGGAGGCCCATCAGAAGCAAGTTGTTGCGCCTGGATCAGTTCTCATCTTAGTTTTATCTGATGGTGGCCGGGGGGATTCCCTCCACCCATCGTTGGATGTTCTCGATCCGTTGGGCGAAAGAGAGTGTAACAGGGCCAGGCCCACTTGCTAGCGGGCAGCATGTGCAGCCATCCTGTCAAGGGTATCCCCCAACCCTGCCACCAGGATGCTGCTTTGGTTTGGTGCCAACAGGAGGGTCTGAGGGCTAGATTCCTCCCAAATGCACAGGTCCGGCAATGGCAGTGGCAGGTGGGGACATCCATCCAAAAAGACCCCCAGTTTCCTGCTGCTGTGTCCCCTCTAATGTAGGCAGGCAGAATACGTCACACAATGTCTGTTTCTCCTTGGGTGGCTGAAATGGGGCCTGTTTCGGTGGGTGGTACTGCCTTAGACCCCAGCGCTCCCAGTAGCAGAGCCCAGACGCCTCTAGTCACACTGGTCAGGACCACGGATGTCAGGGCTGGTGCAGCGGCACAGAAACAGGCACCCCAGGTGAGGCAACAAAGGATGAGAGGGCAGGCCATCAAGGGTCCCAGCAAGGCTCCGCACCAGGTATGTTCTGGAACCCTGCCCTGGCTCAACAGCAGCGTGCCATTGGTGGACTGCAGGATCTCGCGCCCACCACAGCGTGATGGTCTATCGCCAGATAGGGGGGTTAGGCCTTCAGGTGCTGCCCACAGGGCGTCTCTGTCCTTTCTAAGTGCCCCGGTGGGCATCACACTGCAAGTCTTGCAGGTTATGCCACCCCCCAGGCATTGAGAAGAGACTATTGTCCCGCCAAAAAAACCACCTATCTCTCTGTGCTCAAAGCATATAAGCAAGGCATCCTCGACGCCAAGACCTTGTTTTATTCTAACAGGATACTGGCAGCAGAATCCCAAACCAAAGAGATCTTTGCTACGGTATACGAGCTTGCCTCATCTAATAGAGTCACGGCCTCGATCCCCCCTTCCCAAGCGCTTTGCGACTCACTCAACGATTTTTTCGTTGACAAGGTCGCAAAGATTAAGGCCAACATCCCCCTCCCTTCCCCTACCTTCACCAATCCCTCCCCACCTGCTGTCACTTCCAAACTTACTTCCATTCCCCCCCTCACCGAGGTCACCCTTCCTCCCTTGCTTCACAAGATAAAGTCAGGCTCCCCCCTAGACTTTGCCCCGGCTCATATTTTGAGAGAAATCTTCCTAAACTGTCCTACCCCTCCCCTCACTCTCCTGAATGATTCACTCAGCAATGGAGTGGTCCCCACTGCTCACAAATTCGCGGCTGTTATTCCCATCCTTAAAAAGCCCGGTGCCGACCCTTCATCCCCCTCTAATTACCGTCCTATCTCCCTTCTGCCCTACCTGGGCAAGGTTCTAGAAACCCATGTTACCAGCACCCTGAGCACCTACGTGGAAGTTAACCACTGCCTCTCCCCTCGGCAGGCGGGTTTTCGCCCCCTCCATTCTACGGAGAAGGTGGTGACCTCAGTGATGGACTGCCTACGCGAGGGCATTGATACCAACCTTCCGCAGGCCCTCATCCTTTTAGACCTGTCCGCCGCTTTTGACACGGTGGACCATTCCATCCTCCTCACCCGTGTCAGGGCGGCGGGCATAGAGGGCCTGGCCCTCGCCTGGCTTGAGTCCTTCCTGAGTGGTAGGGCTCAGGCGGTCCACCTAGCTGGTTTCACTGCTGCCCCTCGTAGGGTCGCATGTGGAGTTCCCCAAGGTTCCTCACTTTCCCCCCTTTTGTTTAATTTATACATCTACCCCCTTATTTTTTTGTTACAGCAGCTTGAGGTCACGGTGTTTAATTACGCCGACGACCTCCAGCTAATCTTTAACCTCTCCCATCCTTCCTCTTCATCCCTGAACGTCCAATCCGTCATGCTGTTCATTCAGGATTGGATGAACTGCAACCACCTCAAACTCAATCCGGACAAGACGGAATTAGTCCTGACCGGAGGTGGTTGCAGCCCCTGGTCCTCCTCCCACTGGCCTCCCTCACTTGGTGTCCCTCCGATCCCCGTCCCTAAGGTCAAAACCCTTGGTATTTTTTTTAATTCTTCACTTTCTGTTCACTCACAGGTCAACTCAGTTGTTTCCTCCAGTTTTTTTTCCCTCAGAACCATTAGGAAGATCTCTCGCTTTTTCTCTCTACCCGCTCTAAAGATCATAGTGATGGCTATGGTGCTCTCGCGCCTTGATTATGGCAATATCATCTACAACGGCGCCCCAGCCTATGCCATTCGCCGTCTGCAGCTAGTGCAGAACCAGGCTGCCCGCCTGATTCCTGGCCTGCCTAAATTCCATCGCGTTACTCCTTTACTGCAGGCCCTGCACTGGCTGCCGGTGAAAGAACGAGCCTTGCTTAAGCTTGGCTGTACCACCTTTCAGGCCAAAATGGGCACCGCTCCGGAGTTCATTTGCTCCGCCATCAAGCCCTACACGCCGGGCAGAGAGCTTCGTTCCTCTCATCAGGCCTTGTTAACTATCCCCCGTTTCAGAAAGAAAAAGGCAGGCGGAACAAAATTCGCAGTTCTCGCTCCTGCGTTCTGGAACTCTCTCCCGACGGAACTCCGTGGGACACCCTCCTACACTGAGTTCCGGAAAGGTCTAAAAACTCTGCTCTTTTCTCGAGCTTATAATGCTTAGACCCCCTCTGCTCCTGTTGGCCTCTCTACAACTCAAAAGCGCCAAGAAACCGCGTGGTAAAAGTGCGCTATAGAAATGCTTTTAAATTCAAAAAATTCAAATTGAAATTAAATTCAAATTTACATGTCAGATGTATGGCCCGCAGACTGCAGCACACCATGCTGTGAACGACAGCAGCCCAGCAGCAGAGACCCAGAGTTGCGCTCCTGCAGGGAGCGCCATCAGCAGGAAAAATGAAAAGTTGGTGGCAGGGGGGAAAATGTAAGGGGACATGGAGGGGGCATGAAATTCGTCCTCCCCCAATGATCCAAAGCACAGTGCCGCAAGATTAGGCCCCTGGCCTGCCTTGGAATAAAGGGCCGGGTGCCGTTGCCACTAACTGTTAGCTCTCAGGTTTGGCCGAACTCACTGGCCGCCACAAGGTCCACAGCTCTGGCCTCAGTCGAACTAGATGTGCCCCGCCATTATCTGCTACCAGTGCCAGCCCCCAGTGACAGGCCGCTTGTGATCACAGCCTATTCGTGGCTAGCTCTGCAAAGCACCAGGGCGGATTGCAGGACCTCTGGGGCTTTATTATGCAACAGAAGCTGCCATCTTGCGGGATGCGCAAGTGGAAGGTGCTTCACCGGGCCATCTCCGTCTACCCCCCGTGGCTTCAGGGGCCTCAATGGCAGCCACAGGGGCGTATCTGCACTGACAGTCTTCGGGGTAAACTTCAAAGGGCGCTATCAGGCAGGATGAAGAGGGATGGCTTGGGTGCTGAGAGCTTCCCTAAGGCTCTACCACCATCTTGGCCTACTTGGTCATGCCCCTGAGGGATCCTTTTTATGGTGTGTTTCTGTTCGAATTGTTGAACAAATACTTTACACATTGCTTCTAAGTTAAGCCTCATTACTCTGTGCCAAGCTACAATGGGGTTGAGCACAGGTTAATTTAGGGTTTGCTTGTGTTTTACTTTGACAAGGATTGTGGTTGTTGTTTGAGCAGGGCTCACCCTCAGTCAACCAAGAACCCAATTTCTCACTTGGGACCTCTCCTTGTTGTGGTAATCGAATGTCCATGTGGGGGGCTGTCCCTGGAGCTCTTTACTAGGAGATAGTCTCCCTATTGGTGAGGTTTATGGGACCTAATACATTAAAAATGTGTGAGGGAAGGTAAATGATTCAGTTACTTTTATTGGTGCCCTTTTCAGCATGAGTATGCGCAAGAGTCCTTATAATGCAGGCCCTCAGTCTAGTTTCCAGTGATACAGTGTAATCATGGGGCTTCACGCATTGCATTCCCCCACGATCCCATGCAGACGCTTGCATAATATGACACAAAGAGCATCCCCATGTAAGACAGTTGCCATCTAACAAATACACTTATAAGTTAACATTACTGTGCAATAGATGTGTATCATCCAGTGAAGGCCAACAATATCCTCAAGTCTTAGGCTTTCTTGCAGTTCAGAAGGACACCCATGTGCCAATCAAGACTGGCCCTCCCTGCGAGTGTTTGGTCTCTGCTGTGCGCTTGTACTGTCCGCCTCTTGGTGTGGTTCTGAAAATCTGGACCCTGTTGTTATCCCAATACCGAGGTCCAATACCCGTGTCACAAAATATCAACGTACCATGGCGATTTTGGTGTCCATGAACCGATAACGATTAGGACATCATTCCTATGTATTTGCGTCACAATCGAGGGTTGCCAACACCCCTAAATCGTAGTTTCCGTCCCAATCCCTTAGACTCCATTTTGTGAACAGCATCCATCTTACGTCTTGCCCTCATGTTAAGTCAATTAAAGGTCGAGCTTGATCCAAAGGGACACGTCCACCTTCCCTGACTTCCCCCTGACCTGTCCCGACTGACTCCATGGCCTTAAGCCAAACCTGTTTGGGCAGCTCCTCGCCCAGTGGCCGAATACGATAGCATCAATGCATAACATTCCACAAACCATTCACCCCATACAGAACATGCTTTCTACAAACATGCACCTGTCCATATTCCTTGTTTATGGCCAGTTTTTATGACTGGGTGGTACCTGCCTTTATTGGTGTTTCATCGATATCTGATGGGAGTCCCGGATTTTGCTGGGTAATCTATCACGAACTGGACATCTAAAATGTGGGCTTGCTTACATGACTCCGCACTTTGTATTATTGCAGAAATATGTTTATAGCCATATCATAAACTCAAGAATTCTTGCTCGAAGCCATTTTTCCTGTATAAAAGGAGAAGGCTGGTTCTGTAAAAACGAACACGTACAGTCTCCTGAGAATACATGACCCGTGTTTGTCGTGCTTCTAGGACACGTGTTACTTGGTAGCTACCAATAAAACTTGATCTCTGACTGCGACTAGAAGAGTCATTGTTTCTGTGGTCCGGAACAAGGGAGAACTCAGAGGTCTTCGGGTGTTATCCCCTGGCACCACCGGGTTCCTAAAAACCCGGCACCTCAGTTGGCGCCCAACTCGGGGCGATATCAAGCGGCGACGGTCCAAGCCAGATGTTCGTGAGGAGCTTCGTGTGAAAATTCCGGAGGACGGCCAGCCACTTCAGCGACCCCTGTATGTCGACGTGGTTCCGAAGGTCTTTGCTGCGAGGTTCCCCGCGTCCCGACGGCTACGAAGGACTGCTGCCCTGACTATCGCCTTGTTTTGGACCCAGTGATCCTTGGTAGAGCGAAACGATAGACGAGTCTTCTAGCGACGTCACCGATCTTCAAATACTTCAGTTAAGTATAAGTGGAGCGTCTCCCAGTCCTTAGTTTGTCCTTAGTTTTTGGTATCCTTGAGATACGACTTGATTTGGTACTTGCAAGCCCCAAAGCCGAAGGACTCGTGTTTTCACGAGAAATATCGTAATAGATAAACCTTTGAAGTTTGAAGCTAGACTAGTGAGCGAAGATGCCTGGTTTTAGCAGACTTGGAAACTTGTTTTGTCTTGGTTATAATAAGGACTCCCGATTAGAGGATTCCTGTCCGGTTCCTCCGATTGGAACTCCAACATATGAGCTCTACTTAAAACATGGCGTAGGTCCTATCACATATAATGAAGTATGGATAAAATACACCCGTAAGGATGGTGTTTTAAAATGGCCCCAATATGGTAGTTTCGACTCGGAAGTTTTAGATAACCTAGAGGTCAAACTGTTCAAGAAGAAAGCCCGACCGGTGATGTTTGACTCTTTCCGCTTATGGCGTAAAGAGGCCAAACAGAAGGAAATTAAATTAGAAAAGAAAAATAAGAGAGAAAGAGGTATTTCAGTATTGCAAGCCGCGATAAAATTTAAAGACAACGAAGAGGATCGAATAAGTGAGCAGTTGCACAGGCAACGTAAAATGGCAATAGATAAATGCTATCCTGTTTTACCATCTCTTCAGCAAGAGACAGTAAAAGAGCGTGAAAAAGATCCATTAATGGCTCATTTGCTAAGTTCGCCACCACCCTATGCGCAAAATGCCACAGCACCTCCGCAACCTTTAGTTGCACCTCTGGTAGCTGTTATACCAGCTCCTCTACAGCACTCACCAGCTACTCTTCAGCTGGCTTCTATTTCTCTAGTGCAGCCTCCTCAAGGCTCACCAATCACATCTACTTCTCCTACTGTTCCTTCTACAACTTCGCCTAGCGCACCTTCTATTTCTTCTGATACTAGTTCTGCGAACGCTTCTGTTTCTGCTTTGCGTGACTCTGTTCTGCCACCAGTTATTCCTCCGCTTTCACCTTTCGTCTGGCATAAAATGGCCAGCATTGTTACTAACATTCCTTCACCACTGTTTCGGTCGCCTAAAACGACCCCTAATACGGGACAAAGACGAAGCCAAATGCCTGATTATCAAGAGAGGGAATGCCTGAATAAGTTAGCACGGAATTGGGCTCTGGATACAGCCAGATATGATGTAGAGTCCGTCATGAACGTTTTTCGTCAATGGGATGAACCGACGCAAAGATATGTTTTTGAACAGATGTGTGTTTTTCTGTGTGAGGATTTGGAAGATAATGGTCAAGAGAGCAACGCTCGAGAGTTGTATAATGTACGATTTAAATTTGGGAAAGGCATGATTGTAGGTCCCGATGTCGACAAAGCAGTTGAGGTATTATTATCATATCGAAGTACAGGTGGTAACTCTGGGTCATCGTCTGAATGTGGTACGTCTAGTAGGAAAAGAGCGAGACAGTACCCCATGAGAGAGGTTCCTCCAGTTTGGAGGGAAGGCGATGCGAATGCAGTACCGCCAATTCTGCCTCATTTCCAGCGTGTATGGGTACATGTCCCATGGAAAAGATCGGAAGTATTAGCACTCAAGCAGTCACTACCTGACCCTCGTAAGAACCCCACTGGGTATTATAAGGAGTTATCGCAAACTGCAAGCTCATGTATAATGAATTTAGCGGATATAGACATGTTATTTGGAAACGTTGTTCCACATCCTTTATGGAGCAAGATACGTCATACGGATCACGATCAGGAACTAGGTGACTCGTGGGCGAACATTGCAACTACAGATGCTAGACAAATCGGTGGTTTTAAACCTGAGCCGTTAATAGCCGAACTTCCCGGTAGAATTATAGCGTACATGAAGACAATAATGCCTGAAGTACGCGTAAATTGGGACAAGCTATCAGCGTGTAAACAAAAGAAAGATGAGAATGTGTCTGACTTTTTCACAAGATTTGAGGAAACATTCACCGACCACAGTGGTCAAGATATGGCTACCGAGGGTGGCCAAAGATTGTTTGTGGACAAGTTCGTACATAATTTGCTCCCTGAACTATGTAATAAACTAAAAGACTCTGAGAGTGCTTGGGCTGTCTCTACGTCAGCGCAGATTTTAGCTACGGCCCAGTACTATGAAAATAGGCGTAGGGACGAGCTAGACAAGGCAGATAAAAAGATGAAGGATTTGAAAACTAAGGTTCTCCTCCAGCAGGCCTATCCGCCTCGCACAGCTAGTCAGCCCGACTATCAACCACGACAGCAGTATTCGAGGAACGCGCAAGGTAACGAGTTTTCCCATCAGCGTCCTACATATGGCCCGAATCAATGTGCGTATTGCAAGGAAGAGGGTCATTTTAAAGGTAATTGTCCGGCTCTTGCGCGACGTTTAAACGGTGCTCAAGGTGTAAGGGGAAGAGGTGTTCAGCATGCCCCTAGAGGTAGAGGCCGTGGAAATTTCACTCAGAATACAACTTCTTTTCCGCCTCAGAAGTCCATGAATAGCTTTGACCAACAGAATAATTCATCGTCTAAGTCAGCACAATACTATACTGACGACTATTACGCCGAACACGAGAATGAGGGTAATGATTGCTAGGACAGCCATGGACAAAGAGAGGGAGTTGTTTCAGTTCCGGTAGATCAGAATGGACCTTATGTCGAGGTGATTACCTCAGGAGTGTCAGAGCCATTTCTGCTGGATACTGGTGCTACAAAAAGTTCTATTATGCACTCGAAACTTCCTGGCGCACCTTTGTCTGGCGAAATGAATGTCTCAGTAGGTTTCTCTGGCGCCCCTGTTAGAAACCCGATCTCTAGTCCTATATCGCTTTCTGTTGGCCCATGCGAATTAGAAGCACCCCTCATTTTGACAACAGGTTGTGGTGAAAATTTGTTAGGTTTGGATTTACTAAAAAGGTTATATGCGACATTGTACTGTTCTCCCTCGGGAGTACAACTTACTTTAGGTAAGAAGGTCATTTCTTCGATGTATTTGTCAAAGGAAAATATTCCAACTGAATTATTGTCACTTCCTGATATACTTTGGGCTAATGGTTCTAATGATGTAGGTCGTTTGGAGATAACACCATATGTCATAACTTTGAAAGCCGACGTTAGGTTGCCACGTATTCCCCAATACAAAATATCTAGCGAATGCGAAAAAGCATTGTTGAAAATTGTTTATGACTTGATTGATAAAGATGTCATCGAAGAAACGACAGGAAATGTCTGTAACAGTCCGGTTTTGCCCGTCTTAAAACGCACTGATCATTTACAACCGCCTGCATACAGATTCGTGATCGACCTCAGAGAAGTGAACAAGGTAGTTATTCCACAGTTTCCAGTCGTCCCCGACATTACTGCTTTATTGACAATGGTTCCAGCTTCAGCAAATTGGTTCTCGGTGATTGACCTGAAGAACGCATTCTTCAGCATCCCGATTGCTGAGGAGAGTAGAGACATTTTCCGCTTCAATTTAGGAGGACGAAGCTTCCGCTTCAAGTGCGCTCCTCAAGGCTACTGCGAAAGCCCATCAATATTCAGTCAGGCCCTGAAAACACAACTGGACACGATTATTTTACCAGATGGTTCGACTCTGATTCAGTATGTCGACGATCTGCTGATCGCCGCAGACACTAAAGAAATTTGCAAGCGAGCTACATTGTCATTATTACGTCACTTATGTGACATGAAGCACAAAGTATCCCTTTCCAAACTACAATTTTGCCGACAAGAAGTAACCTACTTAGGTCACATCTTGTCGAAGGAGGGAAGGAGACTGACACCAGAAAGAATACAGGCAATTGCAGAACTGAGTGCCCCAAGGACACAGAGAGAAGTTCGAGCCTTTTTGGGCATTACATCGTACTGTAGACAATGGATACCGAATTTCTCACTACTAGCTAAACCCTTGCTGGCACTACTCCGTAAAGACACACCCAATCCTATGCCCTGGTCTGAAGATTGTCAGACAAGCTTCCACAAGTTGCGTGATGCATTGTGTTCGGCTCCTGTGTTGGGAAACCCCAACTACAATAAGCCTTTCACATTATATGTCCATGAGAAGGAAGGCTGTGCATTATCAGTCTTAACACAACACTTTGGGGACAAACAGCGCCCATGCGCGTATTTTTCGGCAACTCTAGATCCTGTGGCTAAGGCACTACCAAGTTGTCTGAGAGCCACCGCCGCAGCAGCTGTCTGCATTCGACAGTCTGCTGGATTAGTCATGAATAATACTCTGATTGTTATGGTTCCACATGCAGTAGACATTTTACTAAACAGGACAAAGACACAACATCTCACTAGCGCTCGACTATCCAGTTACGAACTTACACTGCTAGCAAGTCACATACACATAAAGAGGTGTGATACACTCAACCCTGCTACACTATTACCCATCCCGACAGAAACAGACACAGACAAGATTGATAAACATGACTGCTGCTTCAAGACAGAAGAAGAGACAAAAGGGAGAGTAGACTTACAGGACACTCCCCTTCCTGAATGCAACGATACTTTATGGGTTGATGGTTCATGTTTCAAGTTACCGAATGGTGATACGACTGCCGCATATGCCGTAACAACATTACACACCATTATAGAGACCGCACGTATTTCCCACAACTCTGCACAAGCTGCGGAAATTATTGCACTTACCAGAGCATGCGTGTTAGCAAAAGGAAAGCGAGTGAATGTGTACACTGACAGCCAATACGCCTTTGGCGTGGCTCACAGTTTTGGGAGATTATGGCGTGAACGTGGCTTCCTTACATCACATGGTGCAAAGATACAACATGGTCAGCTAGTTAATGAGCTCCTTGAATCACTGACCATGCCACTACAAGTTGCCATTATAAAATGCAGTGCACACAAGAAAATTCAAGACGATGTTGGCCGCGGGAATGCATTTGCAGACGGGGTTGCGAAAGAGACCGCAAGGAACACGATGAGTCGAATGTATGTAACGGGTCCCGCTAGATGTATTGCTGATGTGGGAATGTGTGAGGACACCATTGAAAGCGTGAAATCTATACAAGCTGAGGCAACTGAGAATGAGTTGAATGAGTGGAGAGAAAGTAAGGGTAGATTGGATGCGAATGGTTGTTGGGTCGAATTATCGGAACACCAGCGATGGCTACTACCTAATGCATACGTACTTGCAGTAGTAACCATGGCTCACGGCATGGCACACATCAGTTCGAAAGGAATATGTAAGCTATTGGCCCCAGTATGGCAGAATAGCAATATCCCAAAATATACAGAAAATGTGGTCAGAAACTGTATGATATGTTTGAAACACAATCCCGGTAAAGGAACTCCAACTCCAGCTGGTCATTTTGCGCCTCCTACGTATCCGTTCGAGGTTTTGCAGCTCGATTTCATCCACATGGAGAGGTGCAACAATCTAAAGTATGTGCTTGTTGTTGTTTGCGCCTTTTCAAGGTGGGTGGAAGCGTACCCCCTTAAAGACAATACCGCTTTGACAACTGCCAAGGCTCTTGTCAAAGAGTTCTTCCCGAGATTCGGTATGCCTAGAATTGTCTGGAGTGATAATGGAAGTGAATTCATAGGACGAGTGATGAAGAGAGTGTGTGAGTGTCTAGGCATACACCAGAAATTCCACGCTGCAAATCACCCCCAATCAGCTGGATTAGTAGAGTACTACAATGGCACATTGAAACTCAAGCTAGCCAAGATCCAAGCCAGTACGGGTCTTAAATGGCCTGACGCCTTGCCCCTAGCACTTTTGTCAACTAGGATGACTGTCCATTCCAGATTAGGTTTTAGCCCCCACGAGATAGTGTTTGGCCGCCCAGCCAACGTCTGGGGCGTGCCAAGACCAAAGAAACTCAGTGACATAGAACACCCCGTACTGCTTGATTATTTGTGCAAATTGACAGCTAAATTGCGTGTTTTACACCAACAGGTTCACAGTTCCTCTCCGCCAGCCTCTGACGATCCAGGTCATACAATCAAACCCGGCACGTGGGTCTTGGTGCGGAACTTCCAGCGCACCAGCAACGGACAGCCGAGGTGGACCGGACCGTATTTGGTGCTTCTTTCTACGAGGTCATCTGTTCGGGTGGACGGCAAAAAGAACTGGGTGCATGGGACCCATTGCAAACGGGTCCCTCTGCCCCTTCCATACGACCGGTGGGTCGATAAAGGACTTGCCGACTCTGAGACTGAATCTGTACCTCGTTTCATCCCTTTCAGCGATGCACGTTTAAAAGAGACTGGTACCGAAAAGGAGAGTGATCGTATTTTGCAAGGACCTGTGTCACCGTCTATGCAGTTGGACACTACCGAACCTGAGACATTGTTTAAAGACCACACCGTACCTGAGAAGCGACGGTACGACCTGAGATCTAGCCCCAGAGACTAATAAAACTTGATCTAATGTGATTTCCCCCCCCCCAAGAACTATTTTTGATCTTTCAGCTCTCTCGTCCCAGGGAACTAGCTCATTTTTGATTTTCGAACCGCCATCCGGTTCCGCTGCTAGGGTCGCGGTTGAAGTGTAGGGAGTGCAACCAAGGAAGTTTTAGGTCCACGGTTCTGGTTGGTCCGAGGGAGTCACCCCGGACTGAACGGAGCGCACTCCCTGGCAGAATCAACCTACCACCGCGGGCAGCAAGTAGAGGATGGAGTTTCCAAGG
The DNA here is from genome assembly GCF_964261635.1 of Lissotriton helveticus. Classification (NCBI taxonomy): domain Eukaryota; kingdom Metazoa; phylum Chordata; class Amphibia; order Caudata; family Salamandridae; genus Lissotriton; species Lissotriton helveticus. The sequence continues at coordinate 398,565,404 of NC_136063.1, forward strand.
GTAGAGAGACCTGTCAAACCTACGAACTTTGAAAAACAATTGTGTACTATACTGTCCAAGAGAAGATTTTTAATAATATGTGTTCTAATGCTGTGTAGCACTGTGATGCTTTTGATTGGTTATGCTCTATTCGTATTTCGAGTTTCCCTATCCTCAAATGACACTCTGCCAACGCCTCCTCCCACTCTCTCCCCACACTCTTTTCACCCTCTACCTGAACACGAGTCTGCCAGAAGACTCGAATTTGTAAATAACTCTTTCATCCAACTCCTACACCAACACCAGTCTGTAATGAACACATCAAACTGTTGGATATGCGGACTCATGCCGCACACAACTGATAAGGGTATCCCATACTTCATCCTGCCATTTAGTTATTATGGTTCTCTGTGGGCTTTCCAGACCATGTTCCTATTCGCCCTAGAACCATACCCGACCCGTTCCACTGAGAGCGATTCCAGTAACAAGGCACTAATAGCAGGGATAAGAAATATGAGTAGGGATATCGACACATATCTGACTATCCCCAAAGATGAACTGACTCCATACACTCGTTGGAACGTAACCAAACATGGCGCTTACCTGATCAAGAGCCAAGCAGCAAAGAAATCCCGCCCAGTTTGGATAGTGCCCCACCGAGGTCACTTATGTTTACAAGGTATTGGTAGGGATCCCACAGCACAGTTAGGAAAGAGCATTTGCACAGAAACATATGTGTTCGCCTCCCGAACTTCCCCTATACTCTTAGCAGCCAAAGGCACGTATTTCGTCTGCCACGACCAAGCCTATACATGGTTACCCCCTGACTTCTCAGGCACGTGTTTCATCTCATTTCTGCTGCCTCCCACCTACACGGCCCGAGCAGATTACCATCGGACAAGGACAGCTAGAGGTGTCGTGAGTAAAGACGACACCGCGGGTCAGGAATTCGCTGACTTCGCAAAAGGTTTTCTGCCATTTTGGGGGCCTATGGTGAACAGCAGGAATATTCGCCAGTTAGCAAGGATAGTTGAATCCGCCGTGACTACAACGGCCGGAGCACTTGGCAATTTGACAACCGAGCTTCAGTCGGATCGACTTATGACCCTTCAGAACCGAATTGCCCTTGATATCATACTCGCCGATCGTGGTGGTGTGTGTAGAGTCATCCAATCCAGTTGTTGCATATTCATCCCTGATAATGCGCCAACAGTATACCAGGCCATCTCTAAACTACATGAAATATCTGGTTCCCTTCACGTTGAGAAAGGGGATTGGTCCTTGCTAGGGTGGTTCTGGGGACTGATCGCTGCCTGGGGATGGAAAGCACTGATCTTCATTGGGATGATCTTAACACTTCTGTTTATGTTCTGCCTGTGTGTACAGTGCGCTCCTGCACTCTGTGGCCTCTGTGCTACTTCATGTGTACGGAAGCCTGTGTCAAGGGACGAACTGAGCAACAGAATGATGTTACAGCAGCATCTCCACGAATTCCTTCATACAGATTTGGACTCGGATTAACATGAGTTATTGCCTTACATAAGGGCAAAAGGAGGGTCTGTGTTTCTGAAAATCTGGACCCTGTTGTTATCCCAATACCGAGGTCCAATACCCGTGTCACAAAATATCAACGTACCATGACGATTTTGGTGTCCATGAACCGATAACGATTAGGACATCATTCCTATGTATTTGCGTCACAATCGAGGGTTGCCAACACCCCTAAATCGTAGTTTCCGTCCCAATCCCTTAGACTCCATTTTGTGAACGGCATCCATCTTACGTCTTGCCCTCATGTTAAGTCAATTAAAGGTCGAGCTTGATCCAAAGGGACACGTCCACCTTCCCTGACTTCCCCCTGACCTGTCCCGACTGACTCCATGGCCTTAAGCCAAACCTGTTTGGGCAGCTCCTCGCCCAGTGGCCGAATACGATAGCATCAATGCATAACATTCCACAAACCATTCACCCCATACAGAACATGCTTTCTACAAACATGCACCTGTCCATATTCCTTGTTTATGGCCAGTTTTTATGACTGGGAGGTACCTGCCTTTATTGGTGTTTCATCGATATCTGATGGGAGTCCCGGATTTTGCTGGGTAATCTATCACGAACTGGACATCTAAAATGTGGGCTTGCTTACATGACTCCGCACTTTGTATTATTGCAGAAATATGTTTATAGCCATATCATAAACTCAAGAATTCTTGCTCGAAGCCATTTTTCCTGTATAAAAGGAGAAGGCTGGTTCTGTAAAAACGAACACGTACAGTCTCCTGAGAATACATGACCCGTGTTTGTCGTGCTTCTAGGACACGTGTTACTTGGTAGCTACCAATAAAACTTGATCTCTGACTGCGACTAGAAGACTCATTGTTTCTGTGGTCCGGAACAAGGGAGAACTCAGAGGTCTTCGGGTGTTATCCCCTGGCACTACCGGGTTCCTAAAAACCCGGCACCTCATTGGGTAGAAGAGCCCAGCACATCTCCTGTCCTCCCCCTACCTTGGAAAGGACACCCATGAGGCAGGCAAGCAAGACTGACCCTCAATCAATCAATCAATCATTCAGTAGATTTGTAGAGCGCTACTTGTCACCCGGAGGGTACCCAAGCGCCGGCAGGCTCCAGTCGATTAGCCGAATAGCCAGGACATTGAGCGCTCTGGAAGAGATGGGGAGGTCTGTAGATGAAAGGGTAGCTCGTTCCATGTCTTTGCTGCTAGCTCGGAATGTTGAGTGTTTGGTCTCTGTGTGCTTGTACTGTCAGCCTCCGCCGTGGAAAAAGCCTCATCGCATCTACTGACCTCCTCCTCCATTCTTTCGTGGGCTCCACCCTGAATGCCCAGATGTCTGTCTGGCTCGGACTTTGTGTTCTTTAGTAAGACATGGTTCATCTAGCAGCACTTTCAGCTTCGTATTGATCGCCACTTACCTCCGTGTTTATTGGTTTTATTGTTGTTCAGCGCTAGTTCATTTTCAAACCTTCTGTACTTTTGTTCATTATAAGATCTGACTGGGCTATGTTTGAGTTTCTGAGCTGCATTACATACACTGTCAGGGTGTTCTATTTATTTATTTATTTATTGAAAGAGTTTTATATAGCGCTGGCCAGAACCGGAGGTATCAGAGCGCTTTACATGAGGTTCCACAAAATTACAAGATTACATAAATTCCAATTTACATCTGGGGCAGCTGAGCGCTTTATAAGACGCTATAACATAACATAACATAACATAACATAACATAGTGCTTGACTTCTTGTTACTGCAACCACTAGAAAGAGGCAGTGGACAACGGTTGTCTTATTTTACAGCCAAAGCCTTCTAACTTGTCATAAGGTGCTGTAGCACTTCGGCACACACCTAGCTCCATTTAACCCCTCTACCTACACTGGCCAATCAAAATGTCGCTGGCATGCTGTTTAGCACAAACATGAAATTATACCAATCTGAAAATGCCTGGGACCCCGGCTATCGCACAATTTATGGAGCTATAGATATTTGGTTTGTCTGAAGAAATGATCTGATAGGTCGTTTTTCACACTAAATCTTCCTTAATCTGCCAGGGAAGGACTAATATAATGTGTATTAATCACTTGTTAAATCTCTTCTATTCAATCGTTTGCTTGAAGATGAGTGAAGAGTTGTTAAATGATTTTTATATTAATCGCCTCACTCTGCCTACGTTTCCTTTTCAGCACAGGAAGGGTGTTTTTCCTTTTCAGCAGGTAATTGAAGTCATTGGAACACCTCAGGGGGTCAAAGGGCACACGGCTTTCCACTGGGTTTCCTTTGTGCATGAACATGCCTGTTTCCTGAGAGTACTTCTCTTCCTCAAAGAAAGCGCCATTCTTGCGAGAAAACTATTTCTTCACAAAAAAGCAATTTCTCGACCCAGAAAGAGATCAGGCTTCTATTTTCTTTATAAGTGCAATTTCAAGGAACACGCACTTAAAAATGTTGACATTTGTCTTTCGGGGGTTCAAAAAATATCTCCAGCCAGGGAAAGCGACTGAAAGTGACTGAACGATAGCAATTTCTCAGGGAACATAAAATGCTCACGCAGGGAAAATATCTTTGTTTTCAAGGTATTCAAGAGCACATAATCCTCTAAGCGTGATTCCCTGGAGAAATATGTTTTCTGACGCATGCCAACCTGAAAACTAATTTTTTATCCAACTTGGCAGAAAGGGATTTTTTCATATTACCTTGTCGAAAGAGTTTTGGGACCAGAGTGGTTTTATACATATCAAAATGTGCCATTTTGTAGCTCAGGGTGTGTCCTCATTAAATTGAGCAACTGAGGAAATTCAGCAGTCCTGACTGCAGGAACAACCCGAGGTGGAAATACCAGCCAAGCCAAGGCTGAAACGCCATCCTGTCAAGGATGTGTGCACCGCACGTTATGTGAATCTATACATCAATCTGAACTTCTTCCTGTCCAACACAGGAACAAATGCCAAAACATTTTCCATCTAAATGTTGCATATCCCACCGTCATTTTGTAATTTCATTTTGGTTGAAAAGCTTCACGGCTCGCCAGTAAACTGCTCGCCACAGACTTCCTTGAAAGTGCTTGGCCAGTTCAATTTTGGGTTTACATTTTGAAACCTGCTGCTGTAGTAAATGTAAATGAGCCTTCACGGACCATTTACTCACAGGAGGTTGATGTATTAAATGCTCAAACTAGTTGAGTTTTCAAAGCTGAGAACTTTCTTGCCACAAATTCCATGTGTTGGGTGAACCACTATTATTCAATAAGCTTAGCTGAGTGTTGATTGCATTCTTACCAAGGTTGGATGGATTAGTTGGGCACTCAATTAAGTCTCAGCTGGTCAGATTCATTGAATGTTAAATTTTAATGAGAGATACTTGAATGTGACTAGTGTAATTTCCACGTGGAAATCCCTGAGCGTGAATCACTGAGTCTCAATTTCACTTCCGTTGAGGAATGGTTGAATGCTTTCGGTGCAGTGCACTGTTAATGTTTCGATGGGCGGTTTAACTTGTTCTTTCCATTTTTTTGCTGAAGTTTTGTTTTAACGATGTTTCACTTCTTTCTATTTTCTTTGCATTTGGGCACAAAAAGGAAAGTGGCAGGAAGTTTCAGTTCTCTGTGTGAGCTCGGGAGGAGGGGGACTCTCAGGATAGGCCCAACTGAGGCCTCTCAGCTCTGAGGCCGGAGCAGCAGGCCTGATACCCACGTCACATATATGCCCCGATGAAAGACGAACACAGGCTCGAAATGCATTGGGATGATTAAGAAAGTGTGATGATCAATCTTATTACGGACACACGTTATTGATATATTCACAAGAAGTGATTAATATTGGATGTATATTGAATGCACCCTTGAATGAGTAAATTCAAGATGGAAAAATAAACATTTGAAATTCGGCAGTGCATGTAAGGAGCGCTCCCCTGTGAGGGAAGCGCTACATTCAAGTATTTAGACACGCTTTTGATCAGAAGGCGCTACCTTTCTGCACGCCGACAACAAACAATAACGTGATCACAATCAGGATACTATTCACTACAGACTTGGAGTGCGTGAGTCTAGCTCTATTAATTTCTCAGGTAACATTCCCCATCCACAGCTCATTCCTTCTTATGTCTGCCACATTTTTGCTGGCTTTTAGTCATGGCTTTTCCCGCGTTGATTCATTGCAGTTTTCCCTCCCCTGTTTATGCCTAGAACCCAAGGGTTAAAGAAAGAGTTTGAATCCAGGTGAGCCCAGTCAATCTGTCATCTTCCTGAGGTCAATAAAGTACATGCCATTGAGGTGGGTCACGACTCACAATGCTTCTGTTTTTTGGTTACAGCAGCCCCTAAATCCTTCTAAGGGTATGGGCACTTGCCACGAACTTGCTTTTTTTGTTGTGTGAGTGGTTCTTGTTTGTTTGTTGCAGTGGCACTGAGAAGAACCTGTCTGTCGGAGGGAGCTGCCCTGCCTGCCTGGCAGGACCTTTCGCCAAAGAGCCTGTGCTCAGAGTGCACTGCTTAGAAAGGCTGTTAAAGGATAGGGGGGAGGTGGATCATTGGAAGAAGCCATGAAGAAACCTGTAGCTGACCTACAGATGTTTAAGCCACTAAACTGAACCTGCGCTTGTGCCCACTAAACCCACACTGTCCTTGCCAGCATCTGGAGCCCAGTCTTCTACACTCCTTTGATTTGTATACAATGGAGGGAGATGCATGAGGTCCACAGAAGTCCTTTGACCACTCATGAGAACAGCCCTACATTGTTTAATCTGTTTATGGCCCCTCTTGCCCTTTTCGCCGAGAAGCATGGCGCGAAAATAGTGTCGTACGCGGACGACACTCAACTGCTGTTCACATGCGAGAAGGGTACCGAATTCAATGGCACTAGGATAAACAACTGCCTCTCTGAGGTTCTCTTGGTTCAGCCGAAATCAACTGAAATGTAACTCTGAAAAGTCAGAGATTATTTTTTTCGGCTCTCATCCTTATGATATTTACAACAAGGGGTGGTGAGGGACAGAGTCTCTGAATTAAGCAGAATACTCTCACCCAGTCAAAAGATCAGGGCTAGATCCAACACCGTTTTTTAGCTCATTGCACCATCCCAGTTTCAGAACCTGGCTGTATGCAAATTAGTCTGTTCCTGTCCCAGTGCATGATGGGAACAGGGCAAACCAAACTACAAAAGCCAATTCTTACACTGGGAAGGAAACAAGCTTCCGGGGACCGGTTTCTGGCATTACAGCCGTCTTCGGCCCGGCTTGCTTGAATCCTGATGGTGCAATGAAGCATGGCTTACCTGGTGGCCACAGGACATTTTCCACCCCTCGTCTGCTGCTACTATCATGAAAAACCTGGGGGTTAAATTAGATGGCGCCCTTTCTATGAAGGCGCAAGTCCAATCGGTGGCTTAGGCGTGTTTCGGGGTGCTGAAAATGAGGAGGAATCTTCTCCCCCTGTTCCCAGTCTCCCACAGGAAAACAGTTGTCCAGGCCCTCGTGGTGTCGAGACTGGACTACTTTAACTCTCTGTATTTGGGACTACCGGAGTATTTACTCAGCCGTCTACAGATGATTCAGAACATGGCAACCAGGGCCATCTTTTTGACAAGACCAAGGACTCCTACATCTCACCTTCTGTCTTCACTTCATTGGCTTCTGGTGCGAAAAAGAATTCATTTTAAAGCTCTAATCCTGGTTTTCAAAGATTTTCATAAGATTGGAGCCCCCTACCTTGGGTAAAGAATCCAGCCGTATACACCGCAGCGCACCTTGAGGTCCTCTACTCAGCACTTGATCTCGACTCCTATGGTCTTGCTCACCCGGGTAGGGGGATGATCTTTTCAAGCGGTAACATCCCGACTATGGAATGGCCTCCCTCTCTCTGAGACAGATACAGGACCTCCTTACTTTCAGGCAGAATCTGAAAACATGGCTTTTCCAGCTTTAGGCCTACCTGATTTTCCTGTGGGGCGGGGCTCTGTGTGCTGTTATGTGGTCTTTTTCTCTTTGCGCCGGGACACCGCACGCTCTATAAATACCATATACCATAACATAACATAGTAGCTCAGCAGTTGCACAGCGGTTTGGTCTTTGCCCCTGTGCAAATCTCAGCTAAGTGCAAAAGGTGCAGCCTTAAGCACCTAAAAAGCAGGCACACATTCATTTGAGAATCTTCTAGGGCTTTACTGTACTGTCCCAAAATATCTCGTTGTTTTGCAGGTGTTTTTGCCCATAGTGCGAGCAGACTTTCTCTCTGCATTTTTGATCGTTAGCAGTGCTGGAGATGCCTGACTCTCAGCCAGCATTTACTACGCGTGATTGTACATATGCATTGGTATAACTTAAAATGATGCCCCCCCCTGCAGAATGTGAAGAGAGCACCCGAGTCTGCCATATCTCACAGATATTCATTGGCCTTGAGCACAAACACAAGGTTTGATCCTGCCTCAAAAAGCTGACCATCCATGCAGTGACCCACGCACAACATCACTTCATTACTTTTTGAATCATTTTTCTTCAGTTTCCTACCAAGTGACAGACCACTTTGTGTCACCTATTCAGCGTCTTTGAGCGCCAGCCTAGTTTAGCCCACCCACCTGATTTTAACTGTATCTTCCAATTGAACTCGAACCAGGAGTAACAGTGGCCTACCTTTGGTTCATTTTTCATTCTTTATTTATCTTAAATACATTTTACAATATTTCTTTTTAACCATTTTAACCATTTTCCCTCGCTTGTGACTTGGCTTGTTTTAATAAATGGTTTAAAAAAAAAATTTAACTTGTCTTAGGCCGTTGAATTTTTTATATCTTGAATGTGTTTTTGTTTCCCTACGTTGTTGTGCACGTGCCGCGGCACTTTCAGATTAAATTCTTTTGTGTGATCCCAGACACCGAAGATGAGCTAAGGATTCCTTACAGACTCCAGAGCCGCTCTCGGGGTGTGGTGTTTGAACAATCTGTGAGCTCTGTCACAGATCACAACAAAGCTGGGCCTCCACCCATAGCTTAACAGTGGGTTTCCTACATTATATGCAATCAATGTTCCCTAAAGATCAGTGTTCAAGCTGTGATTTTCAAGAAAATAACTACTGAATTTCACCATGAGTTTGAGATCGAGAACGAACAAAGTCATGGTTCAATAGTAGTGTTGGGACAGAATGTCAGAGGTGCATTGTTTGCCTCTCAAAATAAGGCAATTTTCTCCTTGTACAATGCTTTCGATAGATGATCATCTTTTCATACACTGAGCGCAAACTGTGAGAGGAGCCTGAACCATCCACAGTACAATGTCAAAGTGGAAGGACAGACTCCAGGAGAAGAGAAGCACCTTGACCTTCTGATGAGAGCAGTGTCCTCTCTACTGAATGATGAATCTGACTGAGATTAGTACCACTGACAGAGTGGTAAAGAAATCCCAAGAAGCAAGAGGCCGCACACCTACTTACTGCCAGAAGCTGATGTATGTCTCATGCACATTTTCTACTTAATCTCCTTTTGGTGGGTCACCCAAACTTTACGCATATCCTCTTCAGAGTTCTTTTTATTTTCGTTGTAACATCTTCTCATGCTGTGTCTGTGTGTGGTGATTGTGTGGGTCGTCCAGGGCTGGAGGGAATGTGGCATTTAATTAGGGGAGGTTTCTCCGTTTGAGCGTCGCCCCACTAACCAAAATGCCCCCAAAAAGCCCCAGAGATGAAAAATAAAATGGTAATAAACCCATCGCATGGCGGTGGCGATCCACCCTAAAACCCATCCCAAACCGAGTGTCATGTGATGCTATTTGACAGAAGTAGGGAGGAGGGTGGGCTGCTTGTGCAGTTCAAAGTACGCATGTCCCTTTGGCCAGCCGTCTTGCCACGGCCAGCCAGACATGCACATTCTAAAACCTCTAAACCAGCCGTCTTAAAACAGCTTGGATAGAACAAGCCCAGGCCTCCAGTGTCCTCCGTAGCACCAAGAGAGGCTGCGCCTTCCAATCCTGGTGCTGCTCTTATACTGATGAGAGCAGCGCCAGGATTGGTTAGGGGAGATGTTGAAGGTCCCGAGCTGGAGGCAGAACCATGACACAATGTCTGGAATTGACTACTATGTCAGAATGAGCATTCAAGTTATAGTTAATAGAAATCAGTCCCATATCAGCAGCAATATCTAAATGAAATAAGCATGCACTCGATGACGTACCTTGGAGAACATGAGTTGGTGCTTGCACTGTCATTTTCTCTCTGGAAAGTCATAGAAGGTGCCCATGTGTACACCTTTCTCCTAGACGGTGTGAGTCGGAGCTAGTTTGCTGTACTTTTCTTCCGGCATGATGTTGATTGATGCACCCCTGTCTATAATAAAAGTTGTAGGGCAACCATTCACCTTGAGTGTGATTTTAGGACAACAGTCAAATGAACTCTGTTGCTTTGGGTGGCAATACTTTTTAGATATGTGTTGTTCTTTGCAAGTGACTTATCCTACATACGCATGTTGGTATGTGACTGACACTGGCCTGTCACTGACACCAGTTGTAAATTCATAAGTGTGGGATGGACTTCAGTAAAAGTTAAAGTCTTCAGCAATGGTATCAAAAACTGCTTTCTAGGCCAACTGTAATAATTATGCAACATAACAAAATGTAAGGTGCCCTGCGGGGACCTAGTGTTGCAACCGCAGGACATCCTTTTACCAGGGTGGACCCATCTGCCTGGTGTGACCAAAAGGTGGTGTGAATGGTTATATCAAAACCTGGCCAAAAGAAACTTGTATCGCCTATTAGAGACCTGAACTAAGTCATGCTCCATGCACTGAACAGACTTAAGAAGCAAGTGTCACTTCACCATAGGTTTCATTAGTTCAACCCCTTTCTCATTAAAGTTGTCTTTTCAAAATACAGATCTTTTACGCATAGGAGGTGCAGAGACACCAGGGAGAAAAGGGTCAGGTAAGCATCCTGTCTCCGAGGAGCATCGAAAGCTACCTTCACATATGCTAACCAAGGGATTCTACATGCGCCTTTCAGGGACAGACAATCTGAGAGGATCAGTCTATTAAGGTTAAAGTTACAACTGCTCCGGAATTCACTTGTTTTAACTGCTGTTGTCAGTTTTTAAAGGGCAGCTTTAGTGTCTAGGCGCACAAGACTGGATTGAGTATTGTATTAATTTGTAACCTGTGTCCCCCATGTTTTAGCCAGTTTTTATTGTATCTTGGTTTTATGTAATATTTATGTATTTGTGTTTTACTCCTATGTTTTAAATGACATTTATTGTGTTATTTTATGATTGCTGTGAACAACTGAATAAAGGTTTTATTGATTGATTGACTTCAAGGGTCAGGTAGCTGGCCTCCTGTTTAAGCTGCAGGGACATCAGAAGCTCAAGAGGCCTCCCTGCAACTGCCCAGCTGAGCTGCTCTGCTGGACCTGTCTGGACATGCAACTGGACCTGCCTGAGCCCCGCTGGCCTCAGATGGAGTGAGTTCCTGATCCCCAATAGGTGCCTGCCTAGGTACTGGACCCTTGTTGGTATCAGTCTGTTACCTCCTCCAAAGAAGAAGAAGAAAAGGTGATATCCTGAAATTTATGCTATTCACAAACATGAACGGGCCATTTCATACTGAGACTCTGCTGCCTATGACAACTGTGAAGGCGAAGCTCCAGTGAGATCTGTTAATCTCACTACAGAAACCGCCAGCAACGACCGGCAACGCAAAATCTGCACAATATGTCACAGCAACGACATGACCACAGTGACTGCCAATGCGAAACTCCAGCAATGACCGTCCGCAATGCCTGGCCACCTCTTCACGTCACAGCGAGGACCATCCACGACACTCTTCCTGCGCCTTCGTTATCACCTAAAACATTAAAGTAGTATATCACTGGTTCTTCTGATTGGATTTTTGTCAATCTCGAATTGTTTTATTTATTAAAATGTACTCTATTTTTCTCAATTGGTTCGGGATTTTTCTTGTGTAATGTTTTCACTTTCTTGCTGTTTGAAGTGCTGCATAAATACTTTACACATTGTCTCTAAGTTCAGCCTGACTGCTCTGTGCCAAGCTACCAGAGGGAAGCACAGGTCAATCTAGTGACTTTTGTTTTCCACCCTGACAAGCATTGTGGTTGTTGCCTGAGTGGGGCTTCCACACCCCTCAACCAGAAACCCAATTTCATACAGAGTGCAAGCACAAACACACATTACCCTAGCACGTCCTTATACCCTACAGACATACCCAAACACACAAACATGGCTAAAGAGAGAATGCTGGAATAATTCAATACTACATTGCCATCAATTATTTTCTCACTGACCAAATTAAAGAGATCTAATGGAAACGTTTTAATGTCTAGCTGCACTTCTACAATATTGAGTCCCAATATATAGCCAATGCAAGTAGATGTGAAATTAAAAATTAGAAATCAATACCTCCTTATGTTTGCTCACTTTGACGATATGTTGGTAGTCGACTTCAAGAAGTTGATATTTTTGCAGGTTGATATTATTGACCCTGATAAAGCAACACATGACTCAGACGTACTAATTACTTCAAAGAGATCCTCCTTTCAAACATGATTATGTATTTGTTTAATCTTTTGAAAATTCCTGGAGCCAAATGATCAGTGCCTTAGTCGTTCAAGGAGACTTCTCCAAAATTCTAAAAAGCTTCACATTACTCCGATGCCAAAGAAAACCAAGATCCCTAGAACAAAGGGGCATATTAGCAAGGAACCTCGTTAAAATTATCGCCGTTTTTATCGGCAGGAAACTGCCGATAAAACGGCGATAATTTTAACGAGGTTTCTTGCTAATATGCCCCACAATCTTTTACCAAACTACAGGCCATTATCCAACTGACCATGGATTGGGAACATTGATGCCTCCTTTCACTTAACCACTCACATTAACGAAAATCAACTACTGAAGGACTACAAGTTTGGATACAGGTCTATTTGGCATTCTAAGCAGCCTTTGACCCCGAAGATAACAAGAGGCTACTGACTCGGCTGGAAAACAGAATGAACTTCAGAGATCATTAGAGTTATTTATACCCTGACAGGAGGTCTACCAGATCAGTGGAGGCTTTGGCCGCCACTTCTCAGGCAAAGGACCGTCTCACAATTTTAAAGATCCCTGCCAAAAAGGAGATTGGAGCTGCCTGCGTGGCATCTCTTTTAAAGGCACAGAACTTTACAGAATGCTGCTCAGCAAGGTTTAAAAAAAAAAAAAAAAATTCTATTGCCGCAAATTGCTTTCAGAAAACAACAACCCACGCAGCGAGTATTCTTCTTGTAGTTGTGGGCCATAGTGCGCTCTACCTACATGGGACTATCTAGAACACAAATAATCAGCAGATTAAGTACCAAATTACAGATTTTTTTAGCAGTCACCTAGCAGTTTAGATTTTTTATGCAGGGCATATATAATCCAATGCATCAAAGCCAACATGCTTAAACTGGATTCAGTAGAAGCTATTTGTAACGGGCCACCAGGAGTTTTCCCCCAGCAGGCTGACAGTCAAACCTTGGCAAGAACTCACCCAACAGTGCAGGACCCGACAGGACTGGCTGGACCGCGTGCAAAGATGGAACCATTGTCAGAGATCCACACAACAGTACTCAACAAGGGATAACAGCAGGGCTTTAAGTGGGGGGAGGTCTATGGAGGGGCCTCGAAAGGGAGCTCTAGGGGGCTCAGTTTTCAGGCCTCAAAGGTCAAAGGTAGGGTGACCAGACGTCCCGGTTTTTGTTTGGTGTTACTAGTGTGGGTAACATGTCTTCATAGTGAAATACTGCCAATTTCGTTTTTCACTATTGAAAGGCTATCTTGCCCATAGGATAACATGGGGAATGATGTGTAACATGTTTACCTGCATATCTTCCCATAACCGCAAGATAGACATATGGAATCTGGTATCCCTGAACTCAGAATTTAATAACACATCCTCTATTGAAGATGGTTTTTCAATTCTAAGTCTGGAAATAGCACTTTTAGAAAGTGGCTATTTTCCTGTTCAACCCTTCTGTGTGCCTCTGCCTGGTTGTGTATTGACTGTCTGGTTTGTGAGTGACAGGGGCTGGAGGCGGCTCCAGGAGGCTGGCTGAGTCAGCACAAGGCTGAATAGACCCATCTGCATGTAGAGTGGTGGGAGGAGCACCTGGGTCTCAATAGGGCTATGCCTGCTTGCCACAATGCTGGCTCCACCTCCTGCGGTGCGTCTGATGGCCTGCACACAATGCTAGTTATCTTGATTTAGACCACGCCTCTACTCGGATAGGCCACACCCCTTTAAGAAATTTGCCACGCCCCTTTTAGATCACCATCAGATTTTTTTCCCCCACTTAAAGCCCTGGATAACGGGATGCACCAACAACACCACAGAGCATTCTGACACAACACTGCAATATCAAACCATACAATTGTTAACTGCTTTGACGCGGCTGGAATTCCCCCGCTGCACGGAAGAATCCCACACGTGTGCGGAATGCCCCGTGGAATAGATTAAAGTTCTATACTGATTACATTTTATTGAGAAATTGTTATGTTGATAATAAATGGCTAAAGTTGACATCAGAAGTGCCCCTCAAGACCTGGCTGTTTGAATAAGCCTCCTGGGCCTGCAAGTGCCTGGATACCCTGTCGGGCGGTAAGCTTGCGCTTTATAAATCCTGATTGGTTGATTAATGGGCCCTTAAACAAGCACAGGGTTGCTGGCAAATGTATGTAATGAAAATCCCTCTGAACGTTCAAAACTCAAAAAGAGTGGTTTAAAAAAGCTTGGCAAGACCTCACTTCTGCAGCATCTGTCATATAAAAATTAAATTTAAGAAACAATGTAAATATGTTTCCTGTTGCTAGAAGAGTTAGGAACCAATGGCCGCTGAACATCGCTAAGCAGGCAGCGGCACTGCAAAGAGGCATTTTTAGAGTAGCGGCTGCAAGAACCTAATATTTACAAATGCAATTTTCTCAGCATAAATGTGCATCTGAGGCGACTATTGAACCAGCAGAGCAATGTGATTGTCAAATTTGTCATTACTCGAGTAGGTTTCTTGCTGCCTAAGACATCAATTTAAAATAGATTCTGGGAATATATTTTCTCAGCTACTATTAGGTTTTTTCTGCTGTGAAAAATATCCTGCCTAAAGTTGAAGCCTCAGAAAATTTGAGTTATTTGCTCAGAAAGCACTTTTCAGATTCTGGGAACTCTCCCTCTTGTTGAAATCACTGCTTTATTTGTGCCCAACACTATTCAACACATATGCCAATAACGAAACAATAACAAAAGTGGAACATATCGATATTCGTCTGATATAATTTATTGTGGTTAACGATTGCTGTTCTTGCAACTTTTTCCAGCTTTAGTTACCTTTTGTGTCTTTTGGGAAGAGGAGTGCTAGTAATTTACAAAAAAGCAAAAGTCTTCAATACTGAATGAGTAGTGCAGTAGCAGCAGTGGCGTAGCTAGACATTTTGCCGCCCACAGCGGCCTTATGTAAGAGCGGGGGTGCTGGCAGGTCCTAAGCCTGCCGCCCGCCGCCCCCAAAAATTGTGCCTCCAGGGCGGACCTCAAGCCCCCCCCCCCGCCTCCTTGCTACTCCACTGAGTAGCAGTGGCAAAAACAGAAGTTATATATTTGCAAGGCTGGGCCTGGCTGGCCAAAAGATGAATACACGCACTGCAGCACTATATGTTTGGCCTCATGGTCACAGGCTGAACTCTAGCAGGTCATCTTTCACCCTTCCAAGGCAGATAAAACGAGTATCATTGTGGATCAATAAACATCGATTGACTGTCAAACAGTGCCAAGAGATCCCCGATTGGAGAACATCGTCCCTATAAATATGCTTTTCTTGTAGCTTTAGGTAAGCACTTCAACAGTGGCCGTTCTCTCTTCGGGTATATAATTCATGCGTGTCAATTCACCAAAGTTCCTGGGGTAGTTGAAGTGACATCACACACGATGATTAGGGAACTCTGATCGATGATCTATTCTGCTCGTAGGATAATCACTTTCACCTCCCAGCCCCCTCAAACTGTGAATTCCATATGAACTCTCAGATGACACAACTCTTGCTAAGAGAAATCTGGAACCAAAGAGGTGAGAAGATAAAATGTGAAATTGGTAATCTCAGATTATTGTTAGATGAGCAGAGAGGACTTTGAACTGTGTCTCGGGAAGGATAAGTGTATAGACAAAAAACTTATTTGAGCCCATTGTATTCTAGTTCGGTTCCTCTTTTTGAAGGATCACTGATGTGACAAATGACAGATGGTGTATCTGTTATTGTTGGTCAGAATTCAAAAAAGAAATTAAAAATTAAATTCTAGTGCATTGTCATATTTATGATAGATCTCTCTGAATAGTCGAGCAGATTCCCAAAGGATGTAAACTGCATGACTTTTAATATAACATGTGTAAGTCCCAGCTTTGTCTGTGTGATATTAAAACTGTATATGGACTCTCTGGAATGTCTATGCCTCAGTGAAGTTAACAACCTACATCTTCGACTATTATTCTATTATTTCAGCCAAGTACCTTGGCCACAGAACCAGCCCTTCTAAAATTTGTTCATAAAGCACCACTCCACCACTTACAAACGCCTCATTGACCGCCGGTGGCCAGACGTGCAGGTTAAGGAATGGATTTATGTTCTCCCTCTGGTCACCTATCAGGGGACCATACATTCTGGTCAATATATTTATGCATCATGATAAGGGATGGCAACTCACACTTACAAAATGAGGCCCCCATACTGCAGGGTCCTTTGATTTCTTCATATAGGCTACTCTTGCCAATCAGAATATTTAAAAATCATTCATCCAGCAGAAAATGAAATGCTTTCTCTCTTGGTCTCCAGCTAGTCCTGTCTTCGGAGGATGAAAGGAAAATCCTATCTCCTCTGGACACATCTGCTCCACCCCATGCAAAAGGAATAAGCCAACTGTTCAGGCTGTCTACATTTAGCAATTAAAATTACAGCTTTCCACTAGTCACTTTTGTAGCATAAATAATAAGAGTGCCGTGTTTCCATTGATTTTATTAAGCATGCTTGCCTGTGTGATCTAAAATAAAGTTTTAGCTATTTGCTAGCAGAAATTAGATGAGCAAAAACAGGTTTTAGGTAGAAAGATAAGTCTAATGGTGGCAGGTGGCTGCAGCTACACAAACATAACATGACTTCTAAGCCCATCTTTTTGGAGGCATGTAAGAAAGCTATTTTTTTCATGATTCACATACTAAGTAGCTATGCATAACTTTTAGGACTGACACACAATAGTTTTAAATCTGGCACTTTAATTGCGAATACAAATTAACTTTTCTTTTGATAATATTAGCCTAGCCTGTGATGCTGCATGACTGTTTTTAGCCATGTGTTGCAATTTTGCTCCAAACATAAATGGAGAAAACTTCCACAGCAGACTTACCACTTGAATTTGACTGTTGATGATTTACCAAAGGATTAAACATGCGATTTTTAGGGAAATAGAAATGCAGTTGGGAGCTGTTGGGACCTGCTTAGATATCAAGATCCCAGTTATGCAGAGACTAAAAATCTAAAGTATTCAGGGGTCATAATATTATAGAGCATCAGATTTGATTTTGCTTTGCCATGGCATTTGGACCCTTGCTCTGTGTGAGAAAGTGGATTTCTAGTGGGTGGATGGTGTCCACCACAAGTAATAATGTCAATATTCGTGTAAGGCCCAGTAACTGTTTCAAAAATGTTACCCTCAACTCAACCTCTGGTAGCTATGGAACAGACATAACTTTAAAAGTACTGATACAGTTTAAAAGTTGAAAACACAAAACAATAAAAATCCCATCACATTTATAAAAATAGAGAATATTTAAATGAACAAAATGACACCAAAATGACAAACATCCAACGAGGGGAACCAGATATATGAATTACAACAGTTTGAAATAGAGATAGCAAACAAAAAGTGCAAAGTACCAACTGAGGGAAGGGGAAGGTTTGGGGCCGACTATGATGGAACGCGGTTCAGATACGAGGACCTGGTTCGTCCTGGTCAAAGAGGTACTTCTGGACTCTTAAGATATTTTTAAGAAGGTAGTGTCTATAGCGGGACAAGGCTGCAGTCTAGATCTGAAGAAGGGCTCGTGGACAGCGGGTTGACAAAGGACGAGGTCTCAGTGAAGCCTTTAATGAAGGTGAAAAATGCTCTAAAGTGGAAAAGTCTGGCGTTCATGCCTAGGAAGTCATCAACGCCAATCAGATGTTTCTAGGCATTGGGCCTGGGGAAGATTTCTACTGTGGGGCTTTGAACCTTTTCTGGTAGTTGGATTTCCTCATTGGGGCAAGGCTGCTGGCTCTAGCCATAAAAGGTTCAATGTTGTTGTCTGCCAATTGGCGTTGGGCCTGCTGAATTCCATTTGCTGGTGCAGGGAAGAACGTAGTAGGAGCTTTGGCAAATTCAGGCCCACTGGCGATGCACCTTCGGCTGGCAGGTTGTTCCAAAGTCCCACAAAGGTTCTCTGGGAAGAAATTCTGAAAAACATTTCTAAGTCCCAGCTTTTAGGGTTAAGCAGGAGGAGTACACTCTGACACCAGACAAGGGTTCCAAGATCTCATGAACAGCACTTGGATGTCAGGACACACTCCAACAGAAACCTCAAACAGGGTCCAGGGCAGATCCATTTGAAACTGGTCAGCTGGGTTCTTTCAGGAAAGTGGACTTCTTTATGTTTTTGTGTAGTTGTAGCTTAACAAGAGGAAAGCCACCTGACTCTTGGGTTTCAGATGTTTGTCCTGGGCAAGTGAGAGCAGGACTAGCCCTTAAAGTTCTACTCACAGGTTTCATCACCAGGTGCAGTTCTTCTTCTGTCTTCAACAGGTCCAGCAGTGTCCTGAAGGGTGTACCTAGAAGTGCCACAATTATGGCTGACACCAGCCTGTGGGTGCTGGCGACTCCTGGGTCCTCCCTAACTAAAATGGGAAAAGATCCCACATTTTGAATACATTGCTGTCTCTAGAAATATTAAACTATCCCTCTTCGGCTCCATAGGGCCCCAGCTCCCCTTCAGGTTTCTATTAACATAGCCATTCTGGACTTCCTGGATGTCTGTATGGTAGTATAGATTGACAATACCTTGTTTTACTCATCCACTTTATCAGACCATGTTCAGCATTTATTGAGGCTCTACAACAGCTAAGAGACACCAATTCATAGCTCAAGATTATGACGTCTGTGTTCCATTACTCCATAGTGGATTTAGTGGCTTTTATTATAATTCCTACTGAAAACCACATGGATCTGGAGAAAACTGAGTCTGGCCTTCAAAGCGAAGCACCATTACAAAGCTTTAACAAACTTTTATTATTCACAGACCGTTTCTCCTCCACAGTAGCCCCCATTATGGACATCTTTAAAATATGAGTACATTTCCATTGGGCACCAGAGGTGGAAAAGGTATTTGAAGAACTCAAGCACAAATTTGTGTCAGGCCAGGTCTTATGTTGCGCTAAACCACAAACAGCCCTTTCTGGGAGGAGCAGATATTTCACAGACCGGGCTTGGGTGGTGTATTGTCACAGAAAGAAATCTGAAAATGGTCTACAACATCTTGTGGCATATCTGCCACAAAAATGAACCCCTGCAAGGCCAAATAATGATATTGCATAGAAGGAATTTCTGGGCATAAAAGTAGGTTTCAAGGAATGTTGTAGGTTACCTGTTTGATGTCTGGCATATTATGATTAGCTTGACAACTGCAACTTGCAGTTTCTGAAGTCCGCCAGACGCCAGTTGGCTAGGCAAATGCAATTGACCTACTTATTCAGCGGCTATGATTTTGTTATCCAGTATCAGGCAGGTTGAAATAATGGCAATGTGTTGCCTGTATGCCTATGCAGCACTTCCATCAAATAATAATACAGAGCCAGCAAATATCATACACACCGACATGTTTGGTGGAGCAATCGTCTCAGGTTAGCATGCCCTGATGAGCTAGGAAATAAGGTACTCTATGGGCAAAAATTGCTACAAGATGAAGGCAGAATCTATCCCCCAGATTCATCAAGAACACATTTTGCTATTCCTTAATAGCGAAAAATACCGATTCGCTATTAAGGAATAGCAAAATGCTATGCATAAAGAAATCACTATAAAAATAGCGATTTCTAATAATTCTTTAATTGCGACTCGCAAATTGCGAGTCGCAATTAAGGAATATCTCCCCATTCATTCCTATGGGCCTAGAGGTCCATAGGAATGAATGGGAAGACAATCTCAATTTGCTAATCGCAATTAGCGATTCGCAAATTGAGATTGCGATTTCAAGGGTGCAGGGGTATCCAAAGGACAGCCTGTTGCAGCCCTGAAATTGATGTGTGCACATATGTTGCACACACACATGCCCTTTGGGCATGTGTGTGCGCAACATGAAACTTTGAAAAATGCACTTTAGTGCATTTTTCAAAGTTTTTGCAAATTACCTTGAAGTTGTACTTCATGGTAATTTGCGTGCCCTAATAGCGAATTCGCTATTTTTTTCACTTTCATGCATTGCATTTAAGGAATCTCAATTTGAGATTCCTTAAATGCAAAGAATCGCAATTTAGCGAATTCTTAATTAGCGATTTTTGCATTTGGGATGATGAATCCCAAATGCAAAAATACCGGTCGCAAAGGGGCAGATTCTGAGAATCTGCCCCTTTGCGAGCGGATTTAAGCTTGATGAACCTAGCTGTATGATCCTTTGTGCTACCTGTGGATGACCTACATCATCACAATTTGCAGGGCACCCTGGCAAGACCATGCCAGGCTAGCTCATGAAACACTACTAGAAGGCCATCAATGGATCAGGACAGGTAAATACATGTTTCCACCTTGCTGTTGGTGCACAAGGGAAGAGGCCCTGTCAAGAACTAATATCTCGATCTTAGGATAACTCCCTTTAGGAATGGTATCCCTTTCGATTCATAAGGGACACATTAAAGCTATTGTTAATGAGAACCATGTCAGTTATGGATGCTAAGAAAAATTAAGCTATTTATGCCTAAGATCTAAAGCAAGTGGTTCAAGACCTTGTCTAAACAACAGTGCCCTTCTAGTTGGCCTCCCCAAATCAACGTTAGACTAACTCAAGGTACCATATCATGCAGCTGAGTCTGGATACTGGCAGCAGTTGCAAAGATCACGTTCTCCTGTGGTAAGTGATCTCTGTTGGTTCCCAAAAAATACTTATTCAAACTCTATTGTAATTCATAGAAAACAGTTGTCCTAAATGAAGCCAAATAGTTAGCAGAGAAAAGTAAGATTTATCGTAGCGCCTGTACTTCCAGGAACAAGAGGGAATTGCATCTTGGAGCCGAGAGCTACAAAACATAAGACACCACAGCAAACCTCCTCCGGACAGGTCCCTTAACTCTGAATATCCTTGCCCCACTCCTTTAGGGAAGCAAGCACTCTCAACATCTTCAACTTTGACCTAAAAACCTTCCAAGAGAGATCGTGACAAGTGAAAAGCAAACCACTTTAAAAACATTTTTTTTTTAACAATTCTTTTTATTAAGTAAGCATCAGCCAAAATCACATTACAGAGGTATCGTCATGCAAACCACTTTGTTAAATCGTACCCCATTCAAGAAGTGCTGCTGCACATCAGAGTAAAAATAAACACATTATTTTGAATGTATATAACTCTGATTTGCGGGTGCAACAATACTTTTAATTCTGAGTGCATGTAAATCCTACTATATTTTGGGGTTTATTGGTTTGGAAAATGATGTAGGCTTTACAAATGAATATTAGTAGAACGTTTTGGACCAGAAGTTGACATTTAGAGCAACTCAAGGAAACAGCCAATCCAAACAAAAGAAACCAAGTGTGCATGCAAATATATTAAAATAAGCTGCTTTTAAATGTTGAAATGCTGCCTAAAAGTGTTAAACACCGATGCCTATGGGCAACAAGCATTAGCAAAGCCAGTAGGTTCCCCTTATGTGAGTTATTGGCTTTGTCAATTGCTTTAGTCATGTTGTACTGCAGCATGGCTACTGTTCAGCATAGTTGGAAGTTAAAATATAAAACTCTATGATGTGGCCATCAATGGACACGTCATAGCACTCTTTTTTTAGGCCTCGATATAGCCAGCGCATGTGCTGGATTGGCGAGACATTTAGTAACTGGCTTTTTGAAGGGCTACCAAAAGGCTTTCTCCGGCCACCAGCGAGCGGTTACACGCGTGGGCGCATGCTTACGAGCACAGGTGCCATCTCGCAGGCACCGTTACAGCCGTGATTACTTTCACTTTCGCGGCGCCGCCATCTGCCTTTCCTCGCTCCGCTTCTCCCACACCACAGAACGCGTCCCCAAATATCTAGTAACGGAAATCCTGTGTAGCTTGATCATTGACAGAAAATCTCTACCATTAAGCTTTCAAACCCCTACTCAGCTGTCAGCACACGGCCACTTTTACAGAGCCAAATTCTCCCATGCTATGCACTGCCTGCAGCTCGCTTGAAGCTCAACTTTGACTAAAAGTGTTGATTTCACTTCTTTTCACTGTGTTCCCGTTTAGCGCCAAAGCCTGGCTCGCGGTCTTCCTTTTAGTCTGCTTAGTACACACGCCCGTGTCATGGCTTGCGCACGTGTGATGTGATGTTAAGGCGCTCAGATATGTTAGTCATTTGTAGTGAATAATTGATCAGAACCGGGGCGCCTGGCAGTGTTAATTTCGAGGTGCAGCTGAGCAAATGCCAAAAAAGGAAGCGCCGTTGAAACGTTTCCGGGAGCCCTCTGTCAGGTATTTAGCGGCGAGCAACAGGGTCGGGGCGCTCAGGTGGAATGTGATGGCGATCTATGGATGTAATGGGTTCTGACTGGGATGTGCAGCGTGCCTCAGTGCATCATTGATTGGGTGATGGCCTGCGGAATCAGCTGTGCTTTCTGCAGCCCTGTGGCCACTTACTGGGAAGCCTGGTCTTTTTCTAATAATTTTAGCACGTTTAATGCCATGAACTGTAGCCGTAGTCCTTTAAACAAAACTAGATGTCACAAGAAATCACTGAGTTTTTTTGCTGAATAAATATCTTATTTTGGCAAGCTTGAAGGCCTGCCCTTGACCCCACAGTCCCATGGACAGGGTCTGCTCTAGATCAACCACCAGCCACGGTTCGAGAAGGGTTTCTGTAAGCGGATGCTCAGCCCCCTGGCCTAGGGATGGAAGGCGGTATTGAGAGGGGTATTCCTCCTCGATGTTGTTTGTGTTTTGGAAGACAGCGCCTTTTTGTACTGCTAAATCTTCTCTGAGCTGTGCCCTGCACTGCAGTCACATCTTAAGCGCGACTTGAGGTGTTTCATATCCTTTGGTTTGATACTATAGGTACAGTCCTGGTTCATACAGATACTTTCAGTAACATTGTGCTCTGTGTGTATCAGTTAACAGTCATACTGCTTCGTAAAGGTTGGTCTTTTCTATTGGTATAATAATACTTGAATAGGCATGCATGAAAATAAAGCATATGAGGAGGACTGGTGGGTCGTTATTTTTGTTCACTGGGAGATTTCTTGTATAAGGATGTCTGGAATTTAGTTTTTATTGCATGTCTTAGAGCTTCTTCCAAACATAGCCATTCAGTTACTGAAGTGGCCTATGCAGATGAGGCAACTCTGGAAGCACAATAATGATACTGGTAATCCCCGTTGCCTGAACCCTCTTTTCCTTGTCCCAGATGTTTATGAATGTGTCAAACCACTTCAAGATCGATACATTACACTGCCACACCCGATACAGAGAAAAATACATTTCTTTTTTTAATTATTTTTTTAAGTTCAAGTTTATTGAAACCAAATACAAAGAGAGGTAAAACATGAAGCATCATATAAGATAAAGTAAATATAAACATAAAAGCATACTTTAAAGATGCATAAATAAGGAATCAATAAACAATAATGTCTGAGCGAAAAAACAGGGAAAAAAGGGGGAGGGAAAGGGAAATGACAAATAGAAAAGATGCAGAAATCAAATAACAATTTTCAAAAAATATACATTATATGCGTATACATAACAGTAAAGATATAGGTGTAAAAATCTATAAAAAATAAAGGAAACAATAATATCGTACAGAATGTGGAGAGAGAGACAACAAGAGAACAATCATGGCGGTTTACGAACTTCATCGGGTGTATTAGCCTGAGTATTAGCGGAGGGACATGAGGAAGAGAGAGTGGACAGATATGAAGTAAGAGGGATCCATAGTAAATCTCTTTTAATTGCCAAGGAAATAGGGGTGATGTAATTTGTATCTAGTCTATGATGAAAACATATGGCATTCCACCAGGCTGAATAAGTAACTTTTGACGAATCTTTCCAGTTAGAGGTTATCAAGTGTAATGCTGTAGCTATTAGAAGGTCAATTAGTTTAAAGTGGGAAGGGGATTGAGGCCAGGAGGGAGATAGGGAACCTAAGAAAACAGTTGGAAGTGAGAAGGGAAAAAAATAAATTTCTATAGGGGAACGTTATAAGCAACAATCCTTCTCTCACAATTTGTTGTGGTATACGCCGAGAGACAGAGAGTTGACTAAGGAGAGGATGAGAGCTCACTTTCATGATGTAATTCACGCAGAACCACCTTATTCATCTTCTTTGTCTCAGTTCTTTATGAAGAGGGTCTGATAAAGCAGTAAGAGGGGATTTTATTGACTTTGAGATAATACTCTATTCATTGCAAACATTCGGAATACAATCAGTCGATCAATCACTCAACTTAATTGCTTCAGCCATAGAATACACGATATAACATTCAAGTACAAATTACACATAAAACAGCATATAAAAATAACTGCATTATCGTAAGCAAAGGAACATTTAGTGTAATTGAGGGACCCCCATAAATATGCCCAACATGAAAAGGTAAAATCTAGTTCCTGATAAAAACGAGGTAAAAAAGTGCTAGTTCCTTATACATTAAAGTGGTCTACCCAAGTAACAGCTAGCTTGACATACCAACCACAGTTGCAAAAGACTCCTGCTTTAATACATTTTTAGGGCACAAATCTAGTTTCAGAAGAATTAGTACCTAAGGCTATCCAACATTATATTGCAACTCTTGAAATAAATAAAAAGTGTTATTTCTAAAAAGAATTGAGCAATGTCTTGACTCATGCAGTGATACGGCTACTGATGTTAACTGAGTAAAAATAAGATGCAAATGCTATTTCTGAAAAGAATCCAACCACATTTCTTATCCTGCAGTATCGTAAGATATAATAAAGTATGCTAACTACCAGTACCGAGAACTCATAAAGTACAAATGCAGAGGTAGAGAGTGAAATAGCTTCCACGCTTCTGATCAAGTGCCCTTGGTAGTATATTTAACAAGTAATAACAATCTGGTTGCCTTCCAAGCTGCTTAAATGTATGAGGACACCTGGTTATAAACAAGCATTGGCATAGCCAATAGGTCTCGCCTTTGGGACCTTATAAGTGTTTAGTTATGCAGCACAATATCCTTGGTGCAACAACATCAACTGTTGCATGGCTGAACACTTATCCCCAGAGGCGAGACCTATTGGCTAAGCCATTGCTTGTTTTTGTTGGCGGGATGCTGTGAAGGAGATATCTATATACTCCGTGTTTCACTCCCTGCCTCCAAGAGGTCTCCCACCTTCCCCTTCAGCAAGCAATAAAAAAAGTGCTATAACGCATCATACAGCTTATTTTTTCTACTTTTAGCCATGCTGCACAGCAGCGACACTGTTGTGCAACATGGCAAAATATATTGACACACCCAGTAGCTCAGCATAGCATAGGCAAGACCTGCTGGCTTTGCCAATGCTGGTTGTTTCTGGTATGGAAGAGATACCCGCCTAAGGACTTACACTTGGATGTAGGACAGGCCAAAAAAATCGCCTAATGGAAGTAAAAGGCATCTACATTAAACAGGTCTGATAATCACTCTGTCAGTTTTTGATGAGAAGATAACATGAGATTTGATACTTAAGGGCTTCTATAGTCAGCCTTTGGAAGGAGCTCATTGTGGACGAAACATGATCCTTTTACTGTAGCTTGCATAACAGGTGGATGGCTACGTTTCATGCTTTTCATAGGAAGAGAATCAGCTAAATGCATAAGGTCCTGTTGATGTCATGATGATGTTGTGGGACAAATGTACCAAAGCCCTGAGAAAATCATATAGAATGGAATTGCTACAATGCACGTTTTTAAACCTCTGGGCTCTGGTGTGGTATTCAAATAGATTGTGCCACTGGTCATGTGGACCTTTTAGCTATCAGTTGAAAGTGTATTCTGTAACCTAACATCGGTGCAACCAAGTCAAACCCATTTGACTCCACATGAATGACAGAGAAGAGGATTTCCAATCATGAAGGTTTATCCAAAAATTAGTCAAAGTTACAGGCTTTATTCATTCAATTAGTCAATTGTCAGTTAAGCATAATGTTCGACATGAATATTCAGTCCAGCAATATATAGCAGATCGATGGCAATGCAAATCATTACCAAGCACAAAATGCAAAACAGAAGACGTATTAGTTCCATAAAGGAACTCCTCTAAACTATACAAAGTATCTAAAGATAGCAGGGGTAAATCCTAAGCAGATGGTGTCAGTCTAGTCTGAGAGGAGTTGGACTAACCGCTAGGTCGGTCGACCTAGAATCTGGGGAACTGGGTTCGAGTCTCAGCAGAGACGCGGAACATCCTGTAATTCTGGGCAAATCACTTAATCTGCCCGTGCCTAAGAAAAATGAATGTGTCCTCATGTGATGCAACTGGTGCTATGTAAAGCGATCTGATACCTGATTCAAGTCAAGTTCGCGCCATATAAAACGCTGTAAAAAAAGGAAAACAACATAAGGTTCAAGGCAAAGGAAAACCGTTCAAGAATCTCATTCAAGAACTCGGAATATGGTATCTCAAGTAGCAGAGTTATGGAAAAATCTTCATTCTGCAAAGTCAGCACAGCTATTCTAGGACACTCAGGGCCTCTTCTACAAGAAAATGATGCAGCACAGCAGCGCAAGCCATTTAGCTGCACTGTGCTGCGTTATTTTCAAAGCACAGTGATGCGTCTTACTAGCAACAATTTTTTATTTATTTAATGAGATTTTCTATAGCGCGCACATTACCTCGAAGGTGTCAGAGCGCTTTACAAAAGAACCATTGGCGATACATAAGGATTTAGGATTACATGAGTTACATAAAAGATACAAACAGAAAAAATTGCAAATGTACAAGTTGCAAAGTCACTCAAGGAAGAGATACAAATGGATAAAATCTAAGAATCAAATAGGAATGGTAGTGAGTAAAAGGTCTACTACATATACTAGTGGTTAGAGTTATCTCTATATACATATACATACAAATAGATTTTCTCAGGATTCCATTTACCAACGATTAGGCTTGGACAAGTATATATCACATATTTACAGAGTGAAAAGAGAAATAAAAATAAAATAAATAAATAAATACAACGCATCCCTGTGCTTTCCCCTGTGCTGGTGCATTTGGCAGCCATGCGCCAGTGCAGACACCCTGGTGTCATTTTGCAAGGGTGCCTCTGCTGCTGGGGTCATTGTTTTTGTGCAGGAAGGAACACCTTCCTGCACAAAAACAATAATTAATGCATTTTCCTCTTACTATGCATGCAGCACGCAAAGAAAGAGGGAAAAACAAGGAGAAATAAAAGTATCTTAGGCTATCAGAGGAAGGTGATACAGCCGCTAAGTACATTCTGGATCAGAAACGACCAAGGCCAAACAAAGTAAAAATTAAAGATCTACAGGACATTTTTTATGACTTGAAGGCCCTTCATAACTTTCAGAAGCGGAGCTATACCAGTGCAGATCGCGGGTTATGGTGCAGAAGACAATACAATCCTAAAATGAAAAGGATTAGTGAATAGAACACTTGTCTTCTGATATAGAGATACATAATTATATCGGTGTGACTATATTCATACCACCGTAATATGCCCTTGAAGCGAAGAGTGTATGGATATGTGAACAAGTAAAAATTGCTTTATTGTATGAAGTTTTTATATATGTGAATATGTCCTGAGGAAGGCGGGGGATTGAATCCAACAATCGCCGAAATGCTGTCATTTGACAGACTTTTTATGTAAAAGGACTTGTCATGTGATAGAATCTTGATATATAGGGGTTTGATTGTCATTTGTGTTGAATAGGTTTTGTATATTTACAATGTAGGATGTATAAAGTGTGTCTACAAAAAACAGAGCGTCTATTCAAGAAACATTCTGAATAATTGTACTTTATGCCTGACTCTCACAGAGACAAGAGAAAGCCAGCAGCGGAATCCTTTCTATAGGGAGTCACAAATCTGATTAAGGTTTTTATCGAAAAGGAACTTTACGGGACAATTTAGCAGGTGATACCTACTCCCTACACACTAAGGGCCCGATTCCGATCTCGCTCGGAAGGGCACTGAACACGATCCGTCTGCAAAAAGTACGAGCCGTACAGGTGTTTTCCGCCATACTCGTACAGCTGCACGAGCGAGCAAGTACGATAAGAGCAATGAGAAATTCACCGACCGAATCGTTTCCGGGTCCGAACCGCTCCGTACGTCTCGTCCGTAAGCAAACCGTGCTGCGCAATGGATGCGATTTATGACGTAGCCAGTACAATGCACGCGTCGGACAGCCGGTTCGAGCCGAAGTTTCCAGCTCGCAAAACGTCCGGGACGTTGCCTTTGGGGGTCCACGTTGGACCCCTTGTCACCCGCAGCCTTACGACTCGGACACAGGGGGAGACCCAAGGGTCTTCTCAACACAGGCATGTACGGCTTGGATGGCACCGAATCGTACCCACTGTAGGGGGCGCCTTAGTGCGAGAGGTACCCATTCAGTTAATGGGAGCCCATGTACGTGTCGTACGACCGGCTCCCATTGACTTCTTTGGGAGTCCGACCAAACCGAGTCCGGCAGCATGCAGCCGCATCGTACTCGGTCGGACTGCAGGAGTCCGGCTTGGTCGGAAAACACTCCAGATCCGACTTTCCGACCCAGATCGGAATCGGGCCCTAAGTGAACCCCAGCTGGGGTCCATAGTTGTTACAAACTAAAATGGATGTTGAGACTAGACAGGACACAAGCTGCGTGTAACTTATAACATCGTTTGAAGGCTGTCTCTTGGCTTGTTACCATTTTAGTCCTGAGGAAGACCCGGTATGATGCATAGTTACTCACACATGATCATAAGGTAGAAACATCAATGGAATAGTTTTATGTACCACATCGGATATCCTATGATATAAAATGAAGAAATAGGCATAACCTGGATTCCACTTTCATAAGTAAATTATTATCTTTCCTCGAAGGGATGATTTCATGACCCTTTGCTATCGATGTTGAGGGGTCAACATGTTTCACAATTCTTGGTGAAGAATTGTGTCACCCAACAGAACTCTTTGTTGTTTATAACTGTATACCCAGGTTCTGAGGGACATAGGACGACCTCATTAATTTAATGGTCACATGTCACCCTTAGTCACCGGCTCATTACCCAATGCCCGACTGCCCACCTTCACAATCGGACCCTGATAAAAACCAGGGCCAATGGAATTATGCGATTGTGTGGCTGCGATGATTTTTGCATAATTTTAGATTTGTCGCATTCGCCACATAATCCAATATCTGCTGCATAATCAGCAGTTTTAACAAAAATAATTGTTTCTAGCTCAAACGGTTCAAAAGTTAGTAAAAACGTAGCAATAGGTATTGCCGAGCAGAGGAAGGTGTTTTGCAAAGGTTGACTGGTCACCTTTCTGTAGTTTATTGCTATATTTAAGTGCTAAACTGGTACTGATGAGGTACACCTAATGCTCAGATAGTGTTAACAAGCTTAAAAATTACAAAATAATGAAGTAAAACTATCACAAAATGTGTTGCATAATGCCACATAATTAGCCTTTTCTCGCTGCATAATTTACTCAACCCTGCCACATAATTTGACCCTACTCTGTCAAATAATTTCAGTGGCCCTGATAATAACTTTTGCTTAATATATGTATAATAAAAGTCTCAAATGCAAAGGCTTTTCAATTGGTAATATAGTTAGCTGGTTGGAGAGTTTACATGGTGACTTGGTGCTGACGTATTCACAGAACAAAAGAATACTTATAGACCAGCGCCATACACCATTACAATCTGAACAAAAAGAGATAACCGCACATAAGAAAATATCGTCAACAAAAGTGCAGAAAGAAGAAAATGTAATTAAGGAATAATAACAAACGTGGGGGTCAAAGAAGCACATATTGCAATATCTGCTGGCAGTATGGGTTATTACTTTCAGGCAAGGGGCAGTTGTAAAATGCTGCATCGCGGGTAGCCATTAAGTTATTGGTACTGGGGGTACAGTCCTGTGCTATCTGTGGGAACAATAAAATAAAGCGTTCAACAGTAATTTAATCAAAAAGATTTCTGACTTACTGAAGTAACAAAATTGGAGCAGCTTTCTAAAAATGAGTAACAAATAATTGAAGAAAGATACTTTTTATAAAGCATAGCCAAAAGAAGCTTTGTGCAACTGTTGGTAAATCCTATAGGATAAAAAGAGCGATATTTACCTCCTTCCCAAGTTACCAGTGATGAGAAAATAACAATTATAGAATAAGTTGAGATATATATATATATATATATATATATATATATATATATATATATATGTGTATATATATATATATATATATATATATATATATATATATATATATATATATATATATATATATATATATATTACCTACTGGCGGTCGCCAGTAGGTATATATAGTTAGGATTTTTTCTCTATGGGATTTTTGAAAATTCTATGTCTAATAACTTTGGCGTTTGTGGACGGAATTGGCTGAAATTTTCAGGAAAATTGAACATTTTGTTTCTGAGCAGCCCCTGAAAATTTGGGGGGGGTTTCGTCAAGGGGGGGCCGAGAAAAAAGGGGGGTCCCAAAACGTGTTTTTAACATTGAGTTTCCCATAGGGCGGTTGGCCTCACTTTTAGCCCGAACGGCTGAATGGATATGCACGAAACTTGGCAAAATTGTAGGGACTGGTAGCCCCATGTGCCTTTGCTAGGTCTCAATATATGTGCTTCAGTGGATTTTGAGAAATTAACGTTCAAAAAAAGATATATATCTGTAACAGCGGACCGGGCAGCGCTCCGGTTCGCGGACTTTTCGCGGTACGGAGCTTTGTGAAGCGAAGCTGATTGGTTCTCCGGCGTCTGTGAACATTCCAAACAGTCCGTAGCGGCCGCCATCTTGTCTCTCGGTAGGATCGAGAGACAAGAGGAGGCCAAAGCGAAGGGGCAAATGACCATAAGGGGGCATAGTATATCCTCGCTGACCCCCTAGGTTTGATGTGGAGGTTTTAAAAGGGCCCCGCGGGGCAAAAAAAAAAAATAATAATAATAATCGAACGGCTGAATGGATTTGCACGAAACTTGGCTAAATATTAGGGACTGGTAGCCCGATGTGCCTTTGCTAGGTCTCAATATATGTGCTCCAGTGGATTTTGAGAAATTAACGTTCAAAAAAAGATATATATCTGTTACAGCGCTCCGCTTCGCGTACTTTTCGCGTTACGGAGCTTTGCGAAGCTGATTGGTTCTCCGGCGTCTGTAAACATTCCAAACAGTCTGTAGCGGCCGCCATCTTGTCTCTCGGTAGGATCGAGAGACAAGAGGAGGCCAAAGCGAAGGGGCAAATGACCATAAGGGGGCATAGTAGATCCTTCCTGACCTCTTAGGTTTGATGTACCATTTTGCCAAGTTTGGTGTAATTCCGTTCAGCCATTCAGGCTGTAGACGTATGTAAATGTCCTATGGAAAATTGCATGGGGAAAACACATTTGAAAGTGTTGAAATTTAGAACCAATTAAAATGTTACTTTGGTTTTGTATTTGTGTGTGATGAAAGTTAATTGGTTATGTATATATCTCAAATGAGAGGAAACCACAGCCATTTTGTGATACTACTGTCTGAGGTACATTTGTGAGGAATTTTTGGTGGTGAATTTCTGGTGTTTGATTTACACAGTACTAACACTTCTCCTACTTTTAAAAAGGTGAGTTGTTAATTTGTAAGGGGAACTATGTTGTACACTTGAAGATAATTTGAAAAATGTTTTCTGTTATTTATTTGCAGTCCTTCTGTTATACTAAATACTTGATAAAGTTAGTTTTATATTATGTATTACTAAAAACGATAAATGAAAGTGATTATTTTTTTCTGCAATTTACAGCAAGCAATTTGAAAATAAAATGGCTCACAATGAAGAGACCGTGGTAATTTCTTTTGAATTGTCCACTACATTGATTGAAATTGACAGCACCAATAATGAAATATTGTCACAAGGAGGAGATGACTTGAATGATTCCACTACATTGATTGAAATTGACAGCACCAATAATGAAATATTGTCACAAGGAGGAGATGACTTGAATGATTTTTTGGATCAATCTGTTGATGGCGAATTTATCGAATGTTTGGAGACTATAGAGTTACAAGAATCATCATTGCAGACTTTTAATGAGGAGATTCCAGATGAGATGATTGAAGAGGAAATTACTGATGAGGACATGTTACTAGTTCTTTCAAATTTAGAAAATTCAGAAGAATAAATTTATATTTAGAAATCAAAAATTGTTTGAGACATTATTCATTTTTATTTTTAATTTATGAGGTTGTAGCGAAGTGATTGTAGTATAAAATGAGACTTATAGTATAGAGTGCAACATTTTTATGTTACATGGTAAGTTTACTCATATTTACTTCCCTTCTCCCACTATATTATCTCCAATGTGTATTTGACATCTCTTCTTCATCTCCGGCCTCCTTTCTCTCACTGTGTGTCTCTGATGCATCTTATCGCTGCTATTTTGTGTAATTACAGAAGAGAGTAAAATAAAATAGTTCGGAACGTGAAAAGGGGGCAAAGTAGAGTACCCCTCACCCCCTAGGCCTTCTCAGGCGGTCCCAAAAGGATCAGTTTCTGCTTTCCTGAGAGATTATGGTATGAGTTCCATATACCACAATAATTTGCATTACAACATGCAAGATATATATCTCCTATTACCAACTTTTGGAGATATTCGCGCTAAGCGCGAATATCTCCAAAAACTAACACCTGCCCTGAGCAGTTCTTAGCCATGTTATCCAATGGGAGGTGGATAACATGGCTAAGAGCATTAGCTCGGTAATGCATGAATATCGCTGAGTTTTCAGTGATATTAATGCATTGCGGTCGTTTTTTATCGCATTTGCGATAAACCTTGATAATAGCAAGGTTTATCTTCGATAATTTCTGACGATGCTTAGCGGTAAAAAATTCGTTGGTAAGCATCGTTAGCGATAAATATCGCTTAACTTTGGTAATATGCACCAACGTCTGTTAACGTTCGATTCGAAGGAAATGAGGAAGTGTTGAAAAACATTGTTTGCGCCATCTTGCCTTTTTTGAAATGCCACACTTTTGTCGTGCACGGCAGCCATTTTAGATGCCTTGACCAGACCCACTCTCTGCACGCTGTCGATTCGTAGCATGGCTCCCCACCCTCGCAAGCATCTTCCCCAGGCACTGGTCACCCCCGCTCTCTGTGTTATGCATGGGCAATAAACCTCTCCCCATCTGCGCTGCTCTTCCCTGAGAATCACACTCTGTGCCCGCCCGACACCTCCCTTTCGCCCTATTCACTACCGCACCCTCTGACACTCCTCTTCCTCTGTGTCCGATTGTCCAGGCTATCAGCTAGCCCTGCAGATGTAGTTTATGGCCCCAGCTGTAAAGAATCACCCCTCTTCAAAGGAGTTATAGTAGATCAAGGCCCACACCCGATGAGATCCGTCACACCACACGTGTTCCTACTATCTGAAAAACATCCTGTATTGTGATTGGGGAGGGGACCGAGCCTGAAGCGGAAGATTCCAGGGATGACTCTTTGTACATCAAAGTTTTTACATTTATGTGTCACATTAAAAATATATAGCACTCCAACAAAGTAGTAGGATTATAAAACTTTAATAACTTATAAATATATACAACAAAACAAAAACAGTAAAAACATTTAAACAACGAAGAGACCGTGGCAATTTCTTTTGAATTATCCAATACATTTATTGAAATTGACAGCACCAATAATGAAATTTTCTCACAAGGAGGAGATGACTTGAATGATTTTTTTGATCAATCTCTTGATGGCGAATTTATCGAATGTTTGGAGACCATAGAGTTACAAGAATCATCATTGCAGACTTTTCATGAGGAAATTCCTGATGAGGACATGTTACTAGTTCTTTCAAATTATGAAAATTCAGAAGATGTTGCCTGGGGGTGGGTCGTCAGTAGCAGTCTGTTGTGCGAATAGTTCCAAGGCAGCAGAACGCGCTGAAATCTAGATGGCACAAAGGTTGCCGCCCAGCAAATAACGGCGTGGGGCGCCGCGGGGGTGAGTGAGTCCAGTAGGCACCACAGGTATTTTTACCGGCATTGCAGAATTACTGCTGGGGACAATGCCTGTGCTGTAGCAGGGTCACAGCAGAAACAAAAAGGATTCTGTTGAAGATGTTGTTGGTTTTCAATTTGAAAACAGTTCTGGTGTCAACTGCTATGCTAATGTAGTGGTTAATGTTTTGTTTTCTCTAGAAAATGTAAAAGAGGGGGAGGCAGTCCAAAGTTCTGGTAAAAGGGCAAAGGAAAGGATCGGTGGTTTGAACTATCAGTCAAAAAGGGGAGGGGGTGCAACAATTTTTCCTACCGGGTCACAGTGTGCTTTCACCGGAACTGAGGTTTGCAGGATTCTAGTAATTCAAAGTGAGGCTGGCGCCAGCATGGGAGCGCCGACGTCCCGCGGATACAGTTTCGTCACTCCACGGGCGATCATGGCAGTCATTCCCCATCGGGGGTGTCTGCGGGGGGTCGGAGACTCCCGCGGCTCCTCTAGAATCTTCAAGGTCGTGGAGGACTACTGTGGTGGAGTCAACCAGTGACCGGGCCATTTCTTTATGCTGGGCCCGCTCTTGCCACGTCGATCGCCATTTTGAGAGTTCGGTAGCTACTGGCAATCGCGGGGTCAAATGAGCGGACGGGCTCCACCCTGCCGGGCGAGACGTTGCAGCATCGTCACAGTGGAAGAACCCTTTTCCGGGCGCCTGGAGCGCTGAGGGTGCAGGTGGGAAGCCTCCACTGGGGAGGCGGGAGAGGCCTGTTCGCACCGTCTCTCCCTCCCAGTGCACCCCACGGCGTCTCGCTTGAGATTTGTTATGGCCGGACCAGGCGATGAGGACGAGGGGGGGGGGGGGGTCGGAGGCATGTGCAAGACATCCCCCCCCAGTGTTGTCGCAGCCATTATTCAAGAAAGAAGAAGTGTCCCGTCCGTCTTCGGGCCGGGCTTCCGGTGGATGTCGGCCGGACGCCCCTTGCTCTGGCCCCATGAACGGGTTCCTTGGTTTATCGGCTGCAGCCGGATCCCATCGGCCCCGGCCATTGGTGGCCGGACTGGTAGAGAATGTGGCGGGACTACCTGAAACTGTCAAGGGCCACCGCGGCCGGACTGGGAGAGAGAGGGGAGGGTCGAGGACACGGACATTCCCCCCCCTGCAACTCTCCAGCGTTGTCAATCCCCCTGGCCGGGTCCCGCTGGCCTCGGCCTCGGCCTCTCCTCCGGCTACACCCTACGTGATGATCTCCGAGGCGTGGCAGCAGGACCCGCCTTATATGTGTTGCTTCCGGCTGGGCGTAGCCGAAAACCTGTTGCCCTTTGGAAGTTTCTAGAATGGGGCGGATGTCTGCTGACTTCTATCTTTCCCAGTTTGCCGTTATTTGGCCGTGGCAGGCGGTGGGACAGACACGTTTTGGGGCAGTGAGGGGCGATGTTTTCAGGTTTCTTATTACGGGCTTACTTCTAACGTTTCTTGTTTCTAGGACAATAATAGGTTTTATCATTACGTATTGTTATCGTTTCTTTGTTTGTTATTTAATAAAAAGTTCATCAGTGGCCTACTGATTTTCGTTTTCCTATTCTTTTCTTTCCAGGTTGTTTCATGCTAAAGTTTCTGTTAACAGGATACAGTGATCACTTCGTTATTATTGCATATGTCCTTTTCACTAGGGTTGCCCTCTTGTTGGGCCAGATATCTCTAGTAAATGGTCCGGGTGAAACAGGTGCATCAATCAGTGGGGAGTAGATAGGCATGACAGATTACAACGGGGGAGAAAGGTCCGCATTACCTACCCTTTCACTACTTGCAAAGATTTTCCTACGTTTATTTGCAAACAGGGAATACCTCCAAAAAGAACTAATTCCCAAACAGTCAATGTTCGGACAATCAATCAATCAATGAGGAATGAAATAGGTACGACGTGTTAAAGGCTTGCGTTACCTACCCTTCACTATCTGCAAAGGGAGAGAGAATATTCCTATTCTTCCTTGTTTGCAGGCAGAGAAGATCCTTAAGAGAACCAACTTCGAACAATTCAATGCTCGATTCAAACAATCAACAAGGGGTACTGTGAACACAAATGAACGCCGCTTATGTACATACACATTGCTATTTTCAACAGGTTGTTCCTAATGTTTCTATTTTAGCGAGGTCAAAAAGAGATCCCATTAGTGGCCTACTGATTTTGCTCGATTCCTTTTGTTTTTTTACACGATTTTTCGCTATCTGCAAAGACTAAACAGAGTATTGCGACTCTGTGCTTGTTTGTAAATAGAGAATGAACCAAAGAGAACAATCAATCAAATGGAGAGAGAAGCAGGCACGACGGATTACAACGGGGGCAAAGGCCTGCGTTAACTACCCTTCACTATCTGCAAAGAGAGAGTACTCCTAATAGAAATGAGGGGTGGGGGGCAGCATTCAAAGCAGATCAGTGTGCATAAACACGAAAATGTTTTTACTTACCACGTACTTGACATTCGACAGCTTATGATATTTGCTATTAAAAAACCATTGAAATTCACTGAAAAAACCATAGGTTATAGACCATATATAGTTAGGAATTAGCATTTACAAAACCTTGAAAATTCACTGAAAAAACCATAGGTTATAGACCATATATAGTTAGGAATTAGCATTTACAAAACCTTGAAAATTCACTGAAAAAACCATAGGTTAGAGACCATATATAGTTAGCTGGACATTTTATTGACATAAAACCAATGAAATTCCATATATAGTTAGTTGCACTAACTATATATCGCGCACCCGCAATCCACTGCTGATGATGTCACATATTACATCATTCATGACATGGTCAGTGACATCACTGATGACATCACGGATGACATCTCAAATGACACCACTGATGACATCACTGATGACATCTCATTTGACATCAATGACCACATCACTGATGATATCATTCATGTGACAATACAATGCATCTCCTCACATTTTAATATAACCTCTGTTTCACCCAGTGTTAAATACAGAGTATAATTTTTGAAACCATTGACACACCAATACTAGTTACTACGTACGCACTCACTGATTGCTACGTCTACACACACCTTCACTCATTCACCCATACAATCATTCATACATACAATCACTCATCTTTACAACACTATCATATGCACTCATACACCTATACAGACACTCACAGTCTGCCACTCATCCATGGAGTTACTCACACACCTAGTCAGTCCTGTAAAGAATCAATGACACTTCCATTTTCTTGTCTATACAGTTAAACATAGAGCACCTTACATTTTCAAACATATACTAACACATACTTACCTTCTTATACAATCATTGATACAAGTACACATTGATCTGCACAGAGTCACACACCTCCCAGCTAGCCACACACACACTCAGTCTCCCATACAAATACTTGGGCAATCAATCAATAACCCATATAGTTACTCATATAGCTACTGATCAACACATGCAGCAGTTTACAGAACAACAGACATAATGATGCACAAATTAAGACAGTTTAGTCACTAACCCATGCACTCAGTGAGACACATTTAATCACTCACTCATACAGTCAGTCATGCACCTACTAAATCCTTCGTCCAGACACTTACACATCCACTCATTCTTCAATATGTAAGACATATTTAAACTTTACAGAAACAAAAAATCACTGGATGTTGTTATCAGTGATGTCATCAGTGATGTCATTTGAGATGTCATCAGTGATGTCATCAGTGATGTCACTGACCATGTCATGAATGATGTAATATGTGACATCATCAGCAGTGGATTGCGGGTGCAAGATATATAGTTAGTGCAACTAACTATATATGGAATTTCATTGGTTTTATGTCAATAAAATGTCCAGCTAACTATATATGGTCTCTAACCTATGGTTTTTTCAGTGAATTTTCAAGGTTTTGTAAATGCTAATTCCTAACTATATATGGTCTATAACCTATGGTTTTTTCAGTGAATATATATATATATATATATATATATATATATATATATATATATATATATATATATATATATATATATATATATATATATATATATATATATATATATATATATATATATATATATATAATGCTGGGGAAGAGAGATACCAAGGTTGTATCTAAAGACACTTTAGACAGTTTATGAGCAGGTACATGGGGTGAGCATAGACATTGCTTTCATTGGGCGATCAGAGGGCATTGAAGTAGTGGACAGGACAGGATTGAGGGGCGACTTTGCTGTGCCCAGCTGGCAGTGCGACTCCTCTGCAATGGCAGAGGAGCGTC
The DNA here is from genome assembly GCF_964261635.1 of Lissotriton helveticus. Lineage (NCBI taxonomy): Eukaryota > Metazoa > Chordata > Amphibia > Caudata > Salamandridae > Lissotriton > Lissotriton helveticus. The sequence continues at coordinate 398,603,581 of NC_136063.1, forward strand.
GCCCCCCTGCCTAGCACAGAGCCAGCAAAGGAAAAAAAAACGATGCTCTAGCATCATTTTACTTTTCCTTTGCCAGCTTGTGCATGGAGAGGCGGGGCATGGGATGGGGGGAGTGCTTGTGCACTCCCTAGTCCCTAGGTATAAAATGGAACGCCAAATCAACGCTGTCACCTCCTCCTGCTTCCACGCCACCTGCCTCCTACGTAAGACCTTCAAGTGGATTCCCATCGAACACAGGAAAACGGTCATCAACGCCCTCATCAGCAGCAGACTGAACTAAGGCAAAACACTCTATGCTGGGATCAACAGGAAACTCACCGAAAGCTTCAGAACATCCAGAACGCCTCCGCCAGACTAGTCCTCAACCTACCACGCTGCTGCCACATCACCCAACACCTGCGGACACTACACTGGCTCTCCGTTGAGAAGAGAATCACCTTCAAACTTCTCACACACGCCCACAGGCCCCTCAACAACACCGGACCCGCCTATATGAACCACTACCTCTCGTTCCATGTGCCCCAAAGATCCCTCTGCTCAGCCCAGCTCTACCTTGCTACAGTACCATGCATCAACAAGTCCAGAATAGGAGGTCGCTCCTTCTCCCTCCTTGGGGCCAAGACATGGAACACCCTCCCTCTCCACCTCCGTGAGACACCTACTCTCAACAAGTTCCTGAAGGACCTCAAGACCTGACTCTTCAAAGAATCATCCTGAACTCCCTGGAGCTGCTTGCCCCTCTCACCCCCCCCCCAGTGCCTTGAGACCCTTCTGGTTGAGTAGGTGCGCTTTACAAACGCTTGATTGATTGATTGATTATGTGCTCATGTGTATTTGGCCGGCTGTCCCAGGCCAACGAAAACATACATGCCCCCTTAGGTTTCTCCAGCCCGGCTACATTAAGTAGTCTGGCTGGAGAAACCTCCACAGACTCCCTGGTCTGAGCAGGGCGTCTTTTCTGCCCACTCAGACCAATTTCTGCGCTGCTCTGTAGCACAGTGATTGGCTGGGAGTCTGTCCTAGGGGCTGATGGGATCCAGGAAACAGCTACCAGGAGCAACTCGACGTGGGAGACGGCCAGCGGTGTCAGGTAACGTTTTTAACTATTAGTAATCCCCCTCCCCCCAGGCTCGCTCTTCCCCCGCGCTCCCCACATCTGCCCACCAGCCTTTGTTACTGGCGGCTGCCACTGGCAGCTGGAGAAGAACTCTGACGATTCTGGGAGGATTGTTTGGTGAGAGCCAAGGAGGGATACTGCTGGGGATATCACAAAAAGTCTGGAGTCAGATTTCTGCATCTTTAGTCTGACAAGCTAAGAAATAGGGAATCAGTAGTGCAGGCCACACATGCATACATTCAAACACACATGAACACACTCATGCTCGCATGCACACACACCTCATTGCTATATACGCAAGGAGCTGGCGATGCGCAATTAAACACACATAGACAAGCAAGACTGGACCATAAACACAATGAAAATGTACCAAATGGCCAATGCTTTCCTGTTGTCTGCTGTGTATATAGGCTGTATGCAGCTGTGCCTCTCATATTCTGGTGCCCACTTCTTCTCCTATAGGTCAGCTCCATCTTGGCTTCTGATAAGGCAGAGAGCGACTCTGGAATGCAGCATCAACGCCCAAGTAGGTTCCTGTAACTGTTTTATTATTAACTATATTATCATTATTATATTATTAATATTACTATTATTAATAGTAGTATGTAGTAAGCGTCCACAAAATACTTGAATCCAGTTGAAGTTTATTAGTAAATAGAAACAGGTACTGCTCAGCAGTTACAGCGAGTCCGGGTTAACAGCCGAAACTCAACTGTTGAAACGCCGCATTCCAACAGGGAATGCCGACGCACTAAGGTTCTACAGGTTCTGCTGGGTGACAGAACATCAGCCCAGCCTACACCATTGCAATGTAGTAGTAGCATGAGGAGGAGTAGTAGTAGTATAAGCGGTAGTAGCTGTAGTAGTAGTAGTAGTAGTATAAACAGTAGTGGCTGTAGTAGTGATAGTAGTAGTAGTTGCAGCAGTGATAGCCACAGTAATAGTGTGTATTTGTATTACAACTGTGAGTCTTGAAATTGCGCATGAAAATATTATAAAACATTCATATTCATCATAATTTAAGAAATGTAAAAACAATCTAACAAATACCATTGGAATGTGTTCATGCATGATATATTTTAATTTTGCCCCTCTTCTACATTATTGTATTTGTGTGTATTTTAGGGTTTGTGTGTCTCTTCTTGAGGTGGAATGTGTGGAGTTGTTAATAGAGCCCTTCTACGGTCATGTACTTTATGTACTGGGGAATAAGCTTATGCCACAGTGGGGGGAAATTTGGTTGAGGATTTAAGGTTCCCTGTGGAAAACACGTCATTCCCAGGTGGGAGATTGGATATGAGGCATAAACCTGTCTCTTCTACACGTAATGCCTCCACTACCACAGAAGGAAAGTCACATCATCTCAGAGTAGACAGGCTGCACAAACGAATTTAAATGTTATGTTATGTTATGTTATTGAGATTTTTATAGCGCAAAACAGCTGCCCCAGCAAAGGGGCGTCCCGGTGCTTTAGCTGGCAACAGAAAAAGCTAAAACACAACCAACAAACACAGATGGAAAAACCAGGGAACTATAATGGGCCAGAGGCAAAAAGGAGTGTTTTGATGGCTCTCCTAAAAACAAACAGGTCCTCAAGGGCACGAATATGAGCAGGTAGTGAGTTCCAGAGCTTGGCTGCGAGGTAGCGGAAAGATCGACCTCCAGCTCGGGAACGCTTGACCCGTGGAACTATCACCAGATATTGGCACGATGACCTTAAGGAACGGGAAGGAACATAGGTGGTAAGAAGATTCGCCAAAATCAGGGGGAGGACGATTTAAGAATTTTAAAAGAGAGGCAGAGAGTCTTAAACTCAATCCTTTGGGCCATAGGTAGCCAATGGAGCTTATAAATGGTTGCTTTCGCCGAGCAAAACCTGGGTAGGCCCACCAAGGCTCTAGCCGCAGCGTTCTGTACGCGTTGCATCCAAATGATTTCTGCCTGATTGGCTCCTAACAGAAGGGAACTCGCATAATCTAATCGCGAGAGTATGGCAGCCTGGATTATCAGCTGTCTGGTCGGGCGTCAAAAAATCTCAGGGCTGGCCAAAGCATACGCAAAATACCAAAACAGGTAGCGGCTACTTTTTTGGTGAGTCCGCAGAAGCTAAGAACAGGATCCAACCAGACACCCACATTTTTTACCTCAGACACTGGAATGGGGGTTGGGCCTAACTCAGAAGGCCACCATTGATCGCCCCAGAGGTTGCTGTGTTTGCCCACGATTAGAAGCTCTGTTTTCTTTGCATTAAGCTGCAAACAATTCGCCGTCATCCAACCAGCCACTCCTGTCAAACCCTCTCTGAACCTGGAAGCCCCGGAGTCAGCATCCCCACTAAGGACAACCGCCAGCTGCGTGTCGTCAGCGTAGGAAACCATATTCAGCCCCCACTGCTTGGCGACCGCAGCCAGCGGCTGAACATATAGATTGAACAACGTGGGGCTGAGTGCCGACCCCTGGGGTACTCCCTGCTCGATGGAATAGGGTTTAGACTCAAATGGGGGGGATATTAACCCGGAAGGTGCGATCAGATAGAAAAGATCGGAACCAATCCAGTGCCCTCCCTGAGACACCTGCTTCTCCTAGACGACGCAACAGTATCGTGTGTGAAACCGTGTCAAACGCGGCACTGAGGTCAAGTAACACCAGTGCCGCAGTCCGACCGGAATCCAACACGGTACCTAGGTGTTCCGTCATAGCAAGGAGAGCTGTCTCGGTGCTATGACCCGGCCGAAACCCATATTGACAGGGGTCAAGGATGTTGGCAATTTGAAGATGTTTAGACAGGGTCTCATTCACATGGGCCTCAGCTACCTTAGCGACCCAAGGGAGAAGAGAAATTGGACGATAGTTCTCCAGTTTAAGTGGGTCCAACACCGTTTTTTTTAATAAAGGCGTAACATATGCCTGTTTCCATTTAGTGGGAACTATGCCAGAGGAGAATGAAAGGTTAATAAGATCATATATGGGAGGGAGGCACATAGCAGCCGACACTCATCTGCGCGGGTCTAAGTGGATCCGCTGGAGACCCTGATTTGACTTTCGCCACCAGCCTGTCCAGCTCCGCCTCAGAGATACCTGGAAGTATAGAAAGAGCCACACTAGTGATGGAGCTGGGCGTCTGATCCTCACTCTGAACGGCAACGCTAGGAAAGGAGCGATAGATGGTCTGCACCTTATCCAGGAAGAAAGTAGCAAGAGCCTCGCAGTGAGATTCAAAACAGATCTCAGCTGCTGGGGCTTTTTTAGCCGTCAGATCTTTGAGGACTTTAAAAATCAGCTTAGTGGGATTAGAGCTACGCTTGAACTCTTGAGCATAAAAGGCCGCACGGGCCCTGCAGAAGGCTCTATGATATAATTTAACTTTAGCTAGGTAAAGAGATTTTTTCTCTGTCTCGGAGGTCTTTCTACAAGCTCTTTCAGCTTGTTTACATGATTTTTTTAAGAGCAAGAGGGCGCTATCAAACCACGGACTAGATTTGCCACGGCGACATTTACTCCATGTTGCAGGGACCAAGAGGTCGAGGGCCCGAGAGACCCAGTCACAGAAAATATCATAGCCAGATTCAACGTCATTGAAAGGGCCAGGCGGGTGTTCGCAGAGCAAGCGATGGAAGTCCTCGAGTTTTAACTTCTTCCATGGACGTTTGAAAATTACCCTGTCTGATATTTTGAAAGGGGGGGCACTGGTAGCAAGATGAAGTTCCACCAGAAGATGATCAGACCAAGCCAGTGAGATTGGCGGCAAGGTCAAAGCCCTGGTCAGATTAGTAAATATAGGGTCCAGGGTATGTCCACCCTCATGTGTGGGGTGAGTGACAACCTGTCTTAACTGCAACGCCTCTAGATCGGCGAGTAAGCCACTAATAACAGGGGAGTGGCAAAGTTCGAAATGAAGATTAAGGTCGCCAAAGACACTAAAGTTGGCATACCCGACAGCCAAGGAGCTCACTATATCTGGAAAAGCCTTTCTAAAAATACTATCACTACCAGGGGGTCTGTAATAATAATAATAATAAAAACATTTTTAAAGCGCCTGGCTGCACTAAAAATAGTGTGTCCCCGCGCTAGAATGCTACTACATCTCAAGAACAGAAAACAGGGGAGAGGGAAGCAACGGTTAGACGGTTAGACGGTTAGACGGTTAGACGGTTAGACGGTCTGTAGATCAAAAGACCAGAAAAAGTAAAGTGATTATTGATCGAAATGGCGAATTGAGCGCTCTCACATCCGGCTATAACCAATTTCTTCCAGACACAAGGGTAGCATGATTTAACCATCGCTGCAATGCCCCCTCCCCTAGAGTTCTGACTATGAGTGTAGATGGAATAGTCCGGAGGGGTCGGTAGATTCATCTCAACAGTGTCATCATCATGCAGCCAGGTTTCGGTCATAAAAAAGACATCAGGGGCCTCGTCCATAATAAGGTCATGTATTTCGGCATGATGTTTGACCAAAGACCTGACATTGAGATGCCAGATCTTTAAGTCACGAACAGCCGAATGCTTCGAGGGTACGGGATCAATATGAGGAGGCTCAGAAAGTATGCTAATAGGAGCGGGGGAAGGAGGCACAAAGTTGTTAGAGGAGCGCAAAGAGGGGCCGCAAAGCGGAGCAGAAGAGGGAAGCTCATAGTGAGAAGGCAGCTGCCGGAGACTAAGTAACTCTTCCCTAGTATACTGGCCTCCGACAACCATAAGAAATGCAGGGTCCAAAGCGCCTGGCGCCTCCTTAGCGTGGACGGGCGCAGACGGGCAAGACTCTGGCATGACTCCGGCGTGAGTCCGGTGTGTCCGCTAAACGCGTCCCCTACACGGAGAACAGCTATCCCCTTTTATAGGAAGCTAGAGCGCACCAGAGCGCTTACTCCCACCCAAGATGGCCGCTGTAAGGGCTTCGAACCCCCGGGACCACACTCTCAGCATCAGTGCTCAGCTGAGAGCGGGCCCAGGCAGCGGAGAAATGCGGCTGAGGTGTCTGCCAGGTAACCGCTTTTTAGTCAAGCGGAAAGGCACCACGAGTATAAGGCACTAAAGCGCTTCTTAAATCGAGCGAGGGTGATGGTGGCAAAATTAAAAACACACAAGATTTAAAAATAGAGAGGAGAGAACCTCCCGGCTTCCGCCTCAGGAGGGTGAAAATGTGCAGCTTACTTCACAAGAAACTATAGACAGGGCAGTGTTGTTGTTCACAACGCAGAGGTTAGTTTCTGTGAAACAAAATAGCAATGCCCCTGGTGGAAGATATTGCTCTCAATTTGTGGTAGTCATTGCTCATATCCCTGCTCAGGACTACTAAGCCTCAGAAGGTAGAATGTGGCTGCCAACCTCTATGTCGAGAGCCCTACCCTAAATGAGGTGCCTTTATAGAACAGGCCTTGCAACGCACAGATGCTGGTGGCCCTGTGGCTGATTGGCTGCCATCTAAGGGTTTCCATCCAGTTGGTGGAGGCAGATGAGGGTCTGCCTTCTGCAATCCACTGGTTCACATGCCCCTAAATAAAGTGGGCCACTGAGAGCATGTCTGCAACAGAAGATAAGACAGTTTACAGAGAATGTCTCATTCCGCTGCACTCTACATGACCGCTGCTGTGTTTGTGACATAACTCAGAGGAAGGAAATGTTTCTCAAATTAAGTTTAATTTGGCTCTAAACTCATAAGCGGCTTTGTAATGAGATAAGTTAAACATTCATCCCCCTAAGACCTCTCCCAATGCACTCATAAAGTCAAGTTTGGACAAAATAACTTTGGATGGTGACGCTCTGACAGTGTTCCAGGCATCAGTAAATTGCAAGACTGGCAAAATAGCACCTAGGCAATCCTCCACTATACGGCAGGATCCAGAGGTATTCCATGAGAGGGACACAGGTTTGGTTCTTCGAGCAAACTGAATTGAGCTATCTTGACTAAGTTTCCCCTGGTTTCTTAGCTGTTGCCATTTCATGTTCCTCAAAAAAGTGGCATCTCGCCACTTCGATATTTTTATTATCCTAGTATCCATTACTGCAGCTAGGCATTTTTTTTAAGTCACTCAGTCCATGCTTGTATATTTACGTACAGGCAAATATTTGTGTGATCAAATTCTTTATAGTTCAAAACTAACTTTTGAGATTACTAAAAGTAGTTCTGCTCCTGTAAAAAGGGTTTTGCACATATAAGTCAAACTTGAAAATGGCCCCGGTATTTGTTTTAATCAAATGTGAGTAGAACTGTACTAAGATTTCTACACCGTACATGCGCAAACCTACACAGACTATTGGCATTCATCTCTGTCTCTTAACACACAGTTGTATTATATGGAAACTTAAATAGATATTGATGGTATACGAAGGCCAGCAGATTCCCCTGTACGTCCTAAACTCAGTAGTAGATGCTACCGCTGGCCGGCCGCCACTGCTCCTGCCTCCTCCGTCATCTTCCTGCAGACTCCCGGGCAGCAGCAGGAAGCACCGGGCTTCCAGGCTTGTCTGCACTCCAACGGGGGCAGGGAGACTTTGCATGTTCCTCATCAGGCTGTGCAATGCAGCCTGGTGGGCAACATGCAAAGTGCGCATGACTCTTTGGGCGGCTCATGCGGGCAGGCCAATCAGTCGTGCACACTTCAGGAGTACAAACCACTCCGATCCCTGCTCCGCCACCCCGCCCGAGAGCCACTGACAGCTATAGGAAACATAAAATGATAATACTGATAGGTAGTCCAGTTCGTGCTTTTCGGTTCGCCAGACAGACAGAGAGAGAGCCGACGCAGTGTGGTGGCAAGCCGCAGGGAGAGCCGCGGAGCTGTGGAGCTGAGATGCCGTGAAACCGTACCCTTCAGCACCCCGTGCAGCCTGCGCCAGCCTTGTTCCCCAGCCCTTCCAGAGTGCGGGAAGCACGGGGCAGACAGGACCAACGGGGCCGACCGGGTAATTACTGTCGGACTCCCGCGGGGGGCACGCGGGAAACTCAGGACTTTCAATCAGCCAGCGTTGTGCGCAGCTTGCCCTGATACCGGCGCAGGCACTGAACTGGGGGTCATGCCGGCCTCGGCACCAAGGAATAAACGGCGAGGCAGACCCCCAGGGGCGGCCCCACATGAATATTAAGATAGCAGCTGCTATCGGCGCCCTGCCCCCTGCCCCCCTCCCCTGCAGGAGGTGGTTGAGCAGCAGACTGAGAAGAGTGAGTAACAGTGGGCAGAGAGCGGAGTGGAGGGGAGCCCAGAGCCTGGACCAGGTGGCGGGACCAGAGGTCCATCAGGCCGGATATCTGAGGCAATGACTCGATAACCACAGTGAATACAGTTATTGTCCACACCTGGGAGCACTAAAGGGAGAGGGGAAGAAAGGAGAGGATAGGTGAGAGCCCGGATTGTGAGGTGTGGAGTGCGAGGAGAGAGGGGAGCAACTACCCCCACCTCGGACTTGGTTAAAATCCAAAAACATCTCGACATTTATAACTCAGATTTACACAGAGTTACAACTAGTAGGTGATTATGAGGTCCGGTAAAGAAAGGAAATTGCTAATAAATCTAAGATCACAGAAAAAACAACAACAAGGAAACAAGAGGGAGAAAATGGGGACAGCAGCAAGGGCGGCAGTCCTCCTGGGCAAAAAACAAAACGTGGGAAGCTAGAAAAGAAACAAACCAACGAAGTCAATGAGACCTTGATCTTCCCTCAAAACATCACTACTAAAACTTTAACTCAAAAAAACTCAACTACACAGGAAAATAAACCATTAACAGAATCATTATCAGAAGAAGGAATAAAAATGGAGACAAAAACAGACACAACAGCTACCTTGAGCACAGACCCCGACACGCTTGACCTAATACGCATAAAGGGCTCATCGCAGTCAAGAAACCTCAGCTTATTTCAGCCCAAAATATACACCAAGTTCTCATTTCTAAAAGACCCAGGGACCGTAATATTCTCAAAAACAGGAGAAATGAAAGGGCTGCAAACTCCTTTGCAACCAGGAAACAAGGATCAACTCCTGCAACCGCCACAAATAGCCAAACAAGGGGATCAAATGAAACTGTTGTGTTAATTCATTCAGAATATTCTCTCCAAACCAACGGAAGAGGAAACATCAGCAGAGTATACAACAATTTCTACAAAACCCAGAAGAAATAGAAGAAAATGACAATCCGGAATCAATTACGGGGCTCACAAACAAAAAAGCCAACGGAAATATCAATCAAGAAGAACAATTAAGGGCAATTGAAATTGACCAAAGGCAGATGAAGCAGGAAGTGGCGGTGAGCACACTGCCCATCTCAGATATCTTCGAAGAGCCCTTACAGGCAATCATAGAGGGGAGTGAGCTTGTTACTCCAGAAATGGAACAGCTGGATTGGTCGCAAATCAGAACAGACACCAAACTCAATCAAACACTCTGCCAGGCAGAGGAGACACAAGCTGCCTCTAAAACAAGCAAAGCACTGCAACAACTTAGAGCCCGATGTAGGAGCCCTAATACCGGTCGGAAACGGCCGATTTCGGCCGTTTCCGACAGGTATTAGGGTTTTCTAATGTAGGAGCATGCTTTACAGAATCGGTATTTTACCGAATCTGCATTTACAGATTCGGTAAAATTACAGAATCGGTAAATACAGACTCGGTAAAAATACAGATTCTGTAAAAGCACATGTAGGTAGCACATCTTTGAGTGCCGCAGGCCATTCAGATTCGGTATTTTACCACCCAATCCAATTGGGTGTTAAAATACCGAATTCAGGTGTGCATGCACATGTGTGCATGCACACCTAGCCATGTGACAGACAGACATGCCCTTAGGGCATGTCTGTGTGCCACATGGCGCACATGCCTATTTTTGGGGTGCCAGAGGGTGTCAAAGTGACACCCCCTGCACCCTTGCGAAATTCGGTATTTACCGATTCTGTAATTACAGAATCGGTATTGCCCATTGATTCCTATGGGCTTCAAGGCCCATAGGAATCAATGGGCAATACCGATTCGGTATTTACAGATTCGGTAAATACCGAATCTTAACGATTCGGTATTTACAGAATCTGTAATACCTACATCTCCCCCCTTCATATTTACCGACTCTTAAATACCGAATCGGTAAAAAACGGTATTTAAGAGTCGGTAAATATGAATTACCTACATCTGGCCCTTAGTCTGATAAAACCGATCGACTCCAGATGGCACAAAACCACCTTCAGCAAAACAGCCAACCAGGCAGAAAATAAACCAAAGGAGCAAAAACGCCAAATAAACCCTCCATTACTCTACATCAGTCAACTAACCAATCACAAACCTTAATGTCTTGTGACGTTAGAACAACAGAATGGAGTGAGCCGCTCCTTCAAGAAAGTAACTATAACCCTAACAGCGATATGTCTTTCTTAGCATCACAAGAATGGGAGGAATTAGTTGCGTCGTATAGTCACAACCAAAAAATACTAACAAATTGTGCAAACCCAGAAACAAAGGAAAAAACGAATAAGACCCAGGACTCGATTTGGGCGGCGTTATTGAGCACAATGCAATACTCAACTGCAGCATTGCAATACCAATCTCACAAAATGGACCTTCAGTTAACATTACTCCAAACATTAGCTGACTTTACGTCAGGGATTGACAGGAAATTAGCCGACTTGAATGGGCTAATAAAACGAGGGCAAGAGGAAGCACTCTAGGATAGGTTACAACAACAAGAATGCACTTGTGCTCCAATAGTGGACACACTACTCACGCTACCATCAATACTGGGTGATTTACTATCCACTATGAAACCAAAAAATGAAACCCAGACCATAGCGAGTGATGAACCACCCACCTTCAGGGAAAAAGAATTTGAACCTGAAGTTTTGGAGACAATAAAAACATCTAGAGATCCTCCCCCAGAAGGGAGTGAGATTGAACAGAACAAAAAAAATATTAATCATTTGCCAAAGACTCCTTGACAACGAATACCTGGCGAAAGAAAAAAAGGAAAGGAAGGAACAAGATAACAATTTACCAGACCAAGTACCAAGGAAAACAGCTTCTCCAGCTCACAGGTTCTCCAGAACAAGCAGTGGAAGAAGGATCTGGGGAGCCATCGACGACACAGCTAGGAGATTCCTCCCCTTCACACAAAATCCAAAGAAGGAAGAGCGGCATAGATGAGGCATCGAGTATAACCCAACGTAGATAACATGCGATAAACAATAACCTCCCGAGTAACCAGGAGACTGATTGCAAGGAAAGCGCGTCTAGCAAGGACTTACTAACTAGTAAAGCATCAACCAAAGTTGCCCAACACAAAATAATGAAGCAGGGTAGCCACACACAGGACGAATTAAAAGAGCCCAACCACCTACTAAATACAACCTTCCAACATGGCGCAATGGCGCTGAATATTACCGGGAAATCCAAGGAGACAACGCTTACGCTGCAACATAGCACCAACCATAGGATATGCAGCACCAACAACATAAGGCCAGAAGAGCACACTACAACAAATGGAGAGCTCCCTCAGTATTCAAACTATGAACTCTATAATGAAGAAGATATAGACACCATCATCTTTTCCTCCCATTATAAATCAAGGGGCAGAGGAGACATTCTAAACAGAGGAAAGGTATTAAGACTTCTGCAATCAATCCCCAACCTCGCGAATATTAACACCCTGGACCTACTGTCAATTGAATTCCAGTCAAACAGCACTCAGGCCAGTCTAGAGGTTACAAAAACCAGATGGAAAACGCCAGAGATAGCAAGGAGAATAATACAGGAACTGAATACCTTCCAAAATTTGGGGATAGTCCTGAAACCAGTGCCAAAACCACCTTACCCAGCCCCCTTTTTAAGATCAGCTACCAACAACGGAAACAACAAGACTTCCTCAATTCTTAAAAGAGCAAGGAGCAGCTCTCCAACTTCAGGTCAATAGGCATTAACCCGCCTTTCACCTAGGAGCAACTGGCAGAGCATACATCAAACAATAACACTGGTTCACCCAAATTGACATGGGAAGTCTAATTCTCAAAATCCACAACTAGCAAATAATGAGATTACCATGTGCATTTGGAACATAAACGGTTTACCATCCAAATTAAATGACGAAGAAGTCATAAATTACTTAAACCGCTTCGATATCATTATCATACAGGACACCTGGGAAGAAAAATCATCCGAGTTACAAGGTTGTACCTCTAGCTTTATCCCGGCAATAAAGAGGAAGGGCTTTGGACGTAGATCCGGGGGCCTACAGTCCCTATTCGCAATAACCCGAATAAACAAAACCGTATCTATAAAGATCAGTATGACTCCTCGAAGTTGCATTCAGGCTTCAATAGTAAAACTGTTCCTGTATCAAATGGCACAAAAGGTAATAATGATAAACATGTATGTACATCCAAAACACAAATTAAAAACAGCTAAAGAACTGAGTAAAGAACTAAAAAGAGTAATGGAGGAAGAGGACACCGAACACATCATCCTGGCCGGTGACTTCAACACGCATCTCCTGGGGGGAGATTATGACGACGACACGACCCAGGAACTTACAGACGCATGGGGAATTCCAGCCCAAGGCCCCGTAAAAAAAGTGAAGCAAACACGGTGCTCCAAATTTCTTATTCAAGAACTGGAACACTTAAATTTAAGATCAGTAAACGGTCGCTTCAAGGAGGACAATCGACCAGAGCCCACATATCATTCAGCAAAAACATCGTCCCATCTGGATTTTACTTTTATGTCCTTATCACTTTTCAAAATAATAGCCACTTTCAAAATAGGCAACAATGTAGCGAGTGACCATATGCCACAGGAGTTGACGCTAAAAACAAAGACAGACCTACTACTGGAGGCTGATAAAAATATAGTTTCAGTAGAAGCAATAAATCTCAAGCGACTAAGATGTAACTCTACCAACATGGAGTTAGTATCAAGTACAGCAAAAAATATACAATCGGCGCTAAGGAAAATTCAGAACACTCGATGGACAGTTGGGAAAAATTCATCACGTCGCTTGGAGACAAAACTCCAACTGGGACCAATCAGAAACAGAGCAGCAAGGCTGTCAACTTAACAAAAAAGGTTATGAGCCCTGTCTCAAAAAAACGAAACAGATCATAAACAACACCTTAAGGCAACTTCGTAAATCACCGGCAGATCAAAAACTGCAGCAATCCCTCCGTGAATCCAAGGCTCTCCTAAAACGAAGGAGATGGGATAGGAAAAGATCATTGAACAACGATCTATGGGCTAAATTACTTTACGAGTCGAACATGAAAAATAGTGCCAAGTTTTGGCAATCAATTACCAGATTACAACGCCCAACCCATCCCGGAATAAACTCTAACATCTCCGAAACTGCCTGGGTCAACTTTCTTTATAATCATTTTAATGAAACCAACTCTATACCTGCTCAAAACGCCACTCTGTGCATAGAGAGAGTGATCAGTTCGACGAAGGAGATGCTAAACCAAAACCATGTCCATTCAGATGAAAAACTCTCCGAAGTTTCCACCCAACTACCAAGGGAAACGGACTTAACACTGACCCAAAGTTATGTTACAAGTACAAAAGAGAAGTCCAATAGCCTGGAAACTACCTTGATTCGGAAACAAATAGCAGAGGGAAGACAAGCAGGGGCCCCAGGCCCCAACGGTATTCCGCCAAAGCTGTACAAACATGATCCTGAATTTTGGAGCAATGCACTAGAACCTGTCTTCAAATATGCATTTGAAACATCTACAATTCCACAGTCATGGAGAGGCTCAATCATAAGCCTGATTTACAAACAAGGGAAGAGGTCTGAGCCAAAAAACTATCGATTGATAGCCCTCATAGACACCGAGGCCAAATATTTTGCGGGGCTTATTTTAAATGACCTAACAACTTGGGCTTCAGACAACCAAATCATCTCACCAACACAAACCGGGTTCCAACAAGGTCAGGGAACAACAACAAATATTATGGCCCTAACTTTACTAATGGGCTCAGCAAAACAGGGGAAATATCCCCTGTTCCTCTGCTTCATTGACTTTACAGCCGCCTTTGACCATGTGGACAGAACAAAGCTCTGGCAAAAACTTCAAGCGATGGGAATACCACCTCCGCTTCTGGACCAGTTAAGGAACCTGCATACAAACACTTGGATGAGGATAAAGCTAGGTGCAGGGACCCACGTATCAAAAGAAATCCCTACCTCAAAAGTGTTAAAACAAGGGTGCGTCCTAGCCCGTAGCTTTTTAACCTTTATCTTGCAGACTTACCAGGGGAATTGGACAAGTGTAAAAATCATGCACCGAAACTAGGAAATATAACCTTATCAAATCTGTTATATGCCGACGATTTGGTTCTGATAAGTCGAACTCCCATTGGATTACAACATCTAGTGAATGTGACCCACAGCTTCTCAGAACGGAACGCCCTGAAAATAAATTATTGCAAGACAAGAATAATGGCAGTAAACCATCATAGGAAAAAAAGTTTCAATTGGTTTCTGGATGGGCATCGCTTAGATCAAGCACCAAGCTACAAATACCTAGGATTAATATTAGACCAAAACATCTCATTCAAACCGCATATAGAATCCGTGCTGAGAAAAGGGGTAATGGTATATTTGGCCATAAAACCTCTAAAGAAGCAACTGCCAGACCTAACACTCGATCCTTTAATAAAAGTACTGCAAGCAAAATGTCACCCTACAATTACATACGGTAGCTCAGCAATGAAGGGCAAAGATGCAATAGCTGTAGAAAATACAATAACTAACGCATATCGATCCATCTTTCACCTCCCTAGGTATGCTTCCCCGGCCCAAATACGGCTGGAGTTTGGGCTACAAAAACAATCAATCGAAAGAAGGGGAGCATACGTAAAATGCTGGAATAAAATCAAAGAAGCAGCAGAAGGATCCCTGAACAGCCAAATTTGGACAGAGTTATTCCGCCCAGCAAAATCACCAGCTAGAGAGTACCTGCAGGACTCGATTAAACTCTTAGGACTGACAGACCTCTGGAGCATTACAGTGTCACACTCAGTATTTAAAAAAACCGTAACAAAGGTATGCTGACAATTGTCAGTTGCAGAAGATAAAAACACGATATCCAAACAATCACACGGATGGGTAGTACTGGATACGTACAAAGCTTTAAAACCGCAATTTTACTTGAAAATCGGAATAAAAACTACTACAAAGGAAAAATTCTTAAGATTTCGCCTGGGGTTTGGAGCAATTAAGCAGTTTCTTCCCCCTTGGGAGAGAAAAGGCGGTGATCAGCCTTGTCGCCTCTGTGGCTGCGGAGTGGAGGACCTATTACACGTTATTTGCACCTGCAGTAACCTAAGGGACATAAGAACAAGCCTTTTAAAACCTGTGTTCAACCAGTACGGAGTAAGGACCCGTAGACAAGCGGCTCTGCTGTGTTTCAAGCCAAAGAAAGTGCAGCTAAATTGTCGACTAAGAAAGTTTTTCGACATAACAGCTAAGCGATTGGAAAATTTACGTACGTTGCCCTTGGAACATTCAACAACAGAAGCTTTGCCAAACGGATATACCCACTAAATAGAACAAGTGAGAGAAGACTCACTAACGGAGCCAACGTCTTAAAAACTCTTCCTATTTTCGTTACATTTAGAATAGTAACAGGTGTCAAAAAAGGCTTTCCACAGTGATCTACATTATAATCATTCCATCGGGGTTCCTCCTAACGAAGCGTCTCAAGTTGTCGACGGAAAACAAGAGTTAAGGCAATGACATTGTGGAGTCTCCCTACAACGGGGACGGCCCTTTTTACAACAACACTGCGATCCACTGGAAAAAGGCTATATGGCACATTGTAAGAGGTCAAATAACACTCCACCTCCACCTCCACCTCCTTATTTCGCCTTTTTTAATGAGTAACTGAAATTAAATATGTGGACTATACAACAGTATTTTAAATACATATGAACAGATGTTTTATAATAAGTTTTAATGTATGCAACCGTTTTAATTAATCATGCATAATAAAAATTCTTCTCTCTAATACTGATAGTTGTTATCTTTTTATTTTTCCTTTTGTTCAGTGGGGCAACGCTCCTCCACCTTAGCGGAGGAGCCACCACTGCCTAAGCTTATAGATTTTATTGTGGCTTCCACTCCTGTCCTTTGTAACTCCTAATTGTTTTGGGAAATTACAAGGAAAGCAGGAATACAAAATTGCCAGTAATCCAAGCTCTGAATATTTCACCAGTTGATAGGTGTCAAATGTCTGAAAATTGAGAATCACCTACGGAATTGGGTGTAGTATCTTTATTCTTGTGGGAATACCCCATTTTCAGGGGAACGAGCGTGGCAGACTTGGAATCCTGCAGGAGTCCCACATCCTCAACTTAATGATACCCTAAGTGCCGGAATACTGCTGTTGTATTCCTAAGGCATCTGTGATGGGGACTTGTTGCCTGATTTTGACTTTAGTCAAGCAGTGAAGCCAGGATGGCAGAGGACAGCAGCAACCTCTCTCCTCCCTTTTACTGAAGGACATTCCCAAAGACCCAACTGATATACTAACGCTGTCCACCACCTGCTGGGCCTGGAGGCAACTTCATCAACTATTGGGTAGTTGTATCCTGTACTCTCCTGCTATCCCTTTAGCTGACAATACATGGCTCCCACTCACGCAGGAAAGGCGTGTTCGAGATGTTCTCTCTTGTCATGCATTGCATACATTCGGGAATGTTTTCCCCGATGGACACATACTTTCACATGCAGATGATCTCCGTTTCCATCAAGCCACATACATGGACCATTTTATCCTGCAACACCTACATAACACTCTTCGCTCATGTACTACAGACCCTCTCACCCCAGACGAGTTCTCCCCACTTAACACTTCTTACCACAAGCAACAATGGCAGCCATTTAATATCTCAACTCTATAGAGCCTGCCTGGCTTTGAAACGTAATTGTGTCCGCAAAGCCTGGACCGCAGATCTGTTATACCCTATACCTGACAAGTTAGGGGCCTACTGTTGCTCTCAGACGAAACTAGTATTCATCAATCCTAAACACAAGCATCTGCATTTCAAATTTTTACTTACAGCATATGTCACACTGGTAGATGTTGCTAAATTTGACTCCGCACACTCTTCCCACTGCTCCAAAGTCACAGCCCCCGATGCAGACTTCACACATTTCACCTAGACGTGCCCCATTATCAGCAGTTATTCGACTACTTTTTATTTTCTCCTTTCTTCAAAGGCAGATGTTGAGCTCAAGCCTGATCCCGCCATGGCGCTATTAGGGAGAATGTATGACCCACCCAAATCCTCCCATAGGTTTATTTCCATAGGGCTCCTCTGGGCAAATGGGAAATCACCATACATTGGGGTATTAGGCAATCTCCTGTTGATAAAGCTTGGCTCAAAACAATGACCTGCTGTGATACTATCCCCACTGACTATGCACAATTACAACCTATTAGGTCTAGACCCAGAGATATCTGACAACCCCTCCGCACTTACTTGCTTTCCTTGGAAGCCGATGCTCCCGATTAGCACCATTGCATGAATCACATACCACGCCCTCTACGTCTATTTACCCATGCTTGATCCTACTCTGTTATGCTTGCCGATGATGTTTCACCTTCAACCCTCCCTCTCAATTGTATTATTGTAATGCCATGGATGCCCCTTTTTTTCTCTCATTTCACTAGTGTCTACGTGATTGAGCACTGCTATAATCCTTGTCATGTGAATCAGATGCCACAGTGCACCTACTGCAATGGGCATTTTATTTTCTATAATTCAACCACTCTTAAAAAACTGAAATAAAAAGTGTTAAAAAAAGGATGGAAGATGACATTATGTCTGCCACTGTGACCAGCCTCTGCCTCCCCCATATTTAGCGATCACAACCAGCCACCGGCGAACTCTAGGGCAAATGTATAAGAAAGTGACAGAGACTGGGTTAGCTTAATAATTGCTAAAGCCAAGCTCCATCACTTTAGAAATGCAGGGATGCACCGTGTTTACAACAATACGGCGCACCCCTGCATTTCTCCCTGCATTGGTGCAAAATTCAGCTGCCTAGCGCCAATGCAGGCACCCTTGCACTATAGGTGCAGGGAATAATTGTTCATGTGCAGGAAGGTGCCCCTTCCTGCACATAAACAATCAATAATGGTGATTCTTAACATCTATGTGTGCTGCAGAATGCAGCACATATAGAACGTCATTTTTAATTTTAATTTTTAATGATTGTTTATTTGAAGGAAGGGTCACCTTCCTGCACATGAGCAATCACTAATAGTGAGCTGCTGTATCACAAAAACCAGGAGAAATAAAGCATTTCTCCTGGTTTCGCCAGGTTAAGTCCATGTTTTCCCTGTTCTTAATTTTGGCTCTGCCGCCTATTTACGCCGCCTTGTAAATAGAGGGCAGTGTCAAAATCAATGGGTGTTGCGGCGGAATGCCCACCACAACACTCACTGTACGCCCCTTATACAAGTATGGCGTGAAAGGGTGCCTCATTTCTAAGGTGGCGTTAAGCCACATTAAGTGGCTTAACGCCGCTTTATTAATAAGACGAGGGGTTTATCCCCACACCTGTGGCGATAGGGGCTTGTAAGTATGCCCCTCTGTGCATTCAGGGGAACCGCCATCACAGTGGTTTCTCTGAAGCCAGCCATACGCCAAATTTGTTTTAATCCAAAAACAAACTCCCGAAGCGAGAGTGTGTTATTCAAAATACAAAACTAATAACCCCAAACCCTAGGAGAGAGCTCCCAGGGTGTGGGCCATTTATTTCCCTCTGGTAGTGGTAGGTAAGCAAATGGGGCACTGCCTTTGGAAAAATAATGGTCCGCACAATGCCAAAGAAGAACGCTGACCATCGATTCGGCAGACTTGGGACTCCAAGGGGCATATTAGCAAAGGCCATATCGCCGCTTTAGGGACCGGTTTGGGGCCTGCTTTGCATGTCAGCGATATTTATCGCTAATGACATGCAAAGTGGGCGTACCCAAACTGTTAGCGACTGAAAGCAGTCGCTAACACAGCTATTGCCTATTAGCAAGGCAGGCTTAGCGATAAAAAAATTGCGCTAAGCGCGAATATCGCTATAATCTAACGCCTGCTCAAAACATGACTTACCTGTTTATCCAATGGGAGGAGGATTGTCAGGTTAAGTCCCCATTGGCGTTAATGCGTGAATCACTTGATTTCCAGCGATATTCACGCATTTTGCTGCTGTCGCTGTATATTTTAGCACAATGGAGAAAAACGTTGCTAATAGCATGGTTTCTCCGCTAACGTATCCAGCGATAGGCAGCGATAAAATAAAATGCGCTAAGCGCATTTAGCGATAAATATCACTATTCCTTGCTAATATGCCCACAAGTCATCTGTGAGAGCCTACTCTGGCTGTCAAACACAATGTCAATGTACTTTTTTCGTGATGTATGTAAAAGAATATAGCTAAATACACATTAGTCTCAGATAGCGGTCATTTAACCCACCTGATTTATATATTTTTTGGCACGATGAATCTCAGTGGCCCGACTTATCCTGCACCTCTATCTTTGCCATTATAGTACAGGAGCAGTTTATGCACAGGGGGAGGGCTATGAAAAGCAACTTGGATAAAAGAAAAACAATTATACAATAGAACACTGAATTTGTCTCCTGACCAGTTAAAAATTAGTGATGTTCTGGTTTGCTCTCAGCTTTTTTTCCCCTCAGGACACAGAACAAAAATGTTCTTCCCATTTCAGTAATACCATTTACTAGTCCACAGAAACTGAAGGTTTGTGTGAAACATACAACAAGTTTACTAGTGGACCGGTCAGTGAACCATTTGTTCCAAGTATCTCACCCAGTTATTTCTCAGCACTCACCTGGACACACATATGAAAAATTATTCAGATGAATGAAGCATTTGAATAAAAAAGCCTAGCATTAATGGCCCAAGACACCAATTACTGTCTCAAAGCAGTTTTGCATGCTTCCATGCTTGCTTCTGAATATCAATTTAAGATGTAGATACTGACATCTAATATTCTACGCAATTGTTTGCGGGGAACAGTTTTCTTGTTCAGTTTGTAAAGCTTCTTTAGGTAGGTAGTTATTTCTGTGTTATCAAATTCAAATAGGGGTTTGGGGGACAGCCAACCGGAGCAAGGTCTGTCCTGTCGGCGTGGGTGTCAGCGGGGATCGCTGGCACCGACCGGCGTGAAAACAGAGTATTTACTCGAAGGTTGCCGTAATTCGCCATCCGCGATGGCTTTATGATCCATACTGCATGTCCCCATAGTCTACACCATCCGTAGATCATGTCCATGCCCCCCGGAGTGTTCCCACCGGATATCTTCATGTACCCTTGATCTGCCTCCAGTTCTCAGTCCTCCGGAAACTATATGATCCCAAGACAGACATGTTATATAATTCTGTCCTGAAGATGATGCCATTTATTTAGAGTTTGTACATCGAAACGTTGACAATTTTGTACCATATGTCCACTAAATAAGTTAATTACATTGCACAATAGTACTTTGATTGAATTAAGTCTGTTCACTGAATACTAGGAAACAGACCACCTCGTTCGCCTTTTGCCTGTAAAAATAGCTGTTTTGTCTTGTTGTATGTGGGTCATAGGCTGTGCCCCCTTGACATTACCTTCAATTTTGTGTCATACTATATATATTTGCAAAATAAATCGCTGTCCGTCTAGACAAAGAACATACTGGCTATCTAGCTTATGTTGATTCTAACCGTTCATTTTTTTAATGTTCTAGGGACCACTGTCTTTAGTAACCCAAGAAACCCGAAGCTTCTCCAGCCCAGACACGTGTTGAACAAACACAAGCAGCAACGCTAAATACAGCCACCACCAGCAAGGGTGGGATACCAGCCAGACAGCAACGTCTCAAGGTAGCCGTCCCCACCAAATGCACAAGAAAGACTGGTGCAGAGCGCGTACTACAAGTGGCTGCCTAACACCACCGCCAGAGAGGAGATCGCATCACTCGCTCCTACTGGTGTACAGACACAACCGCAACCTACACCACAGGCACACCAATTGCCAGAAGAAAGCACCCAAGAAGAATACGGAGTGCACTAGGTCAGAGGTGCTCAGAAGGCTGCGCCAGCAAACCTGACAGCATGGGCAGGGGCACAGGAGATAGAGACATCTCCATAATGAAGCACTGCTGAACGCAGCACAGAGAGCAACTATATGTCTACTGCACCAGCGAAGCCCCGCAGTGGGCCAAAGACAACATAGAGTGTCCTCCCACGCACTGCCTCAAGATGGAGTCATCGGTGATCCAAGACAGGCAAGAGAGGAGTCGCACATTCCACGTGGCAGGCCGCCACAGCAACATGTGCTCCAACAACAGGCGACACGTGGCCGGACGCCACATCGCACAGCAAGCAAGGAGCATGTCAAACGAAGTGACCAGTCCCCCCAAGCACGCCGGAACAAAGGCAGAAGTAGGTGCCACGACAGAGCGGCCTCGAGGTACAAGCGCAACGCCCTTGAGGGAAGAAGAGTGACAGCCCTGTTACCCCGAAGAACCAGATGAACACAGGTGCGCTGAAAAGACCAACAAGGGAAGAAGACCGAGGACTCGCACAGCAAGCCAAGAGCACACCCAGACACACCAGACCGCCAGCCACCAAGGCGGACTGACGTCCCTGGACGCAGCCTCATGGGAGAACTGTACATAAGCCACAGCAAGCGCAAACCGCGTCTCTCCCCAACATTTCCCCATGTGATTGTCCGTCCCTGAGCATCGGCAGTCTAAGTCAAACGGCATCCCTGCTTCTGACAGTAGTTGCCACGGGTGAAGATGACTGACTGCAGGCGCCACGGGTGAAGATCAGCACCAAGTGTCCTTCCTCACACCGCCTCAAGATGGAGTTGCCAGTGTCCCCAAGACAGGCAAGAGGAGAGTCAACCACTCCACGTGGCGTGCCGCCACCAAAGAGCAACCTCAGCAAGGCGAAAACACATGGCTGCTAAGTCCCTCCAGACATCCAACTCTCCCAGCAAATCACCACCGCGTGTTGTTCCACCTCACCATATGGCTGGCAACTGCCATCACGCCAGCCCTCATCACATGCGTCAAGCAACTCCATTCCCGAGTACTAATGGACTGGAGTCCTACACCATTGCCACACCAGCCAACAAAAGAAACCAGAGGCTACCTGCAAACCAGGCCTAAACATAAACTGCGGCAGCGAGAGCATGTCTTGGCAAAGAATCATCCACCCGTGAGGGTTGTTCGTGCGACTAAGTACCGGCTCCTCTGTGGTCTTGCAGCTGACTCCAGTCAGCACACAGGTGGCCCCAGTGCAGCCCTCCTGCAGTCCAGTAGCAACCCCGACAACAGGCCTCCCCAGGCGGGAGAGTGAGAAGAGACATTGCCCCACCGACAGGTTGTCGATTACAGCCAAGCAGTTCAACAGAGACAGTGGATCAGATTACACCTCCGTGAACCCTCACCATGGACTCCATCCATGCTCATACTGCATCCCATTCTATAAACTGTTAGAACTCACCACAGACCATTCTCGACGTCAGCAGAGTGGAGCCACGCAGGACTGTAAGACATGTCCTCATCAGTGACTGACGGTATGCAGCGGACATCTCCAAGCCAGCGGTTGTTTCTTGAACCCCTCAGGTTTAACTACAAGTGCCCATCGAGATGGTCCTGCTGCAGGCAGAGTCACCAGCCCATGTCTGACGTCTTCCTGCCACCTGACTCGTAAGGCTGATGGACCCTGTGGTGTTTAGTTGACTGTTAATTGTCCCCACAGGTTGGACTAATGTTTTGTTTGTTCTTCAATAAAGTTTGGGAGGAATATAGTGTCCTGCAGGACACGTTCTAGTGTTTAGCAGGCATCTGTATTCCCAGCCACTCCTTGAGGGCTGGACACACTTGTACCCCCACCCATCCATCACGGGTGTCACGAGTGATATGCCCTGCCAATAAAAGGGCCCGAGTGCATGTGCTCGTGGCTAGTTACTGTACCATACCACCTGGTGTCTGTGTCCGTTATTCTCATCATGTGGGCCTGAGGCCCGACACCACAAAGGCCTTGCAATTGACTTGACAGGCCAGTAGTAATCCCAAGTGGGTAGAGGTGGAAGGGTTAGGCCAAGGAGAGAGTGTGGCAGGCCAAGCACCTGCAGAGGGTATGTGGCTGGATAAAGACAATTGCTGTGGGGCCGGCGGGACTTGCTGAACAGAAAGCCAAGGATATACAGGAGAGGTGGCAGGAAGGATTTCCTTGGGCATAGCAGGTTCAGCAGGGGGCGGGGTCACAGGGAGGGCCAGCGACTCCTTTGATCCTGGCCATTCTGAAGATACCAAAAAGGGATCCAACACCAGCAATCGTTGCTGTCATATTGGAATGGAGTGAGGAAGAGGATCAGGAAGAGGAACACAGGGCTCTTAGTTGCTGGCCTCAATGGGTTTATTCTTGGGGAGGAGGGATTGCACAGGTGCAGACAATACAGAGCTCTTGGGGTGTTTTGGAGCATGGGAGATATGCCTTCCTCCACCATGGTAAGGAGGATTTTAATGGTACGCTTCAGATCACAGGGGTTTCTGGGCACTGCTCAATGGACCAATCCTCTTTCTTACAGGTCTAAGGTTCATGGCAGGAAGGGGACTCGGGAGAGCACAGTGCGGCTGATGTACCCCAAGGGGAAGAGGAGGCATGGCACAAAATGGCTGGCTGGACTGCGTTGTGGGACCCAACCTTAGCTGACACATGATTGTCCGGTGAGGCCTCGTTAGGGTGATCAGCAGATGCGCAGAGCCAATTGTCAGATGGATGGATACATGTGTCATGACAACCTACATCGCTGGAGTTCCTGGAAAGACTTGGTATGGCCCCTCAGTTTGAGGTATACGGTGGCCCCATGGTGGGACAACAGGTGCCATGTGGAGTGGCTGGTGTAAAACATGTTGTGGAGGAGGATGAATGGTCAGATCATATGGAATTGGACTATGAGGAGGACAGTCTCAAGGAGGTCGAGATTGTAGACAGTTGTGTCCCGGGTACCATGGAGCAGAGGTGATGGCATAACGGTGCAGGTCATTGGAAGAGGGGTCATGGGAGTACCATTATGAGTGTTCCAATAGTGGTTTTGCAGGCCACGCAAGAGGCTGTTGACATCCGGTTGGAGAAAAGGAGACTTTTCACTGGCAAGACGGCAGGCTTGGGAGCGGGCACCAACCTTAGATTGTTGGGGAAAAATATATACATCTCCATATGTATGCACTTAATACACATCTGACCTTGCCTGGACAAGCTTCAGCAGCTGTTCAGAACCAACTTAGAGGTCACTTTATTTTTCTCACTACCATGTTAGCGTGCTCGTCATGTTGTTCATTTCTGCTTACACTGTATGTAGGTAGTATAATTGGCACAGTGCCTATCTTGCATCTCTCTGTTGACCATATTTGGCACCATGTCCCTTTTAGTTCTACTGGGATGGCATTTCTTTAGTGCATATATGACCCAGAAACCAGTCATTATCAAAAAAGGGGGGGAGGTAAGACAAGTGATGAATTGATCAACGGACACTGTTTACCACTCAGAATGGTGGAAGGTCCAGTAACAGCTTGTGTCCGTATCTAGTACAGAGCAAGCAATAGAAGGGTTGCTGAACTGTTCCTATGGAGAGATAGGGAAGTTTTTAGCTGGCGTGACCAAAGGCGTTCGTATGACACCCTAGGGCATCCATTATGTTGGATGTATTTGCCTCACACACCCAGAAGGGTGTCATGCTTCATCATCGGCGTTTGCTCCTCGTCGGGGAGGCGGTGCAACCCCCGACGGGCTCACCTCAAAGAGGGGCTCTTTGGCGGAGATCTTTTTATCCAACAGCCTTATGATGAGGTGGGGGTGTGTGGGCAGGACATGTCGCCAAAGAGCCCCTCTTTGAGGTGAGCCCGTCGGGGGTTGCACCGCCTCCCCGACGAGGAGCAAACGCCGATGATGAACATGACACCCTTCTGGGTGTGTGAGGCAAATACATCCAACATAATGGATGCCCTAGGGTGTCATACGAACGCCTTTGGTCACGCCAGCTAAAAACGTCCCTATCTCTCCATAGGAACAGTTCAGCAACCCTTCTATTGCTTGCTCTGTACTAGATACGGACACAAGCTGTTACTGGACCTTCCACCATTCTGAGTGGTAAACAGTGTCCGTTGATCAATTCATCACTTGTCTTACCTCCCCCCCTTTTTTGATAAAAACTGTTGCACGGTGCCAACCGTGGGAGTTCCCTCCTGGCGGGTTAGATTGTTCAAATCCCCCTACCAATCGAGCCCACACCATTGTGTTGGCTCCTATTCGGTCCACAGCCTATTACGGCGTTGGAACCTTTTCTTATTTTTGAGTCCCTTCCCCCCCCTTTCCCTTCCTTCTGTGAAGGACTCCACCCCACCGGGACCAGACCCCCTTGATCTCACCATCATGGAGGGTCAAGGACTGAGTTTTGGTGAGGAGGATGCAGCAGCAATTATGAGGACACCTTCTCTGTTTGGCATCGACATCGAACAGGCAACAGGGAGTAATACAACCGAGTGGCAATCCCTGTCCGATCTCAAACGAGAATGGATAAGGGTAACAATCCACGGGACAATGATGGCTGAGTATTTTAAAGCCAAAATTGCACCTAATGGCTTGATCGTCAAAAACTTCCCCAGAATTTTCTGGGAGGACGGACAATTTAAAGTTGAATGGTCACAGGTATCATGGAAATGCACCCACGACCTCCTCATCCTCATCGTAAATACAGCTAAACGATTAGCAGATGCGCTTCTAGTCAAGATCCAAGCAGCGGAGGCCGCCTTGAAGACTGCGGTACAAAACCCGGGCTTCAAAACGAAATTGGCTGAGTTAAATAAAGAAATGGCGGAACATAAAGAATACCTCATGAACCAGAAGGTAGCTAAACTACAAAAGGACATAAAGAAATTTTCAAAGGAGAAAGTCTATCCCTATCTAAGGGATGACTACGCCCCCCCAGGCACGAGCTACAATTCAGACTCTAGCACGACTTCCTCAAGAAGGGGTTCCAATAGTGGCTCTGACAGTAGCGGGGAAAATAATCCTGCACAGATGCCTCCCAGGGCTAAAAGAGGAAGGGGACGGGGACAACATAACTTCTCCAATTACCCAAACCAGGGACAACCAGCAGGTCCCCTTGTTTGGCAATACCCACAATTCCCCCACTTCCAACCCCCTTTTCCCCCACAATATCCTCCTTTCTATCCCCCCCAAAACCCTACACACCCTCCTTTTTTAGGCAGAGGTTGGGGCAGAGGGCGAGGGCGAAAAAGAGGGAACTTACCAGAAAAGAAAGTTCAATGGGAGGACGCACGCCCCCAAGGGATGGACACGAGGACCACGAACCGATCAGGACCAAAATAAGCCTGGTGGTTAATTTATCTGACCGTCTCCTCACAGAGAGAGAGGAAGAAGTCCTTCAGAAAGGTTTGGGCTTTGTTCCCACCCCTAGGATCGATTCATTCCAACAAACCAGGGAACTCAAATCGTTTTTCAGGAAAATAAGGTTGAAAACCTTCTTTGAAGGCAAGCCCTGTGAACCAAATAAAGACTCAGGACTACGCAATCCTTCAACCTTTACACCCCATAACGGAATGGTCCCAAACGAAGTCTTGACGTTTGAACAAGCTGTACTTAAAGACATCAATAAATTAGATCGACAAACACCACACTCCAACATCTCCAAGAATGAGATGGCTGTATTGAAATCACTGGCTGATGACCCTTTGATTACTATTAAACAGGTGGACAAAGGGGGAGCCACAGTTTTAATGAATACTGTGGATTATGAGTTAGAATGTACCAG
This sequence comes from Lissotriton helveticus, assembly GCF_964261635.1. NCBI lineage: Eukaryota > Metazoa > Chordata > Amphibia > Caudata > Salamandridae > Lissotriton > Lissotriton helveticus. Next base: position 398,630,522 of record NC_136063.1, read on the forward strand.
ACAACTCAGCGATCAGAGATACTATACACCCATCCCTAATGACCCAACCATGCGCTTACAGACCACGATCACAAGCTTGGTCACAAGCGCGGAGTGTGAACAATGGATCACCAGAAAGGAGGCAGATTTTCTTATAAAGAAGGACCCACGGGTACCATATTTTTATATATTGCCCAAGATCCATAAAGCAAACAGACCAGTACCAGGGAAGACCGATTGTCTCAGGGATAGACTCCGTTTTGGAGCCACTCTCCCAATTCTGTGACCATTTCCTACAACCTCTTGTGAAACGCATTCCCTCATACATCCAAGACACCACGGATGTACTACGAATCCTGGATACCATACAGGACATAGGAGAGATTGATCTCTTGATTACCCTAGATGTGGAAGCCCTCTACACAAACATCCCCCAGAGGGCCACTCTAGAGGTAATTGAGGAAAAACTGGGCTTAGAAACTTGGAACTCCAACACCCCGCAGACCTTTGTTATGGAATGCGCAACCCTAGCTCTCACCGAAAACTATTTTGAGTACAGAGGCAAGTACTATCACCAGACCCAAGGTACATCTATGGGCAGTACTTTTGCCCCTTCGGTGGCCTGTTTGTATATGGCTAAATTTGAGGGATTACATATACATCATGAGTCGAATCCTTTCCGGGACAACATCAAAATGTGGCGACGCTTTATAGACGACATCCTAATCCTGTGGAAAGGCCCTTCCACCTCTCATGAAGCTTTTCTTGAATGGGTCAACACACTGAACCCTCACTTACATTTCACCATGGCCTCCTCACCTAATGAGATTTCCTTCCTTGACTTAACAATAAAACTGGAAGAAGGGTCTATAAGCACTACGTTGTACAGAAAACCCACAGACCGCAACAGCCTCCTACACTACAAGAGCCACCATCCAAGGGCCTTACGCACCAACTTGCCTTTTGGCCAATTTCTGCGGATAAGGCGCAACTGTAGTGCTGTATCGGACTACAAGAAGGAGTCCGCAATCCTTTCGAGGAACCTACTTGATAGGGGCTACCCTAAAAGCGATGTCCTAAAAGCTAGAAAACGGGCCAGGAACAATAACCGAGAAGCACTTCTTGATCGTCAGGAAAGAGTCCCGGTTGAGAATCAACCGATCACCTGTGTGACCACCTTCACCCCATTATCCAACAAAATCAGGAATACGATCAAACACCACTGGGGTATTCTCAACACAGGAGACGTGGTCCTGGATGAACCGAGGTTCGCCTTCAAGAGAACACAAAACCTGAAGGATATCCTAATCAGCACCAGGCCCAAGAATGTCAGGAAAGAAACTCAACAAACCTTGTGGCATCTACCCCCCGTGACGGGCCATTACCCGTGCGGCATGTGTGGGGTCTGCAAATACACCATGACACTGAAGACCATACAACTCTCTGAGACATTCAAATGGGAGCTCAGACACCACACCAATTGCAACACATCACATTGCATATACATGCTTACGTGCCCGTGTGGCTTGCAGTATATCGGGATGACAACCCGCCCCGTCAAAACCCGTATCATCGAACATCGCAGCAATTTCCGCTGCAAGAAGACCCACACAAAAATGTGTAAACACTACGTTGATTCCAACCACAATGAAGACTCTATGAAGTGGGTAGTGTTAGAATCCAGCCCAAACTGCCCAAAAAATGCCCTCTTCCGGAAGGAACAGAGATGGGTACACCGACTGTCTTCAGATAAACAGGGTCTTAACGAAGACATTCCCTGGCACTCACTTTAAACCATCCAGTTGCATTTAGTGGTTCGTGGTTACCACCCCACCCCCCCCCCTTTTCCCTTGCTTTCACATCTGACAAGGCCTTACATTGAGTGTAAAAATGACACTTAACCATACTCTACCTTGTTGTTACCACACCCCTTTCTTGCCTCGACTCACACTTTGACATTTGTTCCCTGCTACCACTATACCAGGGTCCGCCCAACTGTAAGACCAACAAGCGGCCGCTAAACTGCATACTACCGTCACTGTCTACCCACGTCAAGCTCTTTGCCCATTACATCATGGCCGCCACAGTTCGAACTGATACCGGGCTAGGCGGCAGTTCTGATTTTCACACAGAAACTCGTAGGATACATTTTTGACACACACGGGGTCCTTCTTTATCCCAAAGGTTTCCCACACTAAGGCCCTCAAGTGTAAACTACTGGTCACTACAAACCCAAGAGACTAGCGATACAGCGCTCCTTCACCATTATAAGATGGCCGCCAGAATACCGGCTTCGATCACATGACTTGGTGTAGTGGGCGGCGTCACGTCCATGCACGCCGGTCCGGTTGTTAGTTTAAAATACTCCGACCGCCGAGCTCACTTATCTACTCGAGCTCGGCGGATATGGGTAGGTCTCCCCACGCAGACACAGGTGATTCGAGGTGAGTGACATCGCTCTGAGCGGGAGAAGGGAAGATGAAGCCTTTATCGAAGAACACCACTTTGTTTGCATTAGTAACCCATAGGCGCCTCTTATGTGCTCCCCTTTAGCTACAATTAATGGGCTCATCCCTGATGTTCTGTCCCGCCGATCCCTCATGTGGCAAGTAGTCCTTGACCAGTAGGTAAGTAGGGAACGTGTGCTGTACCACTTCAGCGCTTATCAGGTCACAGTGTGAGTTTGTTGTTTGTCTTTTGCCTAGCCACAGTATGTTATAATTGGTGCCCTTACCACAAGAACTGCTCATTTAAATGACAATGAATGGGCAAGACATCCCTCTTATAATGCTGCATTTTAACCCTTTGTTTTTAAACTTCACTCCTTCACACCACAGTTCTTCTCACATATTCAGTGGTTGTGTGTGCACCCTACTATGCACGTTGCACGCTCCACTTATCCAGGCATGCAGTGGTTGTGCGCAACTGTTCACATCACCGCCAGCATGCCACTTCTTTTACATGCCCTGGCAATAACGTGACTTGTTCTGGTTTAATGAAAATACGTTTTAACCATTGTTTCCTTATCTTTTCTCTATGTATAGGCATAGGAGAATCCACAGAGGTAACATACACTACACACATGACACTAGCATGTTGTTGTTTTTCCTTTTCCTCACTTTCGTAAAGGTCCTGATGAATCGCGGGTGACTTTACCCTTTGCGAGAAACATGTCGACCACTTTCACTTCTAGTCTCCTCTAGGGTCACTTGATCTAACCTGTTGACACCTAGCGAGCTAGCCCCACATTTTAATTGCAGCCAGGGGACCCCCAGAATAAAGCGAATTCCGGTACCCCTTGCTACATTTTAATTTCCCCATCATAATAACACACCATCCTGCCCACACACCCCCACCTCATCATAAGGCTGTTGGATAAAAAGATCTCCGCCAAAGAGCCCCTCTTTGAGGTGAGCCCGTCGGGGGTTGCACCGCCTCCCCGACGAGGAGCAAACGCCGATGATGAAGCATGACACCCTTCTGGGTGTGTGAGGCAAATGCATCCAACATAATGGATGCCCTAGGGTGTCATACGAACGCCTTTGGTCACGCCAGCTAAAAACTTCCCTATCTCTCCATAGGAACAGTTCAGCAACCCTTCTATTGCTTCCTCTGTACCAGAAACCAGTCACTCAGGGAAGAAGCAGGATGAGAGCACTAGTGTGTGCCCTGAATTTTTCTTTGCTGGCCAGAAAGTATGCACGAGTACAGTCAAATACATTTAATTTGTTCCAGGAATGCTGTATTGTGTGGTTCTTTCATTGCTCCTGGGAGGATGCAAAAAGTATTTATTTCCCTAACAAATGGTGTCAGAAGTTAAATGGCATGAAATGTCACACACGGGTATGTAAATACCTTGCTGCCGGGGCCTTTCAACCTTTTGAATATAGCTAGTAGTGAAATAGGGGATTGAGGTGTACCTACACATATAAGCTGGCAGTGAAAAGGGGACTAAGCAGTAACTAAGTTAGTTTGTGTCAGTAATAATAAACTGACAGTGGCTGATGCATTTGGGGCGATCATAAATCTATGCAGGAGAACCAGAGGGAAATTAAACAGGGAACTGAAAAGAAAACTAAAGGTTTTCTTTGTATCAATAAATTAACTGATAGTGAAGTTTCCTTACAGCGGATTGTAACACATGCAGAAGAGCCTGTGCCAGAAGGGGCTTTTTATCTCAGAAGTTATCCTCCCAAAGTATAGTGAGCGGAACATCTGATTGGCTGGTTGCACCAGGACAGAGGGAAATGATTTTGAAATATTGATCAATGACTGTATTTGAATAAAAAATGTCCTTGCAGAAGATATTTTTTGTGTTTATCTTACAGGGTGTTAGTGCACACAGTGAGTAAAACAAAATATGGCACATTTCACTGGAATGAACGCTTGAGGAAAGAATTTTAAGCTGACTAGAAAGTCTTTAAACAGCTGTAAGGAGAGAAAAATGTTAAAGATTATCACCAGTTAGCCCTGCAACTCAAGGTAAGGCAGAGACAAATTGTGTAAATTATGTAAAATAGATTGCTTACTAGTATGAATAGGGAGAGTGAATGGATAAAGTGTAGCTGTATCAAAGTCCAGATGTGTATTGAAGACAGGCTGCATGCACACAGAACTGTAAGAGCAGAGAAATGCCTACAAGTGACATGCATAGAGCAGTAATGTTAAAACCTACTGTACCAGAAAAAAAGTTACTCAAAATCATAGGAGTAGGACTCACAGTAAGTGAAAAAACCAATTTGTTTGTGACTCCTCCAGGCACTAGTAGCATTTACTTACATGCCCTGTGCATATGTACCACTTTATAATGGACTTACCAGTAAACTAAATATGTCAATTGTGTATACACCAAATGTAACCATGTTCATGGGAGAAGCACATGCACTTTAGCGCTGGTCATGAAATGTGCAATGCATACACCCCAGCTCCCTAGAGATGTGGAAATGTTACTAAAATAGGAAAGGGAGTGAGAGGTGGCCTAGATTTAATTCTCTTGTGATAGATGATATTGAATTTCTGACAGAGGTCATATCAAAATAGTTTGCACCTTGAAATAGAGTAAGAAAGTTCAACATCACAAGATTAAAGAGTTAATATTGAATCAATTATTAAAATATATTTCTTTGAATGGTAGGCTCCAGATAAATGTACTTCAGTGTTGACCTTTCTTCTGGTGCTACAATAAGTACAGTCAGATAAGATTAAAAAAATGACACTGATATTCAAAGTAAACTTTAATGAATACGAATAAGAACTTGTATTATGTAGTGTCTCATACGCACTTATGTGGTTTCTAAACGCTACCTAATGTAATGGTACTGAGTTTACATACGTTTGAACAATGGAATGCATGAGTTGGCCTTGTTAGGATTCAAACTCAGCTAACTGGACCTTGCGAAGTGAGAAGAATTATATTTGCCTGTCTCATTCTTCTGCATTTTTGTAACTTTGTGGAGCACATAGATATTACACTCAGTCACTGTCTGTGATTTAACATCAGTTGCAGTGATTCATTATAGGATGTCAAAAGGGTGAAATGTGCATGTTATAATAATGTTGCAGGATGATATTAGCATAACTAAAAATTGTGGTCCTGTCCCTTTTGTAAATATTTCACCTTTATTCAAGTACAATGTTTTTAGTGCTTCCTAGAATATGTGTTATTTAGACTGAGTGGATAGTAGTTGGGGGATCAAATAGAATGAACTATCTTTTAAGATTCTATTTCATGCTGAAAAATAAATGATTTGAGTAACCAATATACTTAAATAAGACAATTAGAAAATGTCCAATACAAGTAAATTGCTGGTATAGATTTCTGGAGAATTACTCTATTAATAAGTGTATTAAAATGTTAAGAATAATACCAGGCAAACTATATTCTTGCTACATAGTGTATCATAAAGAACCTTTACTAGAAGTGTAACATTGAAATTGTGCAATTTGCTATTATTTGCATCAAACTCCATGTTTAGTCTCCTGTCCAGCGTTCCGATGCCTTTGTGGGCATGGTCCGCGCTTCTTAAAAAAATAAATAATAATGTAAAAAGAAATAATGAGAGATTATTCAAAGTGCTATGGGAGGTACTATGTAGAATTATTCAAACTGGTTTCTCATTTTTTCTTCATTATTAATACAGTGGAGCATAATATGTCCTATCACAAAATAAAACAAACGTGGTTGTTCTGTTTTTCTCAGATGGGCCTTTCACTATGTGTGTAATATTTTCCCATGTGTGCTGCCTCTCGCAGGGGTAATGAGATGTATAGCCCAAGTACAAACACATAAGGACATCTCTTTCCTGCAATGCCGGGAACTATGGGTTAATACGTCAATAATCCAGTACTGGTGTCAATTAAACAAAAAAAAGTAGAACTAAATGCTTCTAACAGACAACGTATAAATGTTAAGCACAGTAAACGTGAACAGTACATATCCGGCCTCTGCAAGGCTCACAGTCAAGAAAGAAATATGACATGAGTAGTTTTATCTATCTGCTTAGCTGATGGGGGCCACTTTGATTTTGGTGACTTGTCTTCTTTTTTTCCCAGTTTCGCACTGAAAAAAGCTAAAGGACTCTGAGTTGACCACCTATACACCGCTGCTACCTTACCTTGTTTCCATTTGTTTAACCTTTTGTTCATCTTTGCACTAAAATGACTTGTTTAATTATTATTCCTATGTCTGTTTATCCCATCTGTGTGTAAAGCGCTCTGATATCCGTAAGAATCTTGTTCGCGCTCTATAAAACTTTCAAAATAAATAAATAAATAAATAAATAAATAAATAAATAACAGTTGAAGCAAGGCTCCCCTTGTAAACCAATGGCTGTCATTTATTGCGGGACACGTTTTATGAGGGCATGCTGGCACCCTGTAAAACACCTGTCCTCGTGCCACCAGGGAGCCTAAGTAGCAGCTCAAGCAGTAAGCAAGGGAGGGCACAATATGTCTTTCAGCCAATGTTTGTTCTTGTTGTTTTACGATGATGAAACTGGGAAACATTATTAATTCATTTTGCTTGTGGTGCAGTCACCGGTGCTTCTTTCCATCGCCTGAAACAGCACCCATCAAAAGTAAACTATTCACTGCAAAACTGAGGGGCGTATTTACGACAAAGGGCGGCGTTAGCCTTCCTGGCTTAACGCTCACTCTGCCACTTCTGAAACGCAGGGCTGCATCATATTTACAAAACAATGGTGTAAACCAGTGTTTCCCCCTGCACTGGTGCTAAATTTAGCTGACCAGCATCAACGCAGGCATCCTTGCTCCATAGTGCAAGGGTGTCCGTGTTAAGGGTAAGATTGTTTATCTGCAGGATGCTCCCCCATTCCTGCACATAAATAATCTTTAAATAATGTTTTGTAACTTTTATGTGTGTTGCTAAATGCAGCACACATGGAAGTTGCAAAACCTAATTTCTTTATTTTTGGATTGATTATGTGCAGGAAGGATCACCTAAAACGAAGAGAAATAAAGCATTTCTCCTCATTTTGCCTGTTTTTCCCTGGTCTAAATTTTGGCGCTGCCTCCTATTTATGCCTATTTATGCCCCCCTCGTAAATAGGGGGCAGCGTCAAAATCAATGGGTATTGCGGTGGAACGCCCACCACAACACCCATTGCCCTCCTCTTTCACACTAAGTACAGCGTGAAAGGGCGCCTTATTTACAAGGTAGCATTAAGCCACATTAAGGGCCAGGTGTAGGTAATCCCGGATTACCGATTCTTAAATACCGAATCATACCGATTCGGTATTTAAGAACAGGCAAATGGGATGTAGGTAATTTTACCGAACAAATTACCGAATCGGTAAGTTTCGGTAATTACCGTAATTACCGAATCGGTATTTACCGATTAGGTAATTGCCATTCATTCCTATGGGCCTGGAGGCCCATAGGAATGAATGTCAATTATCGAATTGGTAAACACCGATTTGGTAATTGTGGGAAACATTGAAGGGTGGCAGGGTGGCACTTTGACACGCTGTTGCACCCCTGAATTGTGAATGGGTGCACATGTTGCAGACATACATGCCCTAAGGGCATATATGTTTGCAACATGGCACTGAAGCAATTTGCATAAAATTGCTTTTTGTTTTTTTTTCTTTATTTACCACCAACTTGTAGTTGGTGGTAAATAACGAACCCAAAGAGGGGAAAGCACTCATTTGAGTGCTCCCTACATTGCTAATTCGGTAATTTACCGATTCGGTATTTTAAGGAATCGGTAATTTACCGATTCCTTAAAATACCGAATCGGTAAATTACCGAATTAGCAATTTGGGCACCTACATCTCATTAGCCTAATTCCGGTCGGTAACGGGCGAAATTCGGTAATTTCGGCCGTTACCGAACGGAATTACGCTTCCTACATCTGGCCCTAAGTGCCTTAATACTGCCTTGTAAATAAGGCGAAGACCGTATCGCCACCACAACATCACCCAAATTGACGTTGTGGTGGCAATAGAGGCTTGTAAATATGCCCCTGAGTCTGCAGTCTGCCCTCCTTGCTTTCTCCTGAGTGTTAGAGAACTGCTCCAGTGCGAGCTGATGTAAATACCAGGGACACAGAACAGTGCAAGACACACTTACATTGTTAAAGGGCAATAGCAGAAAGCAGTCTTTTGAGATCTGAGCAGGACTTGAGTACATCTGCAGCACTTTCATTCAGACTGTGGAGAAAAGAGAATGGTAAAATGATGACTGAGTACCACCATTGGCATTCATTATGGGCTGCACATAACACTAAATGTATCCACTGTGTCATTATGAAAAGGAGCCTCCCATCTGCGAATAACTCCTGGCCCCAAAGCAACAGTCTACCATACTAGACCAGACCTCCACAACCTCACTAGTGAGGCACAGAATGCTCATAGTGCCTGTCCCAGCCCTTCACGAACAAGGCCTAATTTGGATTTAACATCTCTGCCAATGCTTGCATTTACTGTGTAAGGGCGATGGAATGGAATACTATGTAGGTTAATTAACAGTAAGACATTTCGTTTTTTTTACATTTTCTATTATTTTTTTTACAAAAAAAGGGACATCATGCTGAAAGGCCCATGCCCTCAAGGCACATGGCATCAATGTATGATACATCCTGTAGAAACGGGGATGAAGTGCAGAAGCAGGCTTTGGATTACACTTGCTGTCACACACAAATGTGTCAATATCCTATAGCAGATTTCTTTTTCTAAACAAATGAAGTTTGGGAGAGGATCCTGCAGCAGCAGGTACATTCAAACAATATGCTGAACATGTGTTTTTGTAAATTACAGATTGAGCATTTTAATGTTCTTCTTCTTTCACTCTTAATTTAGGGGCAGATTCTTTTTCAACTAAAAAGATTTAAAAAAGACAGCACAGGTTAGTTTACATCAGTGGTCTTCAAACGTGTTGATGGCAAAACCCCCCTGTCAAAGATTTTTAGGCATACGGACCCTCTCCTGACACAAATTTCTAGAACCTGGTACTCCTTATCATTGACAACCATAAACACCCCCAATTCCCACAATAAATAATTTTTACAGTGGCGAAATAATATTAAACAGTGTTAGCAAACCAAAGATTTGTGGGTGACTGTGGTTCGGTGTGAGAGGCTCACCACACAGTTCAAACAAAAAGTCTCCAAAAAGAAGTTCCCAAAAATACACAATGCTAATTTATTTTTCACAAACAAAACATATTTTGACAAAACGAATTTAGATAACACCTCTCTGAAATAATGTAATGGGTGTGCTTGTTGTTCTCCGGAGAAACGGTCAATCTGTAATTGCACCTCATTAGTACCAGTTTAACACCCAAATATAGCAATAAGCAACAAAAAGGTGGCCAGTCCAGCTTTGCAAAGGGCCTTTTACTGAGCGGCAACACCTGTTGCTTCTTTTTAGTAACGTTTGAACGTTTTGAGTAATATAAATATTTTTTGTGTGAAAATCAGCAGATTACGCAGCAGATTTTGGATTATGTTTCAAATGCGACGAATCTATAATTATGCTAAAATTGCAGCAGCCGAACTATCACATAATTCCATTTGCCCATGGTATAATGGCTCTAATGCATGGGCTGTAACTTTATTGCACGGCATCCGAGGAGAACCATACTATATTTCATGGGATGCTGACGGCTTTGCTTTTACTGCTGCATGTAACTGGAGGTAGCTGAACATCATTCCTGATAATTACAACATTCCATCACTGCCACATCACTAACTTCATGCAGACGATCTGCCCCGCTGCGCCTTACCCGGGGTTCCATTTACCCACGTTGGAACCTTGTCCTGTCACCTGGCAAGCTTGACTGCCCACTGTTACTTGCTCCTTGCACCTACAGGTAAGCTCACCTCCACCTGCCCCACACCCATTCCAGCCCTTGCGTCCCCTCTTCCCCTGTTCCCTAACCTGAACTCTTCCTTTTCCTTCCCTATACAGTACCCCAAATTGGCAACCCGGTCCTGAAGGTGATCCTGAATGAATAGGATTGAAACGCCGCCGACCGATTTGTCAGCGCAACTCGCGGCGCACACTCAACTATGGTTCATAGAAATGTCTAAACTATGATCAATCACTGTAAATAACTATTCTTGTTGAACCATATATTTCTGTACATATTTTTCATCACCTTGTCACTTTGCGCCTTTCGCTTGTCACTTGCGCCGTCACTTATTGTGTCACAAGCACAACATGCACCAAGTTCCTTTGTGTTGCCTTCACAATCTATGCTCACAGTGCTGATATAACTGTTTTGTATGAACTGCTATTTCAAATATATGATGCCATGAGCACTTTTGAACAAATTACCACAAGTCTCCTTCTTTCCTTCTTGGAATGCAGTGTACATACATGTGTATTTGCCTTCCTTATTGAAACCGGTTGAAGCATTGTTGCTATTTTTTGTTGTTGACTTCAGTCATGTGTTGGTGGGGTTGGAGGGCCCAGAGTCTGAATATGGGAGTGGGGTCAAAGGTGTGGCTAAAAACTAAATATTCTGTACTTTTTCATGTCTTTCACCGTCAGGTAGCTACATATAAAATAACGGGGCAGTTGCAGTGAATAATAATTAAATAAATAAAAATTGTTACTAAGTGGGAAATGCACCATAGTACACTATGAAACCTCTATTAGTTAATGCACTTCAAAGGTCTGTGTGAAACCAGCGAGCCACAGAATTAAATTGTGGTTGGTGCAGTGGAGAATAGTGACTTGTGTATTTTATTTCTGCATTATACACAGTAGAAGATAGATCCCCACAAAATGTGCAAAATGTTTTATGATAAAATGGTGCTTCCAAAATATAAAATATAGGGGCTTATTTATAAGCCCTTTGTGCTGCAGATGCATCAGTTTTTATGACGCTCTGGTGCAGACCCATATCTATGAGGCCAGACAAAACCACTTTGCGTGGCTTTTCATGGCCTCTTAGATATGGTGTGAGGCAATGCAGCGCAAGCCCCTGCGTTGCATTACACTGCGTCAAGAGGGCATTCCTTGGGCATTGTGGTGGGTTTTCCTAGACAAAACCCATGGGTTTTGACATTTTCCCAGATTTACAGGGATCTGTAAACCTGGATATGCGTTAAAATTATATGCCTCCCCAGAGGAAGTGTAACAAGGAGAAATATATTTATTTCTCCTCCATTTCTTTCTCTTTCAATGTGTGCTGCATTCTGCAGCACACAGAAAGAAAAAAAAACCTCCATGGTATTGTTTTTGTGCAGGAATCCTCCCAACAATGCAGACACTCTTGCACCATAGCAGAAAGGACAGGAATGCACCGTTTTTGGTAAATAGGGTGCATTCCTGCCCTTTCGAATTGGCGTAGGGCAGCGCAGCAGAAATACTAGGCTGATTGTTGCCCCATGCAAGCCAGGTCAGCTGTGTCTGTCGAAATTGAAAAGATTTCGCCCGAGGGGTATGGTATGTTAATAAATAAGTACAAAAATGTCAGCAAGACAATCATCTTGATCAGTGAGATCCGTCCTGTCAGTGAAAATGGCAGAGAGATCCAGTGCATAACAGATGCTGTGAGCACTGGCGAGAATTTATTCAGGGTTTCCTGCACCGCCATCATAAAATCAGAGTAGATGGAAATAGAACATCCTTCATAGTTTAGATTATGCTTTTCTCTAGCTAGCTGCAAGATGGCGTCTCGATTGCAGTAATTCAGAAGGCGGGCGATGATAGGCCCTGGAGTGGAGCCTGGCGGGGGCCTAACAGTCAGGGAACGGTGCACCCTCTCCACCACCAACTGCCTTGAAAAGGACGAGGCATCGAACAGCTTCATCAGCATGCACTCCACATAGTCCTCCATTCGTCTGGCATTTGTGGACTCGGGGGACTCCCAGGATGCAGATGCTGTTCCTGCGCGAGTGCGCTTCTATATCTTCATTTTTTGTGCCGATGACTTTGAGTAAGCGGTCCATGTTTTGCAGTTGTTCCCCCCGCCTGGAGGATAATTTCTCCAGACTAGAGATTTTAGGCTCAGTTTTCACTGATGCGCCCATTGTGCTTCTCCATTCTTTGTATAATGAAATCCATGCGCATACTCATGGAGTCCAATTTAGCCTCGATCAATGTTAGGCTTTGACGCATGGTGAGCAGCAAAGAGTGCATATCGGCATTGCCAAACTGTGGTTGTGAGGTATGTGCTTCAACTATATCCACTTCAGAGTCTGCAGAAAGGGCTTGCATTAACCTCCGGGGTTTAAAGGGCAGTTTGGCCTGCTTGCCCTCCATTCTGCCCATAGCCCGGGTATAGATTTATCAGTGGGGGGCAGCGCAGATAAAAGCGAGGATGATCCGGCCCAAGGCGAGCAGCAGAGCACCCAGCAAGGGTCCACCCTGCTGGCCGTGAGTGGCAGACAGCTATGTACGCCGCTTTTGTGTCAGTGCTTGGGGAGATCTGCGTAGGCCCTCCGGTGAGCACCTTCCGCCATCAGCAGCAGTGTCGTGTGGGACTCCACAGCACTAGCCCCCAACTCACCCGCTCCAGTCTGACCGGCAGCCCATTGGCGTAAACGGCCTTCAGGCTATACGGTCCCCCAGGCAGGATCATGTAGCTCCTCAGTAGATGCACTCCCTGGTAGACCAGCCTCCTCAGGATAATGTTGGGTTCGCAGTTGCTTCCACGCTCGTTCAGTGGTAATCATGGGCAGGCCAGGGGGAGCAGCAAAGCACCCAGCAGGGGCCCAGCCCTCAGGCAGCGATTGGCAGATTGCAGTGTAGGCTGCTTTCATGCTGGTGCCTGGGGAAATCTGAACAGACCCTCCGGTGAGCACCTCCCATAGTCAACAGCAGTGTCTCACGGGGCCCCACAGCACAAGCCTCCAACTCACCTACTCCGGTCTGAGAGATAGCCCACCTGTGTGGGCGGCCCTCAGGCAATGTGTTCCCCTAGGCAGGATCGCACGGCTCCTCAGCAGGTGCACTTCCGGTAGGCCAGCCGCCTGAGGATGATGACGGGTCCGCAACTGAGACCCCTCCGCTTTCCTGCTCGTTCAGTGGCAGTCGCAGGCGGCGAAACCCCAATCAATACCTTCAGGCCCACAGGGGTCACGGCGTCCACCCAGTCAGGCCGCGGTTGGCCTGCCCTCTCCAGTCATGTTTAGAATGGCAGCCCTGCCTCACCCCACCGCTCAGGGGCAGCAAGTCTCGTCGGCAGTTAACGCCAGTACAACAAGTGGTGGTGCTCGTGGGGGAGCTAGGTCCGCTTCTTCCCCAGTAACTTTTCCCAGTCACTATCTTGCCAGGCCCACTGTACCTCAGTGCTGACCTCCACATGGTTCCAGCGCGCTTAATTTTACTGGCGGCGTTAGTGCTCTTGGTCCTTCATCGATAGGCAGCACGTGGGAGCTGCTTCAAATAGCAGTTTCCAGGCAGGGCAGGATTGAAGTCTCGGACGGCAGGAGCCTCACTAAGGTGCAGCCATCTTGCTCACCGACTCTCTGGCGCCCCATGATCACATCAATTGTATCTATAAGTGCTTCAGTATTGAACTATTGAAATATTGTGGAAAATATAAAATAAAAATAAATAAATATACATAAATAAAAAAGCATAAAATTACCAAACTAAATTTAAAATAAATGAATAAATAGATAAATAAATTTGCTTTATGTACTGCAACACTTGAAAGTCTGAGTGTCTAAATATTTATCTATACATGTCCTTATGGGACTTTATATAATACAACTTTATATGTCTTCATGTTTTCCCGTATAAATGTATACTTTTTTATGTAGTTATGTATCTATATATTTATTACTTCACTCCCACTGTAGAAAACAAACCTTCATATCTCTCCAATTCACTACCCTGTATCTCATCCAATACTTCTTTCAATATATCCTCTACCTCCACTCTCTGAATCATCCCAAACCTCATTTTGAATGACTATGATCTCCCAAATAACCCTTTCTAGACGCTTCCCGCCTCTATCCCTCCTTTGAGTCATCAAAAACCTAATTTTACTACTATTATCTCCCAAATAACATTATCTAGACTATTCCTTGCTCTACCCCTCCTTTATCCTATTCAATTTAACTAACAGACTCACATGTCCACTGCTCCAAATAACAACTTCTATTTCCCTATACTAATCCATCACTAATCCACTTTGGGTTCCAGAGTAGCGTGCTCAGTGGCGGCAGGCACAGATCGGGGGTGGGGTGGGGGGGTAAGGGGATAAAAAAAAAGGAAAGAGAACTTACCTGATTGCCGCATCTCTCTTCCGTCGTTCCCGTCGGGCCAGAACAGGAAGCGCCCAGGCTCCCGTAAGCCAATCACAGCGCTGCAATTCAGCAGTGTGATTGGTCTATGCTCCATGTTTCGGTGCTCAGAAAGGGGCTGGGAGCCTTGGCATGTTCTCCACCCAGGCTGTAATGCAGCCTGCATGGAGAACGTGCAAAGTGCACATGAATGTTTGGCTGGCCCAAGACGGCCGGCCAAACATTCATGCGCACTTGGAGTGGGCAAACCACTCCTCCCCCTGCTCCTCTGTCATTAGAGCAGGCCCATCCCACTAGCGAAGCTACCGCAGCATGAAAACTTAAATGATAATAACATCGAGTTATTTATTTCACTGCTGCAAAGCAGAGGGGCGACGCTCCTCCGCCTTAGCGGAGGAGCCGCCACTGAGCATGCAACTCGCCGAAAAGCACATCAATGCCTCGTCAGGGGTAGGAAGCACTATATAAATACAATTACAATTAATATTAATGCCTATGACACTAACAGGTGCATGTTATGTTGCCTGAAACAAGGATTTATGAATTTGTACATCGTTAGAATCATGTGCCAACCTCTTTCTTGTGCACCTGCCTTGGATTAACTGTTTCCCTTTTCACATAGTGTCTCATGCACGGTTCACTTCTTGGTAAATAATGTAAATTTGCAATTACTGTATTATTGCAGTGCTGTAAAACTATTGCAAACATACGGTATTGCTGGTAAACAGATGTGGGAAAAGCAAATACTGCAGCCATAAAAAACAGAGACAAACAACAGATGGCACATCCTCTCCCATAAACGCTGAGTAAATCGAATGAAGATAAAATGAAGGGATGTACCTTGTTCGCTCGTGGACAGTCATTATTGGAAGCTGGTCGTTTTGTTTATTCTCATATTTTGCAGTCTCTGGACTTTACAATGCTTCTGTCAAAGAGGTCCAACCATTGCAATTTTAAAATAAGATGCACCTATGCCCTGATGCAGTCCACTATTAACCCCTTGGCCCCGGCGGTAATTCCGCCGCGGCGCTGGGGGCGGGGGGGGGCGCATGGCGCCGCCATGCTCGTGACGGGACCACTCAGTCACGAGCCACTGGCGCGCTGTGCTTGTTACGGAGTGGTTCCGTCACGGCCCTGCCCGCTCAGGCGCAGAATTGATGCTGCGAAGGCGCGGCGGCCGGGCCGCGACGGAACCACTCCGTCATTAGCACAGCGTGTCCGTGGCTGGTGACGGAGTGGTTCCGTCACCAGCACGCAAAGGGTTAAACAGAGGCTTTACAATGAATAGATACGGTGGTAAAGTCAACAACTATGACAATGGATCAAGATCCTACAATGAGCATACTGACGACACTGCTCCTTGTAACGTAATGCATAATATATGAAAATTATGCAGATGTATGCTAAGTGGACAGGAGATGTAAAAGCTGCACTGGTAGAGAATTCAACATGGTTCTAGTTGCCAAGTGCACCTAACCCAACATATAGTGTGGTTATCACCTGGTGAAAGACGCTGATCATTAGAAAGGAACATAGTCAAAGCCACATGCAGACATATCACTGATCCAACTAGGGTGTGGGGGGACTGCACAAGAATTGCCTCTGATTTAAATTTTAAAATAGCAAAACTGACAGAGGAGGAGGTGGCCGGATAAGTCCTTGACAGACTTCTCATGGGTTAGCATGATCAACATGTTTGAGGAGCCAATGCATGTCTGTCAATCAGACAAACCTTCTGCTAGTAGAGTACCTTAGCATGAAATACACCAACAATGGTCACATCTATGGCATCAGGCCCAACATGACTGGCTGTTCCCCTTCACTTATCTCTCTAAGTCAGTGGTCACTGCTGTAAGAGCTTCTTCATGGCAGCCTTATTTTCATGTTTGTTGGTGCAGATCAACTGCTGTCATTCCATATTCTCTGCCCTGGCGTGTGGAGCTCTCTCTCCTTTCCCTGTCATGTTCAGACGTCATAGGAGGGGTTTACTGAAATCATCAACTGTGAAACAGAAATAAACAGAGGACCTAATTACATGGAAATGAATGCTGCTTAGTGCTAGTACTTATTTCAATACGTTTACAAGCAGTCAAGGAACAATGCAGTGCCTTGTCAAAGACTCAGTAGTAGAACCCACTGATATTTTCAAGTTACCAGTTCAACTGTTCATTATTACTGCTTGTTATTTTAACACTGTCTATATTACTTTGTTATTTTACTTTTAGTCACTAGGGGCCAGATGTAGGTAAATATTTTTACCAATTCTAAAATACCGAACTTTACCGATTCGGTATTTTAGAAATGGAAAATGGTATGTAGTAAAAAATCGGTAAAAATTACCGAATCGGTAAAATTCGGAATCTCCGATTCGGTATTCACCGAATCAGTAAATACCTATTCGGTAATTCCCATTCATCCCTATGTGCCTGGATGCCCATAGGAATGAATGGGAATTACCGAATCGGTATTTACCGATTCGATATTTAATCGGAGATTCGAAAAACAAGCAATTGAGCTAACAACCAATCACGTGCCCCCACCCCACCCCTCAACCAAGCAACAGAGGAACCAACCAATCCTGTGCATCCACCCCACCCCACAACCAGGAAGTGGCCACACCCATGCAGGTGCAGACTAACTTAACATCCAGGAGAGCTGTGAGCAACTGGCTGGCTGTTCTGAGCTGAGCTGTGCAGAAGTGCAGAATGGATTCACAAGACTCCCAGAGGGGAGGTGCTGACAGGAAAAGAAAACTGAAGTTCAGCACAGGTGAACTGCAGGTGCTGGTGGAGGAGGTGATAAAACACCACACCCATCTGTTTGGAAGACAGTCTCTGCAGGTAGCAGAGGCTGTGAAGAGGAATACCTGGCTGGGTATTCAGGCTAAGGTGAACGCCATAGGGGTGACAACAAGAGAAGTGGATGACCCACAGAAAAGATGATATGATCTGCGGATCATCACGAAGAAGAAGATGGCTTTACAGAGAAAAGAGGCCAATGTTACAGGTGGAGGAAGGAACAGGGCACCTGCCCTTACGGATCTGGAACAGCTAGTGGAGTCCATATTTGGGATTGGTGATGCTGACAGCTCAGCCCGAGCTGCATCAAAAAAAGGTAAGTGACATGTCCATAATTCCTTCCCCCTTGCCTGTCTCCCTCCCCAATGTGGCTGTGTGTTTCACACTCCAGTACAGGCTTTTGCATCCACCAGCAATGCATCATGGGAGTGGTAGTCATTTCAACCTTCATCAGTCCAGTCATCATGAAAGAATGGCAGGCATGCCACACACTACATTTAGAGGCAGTTGAGGACCATGAAATTGTGTGACTGAATTGTGATTAAATATAGAAATACACGGTGAAAGCACCACAAAGCCAATGTACATATCTGTCCACAGGAGAGTCATCGCGCAAGACTGTGCAGGGGAGGGAGAAGAGGGCACCCCAAAGGGAGAGGAGTGAGGATGGATCCAGGAGTGCAGGGCCCAGCACTGTAACACCTCCAGCACCCAGTACACATGCAGCTGCCACACCAGAGGCAGGCACCATACAACATCCATCATCGCCTCTGCTCTATGACTCTCCACGGCAAGACCCACAAACACATTCTCCATCAGCAGCCTCAGAGGTGTCGGAAGTCTTCAGGCCCAGGAGGCATGATGTTCCCCCGCTACAAATCCTTCAAACATCCTCTGATGAGGAAATGGAGGGGGAGAATCAAAATGAGCCAGTGGAGGCAAACTCTGCTGGTCTTCCGTCCACTCCTGTATCTGTGCACAGAGGCGCAAGACGCCATAGGGTCCGGGAGGAAAGCACAAGTGGCCATGGTGACGGGGTCTTCTGTGGGCTGGAGTCCACGATGGTCTAGGTGCAGTGCCCGCAGGCAAAAGCAATTACTGCAGTACAAAGACAAATGCGCCACCTGAACAGTAACATGGAAAACATGAACCAGGGAATCTCCTCAATGGCGGATAGCATGAGGGACATGGCAGATGGGGTGAGGGACATGTCCCAGTGCGTGATGCCACTTTGTGACGAACTGCATGAAGACCGCTCACAGAGGCGCAGGGAGAGGCAGTGCATGCAACATCAGACAAAAGCCATGAACCGTCTTGCAACAGCAACTTCCCTGTTATGTCGCCGTTCTGTTGCAATGCAGGAGGGGCTGGTGCACTGCTGCACAGATCTTACCAGGGGGATGGGGAGAGTTACAACAGCGATGGAAGTGCTGCTGACAAACCAGTCAGCCAACACAGGAGATGAAGGTGTAGGGGACACTGATGACACCATTAGCAGGAGCAGCACCCCTATACAGGACATTAGGAGGAGCAGCAGACGACAAACTACAGGCCCTGGCTCAACAGCCAATGTACAATCCCAACCACAGGCATCCCACAGTGTTGTGCGTGGGCGCAGACAGTAATGCTGCCCACACTCCAGAGGACATGTTAGGGTGAGGTAACCGGTGTCTGCCTACTTAGGCTCGGCACACTTTGGAGTAGAAAGATGTGTCTTTTGACATTTACCGTAGTGCCCATTAAACTACGTCTTTCACATTGAACCCCTGGCTGTGTCTCTTTACTTACTTAAAAGTAGTTGCTTGTGATCTCTGCCCGTCTGTGTCTGCCATCTGTTGGTGTTACAACTACTGCTGTGTTGGGTTCAGGCAGTGCATGTTCATCATCATGGTCCTCAGAGTCGCTCAGTGCCCTTCTTAGTAGCAAGGTTGTGCAACAATGCACAAGTTGCAATCAACTTACAGCAGATGATTGATGAGTACTGCCGTGCCCCTCCACTTTTGTGGAGGCAGTGGAACCTGCTTTTTAACAGCCCAAAGGTCCACTCCACAATGTTCCTAGTAGATTTGTGTGCCACGTTGTATCGTCTCTGGCTGGGGGTTGAAGGGTTGAGGTAGGGTGCCAGGATGAAAGAGCGGACGGCATATGCACTATCCCCTATTTGTAAATGAGAAAGCCATTACTCACATGCACACATACACATACATCTGCAATATGTATCAAGGGAGTGTCACACAGTGTTTTACCTAGCAGGTATCCTTCGCCAAATTCCCCCGCTGTCAGGCGTGTGTAGATCCCACTGTTCTGGAAGATGTAAGAGTCGTGGGTCCACAAAGCACACGGATGTGTATTTGTATGAGGGAACATTACTCTCCCATACCTTCAGGTCGAATTTGCGATTCATAGAGCTGCAAAAAAAAAGACATTTAAAAAAGAAGCAGCGGGGTTCGTGAGGTGAACTTTTAATATTTACCTCACCCAACATGGCGGACGCGGATCTTCAGTAGGAGAGCTACCATCACTCAGGGCATCCTTCTGCTCACAGGCGCTCGATCATACCTGCGGTGCACACGCTGTGGTCTCGCCGCGCCGCTCAGCTCCATCTCGCGGCCGGCGGCTGGAGACTACAGCTCCCAGGGAGCCCTGCGCCCACTTCCTGTTACTTCCTGCTGCCTGACGCTGCGCGCCCGGAGGCACTACATAAACCAGATGCTCCCTCGGTGGATCGGGGGCTACCATCACTCAGGGCATCCTTCTGCTCACAGGCGCTCGCTCATACCTGGGGTGCACACGCTGTGGTCTCGCCGCGCGGCTCAGCTCCATCTCGCGGCCGGCGGCTGGAGACTACATCTCCCAGGGAGCCCTGCGCCCACTTCCTGTTACTTCCTGCTGCCTGACGCTGCGTGCCTGGAGGCGCTACATAAACCAGACGCTCCCTCCGCGTCGCGGGACGCGCCCGGGCCGAGCCCGGGCAGAGGGCGGGCCGTCTGTGGCCTCCGGGGACGACGAGGGACGGGACGGGCCACCCCTCTTGGTCCTATTGAAAGGTACTGTAACAACCGCTTCTCATATTGTAGAAACCCACAGGTAAAAAGGAGCTGGAGGGTCTGGCAAAAAAAAAAACCCACAAAGACTGGACACGGAACACTTATAACTGCCAGTAGGGAAAGCGGACAGATCATTGCTATTTCTAGTACTACCCTGGTCCGAACTGTTCTATACAAAATAGGAAGAGGGAAGAAATCACTGACAGAGCAACCTGAAAAACCATGGCTACTAAACCCAAAACTCGTTCGACAAAGAACAAAGTAGGAACCCCTCTGAAACCAAAAAACCCCGGCCCAGGGCCTGGTGATGCATCCACCCACAAAGCTACTTCAACGGTCATTGATTTAATGTTACGAAAGGTCGCAGGGGATATTGAGCGCGCGGAGAGATGCATATCAATGACTCTAACCTCCCTGCCATTGACACCAACTCAAACCGAGGATGTTACCCAAGTTGATATATCACCTGAAGGGAGCCGTGAAAACTCACTAGACACTACCCCCGGGGAACAATTAGTAGCAGAGGACCAAGCATCCGTAAATATAGACACAAACGTAACCCCTAAACTACCTATTAAAAAACGTCAAAACAAAACCAGACAAACAAGGGCTAGGAAAAAGATCAATAAGTGTAGTAAGTCTAAAGACATAGAGGATGAAGTCCTAATAGTAGAACCCAAAGCCGCCCCAATTCCCCCAAGGTGGCTTGACCCTATAATTCTAGAGCTACAAACGCACCTGGAGACATTTATAACTAGCCTAATCAAACCACTAGTGAGTAAGATAGATAAAATAGCTAGCGAACTGCAAAGACAGGGAAAGGCAAGGGAATCCCCAACACCCACACAAAACGATAAGGGGATTTCAACAAATAAGATCCCAGTCCAACGACCAGTACTATCCAATAATTGTGTTAGCTATGACCAATGCACCATTGCTCAGGTGCATGCTGCGACCGATGGGGCAAATGCAGACAGGGGTGGGAGTACAAACACACATGGAAACTCGGACAGAAATAACCCTCAAAGACAGGGTGGGGGAGGGCCAAGGCAGCCAGATTACACCGGCACCCCACACCAGGCAAAAAAATCATCAACATCTTACTGAGCAAAATGCTAGAGCACAAGGCCCACTCACATGTGTAAACCTAACCCCGGAAGCAAGCCCTTTTGTCGTTATTTTCACGGGGGTCCCAGGACTAGGACGTGGGCAGAGAGAAACTTTCACAGAACTAAAACAAAAAATCATAACCTGGCTAAACATTCATAGACCCTTACAGGGAGGAAGAGCGGGGGAGATTTTACATTTAAGGAGAGCACAGTGGTAGGGAACCAGAAGGAAAGAAATAGAGGGGAATTGTATTATCGCTAACTTTAGGGACCCAAATCTGGTGGAGTATATATTAGCTAATGACAATAGAAACACCACTCGCACGATAAGGACCATGCCACTAGCATATTTTTACCCCAGGAAATTGGTGACACGCCAACCAAACTTTCATCTCCCGGGAAGGAACATACTCACAGATGGACATGGTCCTAGGCCCATGGAGTATGGCATGCAAACTATGCATACCAGGGAGGTCCCCAATGGACAAATAGATACAGCCCCTTACAATCTATGGATGAAAATGAATGACTAAGGGAAGCAGAGAAGGATAAGGGAGAAAAGATTGTAATGTTGGCTAGAGGGGAGGGAGCGGGTGAAGGCGAAGTCACTCAAAACACAGCAGAAAATCTAAACAATAAAACAACAGAATTAGCGAGGGCTGGCAACGAGACGCTAATTGATTCAAACCCTGTCTTAGGGGATACGAACAGCGGGGAAGCACAGACACGAAAAGTGAACATTCTGTCATGGAACGTAGCGGGTTTAGCAGGTAAATTTGATAACCCTGAATGGAGGAACGAGATCCAGAAAAACCCGCCAACAAGAGTGTGTTCAAAATTGGGTCACACACCCTGGGAAAAGTAAAGACCTTCCCCTATCTAGGGCTGCTAATGGACGGGGACATGCAGTTTGGTCAGCTGCTGGAGGCTCATTGCACCAAGCTTGTTTCCTCAAATGGGGCCATCTCGGGCTTTGCCCGTAGATTGGGGCGTTGGTGCCCAGAACAGATAATGGCATTATATGGCTCAATCAGTACAACAAAGGCCTTGTATGGTGCTGAGGTATGGGGCTTCAGGGATTGTAAGCAACTTCAACAGCAGGAAGATAAATTCTTTCGAAGAATTTTAAAAATTCCGCAAACCATCCCTGCCGAAATTGTACATGATGAACTGGGGATGCCATATATCTCTGACATTGCTAAATTAAGGCCAACCATGGCATGGATGAGAATTTGGACTAACCCGGAGGCAGCCCTGACCGGGGAAATAGTTACAGACTGCTTACAAAGAGACAAGGCCCTACAAATCCCTTGGTTAAAATATGTGAAAGACTCTTTAACGAGTATTGACCAGTGCCAACTTTTTAGTGATCCTTCCTCGATTGTAAATAGCTGTAAACTGAAGGTGAAAAAATTGCTTTTAGAAAAATTTGTTTCCGTCAGAAGAAGTCGTGGCCTGGCAAAGAAATCATTAGCAGCCTATGATCTTGTAAAAAATGGGGTGGGAATGGAACCATATCTGTTTCTGATGTATAGCCAAAATGATAGTTTTTTAATGTGCCGTTTTAGGCTCAATTGGTTACCAAACATTTTAGCGTACCCTGCTGGTTTTACCGTAACAATTGAGCAGAAGGGTGCCTGCGGCTGCGACAATAGGTCTCCGCAGGTCACCCTTCATTTTTTACTTTTATGTCCCTTTTACAGTAACCCTAGACGTATGTTTTTGGTAGACATTTTTAAGAAACAGAAATTCCGCCAAGCAAAAACCGCATTGTTGTTTTTACAGAAAGCTAGTGACCCCCATACCCTATGTGCCATTTTAAGCTTTTTAAAAGTAGCAGTAAGATTGAGGAATACAAGAAATGAATTTGTTTTGTAAAACCATACCTGCCTCGTGAATTATACCCTCTCTTTTTTATTGTTGTTTTTAATACCAATAGTTCAGGAATGAAATGTAATGATATTTAATGATATTTATACTGTAATGTGCTTTTATGAGGAATTTTTATTCTTCGAAATAAAGATTTACTGAACTGAGTCGTGGGTACTTCCTGGGAACTTAGCCACTATGTCCGTGATAATGTACTTGGCATCACAGATTACCTGTACATTGATTGTGTGGGTTGACTTCCTGTTTCTGTAAATGTACTTTGTGGCAGCAGGTGGGCATATTGGGATGTGGGTGCCATCGATACAGCCGATGACATGTGGGAAATGTGAAATTTGATAAAAGTCAGTCTTGGTCTTGAGCAGTTCGGCGTGAGTTTCAGGGAATCTGATGTAATGATGCCTTCTCTGCATCATGGCCTCTAGGAACTTGCGGAAGAAATGGGACAGGCGGCACTAGGACACCCCACCTACCGCAGCAATCACAACCTGGTAACTCCCAGAAGCAAGCAGGTGTAGGCTACACGGCACCTGCACATGGGGTGGGATGGTGTGCGCCCTTGGGGTTGGGTGCTCCAAAAGTGGGTGCAGGTCCCTGATCAAGTCCAGGATGGTGTTGGGGTGTAGCCTGTACCTTTGCAGTATCTCTGGCTCAGTTAGTTGGAATAGCGTTATCTTCTGCCTGTAGACCTGCTCCTCCTTTCTCCAGACCCTCTCTCCTGCTGCCTGTAGCCGTAGCCGCCTTGCTATCACGTAGAATGCCGCCATTCTGGTCACACTGTTGCATTTTGGGCCCTTTTTTGTAGCCTGCACCTGGTTACCACCTGCTTTCAATCCATGGTAAATACCGACTCTTAAATACCGAATTTCATGAAATTCGGTATTTTAGAAGTTGCCTACATCTCAAAACTCATTTTTTTGCATTTCTTATTTACCGAATCGGTAAAATTACCGAATCGGTAAAATTACCGATTCGGTGAAATTACCGAATCGGTAATTTTACCTAATTGGTAAAATTACCGATTCGGTAAAATTACTGACTGGTTTTTACCGAATCGGTATTTTTTGTGTCCCTACATCTCAATATCCAAATACCGGTCGGTAACGGCCGAAAATCGGTATTTTCGGCCGTTACCGACCGGTATTTGGCTACCTACATCTGGCCCTAGGGCTCATAATTATGGCTGCACCAAGCATGTCCTGACCCCCACCTTTCCTCAGTGACTCCCCAGAGCCTTTTTCTGCCTTGGAATGAATGGGTAAACTTTTCAAAACCTGTCTTACAGCCATAGGGGTGAGGGAATGTACACCGTTAAGAAAACCTATGAAAGCCTCACTGATCTGGTGGAAGAACAAGGTGCAAAGAGCATCTTGACATATACCAAACAGCCTTTAGGAATTTAGAAGACCACTTTGCAGGAAAAATCTGCTGTGTGTTAGAAACACACAAGTGTTTTGGTCGTGCAAGGGTAACAATGACAATGACTTAAAGTAAATAGCTGTGTTGAGGGGGTCTAGCCAGAACATGTGATTTGGGGGCTTTGTATGATTCAAATAATATCGGTGTGCCCAGATCCATAGGGGATTTTGATGTTGCAATCTGTTTTTCGAAAGCTTGGATTTTACGTTCTAGTGGATGAAACTCTTCTCTTTGCTTTTTATAGTTTACTTGTGATAACTTAGGGGCCCATTACGATGGCAGGCGGACAATGTCCGCCCGCCACCGTAATGGTAAACGGGACTCTCCGCAAGAGGTGCGGCGGTCCCTCAGTGCCTATTAGGATGCGACCACCACCATGGCGGTCGCATCCTGTATATTTAACATTGTGGCGGGTGGTGCTGTATTCAGCACCGAACCACAATGTTAAAAAGGCATGTTGTGCATTTGCATGCACATCGTGACAGGCACAGCATGGTGCCTACCACCTTTTGAATGCAAATGTCGGGGGTACCATAGGTACCCCCCAAGTGCAGCCACCCAACCCTCCAACCCTTTGGGAGCCAGCAACGGGCCCCCTAAGGAAAGACCGTATGCCTTTCCATGGTGGAGTCTCCGCCATGGAAAGGCAAGACATCGCCATCATCATAATATGGATGACGGTGCCTGCAAGGCACCGCCACCATATTGCAGGCCTTTTCCGCCCGGGCGGATTGCCTACCAGTGGAAAACTGGCGGACGGTCTTTCCGTCTGCCTGGATCCCCTCCGCCATCGTAATACGGCGGGGGGAAATGTTAGGCGGGTGGTCGAGAAAGTCGGGCGGATCGCCACCGCCATACGGGTGGTGGCGATCCACCTGCCATCCTAATAGGCCCCTATGTGATAATCTCTCTTTAAAAAGCTGTATATGTACCCCAGAATATGCTCAGCGCAGGGGAATATATATGCAGGATGAGGTTTGATTTCCTGGATTTTGTCTATTAGTGATTTATCCAAAAGAAAATGATTCAACCTGCAGAGGTGACTATGTTTAGTGTTATGGTAGGTGTACCCTCTTTGTTCCCCGGATTTTACATTCAAATGTCGCTTAGCCCTAAATCGGGCATTGTGATTTTTTGTGTTGTACTCATACTAGATCACACTGTAGATCTGTTGAGTGTGTGATCCATTAGCGTGTTGAAATCCCCCCTCTTATCACTAGGGAAGGAAGGTTCAACAAAATAGTGAAAAGATATTTCAGGGGTCCAGGAGCATCCACATTTAGGCCACAGTATCCTCCCAATGGAATTACTACTTGACTGATTTTGATGTTTACTAAAACCTTTGTTCCAAAATTATCTCTCTTAGAATCGAGGAGTTATATGGTGAATTTTGTTTAGAACAGCACCACCTCAACCCCCCCATAGAAATTCATGTTGCTGGACCCATCTCTGATTTTTAAACAGAAGCGTGCACCTGATGCCAATTAAATGTGTTTCTCGGAGAAGTATTAAATGTGAGTCACTGTCTCACAGGTATTCAAAGATGATTCACTGCTGTATTACAATTCGCAGACCATTTACATTCCAAGTTAAAGGCCTATCACATTATGCCTTGGGTTGCTCATGTGAAACGTTTCATGCCACACTTTGTATGCTGAGGTGGACTGGTGCGGATATAAATAAACCGGACCATCTGTATGATTTTATCTTATATCCTGCGGCATGCTTCCTACTCGATGACCACCTCCACAGACCCCCTCCCCCAACCACCCAACATACAGAAACCCTCTTCTTCTTCTGGCACCATTGAGGTTCCTGTTCAAGGCTCATTGCATCTCTAGATCGCTGATGATGTCTTAATTGTACTTCACCATACCTAAATGTAATTACAAATCAGGTTTCATGATATTAATTAGCTCTCCAACTTCTTCAAGGTTCCAAATGCTATATATTTTATTTCTTCACCTGGTTCTGAGCATTGCATTACCCAGACCTTAGCACCCAGTTTTTATAGCACTTATGTGCTCTTGCATAATTCCAACTGTCTCTCATCTGTGGAGCTGCAAATATAAAACTTAAACATAAAGGTGCAATTGTTGGCCTCAGGGTGCGCCCCCACCCCCCTACCAGCGAAAAATAAAACAAAAATAAAACAGGTTTTAAACCTGCTTTATTATTGTTTAATTTTAATCCCCTGGACACAACCCCAGGACTCTGACGAGTCTTGGGGGCCTATCCAGGGGATGGCACTGCTGGTGGGGGAGTGGTGGACACTCCCTTCACTGCTCATGAGTTGTTTGGTCAGCCGTGTCAGGCCGGCCAAACCCCTCATGTGTAGTGAAGCTCTCTCACTCCTCAACTGAGCTGCTCGGGCTGGCGAGAGCAGGCACAGTCTCCCAGTCTACCTCGGAGTGCAAGTTGCCGGTGCTCCAGCCAATCCTGAAGCTGCTGTCATGCGAGAGCAGCTTTAGGATTGGCCTCAGCGCATAATATAATATACAAAAGAAATTGAATTTATAAAATAAAATATTAAATAATACAAACAAAAATACTAAGCATTATTATTAAGAAAAACGTACAGTAAATAAAAAGTTAAACTTCGGAGGGCTTAGATTTACTATTCCTACTCCACTTGAAGCAACAATAAGAAAAGTGTTGAACTTTAGAGGGAGTACATCTACAATTTCAACTCATAATCATTTTGTAAAAAACATTTAAATGCCTAACAGCCAAAATATATTATTTAAATTGAATCATATATAAACAGTGAATAGTAAATATGTTTAAAGAAAAAAATGAAAATACTAAATAAACACAGTAAAAAAGGTTAATATGAAACTCATTTCCTTACCCCTGATTAAAAATAAAGCAACAAAAATTACATTAAAATATTACTTAGATAAAGCTAATGTTATTTGAAAAAATAAAAAGTAAATGTTACAAATATAATTTTTAAAACACCAACTGAAAAAATGAATAAATTATTCAAAATAAAACATTTACATTACATAAGCAAACAATTTACAATATACAAAAGTAATTATCATTTTAACAATTAAATAACATTATGAATTTCATAAAAAACATATTCTAACTTAAATAGCTTCTCGCATGATTCCCCTACAAAAACAACAACCTGCTACAAAAATCTAAATTAATTACAAAAGTATCAAAAAGAAAATATTAATTACATTTTACAAACTAAACATAAGCAAAGAAAATAACTAAACAATTAAATAACTCACATAATTAGTAATCAATTAAATCTTTTAATATTTAATTTAAAATAAAAAATGCATTAACAATAACATAAAATTTATTTTAAGTTAATTAACTTCCCACTCTATTTTCCTACAAACAACCTGCTGAGAAAATATAAATTAATAACAAAAATTACAACAATTAAACATACATAAAATGTAACAACTTAAGTTTTACAACATAATGTAACACTTCAAACATTTATTTACATAATAAGCAATCAAATATTTAATTTACAATAAAAAATGTATCAACATTACAATTTAATTCATTCAAATTTATTTAACTTCCAACGCTATTCCCCTAAAACCCAACAACCCACTACATAATTGTATTTACTAATTGAAAATTCAACATTATAATTACAAATGATATTTTAAGCAATTATCATTTATACCAACAATATGATCACCCAAATTTTTTATGCTAACTAAAATATATTAGATCAATTAAAAATCCATATTTATTGCAACTATATTACAATGTTAAATACAACAATATTAATACAAATTATATTATATATAAAAGCAATATTCTTACCTTTGCTATTCTGTTCCATGATATTGTGGTAGTCGCAATACTTTTGACATGATATTCATGTTGCACGATATTTTTGAATCAATATTTGTGTCATTCACCCCAACATGGCTGACTCTGATGATAACTGTACAGTTAACTGTGCATTTATAGTCCCAGGACGTACATAGCAATTTCCCGTTTCTTTGTTATTAAAGGTTTACTGTTTTTTTGTTTAGGAAATTAAAAAAAATTAATTAATTAATACAAAAAACATGTCGTAAAAAGGTTTACTGTTTAATCTCAAGCATTAGCTAATAATTTCAGTTTGAAGGTTCAATATTGTGCCAACTTTATACTGGTTCAATAGCGATTTCATATCTTAATTTTTAAATTCATAAACAATTGTTTCTGCTTTTCATCCCTCAGCCTTCCTCCTACAATATGTAAAGTCACTTTCACCCATTCTGTGCAAATACCAGCAGGTTCAATGCAAATCATAAGCTTGGAAGTGAATATTAAAATGCTACCTCCTCTGATGACTGTTGATTGGAAAGAATGATCAAAAACCTGATTACAAATTCTGGTTTCCTGTGCTTCCAGCTCCAACCAGCTTACAACTTTTTCCAGTGCAATAAATAAATGTTCTACTTTTAGGAGCGAGTGCTGCAATTTGAATGACCAGCCTGTCATACAAAACTCTAAATATGTGCCATTTCTTAAGGGGAAAATAATTGTTCTTACTTCTCGGTGGAATCAACGATACAATAGTAAGCAAGCCTTTTGCATTAGTCTTATTACCATGTTTGTTATTTTTAACAATCACCCCCCCCCAGTCAAACCGCAGCAGGCAGTCCCATGTTACAGGCGGTGCTCCAATAGGCAGAAAGGGTAACCGCTTTAAGCACATCTCACGTCTCTGGAAAAATTTACTTTGGTCTTGGGGACAACAGTTAAAGCAGTGCAAAATACATGAGGCTAATTTAAGGTCTAAAAGTGCGGGAATCACTTGAAAGGTTTCTCCCGGTGAACCACCCTAACCTGATGCTGACTTGCTCGTGCCTGTGCGTCAGAAGCACAATGGCCTCGATTTTCTGAGGGTTGCATGCGTGCGGAATTGTATGAGGGGCTGGTGGGTCTTTTTAGTTTTTAGCAAATCCATGCATCACTTTGACCTGTGACATTTTCGGCCAAAACCGTAGAAACGAATCCCCAAGCTGTAATAGACATCTTTTCAGCGGGAATATACCTTGCAGAAGAAAGCTCAGCACTTTAGGCTTGCTATGACATTACTTATGGAAAAACACCCCGCGTAAACCAACTGAACCATCATGGTCTTGGACTGCCGGCCACCTCCCCCCTTAAAACACTGACTGAATTACCCAACTCAACCAGTCAACACATGGGGGTCTTTGGAAGTCAAGGGGGGGTACAGGGCCCCCCCCCTGGCCGTATTTATTAAAATATAAAAACAAATCAAAAATTTTAATCAAATAAACATTTCTGACAATTATTAAAATGCTCACTTTTCAGAAGATTAGATTGACATCCGTTTCGACATGGTATGATGGGCTAACCTTAACAAATAGCTAGTACAGCGTGTTTCCTAACGTAATCTAATCATCCTGAAAATTAAACTGCATTCTAATATTTTTAATAAAGTCCTACGGCAAGGTCGCCAACCGGTGTCAGATCCTTTTACAGCTGCGCTCTCACGTTGAAGATGCGCATGCGCAACCCAGGGCACGTTACACCCACGTGCGCTCCCTGAACTCCATTTAACCATAACAGGAGGGCCCAGACACTCGCGCACCTTAGTGACGTCATAGTGTTGTGAGGGGTGGCTACCAGCCTGAGGAAAGCGTAGACTCCCTCCCCCGCACCCTTTAAAACGGGATATCATATCCTGCCCCTGAAGTTCTGAGAGAGACCAATGGCCCCTCCCGCGGGCGGCCCCTTTCGTGAATGGGTCCGCCCCCCCGTAAGGACCTTAAAATGCTGCTCACCGATTAATGACCTTACCGCCAGACACACATAATAAATACGACATTGCTATTCTAAAAGGAAAAAGGCCTAAGGAGAAAATTGTTAATACACAGCAAAGCACAAAACATATACATATACAGATACTCCTGTAAGCGGGAAAAAAGGCCTAAGGAGAGAATTAGTTAAATATCACGGCACTGCACAAAATATTTACATCTGTTCTACCTTCCAGTAAACGGGAAATTCAAGCCCTACTGGATCAAACCCCCTAACCTATAGTCCGGCACATTGACAAACCTGATTCTTACCATTTGCCAGGCCCCAAGGTCTGCTAACAAGGGATGGAGGGTGGGGAAAATTACACGGCCCCACGGTGGGGCGAGGAGCGAGCCTGGGAGCGCGGGCACAAAGAGGCCGCTTCCCGCGCTCCCCAGGCTTTTAACCCTTTCGCCGCCGCGACCCCGCCCCCTCGCCCCGGAAGCACACAAGTACTTCCGGGGCGAGGGCGCGGGGCAAGCGGCCCCGAAAGGGACGGGGTGTGGGAGGGGCCGGGCCCCGCCATGCTTGCGTGGGGGCCTATTGGCCCCCCCTTGTATCATGGTCTTGGACTGCCGGCCACCTCCCCCCTTAAAACACTGACTGAATTACCCAACTCAACCAGTCAACACATGGGGGTCTTTGGAAGTCAAGGGGGGGTACAGGGCCCCCCCCCCTGGCCGTATTTATTAAAATATAAAAACAAATCAAAAATTTTAATCAAATAAACATTTCTGACAATTATTAAAATGCACACTTTTCAGAAGATTAGATTGACATCCGTTTCGACATGGTATGATGGGCTAACCTTAACAAATAGCTAGTACAGCGTGTTTCCTAACGTAATCTAATCATCCTGAAAATTAAACTGCATTCTAATATTTTTAATAAAGTCCTACGGCAAGGTCGCCAACCGGTGTCAGATCCTTTTACAGCTGCGCTCTCACGTTGAAGATGCGCATGCGCAACCCAGGGCACGTTACACCCACGTGCGCTCCCTGAACTCCATTTAACCATAACAGGAGGGCCCAGACACTCGCGCACCTTAGTGACGTCATAGTGTTGTGAGGGGTGGCTACCAGCCTGAGGAAAGCGTAGACTCCCTCCCCCGCACCCTTTAAAACGGGATATCATATCCTGCCCCTGAAGTTCTGAGAGAGACCAATGGCCCCTCCCGCGGGCGGCCCCTTTCGTGAATGGGTCCGCCCCCCGTAAGGACCTTAAAATGCTGCTCACCGATTAATGACCTTACCGCCACAGGCCAGGTAGTTAACCGACTATCTGGCCCCCCCCCAGAACACACCCCTTTTAGAAAGATCATACTCTCCCTGCAAAAACTTCCACCCATGCCAGGATGTTTCTTATAAAAAGGGCATTCCCTTCCTCTGTTAAGTGAACCCCGTCCCGCAGGTAGAAGTGCTCCCCCCAGATGCAACCATGAGGGATGGTCTGTAAGACCGGAGTTCTAACAACTTGTCCAGCTTGTTGTTGACCCTCTTTAACGAGCTATTCAACGCGCTGACTGAGTTTCCCCCTCTCCATTGCATTCTTGGTATCAGCTGTGACCATACTACAACACTACCTGGTAACCGCTTCGCTAGCCAACCCGCTGCTGATATAATTTCTTCCAGGAGGACCCTTCTACCCAGACCTGCCAGATCATTCCCCCCTAAATGAAGGATCACCGCCGAGGGAGGTGTAGTATGTCGTGCTAGTAAGTCCGACATATAGTCCCTGAACTGATTGAGGCGGAGCCCCCCCTGCCATGGAAGGAGACCGTGCACCCCCTACTCTCCACCCTCTGTTTGCCTGATCCTGCAAGAAAAATTTGGTTAGCACGCTTGACATATGAATGCCCCACTACCCAGATGACCACTGTCTTCTGTCTGTCCTCCTGGTTCCTCCATGATGTCGATAAGTTGCCTTGATGATCCATGGGTAGTTTCCGTCCTGCGTCACAGGCCCGTGAAACTGTAAATAACCAGAAAAACAGCAAGTATTAGCAATACTCAACATGGCGGCAGCTCTCACAACATGTGCAACCGCACGTAGCGTTTATAAGCGCTTGAGGACCATCTCCCAATCCTTTGCACACTAGTTGTGGTCAAACCCCTGGCTGTTGCTTCCGTGGCTGCCCCTATCCGGAAGGAGTGCGTCCCAAACTCTTTGTGGTTATAACCAGCTCTTGCCATACTCATGGCTAGTACCCTCTGGAACTGAAATCTGGTCAAGGGAGTCCCATCCCCATGCATTAGCAGTGACCCCACAGCCTCCTGCGCCCGCTGTCTTATCAGTTCCTCAACATGTGTCACCGGGCAGCAGGGATTGTTCCTTGCCCGATGTAACGCCAGGCTTTGGCCCCTAGCTTCCTGATCAGTTTTAGATTTCCTGATGCTGATCCACATAGTATCGCCCTTTATGCTGATATCCCGCAGCTGAAGGCCGCCTATCCTATCACCTTTATTGGCCGCCACGAGTTCACCTACCCTGAATGCCCCATAAAAAGCTAAAGAGAAAGCAGCTTTAAAGAGGCCCACCTCAGACGTCGAGCTACATGTGTCCGGTAGCGCGAGGAGAACAGCTGATAGACGTTCAAAACCTATAGGTTTTCTAGAATCTGTGGAGGGGGGCTGCATGCGCCGCCATCCTTTTAATGCCTTCTGGGCCTGGAAGCTGTTCGTAGGGTCCCTGCCCCCTTTAGCACGTGCGAAAAAGGAGATAGCGGCCTTGTGCCTGTTGGCTGTCGCCACCGTGCGCCCTTCCCTGTGTAAGTTGCCTAAGTACCCATTGAAGCTTGCCTCCATAGTCCACCTACTCTCCCAGCCCTGTCCCAGAAAGTGACAGTAAGACCTGAACGCCCCTTCGTATGCCGTCCTGGTCTTGGGTGCTAGGCTGGCTGCCACGAGGTCATGTAGTTGGGGGCACCAATTTGCCAAAGAGTCGCCGGGAAGTGGGCCGGCGTTGTCTCCGCCTCCGGCAAGTGATCCCTGAACACCTGCATCTTAAAGCGAGAAAGGGCATCAGCTGCATTGTTTAACACCCCTGGGACATGTTTTGCTCTGAAAAGTACATTCCCTGTCATGCAGCACAGCACAATCTCTTTGATCAGGCGTAAAATGAATGGACATCTTGCAGCTTGCTGGTTGATGCATTCAACCACCGTCATATTGTCTGACCAGAATATTACCGATCTGTTGGCCAACTCCTCGGGCCAGACTTTCAGTGCCACCCAGATTGGGAAGAGCTCGAGGAAACCAATGTTCACCGTCAGCCCGCTCTCCTCCCACCAGGCGGGCCACTTCTGTGCCACCCATTTCTTGCCAAGGATGGCACCAAACCCAACACTGCCTGCCGCATCAGTCCATAAACCAATGTCCTCCGAGGACACCGTGGGTGCACCCCACAGCACTCTGCCATTGAAATCCGCCAGGAATGCAATCCATATCCGCATGTCCTGGCGCACCTCAGCAGATAGCCGTGTCCGGTGATGTTTTTCACGAAGACCCCTCATGGCCTGTGCAATTGAGCGTGAAAAGGGGCGTGCCACGGGAATTACTCTTAATGCAAAATTCAACTGCCCCACTGTCTGCTGCAACAGTCCTAAATTCACTTTCTTCGCTTGCAAGCACAGTCCTAGTGTCTGTTTGAATTTCTGGATCTTCTCCACTGGTAATCTAAAACAACCCTCCACAGAATCCAGCTCAATGCCTAAAAATTAGAGGCATGTTACTGGTCCAACTGTCTTCCCCTGCGCCAACGGGACCCCGAAAGAGCGCATGAGCACGCAAAATTCCTGCAATGCTGACGCACACTCCCGTGAACCCGCCAGACCCAGAAACAGAAAATCATCCAGGTAGTGCATAACCCACTGGTGACCCGTACGCTGTCTTAATGCCCATTCCAGAAAAGAGCTGAACTGTTCAAAATATGCACATGAAATTGAACAACCCATGGGCATACACTTATCCATGTAGTACTTCCCCTTGAAGGAGAAGCCTAGAAGGTGCTGGTCCTCTGGGTGAACCGGGAGTAGCCTAAAGGCTGACTCAATGTCTGACTTAGCCATCAGTGTTCCCGCGCCCAAACTCCTCAGCATGTCCGCTGCCTGGTCGAAGGACGCATACTTCACACTGCAAACTGCATCATCAATAGCATCATTCAATGATGTACCCCTAGGTGCGGACAAGTTGTGGATGAGCCTAAATTCCCCTTGTTCCTTCTTAGGCACCACCCCCAGAGGAGAGCACACAAAATTCTGCGTGGGAATGACATGAAACGGTCCCGCCACCCTACCCAAACGCACCTCTTTACCTATTTTTGTCGACACCAGTGTCGGGTTGGCCAGAACTGATAGCTGATTTCTGCACTGTGGTCTCCCGACATACCCCCCAGCAGGAATTCTGAAACCATGTGTGAAACCCTCTTGCAATAACCTAGCAGAAGTGTGATTAGGGTACCTGTTCAGCCAGGGGATCATAGCTGACAACTGAATGGGTGAATGCGCTATTATGGGGTGGATCTTACTATTCAGGTTTCTTCCTACCCCTGTTTCCTGAACCACTGTTCTTATTGCGGCATGTTGTTTCTGGGTGGGAAGGGTGCCCACATACGTTGCACGCGTGCCTGAACTTACAGGTACCTGGTGCCCTGTGGCATGTCCGCCTGTTGAAGTCCCAACATACCCCCTTCGCCCCTCCATTTGTTCTTTGTTTTTGGGCCGTCTCCCCACCTGGTGCAGATCGAAAGGGCTGTTGGAACGGCTGTTGCGGCCTGGGGGAATAACCTTTATTCGCAGTAGCGCTAGTGCTTGCTCCCTGACCCTTCTCGAATTGATTGTGCCATGAGATAGAATCCACCTTGTCCCATGACAAAGTCTTATCAAATTCTTTGGATTTTCTGAAAGCGACATCATATTCCTTCCATACATCCCCTGCATGATTCTCATGGTACATTGTTATTCTACTCTGATAGCAGTTCATGGCAGGTTGCATTCCCTTAAAGCGTTCGCCCATTACTGCGCCATACACTGCAAAAGCCCTCACCCAGTTGATGATGTTTTCCTCCACCCTAAATTTGTACAACTTCGCTCTCCATTCACTGGGCAACAACATATCCTTCTGTGATTTTGCATATTCCCATTCCCTGTTATCTATCAGCAATGAAAAAATATTAACATACTTGTCAGCCCATATCATTTCCTTCACACTTTGTGACACATGCTGTGCTAAGCACTCTCCCCTAGAGGGCAATGTTCCCTCGCCCAGCAGCGGCTGGGCAATCTCCTTACCATTGTTGTTGGGTAACGTTGCTTCCGCGGTCTTGGCACCGCCTCCATCATTCGCTGGACCTGTTTGGGGAGAAACTGGTGCAGGCGGCGTGGCGCCCCTACCACTAGCCAACAATATCTGAGTCACTAATGTTTGTTGCTCCGTTGTAAGGGCCGTATTGACCGGCAACGCACCCCCCCCTAACCACGGGAGGACAGCCGCCACCTGAGCTGCCAGGTCTATTGGCATTGGCCCCGACGCGGGGATGGGAGTAGGGGCCGCACCCAGGGGCACCGGAGCATGCGGTGGCGCGACGGGTGTCACCGGCGCTGCCACCGGAATTACTGGCACAGTTGGTACTGCCACTGGCAACTGGGGCACTGGGGCTGGGACGACCAACGGGACCTGGGGTGGCGGGATCGGGGCAGCAGGGGGTACCTGGGGTGGCGGAATTGGTGCAGCAGGAGGTAAACTGGGAGTAGTACTCTGTGGCTGACCCCCCACCCTCTTATTTCTTGCCCGCCTGGGTGGTGACACAAAGACACCCCTTGGCTTGGGCGGTACTATCGTCCGCTTAGGTCTTCCAGATGGGCCGGCCTGGGCATCCACCTTAGCCCCCAACTCCGCTACAGTCTTATTCAATTTATCAAACTTCCCCCATCGCTTATCCATTGCAGACATTCTGCGCATCATTTTTTGGAACATTAACCCCACATTTGCACTCCCATGCCCCCTTCTTTGAGACATTTTTATGAGCACACTGTGCTCCGTACCTGACCCAGTTGAAGGTGCCCGAGCTGGATTACACGGACCTAGGTCCTAAGCTTGTTTCCCTGAAAATAGAAAATACGTTATATCCAGTCCAGCAAGCAATACAAGCAATCAGATCACCTTCTCAACAGCACAACCAACTTAAATGCTTTACTTAGCGACACTTTGGTCTGGGAAAGTAAACACCAATTACATAAGAAGTGCCCCTTTTCTGTGATATGTCAGCCCTATCCTTGTTATTAGAACATAGAACCCAACATTAACTGGCCGGGCACCTTTAGCGTTTTAAATCGGTTAAATTGTATAACAAATCAACTCTTGCACCGTGTCAGGCAATAATTACAACATAAACAGCAGGGCACCTTTAGCGTGCAACTTTAGATAAAATATACCAGCAGTGCTATGCGGCAATAAATCCCAAGATAAACAGGCAGGGCACCTTTAGCGTGCTAATTCAGTTAAACTATCAACACTAGTCAACTCTAGCACTGTGTTGCAATTGTCTTTTACTAGTAAAGGGATTTCTGGCAACAAATCACAACCTAGACAGTCAGGGCACTTTTTACCGTGTAACTTCTGATAAATTATAAAACAAAGTGATATGCGGCAATAAATCCCACCAGAAACAGGCAGGGCACCTTTATCGTGTTAATTTAATTAAAATATAAACAACCAGACAATTCTAGCACTTTGCTGCCATTGTTTGCACTAAAAAAGGGATTTTTGGTCTCCCATCCGGCTTCTGCCCTAGCTGTCCCTGCTTCACTTCGTTTCAAAGATTGCGCGTTAAATTGAAACCCGCCTGCAACCGGCAATCAGCACACTGTTCTCCGGGGCACTCGCGTACTTGACGAATTCTTTTGAATTAAACCTCCGCACAATGCGCAGTCAATGCTGTGAGCCAAAAAACAATGCAGGAAAACAGGCAAGCCGACAATACTGTACGCCACTAAGGTTGCTAAGCCTTATCTAAGTATGTCCCTTAAAATGAGCCAGCACTCGCAGCGCTGCGCTGGGCTGTTTACCAACCGGCTTTCCCAAGACGTGCGCCAAACCTTCCTTCCGCTGCCCCCCCGCCCCGCAAAATACCTCGTGTCCTTCTGGTCTTTCAGACGGTGTCAACCGCACGGCTGCGCGACTCCTCTCACTCTTTGTCCCGTTCTCCCGGATTACCGCAGCAACGTCCACGGCTCCACGACCAACCCGACAAAGGTGTCCCGCTCCGATTCAAGCAAGGGCGCCGGTCTGGGCTCCACAAAAACCGATTCCTCCGCAGCGACCAATTCGGCAAGCTCCGATCCACGCGGCGGTCTGGGCTCCCGTAAGCTCCGAAGTCCTACAGGAACCTGAAATAAAGAAAAAAGAAAATTACACGGCCCCACGGTGGGGCGAGGAGCGAGCCTGGGAGCGCGGGCACAAAGAGGCCGCTTCCCGCGCTCCCCAGGCTTTTAACCCTTTCGCCGCCGCGACCCCGCCCCCTCGCCCCGGAAGCACACAAGTACTTCCGGGGCGAGGGCGCGGGGCAAGCGGCCCCGAAAGGGACGGGGTGTGGGAGGGGCCGGGCCCCGCCATGCTTGCGTGGGGGCCTATTGGCCCCCCCTTGTATGAAACCTCCGGCCCTTGATGCTTGAAGGGTCAAAGCGCGCACAATAAAAGAGTTGAACTAAGGCCCTAATGTATGTTGACAATAAACGGGGCAGGGTATTGGATAGGCCCAGACCGAGAGAAACATAGGGGCATATTATCAAGGGGGCGATAGGGAATTATCGCCGCTTTGGCGGCCGTTTTTGACCGCTAAGCGGCGATAATTCTATCGCCCTATTAGCAAGCTGTCGCTAACAGCAGTTAGCGACAGTTTGTAGGCAATAGCGAGCGGTTTGGGGCCCGCTTTGCATGTCAGCAATATTTATCACTAATGACATGCAAAGTGGGCATACCCAACCTGTTAGCGACTGAAAGCAGTCTCCAACATCGCTGTCGCCTATTACCAACCCAGACGTAGCGAAGCGCGAATATCTCCAAAAACGTACGCCTGCTCAGACCAGTTCTTAGCCATTATATCCAATGGGAGGTGGATATAATGGCTAAGACCCTGTTAGCCATAATGCTTGAATATCGCTGTATTCTCAGCGATATTCACGGATTTTGCCGCTATCGCTGGAAATGTTATCGCTTTTGAGATAAACGTTGCTAATAGCACGTTATCTCAGCGATAAAATCCGGTGATGCGTGCAATAAAAAAATTGACGCTAAGCCTACTTAGCGATAAATATCGCTATTTGTTGATAATATGCCCCATAATCCGAGAGGAGTTCCGTCATAACTGTGGCAAAGATTTGTGGATTCATTGAAATTGTAACAGTGTTTTGCATGATTTCTACTGTTTCTGATTCCCAGTATGTTTCCCAGTCACAGTGATGCCGATGAGCTAATATTCACACCCAATGAAGTCAGAGATCCTGTGATCGGAGGTCTCAAAGTAAAGGTTCTGTTCTCACATCTGGGGCAGGCTATGGTAAATTGTATTTTGTTTTCCACACGCTGAGGTCTCATTGTATTGAAGTTCATTTTCCACAGGCCAAAGTCACACATTTCCCAGGTTTGTCCTGCTACACTCTTTCTAGCTCTACTCTGCGATCGCTGACCTTGTGCTTGCT
Source organism: Lissotriton helveticus (assembly GCF_964261635.1). Taxonomy (NCBI): domain Eukaryota; kingdom Metazoa; phylum Chordata; class Amphibia; order Caudata; family Salamandridae; genus Lissotriton; species Lissotriton helveticus. Next base: position 398,669,981 of record NC_136063.1, read on the forward strand.
CTCCTTTGGCTATGTTTGGATGTCTTCAGTCTGGTTTTAGGCTAGCATAGTTTCTGCCTAGTATTCCGGTGCACTTCATTTATTCTGCCTTGTTTCTGTGTCTGTGTTTTCTGGTCTGTGGTATATCTTGATGGAGCTTCTTTTGGTAGCAAGGTCAGATAGAGCAGTTCTGTCTTGTTTCTGTGGAGGGTTTGCATTTCTGCCTCTGGTGGTGTGTGGCGATATCCTCTGGGCACCAACAAGCATGCTGTCTTGTTTTATTGAGTCTTTAGGGCTCTGAAGTGAAGCAATCTGATTTTGCTTTTCTGCAGGTGTGTTTGATATGACAGGGCTCATTTTCACTTGCTGAGTAGAAGTGGTCAATGTCCAACTGATGCCTGACAAACATTGTTGAGGACATTTCTGTAGACTTCAATATATGCTTGCAAAAACACAGATGCAGGCTGTCTGTTGGGCTAGTGTCCCACTTGCTTATGACTTGATGAGGCCACGAGTGTCACTAGAACCTCATATCTTGGCACCTTTAAGATGAATTGGTTTGAGCACGTCATTGAATAGTCATATCTGAGTTCATCAGATAGTTTAGCCTTAGTAATTCTGTTTTCAATGCAATTGGATGCATTGCAGGGTGATGTATTTTTTTTAAAGAAGTGGAAGGATATTCCTATGCAGGTGTATTTGGTTGTTTTGTCAATGTGTTCTCCATTTAGCTTGTGTCAGTTTTGGTTGTTTTTTGCTTGTTCTTGTTCTTGAATTTCTTTTGTTTATATTCAGACACCCTAGGTTGCAGTAATTTTCTGGTGTGTTAAGGTGCTGTGCAAGTTTTTTTTGGCCTCTGAGGACTAAACCAGAGTGTAGATCAGAGAGAGCAATAATCCAGGAACTGGTGATTCTCTGCGGAAAAACACACAAGATGATGAACGAAATGTTGCACATTGGCAAAACATTCACCCACAGTCACAGATCTGGGTTTAATCCATCGTTATTTTGCTCACCACGCCACCCCAGTTCAGACATGGCCATATGCAAATCAGTCTTGACCCTGTGCCTCATGGGAACAGTACAGCCCGAACTGCCAAGCCTTGTCTTCCCTGGACCGGAATCAAGCATCCTAGGACCTATTTCTGGTTTTCAGCCGTCATCAGCCAGGATAGCTTGACTCCAGTGGCGTAGCGAGCACGGGACCCACTTCTGGGAATACCTTTCCCACATTGGGCAAACAGCAAAACACACAAGATGATGGACGGAATGTTGCACATTGGCAAAACATTCACCCCCAGTCACAGATCTGGGTTTAATCCATTGTTATTTTGCTCACCACGCCACCCCAGTTCAGACATGGCCATATGCAAATCAGTCTTGAACCTGTGCCTCATGGGAACAGTCCAGCCAGAACCATCAACCCATAAGGAATTAGCTGTTGCCCTTCATGTATTTCTTAGGCAGCCCATGAATGCTGCGAGGCAATTCAGCCAGTGTGATTGGATGCAATGGGAACAATTCCTCTCGCTCTGTACAAGCTGTGGGGCTTTCCAATTAATCTGGCTAGCCATCATGGGTGGAAATCCTGCAGTGTGCGGAAAGATACTCCACACCCCCACTCCATTTCAGGAAGTGGCAGTGGGGTATTTCAGCGACTGACTTGTATGTAGCTGTGCTGATGGCACTGACCCATAAAGTTCAGCCACTTCCGGATGTGCCGAGTTGTTGCTATTTTACCATGAACTTTATTTCTCACGCATTCAACTCAACACGAATTTGCTTTTTTTAGCTGTTTATGACTGAAGTAATGGCTGCAGCTAGGATTTTTGTCAGAAGCTCAAAATTGGAGAAGCTGGTTCTGTAAATTACAGTTTTTCCAAGCCCTATTCAGTTTTCAATAGCTCAAATGCAGCTGGAAATGATACTGCTGTATGCAGACTGCCTTCTTTCTGCCCCGCATGCCAATCAAACAGACCTAAATCATTCATTTGAAGATAACAAAACTGTGGCTGCGTCAGCATGGTAATCATGAATCAGACTGAAAGGGACTATGAATGAATATACACTGTGGCTGTCTCTCCTGTCTGAGAACAGTAAATGCAAGGACAAAACAAAGAGCAATAGATAAAGGAAGGAGGATGTGAAAAGAGAACTAAAAGGGAAACATAAAGGAGAACAGAGAAAGACAGCACACACATAATTAAATAAGACAGAGGAGGAGCGCTTTGGTGTTGGAAAAAGGAATGGTCCAAACAGTTTGTTGGCAGCTCGTGTGCTTCAAGCAAGGCCTGTGACTCAGCTGATTATCATACTCCATGATCGAGGTGCAGGAAGCTGGCTCTGTACTTACTATACCAAAGTAAGGTATAGGGTGTACAGAGTCCAGTGGAACCCCAAAGGTAGGCAGAGGTAAAAGTAGATAGCACCTTACTCTCTATTTGTGGTAATGTGGGCGAGCAGTAAGGCAGTACCAGAGGACAGTGTTAAGCATTTGTTGTACACACTCAGGCAAGAAATGATGTCACACACTCAAAGACTAAACTCAGACCAATTTGTTTGTATCAAAAATATTATTTAGTTATTGTATTTCTAGAACCAAGTCAGGCCTGGTGCAGGTAAGTCAAATAATACTTTGCAAAATCTTATGCAGGGATTTGCAGTTGAATGCAGGTTCAAATGCAGTTGGTTGAATTACAGGTAAGTAAACATTTCTAAATTACTTTTTAGGTACTTTACAGATTACTGTGCATGTTACTTATTGGATTACTTTTTAAGGTACTTTTGCTAATCAGTGTGATATGCCTAGATATCACACTGAAACATTTCCTAGACAAAAGGTAAGTCATTCAGTTTTTTACACATATGCAGTTTTTCAATGTTTCATACAAACAACCCCACACAAAAGAATTTTCAAGGAAAAGCAGGCAATGCAATCCTATGGAAGGAAATGAGGTTATTGGTTTGCAGGTAAGTACTTATTTATGGGAGTTGGTATTCTGGGGTTAGAATGAGGGTTCCCCCAGGGTCAAAGATGCACTCTCAGAACACTCTCACCGGCACTAGAGCGGCCGGGTGCAGAGTGCTGCGGCCCAATGCTATCTAATGGGGGATAGGGGGCTTCCGGTTGGTGGCTGCTCAAAAGCAGGCTTCAACATTGTGGGAGCAAAGCTCCTGGTGTTAGACTTAGGGCAAAGGGGGATCCGAGTTAGCACACAGATGCCCCTGCAGCGGCGCAGCGGCGCAGGGGAAACTGGGTGCAGGGTGATGTTTTGGCGTTGGGTGCCCTGTTGTTGTTTTCAACTGGATTTGCCGGATTTGGATTTTGGCTGCAGGCTTGGTCCAGGAAGACTTCTAGGAGAAACCAACAGCTGGGCAGGTAAGTAGGAGGGCTCTGGGACGTAGGTACACCTCAGGTTCTCTTCTCCAGTGCGCAGGGCGGCTGGATGCAGAAATTTCTTTTGTCTTTTGAGGTCGGATTTTACCTTTCTGGGCCACTCGCGTTTGGGGGGATCTCCGTGCAGAGGCTGCAGGCGACGTTGGGGAGTCCTGGAGGGGTCAACCCATGGTTGACTTGGACTCTGGAGCTCTGGGGGACCTCGCTGGGACCGGTGGGCCACACGGATTCAGGCCATAGGCGTCGGGTGCAGTGGTGGTTCAAGGCTTCGGGTTTCTTTGTCCTCAGCAGTCTTGGAGTCTTTCTTTGGTGCTTCTTTTGAACAGAACTGCTGTTCACAGGAGATCCAGTCTTTTTTCAAAGCAGTCAGTCCTCCCAAAGGTTCGGGAGGTTGCTGGCTGCAGGACAAGGTGACTTTTGGCACAGGATCTCTGGAAACTGCAGAATGGCTGGTAGGGCTGGGGCCAAGTCAGTTCTTCTCTGCAGTCTACTCTGCTGGGCTTCTTCTTTCGCCCTTCTTCATAGGTTGTGGGAATCTGCCTTTTTGGTTCAGGGCTGACCCCTAAATACTGTATTTAGGGGGCGTTTTAGGGGTCTCGAGGTCAGTAGCTAATGGGCTACTGACAATAGGTCACCTCACGTGGGGGAGTGGGCACAATCTCTTATTCTGATTGGAGAGTGCCTGCCATCTGCAAGATGGCGGGCACTGAAGAGTGGGCTTCACCTCGCCTCCCTCACCTGAGGGGTGGGTTGGCAGAAGTGGGCACACCTTCTGGGCTGTGCGAATTTTTCCACCTGTCTTCCTGCCAAAAAGGAGGGGAGACAGGAAGGGAGCCTGCTCCTGATAGCAGGAGAGGATGGGAATTGCATTACAAAGGCGGCAAGGCATTTGAAGCTCCCCTGCCACAGATGGCTCTTCCTGGCCTGGGGGAGGTGTGAACACCTCCGCCCATGAAAGGCTTTTTTTCTGGGCTCAGGGACTAAAGGCTCTCACCCCAGGGGTCCAGAAACATGGCTCATGGTGTCAGGCTGGTGTGTACCAGCCAGGGAACCCACCAGAGGCTGGTCACTTTTAAGGGGGCATTTCTAAGATGGGCTCTGAATGAATTTTTCATTAATTTCCACACTGGCATCAATGTGGGTTTAATGAGCTGAGTAGTTTGATGCCAGACTTCCAGTTTTCAGTAAAGCCATTATGGTGCTGTTGAGTTCGTAATGACAAACTCCCAGCACCATATACTCTTAATGGCATTACATGTCTTACAATGTCTAAGAATTGGTCTAGACACTGGAGGGGTACAGGGCTTAATCGAAACTACAAGTACCAGAAAATAGAAAAGAAAAAAGCTTGCCTGGATTAACTCACTGCTTGCCCATGGATGTATGACGGTACAACGCGTGGTATTACCACGCGTACCGTTACAACGCGTCTTTTACAACGCAAGTCGTTACCACGACTTGCGCTGTAGGGTTGCGGACTTAGGAATAGTTAAATTTACTATTCCAACACCAGCCTACGTACAGTAGGGAAGGTGTTGGAATAGTAAATCTACTATTCCTTATCCTTGAGCGCCCTCCAGCGCAAGTCGTGGTTACGACTTGCGTTGTAAAAGACGCGTTATAACGGTACTGCGGGGTAACATCCACGTTGTAAAGGATGTTCCCCCTTACCCATAGACCTAGAAACACTGAGAGTTCTGAGACGACCAAGGCCAACAAACACAATTAGGCAAAAGAAAATCATTAAAGACTAAAACACGCCAAATAATACCACTGAAAATTGCACAAAGGTTGAAAAGCAAACAGAACAAGTTATTTAAAAAGTGAGAACTGAGGAATTTATGATAAATGATATACTGACCGTAGGTAGTCTTGTCTCCTTTGCTGGAAGTCTGTGGTAAGATCCAGGGTGGATTTGGGGCAAAGAGGTTGTTGTTGGCCTGCTTCTTTCCAAACAGCCTGGTTGGGGGCCTGATTTGGAGTGGGTCTTCTTCATGGTGTCAGGTGCACCGGGCCTGCTGCTCTAGCAGGGCATGCTGCAGTACTGGGATGCACATCAGCTGTTGCTGTATACTGACTGGCGCAGGTGCAACGCGCTGAGCTGGCCCACAGAGGGGAAGGAGACCCAGGGAACACCCAGCCCTCTTCCTGCAAGACTGAAACTCGAACATGTAGGGCGCCTCTCTCTCCCAGGTATCTACCCTGCTCCAACATCTTCATTCTTTTCAACAAGTGGTGTCCTTCATCTCTCTCTCATTTTGCTGGACTAGAGCAGACTACAAGATCTAAAGATACAGATGGCTGCTGCTGTAGATAAAGCAGAATTCTTCCCAAGCTCGGGAGCAGCCGCTACTACATGTCAGCACAATATGCCACTGCAGACTCCACCTAGTCTTGATTTGCCATAGAAGCCCCCATGGCCAGAAGGGGCCAACGCCTTTGTGCTTGGGATTGGTTAGCAAGGCTTAGGGTACTCTCTCCATGATGGGGGAGAGGGACCAGCTATTGCTCTACCCGTGGAAAGGGGTACGGGGACCTTCCCAGACTCTTTCAGGACCACCATTTGCTAGTATACTAGAAAGATTCCTTCAGCCCACCTCGGTGGATGTGCGATAGCTTACACTACTATGGAGAAAATTAGCCTCCAGCGCACCAAAACAATTACATACATCTGACGAATAAGTACAACTGCAAATGACGGAAACTAAACACTGGGTCAGCGCAGTTCCTCCCTCCCTCTAACTTTAGAAACAAGCCCATAATGCAAGCATAAAGAACTACTTACACAGACGGCTAGTGCTCTTGCTCCCATTTCTAAGAGGTTTTGTATCGTCAAGAGTTTTTGGAGAAAAACAGAAAAAATATAAATAATTGGAGGCTGGGCGAGACAGCCACAATGAGTGAATATTGTGGGGGTGAAGTGAAACTGAGCACCTAAAGGCAGTTTGAGGGTTTTCAACTTCTATGGTATTTTGCTTCTATTATATGTATTTGGAGATCACTATTTCCCTGACAAGATACCTCACATCAAGGCAATATGCTGTAAAGTTGTGAATTTGTGGTGTACGGGTCAATAAGGGAGAGGTGTGGCGCCGCGGCCAGGGTGATTGACTCTGGAATCTGGGGATCATGGTTCGATCCCATTAGCCCAGCACCATGTGACTCTGGGCAATAGCTTACTTAATCTTCCCGACGGCCCCCAGCGCCTACAGACCCTAACGGGTGATGGTTCGCGCTTTACAAAATGTGGATTATTATTATTACAAATGTGGATTATTAATGGGTAGAATTATTGAAGAGACTATATTGTATGTTGCCGGGCATGTTCACAAGAGGGGTGTGGGTAGAGTGGAGTTGGTGGAGGAAGATCAAATATTTGTGGATAATTGTGTCCTACTAACTGTGCCACCTGGGTACAGCAACTTGGCGGGCCTTGAATCGGGTCCCCAAGCACCTTTCTGTAGAATGAAATGCAGCCTTTCTGGGTAGAATGTGAATGGTAGGATGCACGCCGCTTGACCATGCCAGTTGGCATGGAAGGGTGCCTGTTATACAGAAAAAGTGCAGAGATACTAGAAGTACCTCAAGAACAAAACATTCTTGAGAGGTGGGCTGCCTCCTGACTGACTCACCCTTGTTTGACCATGCACTGTAATAACGCATAGGGGCACGCCCGCAGTGCCCTGCATGATGCAATAGACCAGCAGATCTCTGGCTACTTAGGCAAAATCATGCAGCTTGTAATTCAACGTGATTTCTCCTCCTCTTGATTACATTATTACTGTGCAGTAGGTGAGCCCAGTAAGAAGCAGCTAATGAAATGCAGGCCTTCTAATGAACTCAGAATCATCCATCCTCACGGTGGCAAGGGCCAGACCACAAGCCATGCCATTTATTGGGCATCTCTTTTAGTATTTAACAACGGTTTGTTAAAATACGGGTACAGTCTAGGCTGCACCAGCCACATAAATTCACTTCCCTGCCATGTCAAAGAAACATACGTGCATTAAATGCATATTATATTATATTATATTATATTATATTATATTATATTATTGCTAAAAATGTAGGAGGTTTTGTGCAGCTGGCGGCCTCTCTGCAGTGCGGGTGATTACTAGAGAAGGCATTTCCTTGTTAGTGTCTGTTTGCCGTCAGTCCTGACAGGCCGAGTGATGGATTGCCTGCCTGTCCGAGCATGATCACTTTGGCCCTGATATATGTTGTGATACTTGTTACACCAATAAATAAAATACCAAAAATACTTCCCTGTGACGGATGCCCTCTTTTGTGGCGCTCTTTATCCCCCGCTAGTGGAGGCTGGGAACTGTTCTCCAGTCTGGCAGCAGTGCGGAAATATCTTGGGAAGCCAAAAATATGTGTATATTCAGTTTACTCCTGCAAGGAATGTAGGCAGCGGGTCTGCAGATCACTCTACCACTGCCTTAGATTATTTTTAACTAAAACTCTCCTAATTAAAGGGGCGTTATGGAAACGAATAATGGGAAATATCCAGAATTATTTGGAAGATCTCATTGGTGATTGCAATTAAAGTACATTCACACATGTCGAAAAAACACAACTATTACAGCCAATAAATATTAACAAAGGATGCTCTGTTTCAGTCGCGGCCGGCATGACGGGCGGGAGGTGGAAATGGGGTCGTCGCGGGGGGAGGCGGGAGGAGTTACGTTAAAAAAATATATTAAATAAAACTTACCGTCAGCCACCTCAGCTTCCGGATGGGTCCCAACTCCCACTCCTGCTGTCCTGCGTTATTCCTGCAGCTCTCGTCATCAAGGAAAAGCAGCCTCCCGGCTCCCTCCCTACCCTCTGCCAATTACAGCGCTGCAATGGCAGCGTTGTGATTGGTGAGGCGCAGCGGAGCGCGCCCCACCCGGGTCATTTTCGCTATGTATGCTGCTGAGAGAAAAAGGGAGAGTGGACGGTCCTGCTCGAGAGCAGGGGGGAGTGGCTTGCCCACTGTTGTGGGTATTGATGTTTGCTCGGCCCCAGGGCCGACCAAACCGTCAGTATACACAACAGTAAGCAAGCAACTCTCCCCTGCCCTCGAGCAGGACCGCCCACCCCCAACCAGGCACTTCTGCTTTCTCGCCATGCGAGAAGGTAGAAACATAAATGGTAGCTATAACCATTTATGTTTCTGCCTTTTTGCACGGCGAGAAAGCAGTGGGCAACGCCCCCACGCCTCAATTGGGGAGCCACCACTTCATCTAAGCCCTTGCACTATCGCTCATTGACAGTAGGAATGTACTGCTCACTGTCCTGATTACCATACACAGAAACTGTCCAAAGTGTGCCGGCTCTGCACCACACAGAACAACTACTTGGCCGAACATAAGATACATAAAATAAAAAATTAAACCGTAAGAAGGCAAACCCTCTTTAGATATGCCTCCAGCTTCAAGGGCAAGTTGACACAAGATGGAATCTTTCAATGTTGTAGAAGAGATAGGTAATGTATTTTCACCAGAGTAAAGATACAGTGGCTAAGGATCACATGCTTTAACCAGAAACTGTGATCCTGGCCTCCTGAGGGAAAAAAGGGCCAGAGAAGCAGAGAAAAAAACAGCGCTGGCAATGCCAATAGATCTGACCTATGACTGAAACTGCTTCTTCAATTACAGGTGAGTTTTGACACATTGTAAGTCAGCATGCATGCACTTTGTCAATCATTCTTGAACTCATACTTTCATTTATTTACTCACAGACTCATTCTTGTGTTCACTTACTTATCCATCCACCACTGGCGTAAGGAAACTTGAGGGGGCACCCTGCAAGGTACGTGGAGGGGCCCACTCCGGACTCAATTGTGCGATCCCTCGCCAGAGTACTGTGCTGAGAGGGCCCACTGGAGCCTGGGGGCCACCCCGTACCGCGGGGGCAGCGGAGGCCTGTGTTATGCCACTGCCATCCACAATTAAACACACACACACACACAAACTCAACAAGCATACAAAAGAAAATTACAAAAAAGTAGAAAAAAATCTCACCGCTTAAACACAACAGGCATACACTTACAATACAAAAAATAAAATTAAACCTAACAGTGGCAGATATCTTTCGACTGTACTGCACATAATGTGTTATTGTTTTAAAGATCCAGGTTTAGAAGCAGTGTGTTTGCTACCTTATAGTAGTAAAACAATATTACACCATGTAAAAACCAAGATGGCCGCTCAATAAACATCACAGTGAGTGGCTATGTTGGAATAGTATTGTGCATGGTGTATCATTGCTCTAACAGATTCAAACACTGACATTATGATTATAACCATGGCAGCCATCTTGAAAGGGTAAAACAATGATACACTGTGCATAATTCACTCCAAGATGGCCACCCTGTTTTGTAGCAGTGACCACACAAGTTGAGAAGCACTGCAGCTTAAGCAAGCCACACTGCCTAATACACTATCGAGGGGGGCTGGAGGACACTTTAAAAATACAAACACAGAAAAAGGAAATAAATGAAAGTAACCTATAAAAGGAGAAATGGAAAACTTAAAGACTGGCCCACCATTCCTGGCACTGAACCGCACTCACTTTCAGGTTGATGTGTCCAAGATCACTCAAACTGCTGTCACTTACAAGGCAACAGAGACCGTGACTGAAGTGGGCTCACTCATTACCCTGTGATGTATGCTTTCCTGGGCAGGAGCAGCATGGTAATAACACTCAAAGATAATATTGGAAGAAGAGGGCTGATCCAAAGGCCCTCATTTACATGAATGTGTTTAGATTGTTTGATAACAGGGCTTGAGAGACAAACCTGTCCTATGGGGGTCTGGCAAGGATTACACAGTGTAAATCATATACCTCTTGAGTTTGTCAAAGAGGGCTACCAACACCAGAACCATTACCTACCAAGGTAATTTGTAAGATTCCATGTATTAAAATATCTGTCTAAAGGCAGTGTGATAAAAATCAACCCTAAGGCCTATTGTTTCTAACAAATACTTTTCACATCAATGCATGAAGCCTATTGCTTTTGTCATAACCTTTCATAAAAAACAGATTAGATCTATCACATCTGACATAACTTTTAACAATGAACAAATCAACAATTATCATTGGCTTTTCACCATAACAAACTCAGGCCTACTGTACTGTGATTAAGCAATCTACTTTGCAGTCATCAGGCATCCTGTAATACAGTTTCAAATTTGTACAAAATTAGAGTTGGCAAAGAAATATATACCCACGTTTAAAAAGTTCTAAAAAGGATTATTAGAGTGCAAATCTACCCTCACAGTTTATCAGAAAGAATGACCCAAATAAAAACCTTTTGGCTATTACAGTGTTCTCTGAGATTCATTGTAACACGATACGTGTCTACAGGCCTTAATACCGTGATAACAATTCCACCATTAAAACCTACTGCCTTTAACTTGTGTTTTTCACATTTAATAAGTGGGGCCTATTGTTTTTTTTAATAACTTTTCAAAAATAACATTTTATACCTCTGACATAATTTTTTCTAAAGTAAAATTGCAAATATGTAACATTTCAACATTAAGAAAGTTGCTGTAACAATATACCACCATTTTAAGAGAGCCTAACAAGGATTACCACACTGCATATTGTCTACTACCAGGTTTTGATAGAGGGGTAGCCTAACCTCTTGCCTACTATGGTAATCTGTGACATGCAATGTAACAAAATGCCTGTTCACAGGCTTTAACATTGTACAATAACAATCCAGAAGCAAATGTATACTGACCTTGAAATATGCTTTTCAAAATATATGTATGAGGCCTACTTTCTTTATCATAACATTTTATAGCCAATAGATCAGAAATATGGCATCTTACATAGCTTTTCCCAATTTAAATACACAATTCTAAACCCTTTATCACTGGATTGACACCATAACAATTCTAGCACTTAAGCTTTGCACAAGCACCAAGCATACTGCCCTCAAATTGCAAATATGAACAAAACTAGGGTTGGAAAAATAATATACAATCTCTTCTAAGATGACTTAACGATGACTATCAAAGTGCAAATCTTCTACCACCAAGGTTTGTAAATGAATGTAACCAATACCAAAATATTGCCTAGTATGGTCATTTATAAAGTTGCTTGTCACACAATATGTGTCTACAGGCTTTAACAAAGTGCACTAACAATCCACCCATAAACATCCCCCCTACAGTAACATACGGTTTTCACAATAAGTAAGTCAGGTCTACTGCTTTCGTCATTCTATTTAATGATAAACTGATCAGGTTTTTATATCATCATCACCAACTCAGTCCTGCGGTATTGAGCAGTGTAAACAATGGATATGGGCTGAACCTTATCGCACTCAAAGTTACTTGTTTTGGTAAAACAGTGCTAGAAGTGGTTCGGTGCTACCTGAGTTCCTCCTTCTGAGTCTTGGAGGGTGGAGTAATACTTATGATAGCGTCATTCCAGTCGGGAATGACGTCCTCAGATGCACACAGTGTGGAAAAATTTCCTTTGTAGGCTTAATGCTTTCAAAATAAAGTTTTATTGAAGCATTAATTTTCTCTGATTGTAATACTTAATTTTTCACATGATTCATAAGTCAAAATTATATTTGGCCCAATGCATTTCGTGCAATAGTGCCCTTCATCAGGGGAATTGATTATCTGTTAAGAAAAATGAAACACAACTGTCATCTATTCGTATTCGTATACATAGAAATTCCCATAGTTTCAAAACTCTGTTCACATTTATCAAATCTGTACAATGATAAGTGTAAGGACCTTGCATGAAAATACGAAATATTTCCCAACATGTGTTATATGTTGCAATGAAGTGATCAAATGCATGAAATTAAGTAATGTTTGACAACCTGTACACTTGTTATCGATGTGGTTATTTGACAAAGGCGTGTATCCTACGCAAAGTAAACGAAGAAATGAACGAGCATAAAACGAACACGTACCTTCCAAACTTGTCGGAAGTTTTTGAAAATATGTTTAAATGAGTCAATTCAATTCGCGTAAACCCAAGAAAATTAACCTAAAACAAATGAGAAAATGTTCATACTCTTAATAATATGCGTGCTGGTAACCTGAAATGTCAAGAAAAGTCGGTATTTTGTTGGCGATCGTACCTGGAAGCGTAAAATGCCTCCATCAGGCTAGAAACGTGGACGGTGTCACTCGGGTTCACAGACCGCTTTCTGAAAAGAGAACCCAATTGGTTCAGTGCCTGTGCAGAGTCGCGTTCGGATATAAAGTTAACTGACTGCGTGGGTTAAATGGTGGCATCGTGATAGTTAAGGCACTCACCTAGTATTTGGTGTTTCGTCGGGCGGTTAAGGGATCTTGCCGTAAGTTCGAAATGTTGTTTAGCAGTTTTTTCGCCGGTGTCGGATGTATAACACTCCCGACCCGGAAATGTTATGCGTGGTGGCTAAAAACATAAAAGACGGACGGTGTGTAGTTTCTAGACGGGAAAATAATAACGGTGTGCAATTTTTCGTATTTTCGATAAAGAGTGTCAAAACACAGTGAAAAAGCGTGAAAGTGAATGTGTGAACAGGCTAATCTAAGTGCAATGAAGGAACCAGTACAATATGCCTGGTGCATATCTCAATGTTACATGTCAAATACTCATAATCAATTCATACACGATTCGTGTTACTCTGGACAAATGACAAAACTTAAATCGTGATCAAATACATTATCAAATCCTGGTACATAATTCAAACAGCTCAAAGTTCAATGCATGACGGTTGCAATAAACATTTTTTCTGTGCTCACAATTTATCAATAAAGTTTGTGAGTTGTTTGATTTATAAAAAACAGTTCAGGTCCACACGATCATTAAGACCTTTCGGTTGTGCCGTGTTTAAATGGGAGATCCAAAAGATTTCTCTTCGTAAAAGATGTTGGGTATTATCTCTGCCTGGTAACACAGGGACAGTTTCCAAAACAAGAAATCGTACTTGACTTGGGGAATGATTGTGGTTATTAAAATGCGATGCCAAAGGGGATTTTGCATTCTTGGTTCGAATATTGCTTTTGTGTTTGATAATGCGTGTCTTTATTTTGCGTTCCGTTTTCCCAACGTAGGCTAGGCCGCATGGGCATTTAATCAAATACACCAAGTTTCGACTGTCGCACGTTGCGGTGACTCTTAGTTTGATGGAAAATCCTTGGCTCGGGTGTTTGATTTTGGTGCCTTTTATGATTGCATTACAATTGCCACAGTTGTGGCAAGGTAGCGTACCCTTGTGGTTGTTGGTGTGACTTTGTGGTTTTTTGTTTAATATCTCTTTGATGTTTGAAGATCTTTGGAACGCAAATCGTGGATTTTGCTGAAAGATGTAATTAAAATCTTCCTCCAATGACAGTAATGACCAGTTTTTCAATATGATTCTCTTGATTTTGGTACTTTCAGTTGAATATTTTGAGACAAATACCATTCTCTCATCTTCTTTTGTCTTTGGTGGAGGCTGCAATAATGATCTTCTATCTATTTTTGATACTTTAGTTTTGGCTTCTTCTAGAATCTCCATTGGGAAACCTCGCTCGTGAAATTTGTCTATACAACTTTGTGTGCTTTGGTTCAATGATTCTTCCGTTGATGAAATCCTTTTTATTCGCAACAGTTGAGAATATGGTAAGTGTCTTTTTAGAGAGTGCTGGTGAAAACTTGAGAAATGTAATAAGTTATTTCTGTCAGTGGTTTTGGTGAAAACGCTGGTTTCAAGTTTGTTTTGAGTCTTCTGGATGAGCACATCCAGGAACGGTAAACTGACTGTCTGAATGTTGTGGGTGAATTTGATCCGATCATTAACTGCATTCAGATCTTCAATGGCATGTTCTAACTCCGTTTGTGTTCCCTTCCATAAGACAATAATGTCGTCAATATATCTCTTGTATGTGATGAGATTTTTCGACCACTGTTCTTTACTCAAGATATTGTCCAATTCAAACCTGTACATGAAAAGATTCGCGTAGGCAGGTGCGGCACAATTGCCCATAGAGGTACCAGAGCTTTGGATATAAAATGACTCTTTCCATGAGAAGTAGCTGTGGTATAATGTGAAATTTAGGAGTTCCATAATGAATACTTTTAAACCTTCTTCCATCTCTGATGACATGAGAAATGACGCAGTCGCATCTAATCCAAGATTGTGTGGGATTGAGGTATATAATGACTGTACATCAATAGTGCAGAGAATCATTTCACTGGTGAATTGTGCTTTCTGGTCTTCGAGTATGTTTAGAAAGTGGGTTGTGTCCTTAATGTAAGTGGACATTGATTGTACCAGTGGTTGTAAATGTTGATCAATGTACTTGCCAATTGGCTCATGGATGGAGTTAATTGTGGACACGATTGGTCTACAGGGAGGATGAGTCGGATGTTTATGTACTTTTGGTATCATATATATATATGGTACTGATGGATTGGATTTGATGAGATATTGTTTCTCCTTGGATCCAATTACACCTAGGTCCATTGTGTGGTTGATTAGCGTAGAAAGTATCTCTGTGAATTCTTTCGTGGGGTCTCTATCTATTTTGTAATAGATGTTTGAATCATTGACGTGTTCATTTACTTGGTTGTTATAGTAATCCGTGTTTAAGATGACAAGGGCGCCCCCCTTGTCTGCTTGACGTATGGTAATGTCAGGGTTTTCTGCCAGTTTTTTCAAAAAGTTCCGTTCTTTGTTTGAAAGATTAGTGACTCTCGACTTAGGCTGTTTGTAAAGTTTCTCTACCTCCTTACTTACAACCTTTTCGAATGCATCCAGAACCTTGTGGCTCACCGGAGGGATAAATTTGCTTTTGTTTCTGAGACCCTTTAAGGTGTCTTTGGGAGGTTCGTCCGTTGTTTGAATGACATTACTGAAAAAGTGTCTTAGACGTAATTTTCTTATGAACTTGTGTATGCATATTTGTGTATCCAAAAGTTTAGAATGAAAGGTTGATACAAACGTGGTTCCTTTTTGTAGAACATTGATTTCGGCGCTTGATATGTGTTGATTGGAAAGGTTACTAACTAGGGTTTTTGACTCCTGGTGTTTCTTGAGATTGAGTCTTCCGTTGCTTGACCTTTTGCCCCTCCTGGTTCTTCGGATGATTTTTGGCCTCTCTCCAAAAAAGAATTCCCAGTTTTGTTGGTACCACTAGATGTGGTTGGTTGCTCTTGCATTGTTTTCGTGGGAGGTTGGAATCTCGAGGGTTGTCTCCTGGATTGGGAATCATCCGAAGATGATGTTTCATCGGATTGTCTGTTAGATGTGAAATTTTGTTGTCTTCTCCTAGCATATATGTCAGCCCAGTTGTAGACTTCTCCAAGCTTGTAATCAAGCGTGTCACGTTTGAATTTTCTGATTTTTCTTTCATTTATGTCTTTAGTGTATGACTCCAGTTGTTTTGTGATGTCTTTTAACATGTCTTCCATTTCTTCTGTTGTTAACATGTTACTTAAGTCCTGTTTTAATTGTTGTGTTTCCTAGGACCTAACTAAGGAAATCAGAAAATTCAAACGTGACACGCTTGATTACAAGCTTGGAGAAGTCTTCAACTGGGCTGACATATATGCTAGGAGAAGACAACAAAATTTCACATCTAACAGACAATCCGATGAAACATCATCTTCGGATGATTCCCAATCCAGGAGACAACCCTCGAGATTCCAACCTCCCACGAAAACAATGTAAGAGCAACCAACCACATCTAGTGGTACCAACAAAACTGGGAATTCTTTTTTGGAGAGAGGCCAAAAATCATCCGAAGAACCAGGAGGGGCAAAAGGTCAAGCAACGGAAGACTCAATCTCAAGAAACACCAGGAGTCAAACACCCTAGTTATTAACCTTTCCAATCAACACATATCAAGCGCCGAAATCAATGTTCTACAAAAAGGAACCACGTTTGTATCAACCTTTCATTCTGGAGAAGCGTGGCTCAGTGGTTAGAGGCGGCAGACCCGGAAGCTGAGATCGACCGTGGACCAGGGTTCGATTCCCCGCCTCGGCGGGTCTCGGGCTCAAAATTCCACGGACTCGACAATTCTCGCTCCGGTGCCTACTCGAATCACGGGGTCACACTCTGCAACTCTGGGCAATAGCTTGCTTAATCTCCACTACGGCCCCTCGCGGCGGGATGCCTGGCTTTCACCTTGTGGACACCCTGCCGGGGTTTCTCACAGGGGAATACCAGGACGGGTTCCCTAAGCAAGCGCCAGGATGCCCTTTGGGTGACAGGTTTGCGCTATATAAGTACACCTACATTTACATTTACATTTACACTTTCATTCTAAACTTTTGGATACACAAATATGCATACACAAGTTCATAAGAAAATTACGTCTAAGACACTTTTTCAGTAATGTCATTCAAACAACGGACAAACCTCCCAAAGATACCTTAAAGGGTCTCAGAAACAAAAGCAAATTTATCCCTCCGGTGAGCCACAAGGTTCTGGATACATTTGAAAAGGTTGTAAGTAAGGAGGTAGAGAAACTTTACAAACAGCCTAAGTCGAGAGTCACTAATCTTTCAAACAAAGAACGGAACATTTTGAAAAAACTGGCAGAAAACCCTGACATTACCATACGTCAAGCAGACAAGGGGGGGGCGCCCTTGTCATCTTAAACACGGATTACTATAACAACCAAGTAAATGAACACGTCAATGATTCAAACATCTATTACAAAATAGATAGAGACCTCACGAAAGAATTCACAGAGATACTTTCTACGCTAATTAACCACACAATGGACCTAGGTGTAATTGGATCCAAGGAGAAACAATATCTCATCAAATCCAATCCATCAGTACCATATATATATATATGATACCAAAAGTACATAAACATCCGACTCATCCTCCCTGTAGACCAATCGTGTCCACAATTAACTCCATCCATGAGCCAATTGGCAAGTACATTGATCAACATTTCCAACCACTGGTACAATCAATGTCCACTTACATTAAGGACACAACCCACTTTCTAAATATACTCGAAGACCAGAAAGCACAATTCACCAGTGAAATGATTCTCTGCACTATTGATGTACAGTCATTATATACCTCAATCCCACACAATCTTGGATTAGACGCGACTGCGTCATTTCTCATGTCATCAGAGATGGAAGTAGGTTTAAAAGTATTCATTATGGAACTCCTACATTTCACATTATACCACAGCTACTTCTCATGGAAAGAGTCATTTTATATCCAAAGCTCTGGTACCTCTATGGGCAATTGTGCCGCACCTGCCTACGCGAATCTTTTCATGTACAGGTTTGAATTGGACAATATCTTGAGTAAAGAACAGTGGTCCAAAAATCTCATCACATACAAGAGATATATTGCCGACATTACTGTCTTATGGAAGGGAACACAAACGGAGTTAGAACATGCCATTGAAGATCTGAATGCAGTTAATGATCGGATCAAATTCACCCACAACATTCAGACAGTCAGTTTACCGTTCCTGGATGTGCTCATCCAGAAGACTCAAAACAAACTTGAAACCAGCGTTTTCACCAAAACCACTGACAGAAATAACTTATTACATTTCTCAAGTATTCACCAGCACTCTCTAAAAAGACACTTACCATATTCTCAACTGTTGCGAATAAAAAGGATTTCATCAACGGAAGAATCATTGAACCAAAGCACACAAAGTTGTATAGACAAATTTCACGAGCGAGGTTACCCAATGGAGATTCTAGAAGAAGCCAAAACTAAAGTATCAAAAATAGATAGAAGATCATTATTGCAGCCTCCACCAAAGACAAAAGAAGATGAGAGAATGGTATTTGTCTCAAAATATTCAACTGAAAGTACCAAAATCAAGAGAATCATATTGAAAAACTGGTCATTACTGTCATTGGAGGAAGATTTTAATAACATCTTTCAGCAAAATCCACGATTTGCGTTCTAAAGATCTTCAAACATCAAAGAGATATTAAACAAAAAACCACAAAGTCACACCAACAAGCACAAGGGTACGCTACCTTGCCACAACTGTGGCAATTGTAATGCAATCATAAAAGGCACCGAAATCAAACACCCGAGCCAAGGATTTTCCATCAAACTAAGAGTCACCGCAACGTGCGACAGTCGGAACTTGGTGTATTTGATTAAATGCCCATGCGGCCTAGCCTACGTTGGGAAAACGGAACGCAAAATAAAGACACGCATTATCGAACACAAAAGCAATATTTGAACCAAGAATGCAAAATCCCCTTTGGCATCGCATTTTAATAACCACAATCATTCCCCAAGTCAAGTATGATTTCTTGTTTTGGAAACTGTCCCTGTGTTACCAGGCAGAGTTAATACCCAACATCTTTTACGAAGAGAAATCTTTTGGATCTCCCATTTAAACACGGCACAACCGAAAGGTCTTAATGATCGTGTGGACCTGAACTGTTTTTTATAAATCAAACAACTCACGAACTTTATTGAAAAATTGTGAGCACAGAAAAAATGTTTATTGCAACCGTCATGCATTGAACTTTGAGCTGTTTGAATTATGTACCAGGATTTGATAATGTATTTGATCACGATTTAAGTTTTGTCATTTGTCCAGAGTAACACGAATCGTGTATGAATTGATTATGAGTATTTGACATGTAAAATTCAGATATGCACCAGGCATATTGTACTGGGTCCTTCATTGCACTTTGATTAGCCTGTTCACACATTCACTTTCACGCTTTTTCACTGCGTTTTGACACTCTTTATCGAAAATACGAAAAATTGCACACCGTTATTATTTTCCCGTCTATTAACTACACACCGTCCGTCTTTTATGTTTTTAGCCACCACGCATAACATTTCCGGGTCGGGAGTGTTATACATCCGACACCGGCGAAAATACTACTAAACACCATTTCGAACTTACGGCAGGATCCCTTACCCACCCGACGAAACACCAAATACTAGGTGAGTGCCTTAACTATCATGATGCCACCATTTAACCCACGCAGTCAGTTAACTTTATATCCGAACGCGACTCTGCACAGGCACTGAACCAATTGGGTTCTCTTTTCAGAAAGCAGTCTGTGAACCCACGTTTCTAGCCTGATGGAGGCATTTTACACTTCCAGGTACGATCGCCAACAAAATACCAGCACGCATATTATTAAGAGTATGAAAATTTTCTCATTTGTTTTAGGTTAATTTTCTTGGGTTTTTGCGAATTGAATTGACTCATTTAAACATATTTTCAAAAACTTCCGACAAGTTTGGAAGGTACGTGTTCGTTTTATGATCGTTCATTTCTTCGTTTACTTTGCGTAGGATACACGCCTTTGTCAAATAACCAGATCGATAAAAAGTGTACAGGTTGTCTAACATTATTTAATTTCATGCATTTGATCACTTCATTGCAACATGTAACACATGTTGGGAAATATTTCGTATTTTCATGCACGGTTCTTACACTTATCATTGTACAGTTTTGATAAATTTGAACAGAGTTTTGAAACCATGGGAATTTCCATGTATACGAATAGATGACAGTTGTGTTTCATTTTTCTTAACAGATAATCAATTCCCCTGATGAAGGGCACTATTGCCCGAAATGCATTGGGCCAAATATAATTTTGACTTATGAATCATGTGAAAAATTAAGGATTACAATCAGAGAAATTGAATGTTTCAATAAAACTTTATTTGAAAGCATTAAGCCTACAAAGGAAATTTTTCCACACTGTGTGCATCTGAGGACGTCATTCCCGACTGCAATGACGCTATCATAAGTATTGAGCAGTGTGCCACGAGTTTTCCACCAGAAAGCCAAGAACTAACTCTATTTACACGCAGAGATGATTAAACTGAGCCTTATTCTTCTAGCGCAGTTTGTCCTTATTGACCTAGATGTGGAAATTCTCTATCTTCAATCGAGTCAAGGCTTAGGAGCTAAAGAAACAGTAGTCATAAATAGAAATCACCTTGAATAGACATGTACATAGTTCTCTGCTCAGAGTGCGTTGAACTATTCACTTATAGTTCTATATTTGAGGTGTAAATGTAGGAGTGACAAGGTGAAGTGGATGTAAAATGAAGTATATCCATTACAAAGTGCAACGAGGAAACAGAAAAATAAGGAGAGGCACCACGAGGGACTTGCAAATACAAAATTCCTTCTATAAAATGGTAAATCATTTACATCAGTGTTACTCCCACATATACTTGAGTATTACTGCAGCCCAGGCAGGCTCAAATGTACTCCACGCAAACCTTGATTAAGTCTCACATCACTCATGGACACTCAAAGGACCTGAAAGAGAATTGTACAAAAATTAATGGAGGCAATAAATAACACTATAAACCCCTAAAAAATAAAAAAAATAAAAAATTATGCGAGGCAAGATGGCGTCCACGCTGGACGCGTGAGCAAGCTGCTCCTACCGGACCTTACGGACATGGTGCTGCCGAGATAGGTGCAGGCGGCAGAGGGTCACTGTACTGAGGAATACGCTTAAAGGACTTACGCGGTTTACTTTTTTGCTGGAAAGGAAAGCTTTCCTCGGAGCGTAAATGTACTCTCTTCTCGCTATAGCTTTGACCGGAGCTCGAGTGCGGAGTCTGCAGTGGAGGTTGTGGGCGGTCCATAAGAGGAGGCTCACCTGGTTCACCCGTGCTCCTACTGGCGTTTTGGCAGTCTCGGCTGTTTCGGCATTCGGAAAGGCTGTGAGTTGGACAGTAGTAGGGGCGATGGCTACTAAAGGTCGGAGAGGGCGCGGGTAGGCACCCGCTGGTTCAGAGGTACCGGGTGAATCAGAAGCTGCGGTAGTAACGACAGTTCCAACTACGATAAGCTCTGCTACAGCCCCAGCCCCAAGCGCAACAAAGATTACAGCCCGTGGGGAGTCACGCGCCAAAGAGCCGGACAAGGCAGGGAAGGCAGTATCTCGAACGAAGGAGAACGCTGAGCCGGAAGCTGCAAAGTCCATTAAAGGTATACCAGAGCTATTTTTTACCATGAAAAATAAAGAAGCTGCTAAGTCTGTTTTGGCTAAAGACTCTGTTAAAGATTCTGCTCCTATTGAAACTGTGGAGGCATTGATTGAGCGGGTAGAAGACGGGCTGAGGATGGAAGCTCTTATAGACTGTACGGAAGAAAGGAGACAAGGGGCTGAAACTATGAATGGATCAGATATTGCAAATGGGTTTGCTGGAGAGGCATCGACTGGCATTCACCTGATTGAAGAACAGATTGAGGGGGATAGGGAGAGTGCGCAGGAAAAAGAGCCGGAAACAGCAGCGACTTTAAATGCGAATTTAATCACTACCCAGGTCAAGAATATAGAGAGTACAGAGAGTCTTTGGAAGAAGGGACCACAAGGGGAGGCTTCACAGGACCCTACCGGTTCCAATATTATTGAATCAGACTCCGCTGATTTTTACTCCTTGTCAGAACACTCAGTGTCATCAGCTGAGGATTTTGCGCAACAGTAGGCCACATATATGAGTATGGAAGAAGGGAGCCTCCATAGTAGTTTTGAAGCAGAAGATCAGGGCTCAGACTCTTGTGACGCTGGAACAGTCCGCAGATTGCGGCTAAATCAGGAAGGAGATAACCTCGAAGGAGTAAAAGGAAGGGACGGCGATACCAATGTAGCGTCTTTTGTGGGAGAGGAGCAAGCTGAAGAAATTTCACTTGGGCTAATATATAAGACTATGATGCTGCATAGAGATGAGCATAGGCAGGACAGTTTGAGAGTGCAGAACTCGTGCAAAAAGTTGCAAAACTCTGTCAGGCGCTTGACCAAATCACATTCTGAGTTTGTGGAGAGAGCAAATGAAGCTGAAGTCCGTATTCCCACTCTGGAGGACGAGCTTCTGCAACAGAAGAAAGCTTTGGAGACACAACTTTCTAATAAGGACGATATTAATTGGAAGCTTACTGAGCTAGAAAACCGCTCACGAAGAAACAATTTGAGGTTTTTACAGATTCCGGAGGGCAAGGAGGGGTCAGACCCCCGAGGCTTCATGATAGAGCTCTTGAAGAAGTCATTTCCTGAGTCTACAAGATGGGACTGGGACCGGGAGGTGGAGAGGGGACATCGGTTCCCTTTTAACATCAGAACAAATCATGGGATCAAAAACCAAGAGCCATGTTAGTGGCATTTAATAGTTTTCTGGCGCGTGAGGAAGTTTTCACTAAAGCACGACCAGACAAGAAAATTAGTGCTCTTGATTGTGACTTTTTCGTACGCCCTGACCTTTGTAAACAATCTGTTGATTTGAGATGGCAGTTTAGACAATTAATTTCAGTCTTCCAATCTAAGGGGGCCCAAGCTTATTTGATGTTTCCTGCTAAAATGAAAGTTGTTTACAGAGAACGTACCCATTATTTTATGACGGATTTGGCAGCTAAGGCCTTTATGGATACAATGTAATTGGATTGATACATATACACATGTAATGGGATAGGACTTTTTTTGTGATAGTTAAGATATTTTTCGATATGATATGCAGTAATCGCTAACTGAGGCGTATAAATGGGCTATGTTTCATTAGGCTAGTAATATATGTTATTCTGGCTATTTTCTTCCCATTTCACACTGCTCCTTCTCGAATTGCAGTGGTTTAAATATTGATTTTTTGGAATTTTTGCTTTGAGTGGATAACATGCTCGTGGGCGAAGGCAGGTAGATGGGGGTCTTGCTCGCATCAACAGGACCATAAGTCCTAAAGCCTCAATAAAGGGTTGAAGGGAGAGGGAGGGGGGGAAGTCAGGGTTGGGGGGGGTTCAGGGGAGGTGCACAAGGGGGTGTGGGGGAAAAAGGGGGAAAAATGTTCTTGAACACATCAAACTGCGCAAAGAGTACGGTATAGAGGATTCTACAGTCTTATTTAATTTTAATATTTCAATATACTGGGATTGCTTGATTCTATATTTTTCCCTTTTTTGTTTATGGAGTTATGAAAAAAAAAATTCTGTGATGGCTTTGGATAAGTTTATGTATATTACATATATGATAAATGGCTTCTAAACGATTAAAGGTCTGCTCACTAAATGTATCGGGGCTAAACAATATTATAAAGAGACAGAAGGTTGCAGCTGAGCTGAGATATATTGCACCACATCTACTGTGTTTGCAGGAAACTCACATACCATGGTAAAAAAGAGATGTGTTAAGAGAACTTGGATTTTCATTAGTGATCACTACCGGACAGTCTAGTCTGATACACGGCGTGGCTATTATGTGTAAGGCTAACAATGTAACATCAGGAAGGACACTAGGTGATAAAAAAGGAAGATGGGCAATTGCAGAATTTTGTGTGGATGGTAAAAACTGACTTTATGTAATATTTATGGTGCAAATTTAGACGACCCAGAAGTTTTAACTGAAGTGATTTTGGAATTAGCCACCTGGCCTCAGCCCGTAGTGCTTTGCGGAGATATGAATATCAATCTGACCAATAGTTCATTGAGAGATGGGTTAGCTAAGTATAGGGGGCGCAAGCCAAAAGTATATAAAGCACTACACAATCTAGTGCAGGACCAAGGGCTGGTGGATGTGTGGGGGCATATAAGACCACAGGATAGTGGGTATACATTTTATTCTCACCCCACAAAAAATTGGTCAGACTTGATTATTTTTTTGCCCCGGCCTCTGCATTACAAGGAGCGATAATTACTGTGCACCCAAGGATTTCATCAGATCATTCTCCTATAGTATTGGAGATAGGTCTGGGGCTATCTAGACCTAGACAGCTCAATTTCACATTTGATAGGAAGTTGGTGGTAAATCGTGATTTTAGGGATCATATTAGGAAGTGGATTAAGCTATTCTTTCAGGAAAATAAGGGCTCCGCCACTCAGGCCATTATTTGGGACACTTTCAAAGCGGGGTTCCGTGGGGAATGTATTAGCTTTTCATCTCTGAATCAAAGGAAGGCGAGACAGGAGTTGGATAGACTATATCAGCAACTAATTCAGTCTGAAATATTATTGATGAAGGGGTAGTCAGCGGGGTGAATGATTTGAGTAAATTGGAGGACATAGTCGCAAAGGAAAGAGCAAAAGTGTTGGGATTCTGGAGTGTAGAGAACGCAAGGAGATTTTTAACATCTAGGATGGAAAAGCACGAGTACGGTGAGGCAATAGGGAAAAAATTGGAGGTACAATTGCGAATAAAAGAATCAGCTAGAAATATTGTGCAAATGACGGACTCTACGGGGGTGGCTCATTCTGATCCACAAGAAATACTCAAGATCTTTCAGCAGTTCTATTCAGAACTATATGACCAACAGAAGGGGGTGGATGCTGATGGACTAGAATGGGCGGTAATGTTAGAGGAGGGTTTAAAAAGATTAGACCCAACAGCTGCACAATGGCTGGAAGGTACTATCACGGGGGAGGAGGTGGAAAAAGCCATGAAAAGTCTTGCAACTGGAAAAGCAGCCGGTCCTGATAGGATACCTAGTGAGGTATACACACAATTTTATAATGATATTAAGGAGGAGCTATTAGGAGTTATGCAGGCTGCTCAGCTTGGTTCCCCTCCCAGGTCATGGGCTGAAGCGACTATAGCAGTTTTCTGTAAGAAGGGCAAGCAACCAGAGTTAGTAGGCTCTTACCGGCCGATATCACTGCTAAATGTGGATAATAAAATCTACTCCAAAATATTAGCTAACCGGCTAACTCACTGTATGACTTCTTTAGTCTCATACCATCAACATGGTTTTATACCAAAAAGAGGGACGGTAGAGCATGTTAACAAAGTAATTTCTTTATTTGACATCGCTGCTGTGAAAAGGAACGATCTTGCGCTGATCTTACTTGACGCGGAAAAAGCGTTTGATCGAGTGCAGTGGGGGTATTTGTGGAAATTAATGAGTAGAATGGGCTTTGGTCAGAAATTTATTTATGCAATTCAATCCTTATATCTACACCCTATGGCTAAGATTTCCGCTATGGGCCTACTTTCGGATACTGTTAAAATTACACGTGGTACACGTCAAGGATGCCCCTGCTCCCCTCTTTTGTTTGCCCTTTATATTAACTCTTTTATAGAGCAATTAACTCGGAATGTTTTGATCCCACCCTACAAAGTTGAAGAATATTATTTTTCGGTTTTTGCCTATGCCGATGACATCGCGGCGACAACTGTAAATCCCGGCACTGCAATAAAAGAAATCGAGCGGTTGGCGAAGGTTTTTGGGAGGGTAGCTGGATATAAATTGAACGAGGCGAAAACGCAAATTCTTTGTCCTGAGATTGTAGTATGGCAGGATTGTAGGGTAGTAAAGGAGGCAACATACCTAGGTATTCAATTAAGGGCAAATATGAATGCATTAGTGGAGGTTAACTGGAATACGCTTATGGCCAAAATCAGGCAATCTCTGGATAGATGGGAGCGGCTATATTTAACCATTATTGGATGATCAAATGTCTTAAAAATGAATGTGCTGCCAAAAGTCCTATACTTCTTTAGGTCTATACCGTTAGAAGTCTCAAAAGATAAAATACAGGCATTGCAGGCAAGATGTGGGAAATTTATTTGGAGCCCAGGAAGACCAAGAAGGGCAATGAACCTCATGACTTTACCGTATTCAAGGGGAGGACTGGGGGTCCCAGATTTTTATTTGCATTATGTAACTTCTTTCCTTTTGAGGATGAGGGTTTTGATCACTGGAGAGACAGGAACTGATGTGGCTAATGCCCCGAATATTTTTGACATTCAGTTACGTGCTTTTGCAAAACAATCTTTAGTTAAAGAGATTGACGGGAGTTACTACAAACGGACTCGGTTTAAGGTAGCGCTGGGGGCGTTTAAGGTTTGGAAATGGTTTGCGAAAATAATGGGGATAGGGAAAGTATCGTATTATACGCCCTTTAGCGCATATAGGCTTCTACCAGGTATCTTCTCTGACGCAATGGCTTTAATTTGGCAGCGGAAAGGGATTAGGATCCTGGGAGATATGATTAAGGAGGAAGGGATTTGTAAATCCTTTGAGGAGATGATGGGTCAGTTTTCGATGCCTAGGAGTTTTTTCTTTAAATTTTTACAAATATGTGATTATTTAAATCGGCGAAGAGGGAAATTGGAGCAAAATAAAGTCATTGAAGGAATCAGGAGGTCTGTTAAAATTGGAGTGGTATATCAATTATTAATGTCTGTTAAGAATGATGATATAGAAAAAGTAAAGCTAAAATGGAGAGATTTAGTAGGAGACCCAGAGATAGAGGTTGAAGAGCTTTTAATATTATCTAAGGAGGCTTTAATGTCTGGAAATTTGAAGGCCCAGTTTTTTAAGACCTTGCATGATCTATACTACACTCCTAAAAGAATGGCAAAGTGGGGAGGGGGAAATGAAGGCAAGTGTTTTCGGTGTGGGGAAAATGATGCTGGGGTGATACATATTTTTTATAGTTGTGTTAAACTTCAAGGTTATATTGTAGATCTCGAACAGTTTTTGTCTTTGGTGCTTAGAACATCTGTTGTTATTACTCCGGCAATGTTGGTACTCGGTAAAATTCCAAAGGATAGGATACCGGAACCACTATTTCAGCATCGTTATTTTATATTTTTTGCAATGACTGTAGCACGTCTGTGCATAGCTACGGAGTGGTTACAGGAAAAACCACCGGACTTCCATCAGTGGCGGGCCAGAAAGCTCAGTTTATATAATTTGGAGTGGGGTCTTTTTTCTATCAAAGGCTCGAGGAAAAAAAGACTGGGCATAAAAATTTGGAGTGCGTTTAGGGATTACTATGAGGAATGAATTGTCAATTGTCAATTGTCATTTGGATGTAATAGCTTTGCTTTGATTTATTCTTTTTTTTCTTTTTTTTCTTTGCTGTAATACTTGTGGAAAATGTTGAAATTGTGAATTGGCTACTCTGTGTTTCTCTGCAGTTTTGATGTGAAAGAACAATAATAAATAAATAAATAAATAAATAATTCAGGAAAAAAGGTCATATAACTCTTTACATTGCTGACACTCAGAAAAATTTAAAATAAAAGTAACAGAATTATTCTTAAATGGTCACGTAACATAAGACATGGCATGCTTCCAGGTTAATTCACATTGTAAAAATTAATACATACAAAAGAAACAAAAGAAATGCAGAACATCTTGCAGTCCAAAGGGAAGAGGGCAGAATTCAGGGTGTGGACAGTATTTGTATGCTCTCCCTTATGATGATTGTCAGGTGTGTATTAGTTTCCTCAAGAGATGCCTGTTTACCTCTTCTTTTCAATAGATGGTTCCACACAGTGTAGGTGGAGATCTCTGACTGAGTTACATAGGACTGGGTTTTGGCGGATTTGCTCAGAAAATACTCTTGTAAAGTTACTAATGGTTTCCCCTTGCATTTCGAGTTCTACGTGTCCCCATACTTAGCATAAAATCTAGGGCTAAGTTCAGAAAGACAAGTTGTACACGTGTCACGTGCAAAAGTACTCCAGAGATACTCCAATGCATAGGAATGCACGACTTTGAGGAAATGTAAACAATTCCGTGAGCACTTCTGGAAAGCTGTACGAGTCGCATCCTCCCCGGAGATTGAGTTCAAATGTCAAGTGCCAACTGCTCTTTCTCAAATTCGCCATTATCAGAAGGGAACACTCAAAATCGGGGGAATACAGTCCAATGTGCAAATGCACGCTTATAATTTTATGTTTTTTTCTCTACAGGCATCACATTCTTCCTCATGAAGAAACCTCTTTCCCAAGCCCCCTCCCGCAGAGTTTGAGGTTGAGCTGTTCTCCATCTCGCCCTGAAAGGAGAGTTGCTCCACCCCTTTGCTACAATGAATGGCGGAAAGGCTCCAGGCCTGGAAGGGGGCAGAGTGGAATTTGTGGATGGCAACAAACGTACACGTTATGGGCGTTCACAAACTGAAGGAAGACATCTCCTTAACCTCCTGTGCCTCACCCTTTCATGGGGTTTGCTATTGCATAATTTTACTCAAACGCCTCATACAATTGTGGAGTTGTAAAACCATTTATGCCTAGCAGGTACCCTGTCTGAATTTCGAATGGTAGTATAGTAAATGGGACAATTCTGGCCCTAAACGTAAGTGCATGGCACTTAATGGTTCTGTGAATGGGGGACCCTGGCCTTCACACAAGGTCTCCCTGTGTCTGCCCCCTCCCCCCCAAATCCCGCCCCCTTCCCTCCCCCCCCCCCCCCCCGCAATTCAGGAAGGGGCAAACAACAGTCCTTATAAAAAAAAAACACACCTGCATTTTGCCAGGTATCTCCAACCCTTCCGGCTCGACCATTGATGTACAAGGCTTCTGTAAACGACCTTGTGTGTCCTCTATAACCAGTCACCCCTAGGCCTCTAGCTCCAATGCTCTTTAAACCCCTACACTGCCCCCCGGACATGCCTGCCTGATACAAACATATATATGTGTTTTTAAATAAGTTAAAATACAATACATAACGTCCGTTTTGTCACATTTGTGCTGTACTTTCTAGTCGACTACAGGCTATTTTTATTTCCGTCACTAAACCTGTGGTAACTACACTTTCCTTACTACTTACGTACCTCATAAGATAATTTCCAAGTTGTTTCCGTCTAGTGCAAACTGAAGATGTTACAAATATATTGTCTGGCAGTTGTAAATTACCCGGCAGACATTTTGACATGAAGTCGCACGTCTGAACCCAGCGTTAAAACGGTGACAACATAATACAGAAATGCAGGGTTGTTTCCGAGGGGCTGGCATTTTATCATGTGGGGAGTAGGAAAAGAAAATAAGATTATTGCGTTTTAGCAGCTGAGCGGGTTTAAATATGACAACATGATGATACCTTTAGCGCGAAGTAACTGAGCGATAATAATGTAACTTTGCATTGTTCACTACTCTTTGGAAGAAAACTCGCTAGCCAAACAAGCATTGATAGCGGCAGAAACTAGATTGTTAAATTTACATCTGTAGACTTGCAACTGAACGCTTCACTGTTGTAGGAGGCAACATATACTGAACTACTGGTGTTGACATTTCAATACTAGTACCACATCTTGTATTCTGAAATGTTTTTATTGTTATTCAGCACCCAACATATAAGGACAGCATTCGACACACATGTAAAATGAGCAAATGGTGAACATAAACCCTCAGACCACTGATTCCATATTGGCGTCTTCAGCGTGATTGCCTGGAAGACCCCGTCTTCCATGCCAGGCAAGGCACCCAGATCCAAACGTACTTTGCTGGCAGCCACAAAGCGGCATCCGCTAGACTGGTCGAGTGGCATGCATTTGAAGTGGTGATTAGAGGGGAACGCATGCAACAGATAGTGGGGGTCCGAAGATCGCTCAATAGGGAAATTACAGCGGCCGAACCACAGCTTGCAGGACTGTGGCTGCCCGCGGCCCCCGCAGGGTGCCAACCTAAATGGGGGGCCTCCCTTAGTGCCATTTGGGCACTTCCCCACCCCCACTATAATGTGGGACACCAGGTTGGTACAGCTGCCTGCCCTTGGATCGCCCGTAAGATAACCCACCATATTGCATACTTTTGTATGGAATAAACCTGCAGCAATATTTTCCCAAACAAAAGTTGTGTTGTGTATTTATTTATGCATGCATACTCTGTTATGGTGTGGGTGGGGTGTGGTGCCATAATGGGACTATGGGGAAGGCAGCAGACCCCGATCCCGTGTTGATTGTACAACTCTCTAAAGCCAAAACATCATATGTTGAATTATTGGAGCGACTCTCGTGGTTTCATTTTACCGCTCACGTGGCAAAAGTACTCAGGGAGGGAGACAGGTCCAGTCGACTTCTTGCCTGTCTGATACAGCAGGATCGCGTGATCACCACAATCACTGAGATGACATCCCCTAGCGGCGACATGGTCCGCACACAGGAGCAGATCCGCCAGTCCTTTTACGATTACTATTGAACAGTCTACTGTGCTCCATCACACTCTCTACAGGAGCACTTGCTAATCTTCCTCGCCAGGATTTACCTGCCTCGGGTTCCCACCAATACACGGTCAAGCCCTTGAAGCTTCAATCACCATGGAAGACGTAGAACAAGCCATTCGAGATCTTGCCTGCAACAAAGCACCTGAGCTAGACAGTCTCCCTCTAGAATATTAGAGCAACTGCTCGACACTCTTGGTCCCCTGCCTGGCTGCGATGTATGAGGCTTCGCTGTCTGCGAGGGAGCTCCCCCACTCACTGCGTGAGTCCCTTCTGGTCTCTCTGTGGAAACCGGCAGAGATCCTTTGCAATTGACGTCCTATCGTTCAATAGCAATACTGAGTGCAGATTACAAAATACTTGGGAAACTCCTTGCTTAACTGGAACTGATCAATGTCGACCAGAATGGTTTTGTCCCAGAGCTCAGTACATCACAAAATATGTGCAGCTTCTTCCATGTCCAAGACCACATACAGGGTCGGTTCCTACAAACCACCTGCCTGATACTGGACCTGGAGATGGTGTTTGACATGCTGACATGGCCATACCTCTTCCTTGTACTTACTCACCTGGAAGTAGCCTCAGACTCTTGAGCTATACCAGACTACTATACACTAGGCTGACCTCTAGAATGCGACTGGGTCGAGCCATCTTGGCCTCCTTCATGGTACCAGGGAACCAGGCAGGGGTATCCTCTATCGTCTTTGTTATTCCCTCTTGCGATGGAGCCCCTGGCAATCTGATTGCGGACAAAGGGACGAGACTGGGGTATACCACTGGCAGATGAACCCATTATGTGTCATTATATGCGGACAACCTGCTGATGTACCTTAGGGACATTACATTAGATCACTCCCTGATATGAAATATCTTGAACAAGTACACTGTGGCCGCTGGATTGTGCATGAACTGGGCGAAATCGGCCATATACCCCCTCAATCTCTCCCAACCTGCGAGCCCTGTCTATCTAGGTGAAACCCCCCTTCGTTGGCAGGGATCAGCAATCGGTACCCGGGAATATGGCTCTACCATACCTTGCTAGACTTGTACAAGGGTAACCTTCATGCTGCCTCACCTGGTATCAGAGCCAAATACTTTTCATGTATTTCCCTCCTATAGCCCCTATAGGCCGGATAGTCCTTGCTAAAATGTTTCTTTTACCTCGGCTACTATATTATTTTGTTAATCTGCCAGTTGTTCTACATCATCCATTCTGCAAAGAATTAAACACACTACTATGCAACCTTATTTGGGGTACCTCAAGACACCGAGTTGCTCTTTGGAAACCGCAGTCACAGGTGGACTGCTGGGGTTTCAGCGTTCCTTCCTTTGAAGCCTACTTTTTATCAGCTTAACTGCAATGGTTGTTGTAGGAGAGTAGGGTCTGCTTCCTATGGTCACCCGCACTTTTTGCTTTGCTTTACTGGTTTTCGACTTAGATGTGGCTGTGGACCTGCTAATCAGACCCACAGCCCAGATGCACTCTCTCTAAATTTAAACCATGTACTCTAGGTACATCCACAATTGGGAAGGGGTTCACCTTATCAGCCCCTGTACAAGTGCACCATAGGTGCCCAGGGCATAGGTGTAGCCAAGGCCTACCAGGGGCTGCAGTATGTATTATGCCACCCCTGGCTGGCCACTCAAACTGACACAACTGGCTGATCACTGAGCTGGGGCAAGGTCGTGTAATCACCCCTTGCTTAGGTATAGTATTCCTATATCTACCCTTATATATAGACACACAGTAACCTATAAGTCACTCCTATGGCAGGCCTTAGCAATCCTGGAGGCAGAGTGCTTGGTTATGTGTGAGAAGGTGCTCTAGCATGAGCTGAGCCTATCTGCAGCTTTTGGAACCATGTCCTTATAGCTGTTCTATGATATTGCCATACCATATCCTCTTAAGTGCATTATGAACCTCGCGGTTAAATGCTAACTCTGGTTTGGCTTGATCAAAACATGTCGTGTAAGGTGTCATACGCTTTGGAATACTACCCCCTCGCCAATTCTGGCAACGGGGGTAGCATTCTACCCTTCTAGAGGGAGAAGACATGTTAGTGCTGTCTATCCCGATTAAAGTTAACCAGAGCCCCAGCGTCACAAAATGGACGCTGCTGCCTCAGACACAAGTCTGACCTCCTGCTGCTGGGAGTCCTTCCAGTCATGGAGGTTTGGACAATAGGATTCCTGCCTGGAGAGGTGCGAGCACCACCCCAGACAGGACTTTGTGTATTGGGACAGGGAGGGCTGAATAGATTGAGACAATGCCTGAGGCACACTAGGTGCTTCATGCATACCCCAGTTCAAACCGGTTGCTGTGGCACTCCAGCCCCAGCTCTGGCGCAAAACTGGACAAGGGACAGCGGGTGTAACCACCCCCCTTCCTGGTCCCACCCATAGGAGGGACCTAGAAAGTAATCCAGCCCCCTTTAGTTGTATAAAGGTAGGAGCTGAGTCCTGAGACTTTAGATTTGATCCTGAACTGAAACTTGACACGAAACTCTGGACCTTTGACATTCTGCTGAAGCTGAAGACTGAAGAATCTCCATTGTGGCCAAGGAGTGACCACCCTGGGCAACCAGGCACCATCCACCAAATCAACGGCTTGTTTTGTCGACGTTCCCGCCGGAACCCGAGCATAGAGCCTGACAAGACCCAGACTTCCAGACCTCTCTGACCCTCTCTTCATGACTGCAGCATAGCTGAGATCCGTGGAGGCGACGAGACACGTGGGACCGGACATCTTGGAAAGCCTGCAACTTGCTAACTGTGCAGCTCCTGAGGTATCCTCGAAGCTGTGCACTGGGGATTGAGAAGCCCCAAATCAGAGCTCCACCTGCACCGAAGACCAGCCCTCCACACTCTACGAGTTCTGTGTGGGGCCCTTCTGCTTGTATTCTGCTCAACGCATTGTCCGTTGCTGGCCCGTTGGCTAGTAGCCTATGTGACAACAATCCTTTTGAACCAACTTTCTGGTCTGGTTGCTCCAGACTGGTCCTTGCCTCCCTGCAAAGGTGAGGCACCTCTGACCTTGCTGGTCTGCACCAGAAGCCTTCTTTGAATCCTACGTGGGTTGCCTTTGCCAAGGCTTGTTGACTCCAATCCGGCAGTCGACCCCTCCATCTGCGAGAACCTTCGTGGGACAGCTTCTCCTCCAGCACCTGGTCGTCCTCGACACCTCCTGGTCCGCGTGGCTGAAGAGACAAGCTTCACGACAGCACCTGATTGCTCCACGACGTCGTCTGGTTCCTTCCTGGTTCCACCTGGTCACTGGCTAGTGACCCAGACTCTGTCCCCTCTGCTTTCAGGTCCTCTTCATCCTCGATCCACCCTTGGATCCACCCGTACATCTTCCTCCTGGTCGCCTGCAGCATCTTTCTCCAGGTCTCCATAGGCTTCAACGACGAAACCCGACACATCTTCACACCTATGCACCCGCCGTCCGTGGGTGAGGTAACGCGAGTACTTCAGTGCTCCCAAGGGTATTGACTATCTCAGTGTCTAGGTTTTTAGTTGTTTCCTCCTAGCTAAACTGGAAGTGTCCTGAATCCTTCTTTTTCTAACTTCTAAGTTCCCATTGACTTTGCATTGACTCACGCATGTGTGTAAAGACACTGCATGCGCCGCCTGTGGGCCTCCTACTCCTAACCTAAGGTTCAGATAGTGTAGCGCCAGCGATTCTCTAGGCCCTAGGCCTTTCCTTTTCTCGTGACGTGGTACTTATACCACTTTCTTAGTATATGGTTTGCTTCGCCCCTAGGGCCTAACTGTAAATTGTGCAACTTAAAGTATTCTGACTAAGTATCTTGTGATGTGCTTTTGCCTCTGATCTCATAAAGGGTTCAGAGGAGTGTGTTAGTAAATAAATACATATATATTTTATATACATCCTGTGTGGTGTCCTTTCATTTGATATTCAAGGGGATACATATGGTAAAACAGCTGGCTTTACACGCCCTCAAGAGTCTTTTAGACTAAGACTGTTCTGTCCACGCTACTACTAGGATAGCTGGTCTATAAGCTTGACTTACAACCATCAGCATAAGGGTTGTTTGGACTGGTGCAAGGTGTTCACTCAAATAGTGAACATCATATACCAGGCCAACTTCTCACAGTTGTCACGAAAGGCTGTCGGTTGGTTTATGGGAGAGACTAGTGGTGAAGAGGGAGTTCTTCCATTTTTCACTTTTGTCTCCTCTGTGTTAGCTGGTGGTAGATGCTCTGGGCACTCTGCCACTGCCATTCAGTGCCACAGCGCGAATGCTCCCTATTGTAAATTGACTGTATTACATTCTATAATCCTAATTGACTCAAGGAACCTGATAGGAAAGCCAAATGTAGAATGCCTGAGCTCAGAATATTAAAGTGCATCTGGTAGTGAAGATTATTTCTATATTCTGTGGTTGAAAATACCTCTTTTAGCAAGTGGGTATTTTCTTGCCTAAACCTTCCAGTGTGCTCTGCTGTTATGTGTATTGGCTGTCTGGTTTTGGAGGGGCAGGGCAGGCTGAGCCTGACCTGGATTGAATGGACCTGGATTGAATAGAGAGATCTGCAGTTGAAGTATGGGGAGGGGTGACCCTTTGATCGGAGCAGGGCTGTGCCTGGCAAGGTGAATGGTGCCTCCACCTCCCACTGTGCGTCTGATAGCAGACCCCCTCTTCCTGAAAGGCAGGATGCAGCATCGTAAACAAAGTGCTCTAGGATGACACAAAACTAGTTCTGGCTGGGTTCAGTGATTTGTGACTTTTTGAAAACAAAGACTTTTGGGGTATAAAGATCTGTGCTAAGACCCATACACATGTGTTACTTCTGGATGTCAAGACGAGCCTCTGTCCGTGTAACTAGAGGGAAAGGACTTTGAAACTTTCCTCCATCTTGCTGAGGCAGCTACCCAAGGGCCTGATTTGAGCTTGCCTCCTGCTGAAGTCTCAGGGACACTAGACTTCACACATCAGCCATCCGGATTCCTATTTGAAGGGAATTCTACTTGCAGGTGAGGCCTCTATAGAGAATTCCAGAGCCTCTTGTTCTACTGCGTGGTACGCGGGCTGAAAGTAATCGTATCGCTAGTGTGGGCCGCTGCAGCTAAGGAGCTGTTGCCACTGAGAGCCAGCATTTGCCTGTGTTATCAAAGTCATCGTTTTCGCTATAGTGGGCCGTCGTAGCTGAGGAGCTGTTGCCGCTGAGAGCCCGCATTTGCCTGTGTTACCAAAGTCATCGTTATCGCTATTATAGGCCGACGCAGCTGAGGAGCTATTGCCGCTGAGAGCCCTCATTTGCCTGTGTTACCAAAGTCATCGCTATCGCTGTTGTGAGCCACCTCAGCTGAGGAAGTTGTTGCCGCAGAAAGCCGGCATTTGCCTGTGTTACTAAAGTCATCATTATCGTTATTGTGGGCCGCCACAGCTGAGGAGCTGTCACCGCTGAGTGCCCGCATTTGCCATCATACGAGAATCATTGCTATCGCTATTGTGGACCGCTGCAGCTGAGGAGCTGTGCCGCTGAGTGCCCACATTTGCCGTCCTCCAAGAATCATCGCAATCGCTAT
Organism: Lissotriton helveticus; assembly: GCF_964261635.1. Taxonomy (NCBI): domain Eukaryota; kingdom Metazoa; phylum Chordata; class Amphibia; order Caudata; family Salamandridae; genus Lissotriton; species Lissotriton helveticus. The sequence continues at coordinate 398,705,776 of NC_136063.1, forward strand.
TGTGGGCCGCCGCAGCCGAGGAGCTGTGCCGCTGAGTGCCTGCACTAGTCACCACTTCGAGGATCTTGTTATCCCCTGCGTGTGCCGCTGGGTGTCCGCCTTAAGCCCCGTCCCAGGATTATCGTGAGTGCACGCTGCGGACTGCTACAGCCGGGAGCTGTGGCCGCTGCAAGTCCACCTGTCATCACGGCGGCTTCCTTGTGAGGCTGCACGCCTTGCCCCTTTGAATCTCAGGTACTTTGTGCATCACCGGGTCGCGTGGACCCCGGCCTTGGACTAAGTTCATTCTACACGCTTTTTGAGTGCCTTGATTGCTTTTGAAGTGAATCTGTAATTATGTGCATTGTGGTTTCTTGAGTGCTTTTAAGCCTCGTTTTTAGTCTATATAAAGATAACTATTTTTCTATAACTACTTGTGGTGTCCGTTTGCAGCATCCTTCCTGCATTATTGTGTATGGTCATAAATGCTTCACAGGGCGATGACTTTCTTCATCATGATGCCTACCTCGAGGGACGTAAGCGAAAAGAGAGGGGTCAAGCTGGACAGAAAAGCTGATTAATCCACATTCGGGACAAATACATTCAACAGCGCAACATCCTTACCATCCAGTCGAACCAACACATAATGACCATCTGGGTCAGTAACTGTCCTTTGCGGTTGAAATGGCACCCCAGGCCTAATCCATACAAGGACTCCCCATACAAAAGCGGAAAATATAGTATTATGCAGTATCCCCTTACACCGCCTACGTAGGGCCTGACCCTCAGGTGGTTCTGTCAGAGGGGTCTACTGTAAGAACGCAACCTGCACCCCTCTGCGCTTTAAGTACGCCATGACATGAACAGCATAGTGGATAGGCCTGCAAGAAATCAACCTAACCTGGTCTACCATTCAGTTGACACCATTCGCGGACCCACGGGTCTCTCCACTCCACACCCACCAACTGATCCAAGCCACAATCAAAAGTCACACAGCACAACTCCCCCAGGACTGTGATATAAAGACATCCTGTCCAAACAGTAGATGGTAAAAAGCCCAGTGACGGGGCTAACTTGTTCCATAACTGAATGATGCAGTAAGGGAAGGGGAATAGCTAGCCAAGTAAGTAAAAAAGGGCAGAGCAGAGCAAACCAGTATAACGACACTCAGTACAAGCAACCTCCTCCTGCCCAGCTCCCCATCCGGCCCTAACATTCATACAAGAAAGCAGCCACCACAACACAGTACCACAGTGGATGTAGTTGCCTCAGTATTAGCATTGCCAAGCAAGGTCGTCCCTGGAAGTATGTTCTCCAGGCTCGGCCCCACTGAGTCCTCTGAGCTGGCAGTAGAGCTGCGACAGACAGAGGATGCACACTGTAGGGAGGCGTTACCAGCCCCTGTGGACGCAGCATCCTCCACCGCTCTAGTCCGTTCGAGGGCCGCTTGTGATTTAGAAGGTCAGTGTGTCCATTTGCAGCAAGACTGCTGTTGCCGCGAGCGAGGTTGCTTCTGTTGTTCTGCCAGTTCCGATCACTTGAAACGCGTCAGCATCTTCAACCATTGAGGAAACATTGCTATAGGAGTAGGAGCAGCCCTGAGGGAACTTTTGTAATATCTAAACCTCAGTTGCGTCAAAGCTTGTTCCCAATGGGCAGCATCCCTTTAAAAAGGACTATTTGAATTGCTCATGTAAATCATGTGTGGGATTGCTGCATTTCTGAAATGATTGACTAGAATAACATTTTGATGTACTGTTCACTGATTTATTTTTGTCACGTTTTATATGTATGATTTTTGTTGTGTACCACTTGAAAGAAAAAGTGTTCTCTCTGTTTCTGACAAATATGATAATAGAAAAAATTAAAATAAGGAATACTGGTTGAATAAATAACCAGGACCAACAAAATCAGGTAGTGGTTCTAGTCTGTTTAAGTAGATAACAGCAGTGTAAGGGGCAGCCAGGTTCTATGATGTGTTACTTTATTTAGGCCCTATCTGGTTGCCAATACTCAGGCCTACCCCCTTTTGACCCATTCTAAAGTCGGCAGCTCTGGCAATAACGCCACATCCTGTGGGTAGAGGGAGAGGGGCAGGCGGATTAAACCATTGAAAGCTAGGCTGGTATTGGCTTGAGGTTTTAAATGGCCCACAAACTAAGCCAGGTCTAGCTTTCCCTGGCTTACTGTAGTAAGGTTTTCTTATAAATAAGCCAAGACGAGGTTTCCAAGAAAGTGGAACAAGTTTATTTCATGAACAGGACCCACTACCCCCAGCCAACAGCTCCACAGCAGGTACTCAAATAATGTCTGCTCAAACATTCTACAAGAAGGAATGCTCAACATAGAACATTCCTATTAACAACATTCCTATTAACATTCCTTAAAGTAAAATAATACAGAATACTTTACCACATATTACACCGCCCCCTTTCCTTAATGAAACTAAAACAAAATAACAAATAAAATAAATCAAAACAAAATGATATTTACATCAACAAGGTAGAATCAATAATACAAGTAGTAAACTCTGGCGTGGAAAGGAGTAAGAACATTACAGTATGAAAATTACATTAATAATGTTGAATCAATAGTACACGTAATCTCTGTAGTGAATGGGAGCAGATCTTACTCTTGAACTACTTCTAATACCATTGTCTCCACCACTACCAGGAATAGTACTAGATGATGCTACCACCCTATCAACATTATCCCCCAAATCACCTCTATCAAAGTTATTGTGATTTTCATAAGTTTGCACAATTACATTGTGACCAGAAAATAGTAATGTATCTAAATCAAACCAATCCTGTCTTTCAGATCCTCTAGCAGAATTAACTTTCCGTAAAATAATTTTTGCTTGTTCCCCAGTAACCTCAACCAAAGCATTTATATTCCACCATCCTCTTTCCTGTAACAAAACAGCTGTTTTGTTCATTTTCAAAACCTTTACAGGTTCAGAGAATTTTGACTGTCCTTTACTAACTTTATTGGTTTTATTAATTAAAACCCAATCACCAATGTTCAATGTTCCTTCTTTAACATGCATCCTTTTATCATAATTCCGTTTATAACTATTCTGTTTTTCCTTAACATGTTCTCTCACCTTCTGTAAATCAATATTATGATAACATTCAACTTTTCCTAATAAACATGTTGGAGTAATGGCAGAAATAGGCTTTCTTCTTCTCAGTAAAACAAATGGAGCAATATCAGTAGTACTCTGTGGGGTAATATTGTAATTCCAAACTTTAAAATGTAAATAATGCACCAAATCTAGATTGTTAGCAACAGCTCTATGAACCCCCTCTTTAATTAACCTATTGGCCCTTTCCACAAGACTGTTAGAAGCTGGACTATATAATGGTACCTTAATGTGCTTAACATCATGTTTGTCAAGAAAATGTGTAAACTCATCAGAAATAAAGTGAGACCCATTATCAGTAACCACTTCCTTGACTCTACCTTCAATACCAAACAGATGTTTCAAAAATGAAACTACTGAAGCAGAGTTAGCACTGTGTACAAATGAAAAATATAACAACTTTGAGTAGTAGTCAATGGCAACAACAAGAAATCTTTTGTCAAATCCAAAAATATTAAAGAGACCTGTAATATCAAGACCGATTTTCTCCCAAGCATTATTTGGCCAACTAACGAGGCATAAAGGGGCTGTAGGAGTTTTCCAATGCTTGTCAGAGCATAAACACTCAGCATATGTTTCAACATATCTCTTGACCTGACCGTCAATTCCTGGCCACCAATAAATCTGATTGATTTTCTTCACTGTAGCTGAGATTCCTAAATGTCCCTTGTGTGCTAATAAAATAATTTTAGACCTGAGACTGACGGGAGGAACAAATAAATCTTGTCTAACCAAGATATTATTAACTAGAGACAATTCTGATGCAACCTGAGCAAAACATTTTAAATCCATGGACATGCACCTATCATTTGGCCAACCATCAATGAGAAATGTCTTTACCTGAACCATGCTATCATCTTTGTCACAACACTCCAACCATTCTTTTTCTGATATCTTAAACTGTTCATTAATGTCACTAACTGTGAATACGTACTCCATATCTTCCCAATCTGTTTTTCCACCATCAAAAACACCATCTCCAGCAACAGGTAACCGTGATAAGCAATCCGCTCTTACATTTTTTCCTCCTGGAATATACTTTATCTTGAAATTGAATTCCTGTAACCTTGCCAACAACCTTATAAGTCTTGAAGAAGCCTCATTTGAACAACTATCACCCAACATATATATTAACCTCATGGCTGCTGGAGCGATTCCCCTGCAGTGCTGGGCCGTAATAAAAACAGGTGTGGTCATGATGAGCTCAGCTCGTCATGAGCACCTGAGAGGTATATGCCATGATGAGCTGAGCTCGTCATGAGCAACGAAGGGGTTAAAGGTTTGTGATCGGTGTGCATTTCAAATTTCGATCCCCAAATATACATTTCAAATTTCTCGGATGCCCAAGAACATGCCAGTGCTTCATGTTCAATTGTGCTATAGTTCTTTTCAGCAACATTTAATGTGCGTGAAGCAAAAGCATTAGTGTATTCTTGACCTCCAACTATTTGGCTAAGAACTGCACCCAAACCTTTAGAACTGGCATCTACTGCAATTATACATTTTGCACCATGTGTAAATGGTTTAATAGGTGGAGCTGTAGTAATTAATGTTCTTACTGATTCAAAAACTTGTTGACATTCCCCATACCAAACGATTTTGACATTTTACTTCAAGAGATCCCTTAAAGGTTGGACAATAACAGCATATCCTGGAACAAACCGTGCATAGTATACACTTAAGCCTAAAAAAGCTGTAAGTGAATCTTTGTCATTGGGAACAGCTGCATCATTAATTCCTTTTAACAATGAAACCTTCGGTTTTATACCTTCTGCTGAGATGTTATGTCCTAAATAATTAACCTCTTGTGTTAAAAATCTACATTTGTCAATGTTGACTGTCATCCCATGAGAACCTAATTTTCTCAAAACCTCATCTAACAATGTAATATGTTGTTCCATACTCTCTGTGTGCACTAAAATGTTATCCTGGAAGGCTTGTATACCTTTCTGATCTCCAAGAATTTGATCCATTAACCGTTGAAATACACTGGCTGCGGATGCCAATCAGAATCGCATACGCTTGTACATAAATACACCAAAAGGTGTTACAAATGTAGTGAGATGCTGGGAACTTTTAGATAAAGGTATTTGATGATACGCAAAGCATAAATCAATAGTTGAAAAATACTTACTTCCTCCTACTCTAGCTAACATTTCATGGATCCTTGGGAGGGGATGGCAATCTACTAGGATGTTTCTATTGAGAACACTCAAATCAGCACACAAGCGTATATCCCCAGAACTTTTGCATGCGATAACAGCAGTGGAAATCCATTCTGAGAATTGTACTTGCCCAATTATGCCCTGAGAACACATGTCATCAAGTAATTTTTTATATATTCTCTGGCAGAAAGGGGTACAGGTCTAACTTTCTGTATAACAGGGACAGCGTTACTTTTTATTTAATAGTGTGTTCAAAATTCTTAATAACACCAATTTTGTTGTAAAATACTTCAGGAAATGTAATATGTAAAACTATCTTCTGTAAAAGTTTCCTGAACTGCAAGAATGGGCATATCACCTAGTGTGACAGGTTCATCATGTTCTGGTCTTAGTATTATTCCTAGTTTAGCTTGATCTTGCCATCCCAAAATGTCACGTCCGTTGACTGCAACGTACATTTTTGTATAAATCTTTCTTCCTTTGAACAAAATGCTATCATCAAAATAACCCCTCATAATAATGTCATACTCCCCAATAGCCTTAGCGTTAATGGTAGTTGATTTCATTAACTTTCCTGACCAAAATTTGTAAAATGTGTTCTCAGCGAGTATTGTAATGGGAGACCCTGAATCAGCCATAACATCTAAATCAATTACGCCAATTGTTACATCACATATTGGACCTTTGCAACGTTTCTCTGACTTTTCTAATGCGTTAATCTCAACAGATGATACAGATACATTGCTAATAGCTTCAGACAAAATATCATTCTCAACATCAAGTTGACTAACTTTAACCTTAGATTTGTTTGCATGACAAACATTATAAAAATGTCCAATTGTTTTGCAATTTTTACATCGGCTCCCTTCAGCAGGACAATTAGGAAAATTGCCCAAATGAAACCTAGAAGCACATCTATAACAGGTTCCACCAACTCTCTTATCATTACTTCTCTTAACCACATTCTTGTGTGATACTAAATGTACATGTGTTTCATTACAACCTGAATTCATTTCTACCACAGTCACTTTTGGAATATCTGTAGACATGTTGATAGAATTTTCAGATAATATTTTTGAAGAGACAACAGAACGTTCTATACTTCTGGCTCTGGCTGCATCCATAACCTCATCAAGCGATGGATTCTTACAAGTCAATATGCGTTCCTGAATTTTCTTGTTGAAACAATTGAAAACCAACTGATCACGCAGACCCGTATCCAAATAATTGCCCAAAACACATTTGGATGCTAAAACACATAATACAGCTAGATAATCTTTAATGGATTCCTCAGATGATTGTTTACGTTTGAACGTATGTCTTTCAACCATCACTGAAGGTTCATGCACATACTGTTTACCAATGCATGCTAAAGCTTCTTTAAAAGCATCCCATGTATCATCTCCAGATGGTGCGGGAACTATGGGCAAATTATCAAAATCTCTTGCCCAGCATTGCCTAAATGGTTTAACAATAATGCTTTTTTACGTGAAGCTGAATATTTGCTAGCATCAATCGCCTCAAGATAGTTCTAAAAAATTCTAAATCATTTGTGCCACGGTTTAAGAGGCTTACCTGGTAACTCAAGGCATGGAGGTGGTTGCATCACATTGTTGCTACTGCTAGAAGCCATTATATTAAATAGTACTATTTTAAAATTGCCTCAGAACGTGTACAGTTAAATGTAAAGCTATATACTGTAATAAGCTCTTTGAAAATAAATTCTCTTAAACAATTAACACAATTAAATGGAGCGTTTAAAGAGAGGAAAATAATATAAGGAGAGAAAAAAAAACACTCCAAACACACGAAATACATTCATATTCACTTCTTCTTGTTGCTGAAGAAAAATGTTCCAGCTCTGTTATATACGTTACTGTGCGCTTGCAACTGTTGCTAGGAAACCAATGTAAATACTGCAAAAACAAAATGGAGGCACGTAGCGTGATGAGCGTGAAGTCTGTATTTCCTACTTGGATGATGACACGTCAGAGTCGATTTCTCTTGTGTCTCTCCAGTGCGCGCTGGCTTCAGTATCCAGGATACACTTTGTAAAGCTACTGTGAGCGTACTGCAGCTCGAAAGATGCAGACCAACAGAGATGTGCTGGATTTTAAAAGATGCCGCGAAGATCCTCTCTACTGCTCGAACAACGCGGTCGATAACGGCAACAACAAGGATGACACAAGAAGGTAATTGGCTTTAAAAAAATTTAATTCACATACTCTTCCACCAGATAAACGAATGCCCTTGGCACAACAAAAGCAGAACTAACTGTACAAGCAATTATTCAAAGCACAAACCGCGCTAGAGTCAAATACAAAGCGCTAGGTAAAGCAATTAAAGTTGCGCAAATTCAGCAAGTATCAAAGTTACATCACCAAAGAGTTCAATGTCGTTAGCCAATCCTTTGAAGAATTTTTACTTCTTTCATCTTAATATTCCAAGTTATTATGCGGTGAATAGCAAAACTCACCCAATTCAAACTTCTGTCGGTGGGTCCAGCTGTACAATCATCGCCAATAAATGTAGTAAGGTTTTCTCATAAATAATCCAAGATGAGGTTTCCAAGAAAGTGTATCAAGTTTATTTCATGAACAGGACCCACGACCTCCAGCCAACAGCTCCACAGCAGGTACTCAAAGAATGCCTACTCAAACATTCTACAAGAAGGAATGCTCAACATAGAACATTCCTATTAACAACATTCCTATTAACATTTCTTAAAGTAAAATAAACATAGAATACTTTACCACATATTGCACTCTACCACTTCTAGAGTATAACCAATGGTTTTATAGGGAGCGCTGTCAAGATGGAGGCTAGTTTGTGCTTTTAAACACATCAATCATGGCTAGTAATTAAAGAAAACACAAGCTTGTCATTATAAATATTTTCTTGTGAATTAAGAAAGTGTGCAGACCTGGTGGAGCAAGAATTCTGCCTATCAAGATGGAAAACAGTGGGAAAAAGTACGCTGCATCTCCTTGGCTCCTGGAGTCATAGCCACTCATAGCTTAAGGAGTCTGCTGCTCCCTGTAAATGTGAGAGCAGCAGCACTGCTCACTGGAAGCCAAGTGCACTGTGCCTGCAACAATAAACTAAAAAGCATGGAGGCCTTATGTAAGTGGAAATCAAATCTCTCTGACACAGTCTGTGTGCGTTTGTAGTTTAATAGGATTTGTGCTGCAAAGAAAGCACACATTTAATTTCAGCAAAGCTGCTGAGCTGTGAAGGGCCCACACAGTGGTTTCTGTAAGTCCAAGATAGGCCAATTTAACATATTGTCAGTTGGTTTATGGGGAGGGTCAGGTTAATGGTATTCCTGAAGTACTTTGCTTTAACTTACATCATGGAGAGACCCCTATGTGTTGCTAAATCAAACATGACGGCCCAGATAAGAGGGATGGCTGCTGATCATGTTGGCTTTGTTTACCCATTACATTGTCAAAAGCTGCTACATCATTCTCAAACTTTGTATATGATGCAACTGGTTTTGATTATGTTGTGTTTCAACAAGGGGAGCTATTGGAGCTCCATCAGTATGGGGGTTATGTGATCATATTTCTTCAGGTTCTGGTCCATGGATAAGACGGCCAGTGGCTTGTAGTATGCCATTTAAGGCGTCTGTCTTGCTGTCTCATCATTGTGTCCAGTGAGATAAACCACACATAAGTAGACCTTGCATTTTCTTAGTAGATTTAATTTGTAAAGGTAATTAAATTACTTTTACTAAGCAAATGAGACAGTTTTTTTTAATGTTTTTGGATCTTTCAAGACAACACGTTGACAAGTGCTTTATAACCTTCTTATCTTCTTAAATTTACCTTAAAATGCACCATTTGTTGCTTTTTTTAAAAAATGTTCTCAGTGAAGGACCCCCCCTCCAAATCCACCTTTTGTCGCTTGGACTCGCTCATTTCACTTGCGACATAACACTCATCCACAACCTTTACGCCTCACCACTTTCAAATGTCACTAGCCGCCCATATACCCTATGACCCAGCTCCAGGGCATAGCACTTAAATTGTCCACAGGGGCCACCACCTGCTGGACCCAAACTTGTAGGAAGTTCAGCATGGAGTCCCCCTCAACTCTCTACGGTAGCCCCACAGCTCTGCTTTTGTTTTGGCAGGCCCTTCCCTCCTGGTAGTCCAGCCTAGCAGCCAACCGTCATGTATGGACCTCTAGTTCTGTGACACGGTGTTCCATGGTTTGGGCTGCAGGCACCAATGTCTGCACAGAGACCTCTAAAGCAATGACCCTCTCAGAAAAGTTTGTGGTATCCTCTCATATAAACTCCACTGCAATGGAATCTATCTTACCCTTCAGGCGCTTCCAAGAGTCATCAATTATTCTTATTATTATTAATTAGCATTTATTGAGCGCATAGCTACCCGTAGTCATCCCAGCACTAGTGACAGCAAGCAGACAGAGTTGGGGTTCTATGATATATTCTGAATGGCCAGGAGCTTGTCAAAATTACTGTCAATATTAGAAGTATCGCCACGCCCTGCTTGATCCCCTTTTGGGAGGCACCTGCCGACATATCCTCTTTGGCCCAGGGAGTACGACCCATGGTAGCACAAGACACATTGGGACCAGGAGCAAATGAAAGACAGTGGACAGTGTCAGCAATATCAGGGCTCAGAGATATAGGTCAATGCATCATGAACATCCAAGAAAAGATCTAGAATGCCAGGGGTAGTGAGGTGGATCCCTACAGCATCTAGCAGAGGCTCCAGTCATCTACAATCCAAGATCCCAAGACCGCAGGTGACAGGGTTATTCTCTCCACCCCAGGCACCGGTAACACATTGCTGGAGAGTATAAAAGGAGCAGCAGTAGAAGAGACCCATCAGGCCACAAAGCGTCCATGCAGAGGGAGTCAACACCCCACCACAAATGTCACACACAAAGTAGGGGGAGGACCAATCAAGCCAGGCCAGGCCCCCAGCCTCTATATTGTAAGAGCCACTCCCTGAGAGAATTGGGGGTTACACCTTTGTAAGGCAACATCCTCACCTGAGGTCACTTCAGGAACGCACTAAGGGCCAAATATCGGTGTGGGTCCTCTGCGTGACCCTTGGTCATCCTAAATAATACCAACAAGCCGGCCTGGGGCGGTGGTCTTGCCCAGCACATGAAGGCTGAGTGCATGGAGGGAAGAACCACGGCTCTTCGCATCCACTCCTCAAGAGGGAGATAACCTCCCCCATCAGAGGTGTCCAAGGCCGTGCTACATTCAGGGCCCTCCCGTCTGCACCAACTTCCCTCTGGGGTCTGCGCCTGTTGTTCTCTCAGCCCTCACTAGCAGTGTGGAGCATCCATCATGGCGGAATCTGGTGCCACACCAGAATGGGCTTTCTCGCCGTCTGTTACGGCGGTTCTGGTATGCCAGGAGCACTCAGCTGGACCCACAGGGGCGTGCATGGCAGCTGTGAAGAGGCCGGTCCCATCAGCTCGCGTCATGGTGCCATCATTTTAGGATCACCAGGGGCCAGGTTCTGTTGTTCCCCGCAGCAGCAGGCTGATTCCTTTATCACCTGCGGGCCCCACCAAAATCACAGCAGGCTAGGGGCACTCCGATTGGATAATGGGAGATGTGTGCGGTGGCTGCAAGAGGTCGGGGGTTTACAGGCAGTGAGGAGCTCACACCTTCGGCATCCTTATGGCATGGCAGCTAGTTCCACCCCTAAGGTGGGGTAGATACGTTTGAAACCACTCCTAACCTTGGGCAAGACAGTGGGAGCATGAAGACACATACTACCCCTGCCTCTGGGCAAGGCAAGGGAAGTTATTATTAAATAACCACATGTCCTTGGCCTAGTCTTGGGATAGGAGCCTTTAATACCCCTCCTCTCCAGGGTTTTTCTATTAATCTCCACTGCACTATTTTTTTTAACTCTCCTAATGTGACTTACATTTTTACTTTCGCCACACCTATCAACTTTGACAGTCTTGCAAGTTGGAGGACTGAGAGAGCATGGCAGGGTACCACAAAGGGACAACATGGGGAAGGGGCACGATAGTGGCTTAATGGGGTGGGGACAAAATGAGTGGAAGCAGGAGGCAAACAGAGGGCTGTGTGATGTGCAGGGGCACAAAGAGGTGCAGGAGGAGTATGGCAGAGTAGTACACAGGGGCTCAAGTGGTTTGTAGGCCTTGAAAGAGGCTGCAGCCGGGGACCGAGAGCAGAGGCTGAGGAGAAGCAGGGCATACAGGTGGGCAAGGCAGCACATACAGAGAACCTACAAAGGCGAGGGGCCCACCCACCATCATACTGATGAAGCAAGGTGCAGAACAATATTTTGTTCAAACTTGCGAAGTTAATCTCCCATAATCATAATTAAATTAATATGCTTGTGGTGAATTTACTAATCAACTTAGTTTAAAGAATACATTCATTTATACACACGGGATAACTAATGTGCTTTATGTTGCAAATGCAAAAGAAGGAAAATAATAAAATAACCTTGTCTATTGTCTTTGTCAGTATTAAATGCGGCTGTTTAACTAATGGCATGTGCTTATTTGTGTGCTGATGTTATTGTTTTTTGTGACAAGATGCATAAAAGAGTTCCTGCAGTTCCTAAAAGGAAAGGTAGATATAATGCTGCTTATTCGTGCTTCAGCTAGGTAACATAATTAACGGGATTAATTAGCAAAGGGGGTGGGTAACAGAATGGGTTTCAATTCTTTAACTAATTGATGTCTTGTGTTTGTTTAATAATAGTTTCTGAAGTGAGGCCTAATGGTGGTTCAACTTGTCCAGAGCGATTTCTTGCACATGCGCAGCTGTGAAGACTTTTACTGCGTGATCATCACATAATTTGGAAAAGCAGTTCTTCAGCTGAGTTAAACATGCTCTCGGAGAAAAAGGCTCAAGGACAGGAATTTGTTATGTCTGCCAAGGCTAGGAAGTGATTTGTTCAAGACTCGAGAAAAGTATCAATCTTGAGGAAGCCGAAAGACGTGGTAATGAGAGACAATAGGGCTTATGTAAAAGCCTGGGTCTGGTCAAATAACGGAGATGACCTAACTAATTTAATCGTGGACGGACACAGGACAGCCAATGAAAAGTTTGGATTTGCTCGGAGAAATGTAAAATGTAGACAGTTTAGTTAGAAAGAAAGGTATAAAACCTGACACTTGGAGTTGGGGAAAAACTCTCTTCTTTCCGATTCCTGAATGACGTGACATGCTGTTGGACTTTTGGCGCACGTAAGGACAGCAGACTTAAAATGATCTGTCTTAGTGAAGTGAGAATCAGTTAGGGAAATAGATTTAGGGAATGGAAACTGTTATTTTGCCATAATTTCATGTTTTCTGAGCTTGCTTTAAAAATGTCAGTTATTAATTAATTTCCTCACTAAAATGCTGCTTTCTTGATTGCTTATAAAATAAAGATTCTTAAACGAAAATGCTTTTCTCTTTTGATAAATAAAATTAATAAAATTAGATTTGAAATGACAAGCTGGTCTTGCTTATTCATGATCTAGTTACCATCAGTTGATTCAATCGCCTTAGTGGCTTGTTTAATGAAAAGTGTTGTTTTAAAACCATGGTGAAAATAGTTAAACTGCAGTTGTATATAATAGTGTAAATAATTATGAGTAGTTTTCATTAATCAGGTCACATGATTCAGTTGCTCAAAAATTGTCTTAATGGTGTTATGGGCCTTTATATGTGTATCATGATTAATGGTGAGTATTGAGGTGATAGATAGAGTATTGAGACAGTTTTTCAATAGGAGCGCTGGATCAATTCCTTGGTAGCAGAGTTCGGTTACTATGGTAACTGACATATTACATGGTAAATACATAGGATCAATGTCTAACACATGTTAGGATTGTTAAGTTGATTCAGTTGTTATATGTAGTTGAAAGGTTTTTTCCAGCAGTGTGAAAATTCCTAGTTGTGCCGGCATGAGAAATGTGACAGGTGAAGTTACACAGTGCATTTGTTCTGTTTCAAAATAGTGGTATCGCTGTATATCACTGGTGTTGTGGACGTACAGCACAAGTTTAGGGATTTTAGGTATGTAAGGTAGAATGTATAGTGAGTATTGTCTATGAAATCATAGCTTTCGCGTATAGGGACTTGGAGCCTGTTTTAAAACTCATTGTGAAAAGAGTAGTAGAATTTATCCAAACTTGAGTGAAGGGTAAGGAAGCGTCGTCTATCTTACTGGCGAGTGAGGATTTCTTTTGGTGGGATAAAGTCCTACTAAAGATTTCATGTATGCTTGGATAGGGATATCTCTGCATGTGTGTGCGTAAATGTATTTGTAATATACGATTGAGTTAAACTCTGAATTGTCTATGTGCATTCAGAGGGAAACAAGTTCGTTATTACCTGCTAGAAGGGTAGAGTAGCCTTACTTTATCGATGAATTTAAATATTCTATGAAAATAGCGTCGTCTATTTCACGCGAAAAGAATACTTGAATGACTGGAAAAGCTATCACTTTACTTTAGCGAATCAGACAAATGGTTTGTTTATTTGTGGAGTTATTAACAGAATTCAATTGAAGGTTTTGTAAATATGGCGCTTTGAAATTATTTTGTAAAGGAGGTGTTAGTTCGAGGAGCGGAGCGAGGGACAGAAAAGCTGCAGCAGTAGCATACGTCACAAGAGTAGCTCTGTGATTGGCTAACATACGTCACAGTGTTCGCGCACTGATTAGTGCATGTAACTAGGCAAGCTTTCAGCTGATTGGCTCATCCAGAAAAACAGTAATTCTATTGGTTGAGCAAAGTAGTGACGTAGACTAACCTGATTGGTTTGTTGGTGAGTTTCACGCACGGATTGGTTGGTCTTGCGGAATAACAACTTCCTTGTTATAAGTTGTTACGATCTTTTCCGAAGTAAGGGAAATCGTTTTAAAACATGGATTATTATTACATGAAAGAGAAAAAGAAGTTTTCATGGTTTCAGAAATTGAAAAATAAATTGAAACCTGACAAGAAAATTGCAACGCGAGGTGGAAGATTAATTCATAAGTACAAAACACCTGCAGCGTATATTTTAGGTGAATATGGTTATCATACTTGCCTTTGGATTGAGAATTGGATGAAATACACTGAAAATGATGGTGTATTAGCATGGCCAGAAGATGGATCATTTAATATAGCTGTTTTGAAAAATTTAAGAGAACAAAATGATGAAACTTGTACCAAAGCCTAGACCTACTCAATTTGAAGCTTTAGCTGAATGGGAAGATGAAATGTTTGAATTACAACGAGAGAGTAGAGGAATATCGAGGGGAACAGGATTAGGTCTTGATAGGGAAACACATGAGGATAGAATGCGTCGTTGGAGACGTGCAGACATGTGTGATGCTTGTACTCAGCAAGAATAGTTAGTGAGGTAACTGGACAAAAGTGTACTCAAAAGAAAAATAATGTTAGTGTAGAAAGTGATTCAGAAGATCCGGTATTAGAAGAAATTTACACTAGAAAACCGCCACCTTATCAACCAGTTTGTTCGTGGTCTTCTCCAAGTGCCCCTCCAAGAGAAGTTATTCCTTCTCCAAGAGAAATTATTGAGGGCACATCTCCTGGAACAAATCCGAATAATAGAAAAACCCCTGAAAGAGTAGAAACAAGATGTAGTTCAAATATTTCGGGAGAAAATAGAAATTATGCTGAAACCCCAGTCCATAGAAATGAAACTCCAGTCCATGGTAATGAAACCCCAGTTTAGAGAAATGTAACCCCAAATGGAAAAAGAACAGGAGGATATGAGGAAGTACCAAGTACCTCAGAAAATATTCGTTCTGCGAATGAATTAATACAGCAGTTAACTAAAAACATGGAAGCAGTAACGGTACCTGTAACGATTGGACCTGTTCTTCCAGTATTTGATCAAAAGGAAATTAGACATTCAGCTTTAACTGTTCCTTTAAATTCAGATACAGAAGGTGACTGAAATTTTTTATTTAGATTTGTCTGAAATACATCGAGAGAAATTAATGATGCCTGACTTAACTGTTAATCAGAGTTTGACTTGTAAAAGTCCAACTGGTGCAGAGTCTGACTCTGGAACTCCGGAAAAGAGTCCGAGTAAAATAGATTTAGCACAAACCCCAGAATGTAAATTACTTGATGTTGCAAAATTGAAAGCAGATATTGAGGAATTAATAATTGGAACAATTGGAACTGACAGTTTGAAAGTATATCAGGATGATGAATTATTATTTATTTGCAAAAGCATAACATGGAAAACGAAAAATAAATATGATCAATTAGAGGAGATGGCTGCTGAATTAGAAGTAGATTTGAATAGGCAAAAGATTATGCAAAAACATTATAGGGTGGATTTCTCTGAAAAAGATATTGAAAATATGAATACCACAGGAAGAATAATTCATATAAAAGACTTAATTGTGGTTTTGAGAAAATGGGGTGACTTGGCTAAATGGAGAGTCAAAGGACAAAGAAAAGAGATGAAGACAGAACAAGTTTAGCTTTTCCTGTCAGAGAAAAGGGAGAGGTAGTAAATGAGTTACCAATGAGAGAAATTCCAGGAGGAGGGTATGTACATGTCCCATGGACAAGGCAGGACATTTTAATGTTCACAAATGATTTTCCTCGATTAAGAGAAAAACCTGTAGAAAGGTATCGACAGGTAGACAGATTTGTGAAAGTTTCAAAAGTTTTGTGGGTTGATCTTGATGGATTCTTTGACATAGTTATCCCATCAGATCTATGGACGGAATGCACAATTTCTATAGATTGGCCAAAGGAAGAACCTTCTCGAGATAAAGTAACAGGTGCTCCTTCAAAAGAGGTAATGAGAATGTATGAAAAGGTAATTGTGTTTTCGAAAAACAAGATTCCCCCAAAAGAAATAGATTGGGTTAAAATAGACAGAACAACTCAAGAGCCAAAAGAATCAGTACATTCATTTTATGAAAGATTACTGCTGGTATTCAAACAATACAGTGGTTATGAAAGTTTAAGTGAAAATGACATATGCCATTTTATATACAGATTTGTATATGGCTTGAGACCTGAAATTGGTGAAATTATTAGATCTGGAATAGTTGGTTGGCAATCACTCACAGTAGATGATACTTTGAGAAAAGCAAAATACTGTAGTGATGAATTAGATGCGAAACAAAAGAAACTGAAAGAAAAAGCTATGTGGGCACAGGTAAAAGTGGCTGAGCAACAAATAGCAACTTTAGGAACTAAAAATGTTGACCAGAATCAAGGAAAATTTAAAGGTAATTATAATAAGCCAAAATTGATGGGAAATATAGAAGAGCTAAAACAGAAACTTCCATGTTTTAATTGTGGCGAAATTTAACACTGGAAGCGCGAATGTAAGAATCCGCCCAGAAATTTTAAAAATGCATCATTAAATCCACAGATGCAGAATGAGATAAATCTGCAGCAACAACTATAGCGACAGGTAGTCAATCAGCAAAGTCAAATACCACAACCGCCACTTCCAAACTGTGTAAATGTGCAGAGATACAGTGCAGAAACAGGATTCAGCGGAGGTGAACAGGTAAACAGACCGCCAAGAGTGAATGTATCGAATGTGTCACAACAATATTGGTTGAAAGAAGATGGTGGGAGTGAATCAGATGATTACTTCTGACGGTGCCTGAGAGAGGAGGAAGAGTGTGTGCTTGGAGCCACTCTTGAGGTAGATCAGTCTGGTCCATTTGTAAATGGTAAAGTGAACGATGTAGAAATTACTTTCCTAGTGGATACAGGTGCTACCCGTTCTACTGTTAGATCAGTGGAAATAGAAAACTTTCCTCTCTCTGGTGAAAAGATCCAAGTAGTAGGTGTAGCTAATCAGCAGATTAAAACAGATTTAACTGAACCAGTTGAAGTTGAAATAGGTACATTTAAAGACATGCACAAATTTATAGTTTGTAATAGCAGTCCTGTAAATCTTTTAGGTAGGGATATCCTTTGTAAAATGAATTGCAAAATATATTGCTCACCGGATGGTATTGAGCTACAAACTCCAGAAGAAGATGGGCTTTACAAATTAACAATGTCAATGGTTGAGGCAGAAGAAAGTAAATTATTTCCTGTGTTTGATAAAAATAATCTACCTGGAGAATTAAAAGACACAGTGAATGTTAAAATTTGGGATTTCACTGGTGATGAAATGGGTTTGATGAAAAATGTGGATCCAGTAAAAATATCAGTAAAACAAGGAGCAGATTATCCAAACATTCCTCAGTATAAAATGAAAGCAGAAGTGATTGAAGGAGTTATTCCTGTAATTGACAAGTTCATAAAACAAGGTGTGCTAAGAGAAATCGAGAGTAGCCCATGTAATTCACCGATTATGGGAATTAAAAAGCCAAACGGAACTTTCAGGATTGTTCAGGACCTGAGAAAGGTTAACAAAATTGTTGTTCCATGTTGCCCAATTGTACAAAACCCAGCGGTAATTTTATATCAGATTCCGCATGATGCAGAATGGTACACGGTCATTGATTTATGCAACGCATTCTTTACTGTTCCATTGCATCCAGAAAGCCAACACATTTTTGCGTTCAGGTTCAAAGAGCGTATATTAGCATGGTGTCGAATCCCTCAAGGGTACACCGGAAGTCCATCCATTTTTCATCAATTGCTAAAGAAATCCTTGGAAAATCTAGATTTACCTGGAAAATTTACGTTAGTGCAGTATATTGATTATCTCCTTGTGGCTGCAAAAACAAGAGATAATTGTGTAACAGATACCATTACTCTTTTAAATCATCTGGCAGACGAGTGACATTCAGTGTCTCCAGCAAAATTACAGTTTTGCAAACAAGAAGTAAAATATCTTGGTCACAGAATTGCAAAGGGAGTCAGGAAGTGACAACAGAAAGAATAAAAATGATTCAAGCAATGCAACCTCCAAAAACACAGAGACAAGTTAGAATGTTTCTGGGAATGGTTGGTTATTGTCGTCAATGGATTAGTGGATTTTCAGTAATTGCAAAGCCACTGCAGAGACTGACAAAAGCAGACATAAATGACCCAATCAGTCTAACAGATACTGAGTTAGATGCTTTTGAACAGTTAAAAAGAAGTTTGTGTGAAGCTCCAGCATTGGGAATGCCTGACTACGAAAAAGAGTTTGAGTTGTATTGCAGTGAAAGAGAAGGATGTGCATTATCAGTTCTGATTCAAAGACATGGAAGACTGAGAAAGCTAATAGCATATTTCTCAGCTGTTCTTGACCCAGTTGCAAAAGCATTACCAGGCTGCTTAAAAGCAGTAGCTGCAACAAGTGTAAGTTTGGAACAAAGTGAAGGAATAATAATGGGATTTCCTGTAAAAGTATATGTACCACATTCAGTGATATTCTCCTCACAAGAAGCAGAACACAACATTTGACAAACAGCAGGTTAACAAAATATGAAAAGGTTATTCTTGGCTCAGATAACGTTTCAATTGCGAGATGTGTGAATTTAAATCCTTCCAAATTATTACCTGATGGAACTGAAACAGAAATCAGAGATGAGGCTGTTGATCATGAATGCCTGGATGTATTAGAATATTGCACAAAACCTAGACAGGACATAAAAGATGTCCCATTAGCTGAATCAGATTATGTTCTATTTGTTGATGGTTCATGCTTGAGAACAGATGAAGGTGTTCTGAATGCAGCATATTCAGTGTGCACAGTTGCAGATGTAATTGAAGCCTCTTGTCTCAAAGGAATTCGTTCAGCTCAAGTAGCAGAATTGATTGCTTTGATTTGTGCATGTGAATTGGGAAAAGAGCTAAAAGTTACCATAGTGACTGATAGTCAGTATGGATATGGTGTAGTCCATGACTATGGCCAGCTCTGGTCTCAAAGAGGTTATTTAACTTCTGCGGGATCACCAATCAGAGTTGATCAAGAGACTGATTGATGCAATTCAACTTCCAGAAAAAATTGCATTTGTAAAGTGCACAGTACATAACAAAGGAGAGGATTACATAACAAAAGGAAATTCATATGCTGATACAATAGCAAAATTCTGTGCTAAAGAAAATATGGAAATTAATCGGGAAAAAGCAAATGAACATGTTTTGAACTCACTTATGCTAACATCTGTAGTTGAGACTTGGCAGGGAGTAAAACAGTTGCAAGATGAAGCAGATGATGAAGAGAAAAACACATGGTTAAAAGCAGGATGCAGACAGAGAGAAGAAGATGAGGTTTTGGTTTACAAAGATGACAGACCAGTAATGCCAGACAGTATGATTTCTGACATGGCACGCATGTATCATGGTCCAGGACATATTGGCAGAGATTCAATGATTAGATTATTTAGGCAGACATGGTACAATCCAACATTTAGGATAATTGCAGAATCCCTTTGTCAGAGGTGTCTTACCTGCCAACAAATTAACCCAAATAGAAAAACAGTTGTGAGTATGGGAACTATAGGACGGGAGGGTGGTCCATTTACTAGATTACAGCTTGACTTCATTGACATGTCACCTCATAACAAACTGAGATATGTCTTGGTGATAGTCTGTTTGTTTTCAAGATGGGTGGAAGCATTTCCAACACGCCGCAATGATTCAATTACTGTGGCAAAATTACTCTTGAGAGAAATCATACCAAGGTATGGATTTCCTGTGACGGTCGAGACAGATCGTGGCACACATTTTGAAAACAGATTGCTACAATTGGTTTGTGAAGCTCTGGATATAAAGCAAAAGTTGCACTGTGTTTACAGACCAGAAGCATCAGGTGTTGTTGAACAAGTGAATGGCACAATAAAAAACAGAATAGCAAAAATGTGTTTAGCTACAGGAATGAAGTGGACTGACGCACTACCACTTGTTTTGATGTCTTTGAGAAGCATTCCAGATAGAAAAACAGGTTTGAGCCCTCATGAGATACTTATGGGTAGGGTCATGAGGCAAGCATTTGTTCCAGTTGATAAACTGTTGAGCATTAATGATAGCATCATAATGGATTACTGTAAAAAGCTATCTGATGTGGTGACTTCTGTGTTCCATCAGGTGGGAACTGAAGTGATTACAAAAGAGAAAGAACAAGCACATGATCTGTTACCTGGTGACTGAGTGAGGACAAAAGTTCACCGAAGAAGAAACTGCCTAGTACCAAGGTGGCAGAAAGCAAGACAGGTGATTTTAGTCACAACAGATGCAGTAAAGTGTAGGGGATTGAAGAGATGGATTCATGCTAGCCATACCATACGAGTGCCAGCACCTGAGAATCCTGACGAAGGTGAAACAACTGCTGATTCAGATTCAGAAGAAGAACCTGAAAGAAATCCAGATCCTGAAGATCGACAGGAAAGTCGACATCTGGAAAATTCAATTGCAAATGAGGCATTGAATGAATAAAATGAAGAAGATGTGATACAAGATTCTGAAGAAAATGAAAATGATAAAGATCTGCTAGATCAAGAAGCAGAAAAAAAGCTGAACAAAAGGTGATTCAAGATCAGGAGAGTATTGAAAAGCAGATTGGAAGCTCTGGAAGCAGGAACGAAAATTCTGAAACTGGGAAATTGGAAGTAATCATAGAAGAAGAGGAAGAAGAAGTTCCAAGTACCAGCTATAAAGATGATGTTCCTAACAGAGTGAAACTGCCAAGTAAAGACGTTCCTGGATCTAAAGAAGAATCTGATGCAGTAAAACTGATTATTAATGAATCAGCTGACAACACAGAAAGTGAAACAGATGAAAGTGGAGATGAATCAAAAGTGAAAGGATCAAGGAAAAGAGCTTGTAGAGTGGAATATAATTTGGCAGAACCAAAGAAAAAATTATCAAGGAAAGGAGATAATTGGCCAAATGAAAATGCAGTCCTAAAATATAAATTAGTGAATAGAGCAAAAGACCAGGTAAACGACATCACAAGGCAAAAAGAAGAAGAATCAAATAAGAAAGAGCAAGCAGGAAAGAAAATAGAAGTGATTAGCGGAAAAACAAAGAGAGTAATAAAGCCAAATCAGAAGTGTAAGTCACCTGAGTGGACTTATATAATTATCCCTCCAGTAGTAGAGGTAAACAGTAGTCAAGGTAATTTTGATGATGCAAGTGACAATGATTGATTTCATTTATTAGGTGACACAAGGTTGAAGAAACTGTGTTAGGTGACACACGGTCGAAGAAATTGTGTTAGCTGGAAAACACATTGATGTAAGACATAAGGTCGAAGAAAAGCTGTTAGAAAATAAAATTATTTGTTAAACGAAAAAAAAAAAAGAGGGGAGTATATTTAGTAATTTAAAATTTTTCATTTTTTTGTAAGGTTCTTGTTTGTAAGTAAAGATGCCTTCTTATAATAATAATTCGAGATGCTCAATTTTTAAGAGATGCTGCAAATTGTCTTTAATATGTGTGATCCTGATCATTTTAGTTTGGTTAATTTTAGCTGTCATTTTTCCTTTTGGAATAGATAAAGAGATGTATAAGACTAATATGACTAGTAAAATTGTGGTTAATCACGACAAAGTTGATAAGACTAATAAAATCATTGAACACAAACCAGAAATTCATCAAGATAGCTCTGTAGGAGATTTTTCTAGTAATACCTTTTTCTAGACTTTTATCTGAATATGTTAAAGTGATGGATGCAAAAGATTGCTACATTTGTGTGAAACTACCTACTTCTGTGTCGGAAGGCGTGACCTATAACATGCTTCCTCTTACTTATGGCATTACCTGTAGTGTAGTAGCTAGCTTGTTTTATCAAACTGACCGTTTGGAATATTATTGCTCTGATTTTGATGACATTTTTGCAAATTTAAAAGTTGTAGATAGCCTGAATAAAGTGAAACATGCTAAACAGATGAGGGAATTTTTCCTAGTAACTAATGAACTCACTTATGAGTATGCTTTTAGAAAAAATTTAACATGTAAATTGAGAGCTGAAGAAAAATCGTTCTTAAATATGGTGGAAGAGAGAAGGGCAATTTATAAGCGAAATGAGGTGATGAAACATACAAAGTCTAAATTTTGGCAAATGGAAGATGAAAAACTCAAAGGTAGAATTGAGAATGTTGCAATTAATATAGATACACCTGTTAGTGGAAAATGCTGTATTAGAAGAGATAATACTTTGTTTGATAATTATTTTGTTGGTGCAAGTCAATGTGAAGACACTTATCGTATTATGGGGGGTTGGGGATTCAAAGGAGGCAAAGATCCAGTTTTTCCTGGAATTTATTTTGTATGTGGGAATAAAGCTTATTGCAAACTCCCAGATCACTGGTATGGGACTTGTTATGTTGGTTTAGTTTTTCCTAAAAATTTTCATGTAGATAGAAATGCAAAGGGTTCATTTGAAATTAATAATCATCTGAGTAGATTTAGAAGGGAAAGCTTTTCAGAAATATTGGGAGACATTTTTGGGGCAGTAATACCTATGGTTGGTATAACGCTGAATGCAATTAAAATCAGAAAAATGTCCACAATTGTTGATAGATTATCAACTGATACTGCAAATAGTTTTCAATTAGTAAATACAGAGCTTATTGCCATGAGGACTATGGTGATGCAAAATCGTCTTGCTTTAGACATATTACTAGCAAAGGAAGGTGGAGTCTGTGGAATTTTACATGTCCAACATTGTTGTACGTATATCCCAGACCAGAGTCAGAATACAGAAATGTACATTAGGAATATAACTGAGTTACATGAAGAAGTAGAACCCTTAGAAGATGATAGTTTTTCAGAAGGCTTAGGTAAAAGATTTGCAGCTATTAAACACTGGTTTCAAGAGATTGGTAGTTCAATTATAGGTAAAATAGTCTTTCCTTTAATAGTCATAGCCATAGTGATACTTTTGTTAAAAATCAGTTGCACGATACACAAGAGAAGAAAACATGTAATGGAAAAGAAAATAATTTGCAAACTCAGAAAGGAAAAAGAAAAATGAATAGAATTAGAAGAGTTTCGGAGAACTCAATATGAAAGTTGCAGAAAAGTAAATAAATCTAAACTTTAGAAATACTAATATCAAGAAAGTCCAAAACATGTTCAAGGGTTGAAAATTTTATAAATATTTGGGTATTGTTTGGTGATTTTAAAATCACCAGATGAGGGAGTTGATGAAGCAAGGTGCAGAACAATATTTTGTTCAAACTTGCGAAGTTAATCTCCCATAATCATAATTAAATTAATATGCTTGTGGTGAATTTACTAATCAACTTAGTTTAACGAATACATTCATTTATACACGCGGGATAACTAATGTGCTTTATGTTGCAAATGCAAAAGAAGGAAAATAATAAACTAACCTTGTCTATTGTCTTTGTCAGTATTAAATGCGGCTGTTTAACTAATGGCATGTGCTTATTTGTGTGCTTATGTTATGTCTTTTTGTGACAAGATGCCTAAAAGAGTTCCTGCAGTTCCTAAAAGGAAAGGTAAATATAATGCTGCTTATTCGTGCTTCAGCTAGGTAACATAATTAACGGGATTAATTAGCAAAGGGGGTGGGTAACAGAATGGGTTTCAATTCTTTAATTAATTGATGTCTTGTGTTTGTTTAATAATAGTTTCCGAAGTGAGGCCTAATGGTGGTTCAACTTGTCCAGAGCGATTTCTTGCACATGCGCAGCTGTGTAGACTTTTACGGCGTGATCATCACATAATTTGGAAAAGCAGTTCTTCAACTGAGTTAAACGTGCTCTCGGAGAAAAAGGCTCAAGGACAGGAATTTGTAAAGTCTGCCAAGGCTAGGAAGTGATTTGTTCAAGACTCGAGAAAAGTATCAATCTTGAGGAAGCCGAAAGACGTGGTAATGAGAGACAATAGGGCTTATGTAAAAGCCTGGGTCTGGTCAAGTAACGGAGATGACCTAACTAATTTTATCGTGGACTGACACAGGACAGCCAATGAAAAGTTTGGATTTGCTCGGAGAAATGTAAAATGGAGACAGTTTAGTTAGAAAGAAAGGTATATAACCTGACACTTGGAGTTGGGAAAAAACTCTCTTCTTTCCGATTCCTGAATGACGTGACATGCTGTTGGACTTTTGGCGCACGTAAGGACAGAAGACTTAAAATGATTTTTCCTTTCTAGGTGAAGTGAGAATCAGTTAGGGAAATAGATTTAGGGAATGGAAACTGTTATTTTGCCATAATTTCATGTTTTCTGAGCTTGCTTTAAAAATGTCAGTTATTAATTCATTTCCTCACTAAAATGCTGCTTTCTTGATTGCTTATAAAATAAAGATTCTTAAACGAAAATGCTTTTCTCTTTTAATAAATAAAGTTAATAAAATTAGATTTGAAATGACAAGCTGGTCTTGTTTATTCATGATCTAATTACCATCAGTTGATTCAATCGCCTTAGTGGCTTGTTTAATGAAAAGTGATGTTTTAAAACCATGGTGAAAATAGTTAAACTGTAGTTATATATAATAGTGTAAATAATTATGAGTCGTTTTCATTAAACAGGTCACATGATTTAGTTGCTCAAAAATTGTCTTAATGGTGTTATGGGCCTTTATATGTGTATCATGATTAATGGTGAGTATTGAGGTGATAGATCGAGTTATTGAGACAGTTTTTCAATAGGTGCGCTGGATCAATACCTTCACACAACCAAAATCATATGACAACACAAAAAGTTAATATGCCAACACACACATCACTAGCATCCACACAACCCAGGTCATATCATATGCCAACACACATGTCATCATGCTCCAAGACCCATAATCATATACTGTCATGCTACAGCACATCCACTGTTAAATACCAACAAATCCACCAGCATACGTTCAAATGACCAGAAACATACACAAACACATCCACCATATTATGTAACCACAAGCAACATTTTAGGTCCATACATTCACCATCATACTTGCATACAACCACCATTATGCTCCAACAAAGCCACCACTATACATCCACACAATCAACATAATACTCCACGACACCCACCATCATCATCATATGTCCACACACCAGCATCATACCTCAATACTATCATAATAATACTCCAATGGTTATGGCATGTGTTGGGTACATTGATAACTGCCAAATATCAGTAATTTTACGTTTTTGAGACAGAACTATAACTCAGTTTTTAACTGTGATGTTTTCAGCAAATACATACACAAACACACACACACACAAATATTTAAAATATTAACCTTAGTAATGTCTATTTATTACTTAAAGGATTCTACCGCTGTATTTTGATATTTGTGTTGGACTTTGTTCCTTTCTGCTCTATGTTTCTTAATTGTTTGCTTTTCCCAGTTTCCAATATATTCAATAAACATATTTGAAATAAAATATTAACCTTTGAATATCTTAATACTCTTAAAAAGAGAAGGGGAAACATAATGGTGTTTGTTTGGGAATTCGGCAAGCTGTTGCAACATAACCTCAAATTCATTTTATTAGAACAACAATAGTTCAGTATACTTTGCTCTCTTTAAAATATTAGCAGCCTTCTTCTTTTGTCTAGTTTGTATGCACAATTGAAATAAACAAATGTGTCTTTAATCAATATGTATATTTGAGAATTCATTGTTTCTCTGTAGTCAAAGGTTACTAAGTTTATATTATATACAAACAAAAAAGGATGTGCATACCATATACTGAACTGGAACTTGCAGTACTCAAAAATAGCCAGACACGGACATGTATAGGCAATACACAACCAAACCAATATGTCCAATATGTCGAAATAGGAACCTGGTTTTAGACAGCGAAGATATGAAAAAAATGGTTCACTAGGGACTGATTTCACAAATAATTATTACTTTTTGCGTATAATAACCAGTGCTTCCCAAACTTAATATGATAACGACCCAATTTTTAGAATGACAAACACTTTGCTTTTTTTAAACACCTATTCCCATGTTAAAAAAAAAGAAGCAATATTTTGTTAGAGAACATAACCTGACATTTGACTTCTGTCTTCGAAGTGCAGCTAATGTTCGAAGATACATGCACAATTTAAAGGATTCTTAATGTATTGCTTGGACTTTTGAGACCCACCAAAAATCAGCTGGCAATCCACTAGTGGGTTGCGACCCACAGTTTGGAAAAACTCTGGATTCCACAATAAAATGCCAAATTATGGTCATTGATGAAAAACTAGGCTTTCTCCTATATAATTATCCCTCCAGTAGTAGAGGTAAACAGTAGTCAAGGTAATTTTGATGATGCAAGTGACAATGATTGATTTCATTTATTAGGTGACACAAGGTTGAAGAAACTGTGTTAGGTGACACAAGGTTGAAGAAATTGTGTAAGCTGGAAAACACATTGATGTAAGACATAAGGTCGAAGAAAAGCTTATAGAAATTAAAATTATTTGTTAAACGAAAAAAAAAAGAAAAAAGAGGGGAGTATATTTAGTCATTTTTAATTTGAATTTTTTTTTTGTAAGGTTCTTGTTTGTAAGTAAAGATGCCTTCTTATAATAATAATTCGAGATGCTCAATTTTTAAGAGATGCTGCAAATTGTCTTTAATATGTGTGATCCTGATAATTTTAGTTTGGTTAATTTTAGCTGTCATTTTTCCTTTTGGAATAGATAAAGAGATGTATAAGACTAATATGACTAGTAAAATTGTGGTTAATCACGACAAAGTTGATAAGACTAATAAAATCATTGAACACAAACCAGAAATTCATCAAGATAGATCTGTAGGAGATTTTTCTAGTAATACCTTTTCTAGACCTTTATCTGAATATGTTAAAGTGATGGATGCAAAAGATTGCTACATTTGTATGAAACTACCTACTTCTGTGTCGGAAGGCGTGACCTATAACATGCTTCCTCTTACTTATGGCATTACCTGTAGTGTAGTAGCTAGCTTGTTTTATCAAACTGATCGTTTGGAATATTATTGCTCTGATTTTGATGAAATTTTTGCAAATTTAAAAGTTGTAGATAGCCTGAATAAAGTGAAACATGCTAAACAGATGAGGGAATTTTTCCTAGTAACTAATGAACTCACTTATGAGTATGCTTTTAGAAATAATTTAACATGTAAATTGAGAGCTGAAGAAAAATCGTTCTTAAATATGGTGGAAGAGAGAAGGGCAATTTATAAGCGAAATGAGGTGATGAAACATACAAAGTCTAAATTTTGGCAAATGGAAGATGAAAAACTCAAAGGTAGAATTGAGAATGTTGCAATTAATATAGATACACCTGTTAGTGGAAAATTCTGTATTAGAAGAGATAATACTTTGTTTGATAATTATTTTGTTGGTGCAAGTCAATGTGAAGACACTTATCGTATTATGGGGGGTTGGGGATTCAAAGGAGGCCAAGATCCAATATTCCTGGAATTTATTTTGTATGTGGGAATAAAGCTTATTACAATCTCCCAGATCACTGGTATGGGACTTGTTATGTTGGTTTAGTTTTTCCTTTAAATGTTCATGTAGATAGAAATGCAAAGGGTTCATTTGAAATTAATAATCATCTGAGTAGATTTAGAAGGGAAAGCTTTTCAGAAATATTGGGAGACATTTTTGGTGCAGTAATACCTATGGGTGGTATAACGCTGAATGCAATTAAAATCAAAAAAATGTCCACAATTGTTGATAGATTATCAACTGATACTGCAAATGGTTTTCAATTAGTAAATACAGAGCTTATTGCCATGAGGACTATGGTGATGCAAAATCGTCTTGCTTTAGACATATTGCTAGCAAAGGAAGGTGGAGTCTGTGGAATTTTAAATGTCCAACATTGTTGTACGTATATCCCAGACAAGAGTCAGAATATAGAAATGTACATAGGAATATAACTGAGTTACATGAAGAAGTAGAACCCTTAGAAGATGATAGTTTTTCAGAACGCTTAGGTAAAAGATTTGCAGCTATTAACCTTTTCAGCGCGACCGCGATTCCCCCTCCGGTGCTGGGCCGTAATAAAAACGGGTGTGGTCGTGACGGAACGGTTCCGTCATGAGCACAGCTCAACCGTAGCTCATGACGGAACCGTTCCGTCATGAGCATGGAAGGGGTTAAACACTGGTTTCAAGAGATTGGTAGTTCAATTATAGGTAAAATAGTCTTTCCTTTAATAGTCATAGCCATAGTGATACTTTTGTTAAAAATCAGTTGCACGATACACAAGAGAAGAAAACATGTAATGGAAAAGAAAAGAATTTGCAAACTCTGAAAGGAGAAAGAAAAAGAAATAGAATTAGAAGAGTTTCGGAGAACTCAATATGAAAGTTGCAGAAAAGTAAATGAATCTAAACTTTAGAAATACTAATATCAAGAAAGTCCAAAACATGTTCAAGGGTTGAAAATGTTATACATTTTTGGGTATTGTTTGGTGATTTTAAAATCACCAGATGAGGGAGTTGATGAAGCAAGATGCAGAACAATATTTTGTTCAAACTTGCGAAGTTAATCTCCCATAATCATAATTAAATTAATATGCTTGTGGTGAATTTACTAATCAACTTAGTTTAACGAATACATTCATTTATACACGCGGGATAACTAATGTGCTTTATGTTGCAAATGCAAAAGAAGGAAAATAATAAACTAACCTTGTCTATTGTCTTTGTCAGTATTAAATGCGGCTGTTTAACTAATGGCATGTTGTTACATTCTACATTTCCCTTTTAATTACATTGCCCTTTTATGTTGAATGTTGTATCTATTCAATTGGTGGCACATGCCATTCTGTTTGTGTGACATCATTTAGAATCTATTAAGAAGACATTCAGCTCAACTCTTTGGCATGGATGGATGTACTGTGCTCTACCAATAAACTGAGTTTTCATATAAAAGGATATCTGCATTTGGATCATTATATTGGCGACGAGGGAAACAGGTACCTACTACATACAGGAGCACAGGAGTGGTACCAAAGGCTTTATTGAATATTTTTCGATTTTTGGATTTAATTTAAAAAAAATTCACCATTGGACTACATGGAATTGATTGTTTCAACTAAAAAGAACTACCGCCTGGATTTAACACCTATACAACAGTAAGATCATTCTACTTTTCTACATTAATTAACTATTTTGGGCAAAAACATTCTTCATAAATATTAGAGTGTTGGAAAATATATTTGCCGATCTGCCATAACAACTATATTGACTTTGCTTCGTTGTCCGTGCATTTCGGCGATTTTCAAAACGGAAATTACACTCTATTTCTGTATGCCCACCAAGTTAATCTAACAACAACTTTTGAAAGGCGCGCTATGTCCTATTCGTTACTCGAACTTACTGTTCCTTGAACGAGTACCATCCCCGAGGACACAGTGCTGCGTCTTCTTCACGAGCTGAGTTGTCATCGCGCTAGCTGGAAGAGCGTGCGCGATGACGTTTTGAAGTCATCGGACGTGGCGGCCATTTTGAATTGGGACGATTACGAGATCTTCAGTAAAACATCGTTTTAACTTTGATTTAATCGAAATCAACACTCCGGAAGCAAAATTATACCGGATATCTTTGGGAACTTCATGATTTTCACAATATTTTCATTTTAGTTATTTCAAAAGGATTATATTCGAATTACAACATTGTGGTAATTATTTAATATTTACAAATGTCACATTAAGACTATCTTGGATAATATTTTCATAATTAATACTCATTTATACTGCTTTTATTGCTATATAGGGGCCGATTCCGATCCGGTAAAATGCGCTCCGAATCGTCGTACGGAGAGTTTTTTCCCCATACGAATAGTACCCGTAGACGTCCCGTACGTATGACGAAGTACGATCCGTACCAGGTGCCAAACTCCGTACGAGTCGTACAGGACTCCGTACGACTCAAATCTCTGTACGAGTCTCACTCGGAACCGGCTGTACGCGACATCACTACGGTTCGCGGCTGGTTTTTACGACCCAGCAAGTACGATTCGTGTCGGGTACGCGCCGTACGACCCTTTCCCTACGGGAGCCGAAAACAGTCGTAAACGCAGAGTTCGCGCCGAAAAAGGTACGGATCCCCCCCCCCCCGGGTACGGCACGTACCCCCCATGATCGCAGGGGTACGCGCCGTACCCCTGTGATCATGCTGGGTACGTGCCGTACACCCAGCGTACATGGGGTACGCGCCGTACACCCAGCCTACATGAGGTACGCACCGTACCCCATGTATGGTGGGTGTACGGCACGTACCCCATGTACGCTGGGTGTACGGCACGTACCCCGCATGATCACAGGGGTACGGCGCGTACCCCTGCGATCATGGGGGGTACGCGCCGTACGGTGTGTAGGTGATCGTGCGCTTTTCCGTACGAATCGACGTGTACCGTACGAATTGCGTCCGGGTCGGCCGATCGGGATCGGAATCGTCCGGTCGTACGGCATCCGTACGAGTCGTACGGAAACGGCTCCGGATACGATTCGTACGGACGGGGATTTTACCGGATCGGAATCGACCCCATAGTGTACTATTAAGAAAATGCAATTTGATCCACCATCCAAGTTTTTACAATCAAAAGGTGAACCCCCTATTCCATGGTCAAGATGGAAAGAAGAGTTTATAACTTATTTAAAAGCCATTGATGGGGAAAGAATGGGAAATGAAAGAAAGAAAAACATATTATTACACTGTGTGGGTTCGGAAGGGCAAGCAGTATTTAGAACTTTACCTATAGCCAGTGGTGATTTAGGCACTTTTGATGAAGCTTTAATGCGAATGGAAACTCGTTTTAAACCAACCACTAGTATAGCACTTAATAGGTGTAAATTTTACACCAGAGCACAAAGGGAATCAGAAAATGTTGATGATTTTTTGACTGCTCTTAGAAGTTTAGTAATATCTTGCAACTTTGGTAATTTGGCTGATGAAATGATTAGAGATCAAATTATTGTTAATGTAAGAAATAAGAAAACTCAAGAACAACTCTGGATTTTAGGTAATCCTAATCTACATGACACTATTGCTACGGCTAAAGCTTTTGAACAGAGTGACAAGTGGAGGAAAACTATAGATGATGTGGCTTCAAAAGGGGATGGTAGTAAATGCATTGATGAAGTGTGTGCTGTTAAGAAATTTGTTCCTCCTAGGTCTACGCATCAATTTAACAAAAATATAGTTTGCTTTAGATGTGGTAGCACCAACCATGTAGCGTCGTTTAAATTTTGTCCGGCCATAGGCAAAGAATGTATCAAGTGTGGACGTATTGGACATTTTGCCAAAGCATGCAAGGATGATAGAAAAAAAATCTATGACTCCCAGAAAAATCTGACAAGTAAAGATGGAGGAGTTTCCTGTGTAAGAGACTTGTCTGGATCTGAAGAGAAGGGTTTGATAGTTTCCATAATTGACATCTGTGCTGTGGAAGACAATTTGAGGTCTCCTAAATGTATGGTGACGTTTCTCAATGAAACACTTGAACTTATGGCAGATTCTGGTTCTCCCTGGACCATTATAACAGAATTATATTTTATTGAAAAATATGGAAATATTATGTCAGTGAATGATTTGGATCCTCCTGATGTTGCAGCAAAATGTTTTAATGGCTCTTATTTTTTTTTATAGGATATGTTGCATCTGATATTATTTTCAAGGGAAGAACCGCTTTTATTAAATTATATGTGGTGAAAGAAGGTGTGAATTTTCGGGGTTGGCGAGATCAATGAAAATTAGGGATTATGCTCAATCCTCGTAATAAGGAGCCTGTCATAATGATTGAAGAGTATGAGTCACAGGGAGGTGAGTGTGTTGATTTAGGAAAAGAATTTCCTGAAGTATTTTCTGATTCATTGGGTAGGCTCAAAGGTTTCCGCCACATGATTAAATTAGAAGAAAATGCAGTTCCAGTTAGACAAAAACTAAGAAATGTTCCTTTAAATGTAAGAGAAGAGTTGGCAAAACTTTTGAAAGAGATGCTGCAAGAAGGGGTGATAGAGGAAGTGGAGTCATCAGAATGGGTTTCTCCGATTGTTTTAGCACGAAAAGCTGATAATTCTTTAAGGTTGTGTGTGGACCTTCGTGCTTTAAATGCTAATATTTTAGTGGATTGTCATCCCCTATCCAACATAAATGAAGTTGTTAGCATGTTGGGTGGTGCAACGATTTTCTCCACGTTGGACCTTAGGTCAGCCTATCATCAGGTGGAGTTAGCTGAAGAATCTCGTCACATGACAGCTTTTATCACACCATTTGGATTGTTTCAATTCAAAAGAATGCCATTTGGCTTGGCATCTGCAGCCTCAGTTTTTCAAAGGTCTATGTGCCATTTGTTTGATGATGTTGGCTCTTTTGTAAAATGCTTCCAAGACGACATATTAATTTTTTCTCCAGATAAAAGGTTGCATTCAGAACATCTTAAAAAAGTGTGTGAAATTCTGAAAGGTCATGGTCTGACTTTAAAAAGAAAAAAATGTAAACTGTATCAAAATTCTATTGAATACTTGGGACATACATTGTCAAAAGAAGGTGTGGTTCCAAAGAAATCGTTGGTGGATGCCATAATTAAAGCACCATCACCGGATTCCAAGGAAAAACTTCTTTCATTCTCAGGACTATGTGAATACTACAGTAAATTCATAGAAAAATGTGCTGAAAAAATGGAACCTTTAAGGGAATTGTCAAGGAAGAATGTAGAATTTGTATGGGGTACAAGACAGCAAGAAGCTTTTGAGAATATAAAAAAAGAAATGGTGAATGCTCCTTCTCTTAAACCATTTTGTATTGGAAAAACTTGTGTGCTCACTGTTGATGCCAGTCAATATGGACTAGGTTGCGTTTTGTCGCAAGTATCTGGGAATGAGACATGGAATGTGGCGTTTGCATCACGTACTTTGAATGTGACAGAGAGGCGTTATGCTGTTATTGAAAAAGAATTGTTGGCGTGTGTATGGAGTGTGGAACATTTCAGGAATTACATTTGGGGTGCAAGATTTGTGATCAAGAGTGATCATAAACCTTTAATTATTATATTATCACCGGGTGGAGGTTTATGTGCCACAGCTAGGATAGCGAGATTGATGTCAAGATTACAAGAGTATTCCTTTAGCATTGAGTTTGTTCCCGGAAAGTGTAATGTTGTTGCAGACTGCCTGTCGAGATTACCGTGTGAGGTTCCTGAAGAATTGTGTCCTAAGGAAATTATCTCCAACATCACAGAGTTGTTGTCAGGGAGATTTGGGTCTATTTCTGAGGATTTGTGGATTAATGGGATGAAGGATGATAAATTGTTACAAGAAGTCATTAAATGTACATTGGAAGGGTGGCCACAAAGGAATGAAATATCTGAGGAGTTACATCCATTTTGGAAAATATCGGAAGAAATTGTGGTGGAAGGTGATATTGTATACAGGGATAGTAAATGTATTCCTCCTAGTTCATTACGCGAAATTATTCTGTCTCTTAGTCATGAAACACATTTGGGAATGTCGTCAATGAAAAGGCTTATTAGATCCACATTTTGGTGGCCGGGAATGGATAGATATGTGGATAGAGTTGTGAGAGAGTGTACTGAGTGTGTAAATAGTGAAAAGTCTCTTAAGTGTTCTCCTGCTTCTATGGTTCCTGTCAGATGGCCTAATTTTCCTTGGCAAAAAGTTGGGTTAGACATTGCTGGTCCTTTTAATTTTCTGCCACAAGATTGTAGATTTGCCATTGTCATGGTAGATTACCACTCTAAATGGCCGGAAATTAAGCTGGTTCCACGGGTTGATACAAGAAGTGTTATTCTGTTTTTGAAAGAAGTTTTTGCTCGGGAGGGAACACCTGAAGTATTAATCTCTGACAATGGTGTACAACTGAAGTCTTATGAAATGGAAGAATTTCTTAAGTGCCATAGTATTAATCATGTCACTACGCCCCTTTATGAGCCACAAGGTAATGGCCAAGTTGAGAGGTTTAACAGGGTGCTCAAGGAGGATATATTGTGGGCTTGTGGTTTTGGAGTTGATTGGAAGGATAAGTTGAGGGAAAAATTATGGATGTACAGAATAACTCCTCATTCTACAACAGAGGTCTCTCCTTTTCGTTTACTCAACGGACGTGATCCAATTTCTAAATTATGTCCTTGGTGGTTGAAAAAGAGTGTGAAGCATCATTCTTCTTTTATAGATAAGGAAGTTTTGTCTGAAAATATTGACAGGAAACAACAGAAGAGCAAGGATTTATATGACACCCGTATGAAAGTCAAAATTCCTGAATTTAAAGTTGGGGAATTTGTTAGATTTAAAAAGCCAGGAATTCTGCGTAAAGGTGACAACAAATTTGGAAAACCTGTGAGAGTTATCAAAGTCAATCGTAATAGTATTGTTACACAAGACGGACATGTTTGGAATGTTAGACGTGTTCCAAAATGTAAAAATTTATTTTTCAAAATGTAAATGTAATTCATTATTTCAAAGAGGAAAGATGTGTTACATTCTACATTTCCCTTTTAATTACATTGCCCTTTTATGTTGAATGTTGTATCTATTCAATTGGTGGCACATGCCATTCTGTTTGTGTGACATCATTTAGAATCTATTAAGAAGACATTCAGCTCAACTCTTTGGCATGGATGGATGTACTGTGCTCTACCAATAAACTGAGTTTTCTTATAAAAGGATATCTGCATTTGGATCATTATACATGTGCTTATTTGTGTGCTTATGTTATGTCTTTTTGTGACAAGATGCATAAAAGAGTTCCTGCAGTTACTAAAAGGAAAAGTAGATATAATGCTGCTTATTCGTGCTTCAGCTAGGTAACATAATTAACGGGATTAATTAGCAAAGGGGGTGGGTAACAGAATGGGTTTCAATTATTTAATTAATTGATGTCTTGTGTTTGTTTAATAATAGTTTCCGAAGTGAGGCCTAATGATGGTTTAACTTTTCCAGAGTGATTTCTTGCACA
Organism: Lissotriton helveticus; assembly: GCF_964261635.1. Lineage (NCBI taxonomy): Eukaryota > Metazoa > Chordata > Amphibia > Caudata > Salamandridae > Lissotriton > Lissotriton helveticus. Next base: position 398,740,840 of record NC_136063.1, read on the forward strand.
TGCGCAGCTGTGAAGACTTTTACTGCGTGATCATCACATAATTTGGAAAAGCAGTTCTTCAGCTGAGTTAAACGTGCTCTCGGAGAAAAAGGCTCAAGGACAGGAATTTGTAATGTCTGCCAAGGCTAGGAAGTGATTTGTTCAAGACTCGAGAAAAGTATCAATCTTGAGGAAGCCGAAAGACGTGGTAATGAGAGACAATAGGGCTTATGTAAAAGCCTGGGTCTGGTCAAGTAACGGAGATGACCTAACTAATTTTATCGTGGACTGACACAGGACAGCCAATGAAAAGTTTGGATTTGCTCTGAGAAATGTAAAATGTAGACAGTTTAGTTAGAAAGAAAGGTATAAAACCTGACACTTGGAGTTGGGAAAAAACTCTCTTCTTTCCGATTCCTGAATGACGTGACATGCTGTTGGACTTTTGGCGCACGTAAGGACAGAAGACTTAAAATGATTTTCCCTTTCTAGGTGAAGTGAGAATCAGTTAGGGAAATAGATTTAGGGAATGGAAACTGTTATTTTGCCATAATTTCATGTTTTCTGAGCTTGCTTTAAAAATGTCAGTTATTAATTCATTTCCTCACTAAAATGCTGCTTTCTTGATTGCTTATAAAATAAAGATTCTTAAACGAAAATGCTTTTCTCTTTTGATAAATAAAATTAATAAAATTAGATTTGAAATGACAAGCTGGTCTTGTTTATTCATGATCTAGTTACCATCAGTTGATTCAATCGCCTTAGTGGCTTGTTTAATGAAAAGTGATGTTTTAAAACCATGGTGAAAATAGTTAAACTGCAGTTGTATATAATAGTGTAAATAATTATGAGTAGTTTTCATTAATCAGGTCACATGATTTAGTTGCTCAAAAATTGTCTTAATGGTGTTATGGGCCTTTATATGTGTATCATGATTAATGGTGAGTATTGAGGTGATAGATAGAGTTATTGAGACCGTTTTTCAATAGGAGCGCTGGATCAATACCTTCACACAACCAAAATCATATGACAACACAAAAAGTTAATATGCCAACACACACATCACTAGCATCCACACAACCCAGGTCATATCATATGCCAACACACATGTCATCATGCTCCAAGACCCATAATCATATACTGTCATGCTACAGCACATCTACTGTTAAATACCAACAAATCCACCATCATACGTCGACATGACCAGAAACATACACAAACACATCCACCATATTATGTAACCACAAGCAACATTTTAGGTCCATACATTCACCATCATACTTGCATACAACCACCATTATACTCCAACAAAGCCACCCCTATACATCCACACAATCAACATAATACTCCACCACACCCACCATCATCATCATATGTCCACACACCAGCATCATACATCAATACCACCATAATAATACTCCAATGGTTATGGCATGTGTTGGGTACATTGATAACTGCCAAATGTCAGTAATTTTACGTTTTTAAGACAGAACTATAACTCCGTTTTTAACTGTGATGTTTTCAGCAAATACATACACAAACACACACACACACAAATATTTAAAATATTAACCTTAGTAATGTCTATTTATTACTTAAAGGATTCTACCGCTGTATTTTGATATTTGTGTTGGACTTTGTTCCTTTCTGCTCTATGTTTCTTAATTGTTTGCTTTTCCCATTTTCCAATATATTCAATAAACATATTTGAAATAAAATATTAACCTTTGAATATCTTAATACTCTTAAAAAGAGAAGGGGAAACATAATGGTGTTTGTTTGGGGATTCGGCAAGCTGTTGCACCATAACCTCAAATTCATTTTATTAGAACAACAATAGTTCAGTATACTTTGCTCTCTTTAAAATATTAGCAGCCTTCTTCTTTTGTCTAGTTTGTATGCACAATTGAAATAAACAAATTTGTCTTTAATCAATATGTATATTTGAGAATTCATTGCTTCTCTGTAGTCAAAGGTTACTAAGTTTATATTATATACAAACAAAAAAGAATGTGCATACCATATACTGAACTGGAACTTGCAGTACTCAAAAATAGCCAGACACGGACATGTATAGACAATACACAACCAAACCAATATGTCCAATATGTCGAAATAGGAACCTGGTTTTAGACAGCGAAGATATGAAAAAAATGGTTCACTAGGGACTGATTTCACAAATAATTATTACTTTTTGTGCATAATAACCAGTGCTTCCCAAACTTAATATGATAACGACCCAATTTGTAGAATGACAAACACTTTGCTTTTTTAAACACCTATTCCCATGTTAAAAAATACATAAGCAATATTTTGTTAGAGAACATAACCTGACATTTGACTTCTGTCTTCGAAGTGCTGCTAATGTTCGAAGATACATGCACAATTTAAAGGATTCTTAATGTATTGCTTGGACTTTTGAGACCCACCAAAAATCAGCTGGCAATCCACTAGTGGGTTGCGACCCACAGTTTGGAAAAACTCTGGATTCCACAATAAAATGCCAAATTATGGTCATTGATGAAAAACTAGGCTTTCTCCTATATAATTATCCCTCCAGTAGTAGAGGTAAACAGTAGTCAAGGTAATTTTGATGATGCAAGTGACAATGATTGATTTCATTTATTAGGTGACACAAGGTTGAAGAAACTGTGTTAGGTGACACAAGGTCGAAGAAATTGTGTTAGCTGGAAAACACATTGATGTAAGACATAAGGTCGAAGAAAAGCTGTTAGAAAATAAAATTATTTGTTAAACGAAAAAAAAAAGAAAAAAGAGGGGAGTATATTTAGTAATTTTTTATTTTTCATTTTTTTTGTAATGTTCTTGTTTGTAAGTAAAGATGCCTTCTTGTAATAATAATTCGAGATGCTCAATTTTTAAGAGATACTGCAAATTGTCTTTAATATATGTGATCCTGATAATTTTAGTTTGGTTAATTTTAGCTGTCATTTTTCCTTTTGGAATAGATAAAGAGATGTATAAGAATAATATGACTAGTAAAATTGTGGTTAATCACGACAAAGTTGATAAGACTAATAAAATCATTGAACACAAACCAGAAATTCATCAAGATAGATCTGTAGGAGATTTTTCTAGTAATACCTTTTCTAGACTTTTATCTGAATATGTTAAAGTGATGGATGCAAAAGATTGCTACATTTGTGTGAAACTACCTACTTCTGTGTCGGAAGGCGTGACCTATAACATGCTTCCTCTTACTTATGGCATTACCTGTAGTGTAGTAGCTAGCTTGTTTTATCAAACTGATCGTTTGGAATATTATTGCTCTGATTTTGCTGAAATTTTTGCAAATTTAAAAGTTGTAGATAGCCTGAATAAAGTGAAACATGCTAAACAGATGAGGGAATTTTTCCTAGTAACTAATGAACTCACTTATGAGTATGCTTTTAGAAAAAAATTAACATGTAAATTGAGAGCTGAAGAAAAATCGTTCTTAAATATGGTGGAAGAGAGAAGGGCAATTTATAAGCGAAATGAGGTGATGAAACATACAAAGTCTAAATTTTGGCAAATGGAAGATGAAAAACTCAAAGGTAGAATTGAGAATGTTGCAATTAATATAGATACACCTGTTAGTGGAAAATTCTGTATTAGAAGAGATAATACTTTGTTTGATAATTATTTTGTTGGTGCAAGTCAATGTGAAGACACTTATCGTATTATGGGGGGTTGGGGATTCAAAGGAGGCCAAGATCCAATATTCCTGGAATTTATTTTGTATGTGGGAATAAAGCTTATTACAATCTCCCAGATCACTGGTATGGGACTTGTTATGTTGGTTTAGTTTTTCCTTTAAATGTTCATGTAGATAGAAATGCAAAGGGTTCATTTGAAATTAATAATCATCTGAGTAGATTTAGAAGGGAAAGCTTTTCAGAAATATTGGGAGACATTTTTGGTGCAGTAATACCTATGGGTGGTATAACGCTGAATGCAATTAAAATCAAAAAAATGTCCACAATTGTTGATAGATTATCAACTGATACTGCAAATGGTTTTCAATTAGTAAATACAGAGCTTATTGCCATGAGGACTATGGTGATGCAAAATCGTCTTGCTTTAGACATATTACTAGCAAAGGAAGGTGGAGTCTGTGGAATTTTAAATGTCCAACATTGTTGTACGTATATCCCAGACAAGAGTCAGAATATAGAAATGTACATAGGAATATAACTGAGTTACATGAAGAAGTAGAACCCTTAGAAGATGATAGTTTTTCAGAACGCTTAGGTAAAAGATTTGCAGCTATTAACCTTTTCAGCGCGACCGCGATTCCCCCTCCGGTGCTGGGCCGTAATAAAAACTGGTGTGGTCGTGACGGAACGGTTCCGTCATGAGCACAGCTCAACCGTAGCTCATGACGGAACCGTTCCGTCATGAGCATGGAAGGGGTTAAACACTGGTTTCAAGAGATTGGTAGTTCAATTATAGGTAAAATAGTATTTCCTTTAATAGTCATAGCCATAGTGATACTTTTGTTAAAAATCAGTTGCACGATACACAAGAGAAGAAAACATGTAATGGAAAAGAAAAGAATTTGCAAACTCTGAAAGGAGAAAAAAAAAGAAATAGAATTAGAAGAGTTTCGGAGAACTCAATATGAAAGTTGCAGAAAAGTAAATGAATCTAAACTTTAGAAATACTAATATCAAGAAAGTCCAAAACATGTTCAAGGGTTGAAAATGTTATACATTTTTGGGTATTGTTTGGTGATTTTAAAATCACCAGATGAGGGAGTTGATGAAGCAAGATGCAGAACAATATTTTGTTCAAACTTGCGAAGTTAATCTCCCATAATCATAATTAAATTAATATGCTTGTGGTGAATTTACTAATCAACTTAGTTTAACGAATACATTCATTTATACACGCGGGATAACTAATGTGCTTTATGTTGCAAATGCAAAAGAAGGAAAATAATAAACTAACCTTGTCTATTGTCTTTGTCAGTATTAAATGCGGCTGTTTAACTAATGGCATGTTGTTACATTCTACATTTCCCTTTTAATTACATTGCCCTTTTATGTTGAATGTTGTATCTATTCAATTGGTGGCACATGCCATTCTGTTTGTGTGACATCATTTAGAATCTATTAAGAAGACATTCAGCTCAACTCTTTGGCATGGATGGATGTACTGTGCTCTACCAATAAACTGAGTTTTCATATAAAAGGATATCTGCATTTGGATCATTATATTGGCGACGAGGGAAACAGGTACCTACTACATACAGGAGCACAGGAGTGGTACCAAAGGCTTTATTGAATATTTTTCGATTTTTGGATTTAATTTAAAAAAAATTCACCATTGGACTACATGGAATTGATTGTTTCAACTAAAAAGAACTACCGCCTGGATTTAACACCTATACAACAGTAAGATCATTCTACTTTTCTACATTAATTAACTATTTTGGGCAAAAACATTCTTCATAAATATTAGAGTGTTGGAAAATATATTTGCCAATCTGCCATAACAACTATATTGACTTTGCTTCGTTGTCCGTGCATTTCGGTGATTTTCAAAACGGAAATTACACTCTATTTCTGTATGCCCACCAAGTTAATCTAACAACAACTTTTGAAAGGCGCGCTATGTCCTATTCGTTACTCGAACTTACTGTTCCTTGAACGAGTACCATCCCCGAGGACACAGTGCTGCGTCTTCTTCACGAGCTGAGTTGTCATCGCGCTAGCTGGAAGAGCGTGCGCGATGACGTTTTGAAGTCATCGGACGTGGCGGCCATTTTGAATTGGGACGATTACGAGATCTTCAGTAAAACATCGTTTTAACTTCGATTTAATCGAAATCAACACTCCGGAAGCAAAATTATACCGGATATCTTTGGGAACTTCATGATTTTCACAATATTTTCATTTTAGTTATTTCAAAAGGATTATATTCGAATTACAACATTGTGGTAATTATTTAATATTTACAAATGTCACATTAAGACTATCTTGGATAATATTTTCATAATTAATACTCATTTATACTGCTTTTATTGCTATATAGGGGCCGATTCCGATCCGGTAAAATGCGCTCCGAATCGTCGTACGGAGAGTTTTTTCCCCATACGAATAGTACCCGTAGACGTCCCGTACGTACGACGAAGTACGATCCGTACCAGGTGCCAAACTCCGTACGAGTCGTACAGGACTCCGTACGACTCAAATCTCCGTACGAGTCTCACTCGGAACCGGCTGTACGCGACATCACTACGGTTCGCGGCTGGTTTTTACGACCCAGCAAGTACGATTCGTGTCGGGTACGCGCCGTACGACCCTTTTCCTACGGGAGCCGAAAACAGTCGTAAACGCAGAGTTCGCGCCGAAAAAGGTACGGATCGCCCCCCCCCCCCGGGTACGGCACGTACCCCCCATGATCGCAAGGGTACGCGCCGTACCCCTGTGATCATGCTGGGTACGTGCCGTACACCCAGCGTACATGGGGTACGCGCCATACACCCAGCGTACATGGGGTACGCACCGTACCCCATGTATGGTGGGTGTACGGCACGTACCCCATGTACGCTGGGTGTACGGCACGTACCCTGCATGATCACAAGGGTACGGCACGTACCCCTGCGATCATGGGGGGTACGCGCCGTACGGTGTGTAGGTGATCGTGCGCTTTTCCGTACGAATCGACGTGTACCATACGAATTGCGTCCGGGTCGGCCGATCGGGATCGCAATCGTCCGGTCGTACGGCATCCGTACGAGTCGTACGGAAACGGCTCCAGATACGATTCGTACGGACGGGGATTTTACCGGATCGGAATCGACCCCATAGTGTACTATTAAGAAAATGCAATTTGATCCACCATCCAAGTTTTTACAATCAAAAGGTGAACCCCCTATTCCATGGTCAAGATGGAAAGAAGAGTTTATAACTTATTTAAAAGCCATTGATGGGGAAAGAATGGGAAATGAAAGAAAGAAAAACATATTATTACACTGTGTGGGTTCGGAAGGGCAAGCAGTATTTAGAACTTTACCTATAGCCAGTGGTGATTTAGGCACTTTTGATGAAGCTTTAATGCGAATGGAAACTCGTTTTAAACCAACCACTAGTATAGCACTTAATAGGTGTAAATTTTACACCAGAGCACAAAGGGAATCAGAAAATGTTGATGATTTTTTGACTGCTCTTAGAAGTTTAGTAATATCTTGCAACTTTGGTAATTTGGCTGATGAAATGATTAGAGATCAAATTATTGTTAATGTAAGAAATAAGAAAACTCAAGAACAACTCTGGATTTTAGGTAATCCTAATCTACATGACACTATTGCTACGGCTAAAGCTTTTGAACAGAGTGACAAGTGGAGGAAAACTATAGATGATGTGGCTTCAAAAGGGGATGGTAGTAAATGCATTGATGAAGTGTGTGCTGTTAAGAAATTTGTTCCTCCTAGGTCTACGCATCAATTTAACAAAAATATAGTTTGCTTTAGATGTGGTAGCACCAACCATGTAGCGTCGTTTAAATTTTGTCCGGCCATAGGCAAAGAATGTATCAAGTGTGGACGTATTGGACATTTTGCCAAAGCATGCAAGGATGATAGAAAAAAAATCTATGACTCCCAGAAAAATCTGACAAGTAAAGATGGAGGAGTTTCCTGTGTAAGAGACTTGTCTGGATCTGAAGAGAAGGGTTTGATAGTTTCCATAATTGACATCTGTGCTGTGGAAGACAATTTGAGGTCTCCTAAATGTATGGTGACGTTTCTCAATGAAACACTTGAACTTATGGCAGATTCTGGTTCTCCCTGGACCATTATAACAGAATTATATTTTATTGAAAAATATGGAAATATTATGTCAGTGAATGATTTGGATCCTCCTGATGTTGCAGCAAAATGTTTTAATGGCTCTTATTTTTTTTTATAGGATATGTTGCATCTGATATTATTTTCAAGGGAAGAACCGCTTTTATTAAATTATATGTGGTGAAAGAAGGTGTGAATTTTCGGGGTTGGCGAGATCAATGGAAATTAGGGATTATGCTCAATCCTCGTAATAAGGAGCCTGTCATGATGATTGAAGAGTATGAGTCACAGGGAGGTGAGTGTGTTGATTTAGGAAAAGAATTTCCTGAAGTATTTTCTGATTCATTGGGTAGGCTCAAAGGTTTCCGCCACATGATTAAATTAGAAGAAAATGCAGTTCCAGTTAGACAAAAACTAAGAAATGTTCCTTTAAATGTAAGAGAAGAGTTGGGAAAACTTTTGAAAGAGATGCTGCAAGAAGGGGTGATAGAGGAAGTGGAGTCATCAGAATGGGTTTCTCCGATTGTTTCAGCACGAAAAGCTGATAATTCTTTAAGGTTGTGTGTGGACCTTCGTGCTTTAAATGCTAATATTTTAGTGGACTGTCATCCCCTACCCAACATAAATGAAGTTGTTAGCATGTTGGGTGGTGCAACGATTTTCTCCACGTTGGACCTTAGGTCAGCCTATCATCAGGTGGAGTTAGCTGAAGAATCTCGTCACATGACAGCTTTTATCACACCATTTGGATTGTTTCAATTCAAAAGAATGCCATTTGGCTTGGCATCTGCAGCCTCAGTTTTTCAAAGGTCTATGTGCCATTTGTTTGATGATGTTGGCTCTTTTGTAAAATGCTTCCAAGACGACATATTAATTTTTTCTCCAGATAAAAGGTTGCATTCAGAACATCTTAAAAAAGTGTGTGAAATTCTGAAAGGTCATGGTCTGACTTTAAAAAGAAAAAAATGTAAACTGTATCAAAATTCTATTGAATACTTGGGACATACATTGTCAAAAGAAGGTGTGGTTCCAAAGAAATCGTTGGTGGATGCCATAATTAAAGCACCATCACCGGATTCCAAGGAAAAACTTCTTTCATTCTCAGGACTATGTGAATACTACAGTAAATTCATAGAAAAATGTGCTGAAAAAATGGAACCTTTAAGGGAATTGTCAAGGAAGAATGTAGAATTTGTATGGGGTACAAGACAGCAAGAAGCTTTTGAAAATATAAAAAAAGAAATGGTGAATGCTCCTTCTCTTAAACCATTTTGTATTGGAAAAACTTGTGTGCTCACTGTTGATGCTAGTCAATATGGACTAGGTTGCGTTTTGTCGCAAGTATCTGGGAATGAGACATGGAATGTGGCGTTTGCATCACGTACTTTGAATGTGACAGAGAGGCGTTATGCTGTTATTGAAAAAGAATTGTTGGCGTGTGTATGGAGTGTGGAACATTTCAGGAATTACATTTGGGGTGCAAGATTTGTGATCAAGAGTGATCATAAACCTTTAATTATTATATTATCACCGGGTGGAGGTTTATGTGCCACAGCTAGGATAGCGAGATTGATGTCAAGATTACAAGAGTATTCCTTTAGCATTGAGTTTGTTCCCGGAAAGTGTAATGTTGTTGCAGACTGCCTGTCGAGATTACCGTGTGAGGTTCCTGAAGAATTGTGTCCTAAGGAAATTATCTCCAACATCACAGAGTTGTTGTCAGGGAGATTTGGGTCTATTTCTGAGGATTTGTGGATTAATGGGATGAAGGATGATAAATTGTTACAAGAAGTCATTAAATGTACATTGGAAGGGTGGCCACAAAGGAATGAAATATCTGAGGAGTTACATCCATTTTGGAAAATATCGGAAGAAATTGTGGTGGAAGGTGATATTGTATACAGGGATAGTAAATGTATTCCTCCTAGTTCATTACGCGAAATTATTCTGTCTCTTAGTCATGAAACACATTTGGGAATGTCGTCAATGAAAAGGCTTATTAGATCCACATTTTGGTGGCCGGGAATGGATAGATATGTGGACAGAGTTGTGAGAGAGTGTACTGAGTGTGTAAATAGTGAAAAGTCTCTTAAGTGTTCTCCTGCTTCTATGGTTCCTGTCAGATGGCCTAATTTTCCTTGGCAAAAAGTTGGGTTAGACATTGCTGGTCCTTTTAATTTTCTGCCACAAGATTGTAGATTTGCCATTGTCATGGTAGATTACCACTCTAAATGGCCGGAAATTAAGCTGGTTCCACGGGTTGATACAAGAAGTGTTATTCTGTTTTTGAAAGAAGTTTTTGCTCGGGAGGGAACACCTGAAGTATTAATCTCTGACAATGGTGTACAACTGAAGTCTTATGAAATGGAAGAATTTCTTAAGTGCCATAGTATTAATCATGTCACTACGCCCCTTTATGAGCCACAAGGTAATGGCCAAGTTGAGAGGTTTAACAGGGTGCTCAAGGAGGATATATTGTGGGCTCGTGGTTTTGGAGTTGATTGGAAGGATAAGTTGAGGGAAAAAATATGGATGTACAGAATAACTCCTCATTCTACAACAGAGGTCTCTCCTTTTCGTTTACTCAACGGACGTGATCCAATTTCTAAATTATGTCCTTGGTGGTTGAAAAAGAGTGTGAAGCATCATTCTTCTTTTATAGATAAGGAAGTTTTGTCTGAAAATATTGACAGGAAACAACAGAAGAGCAAGGATTTATATGACACCCGTATGAAAGTCAAAATTCCTGAATTTAAAGTTGGGGAATTTGTTAGATTTAAAAAGCCAGGAATTCTGCGTAAAGGTGACAACAAATTTGGAAAACCTGTGAGAGTTATCAAAGTCAATCGTAATAGTATTGTTACACAAGACGGACATGTTTGGAATGTTAGACGTGTTCCAAAATGTAAAAATGTATTTTTCAAAATGTAAATGTAATTCTTTATTTCAAAGAGGAAAGATGTGTTACATTCTACATTTCCCTTTTAATTACATGGCCCTTTTATGTTGAATGTTGTATCTATTCAATTGGTGGCACATGCCATTCTGTTTGTGTGACATCATTTAGAATCTATTAAGAAGACATTCAGCTCAACTCTTTGGCATGGATGGATGTACTGTGCTCTACCAATAAACTGAGTTTTCTTATAAAAGGATATCTGCATTTGGATCATTATACATGTGCTTATTTGTGTGCTTATGTTATGTCTTTTTGTGACAAGATGCATAAAAGAGTTCCTGCAGTTACTAAAAGGAAAAGTAGATATAATGCTGCTTATTCGTGCTTCAGCTAGGTAACATAATTAACGGGATTAATTAGCAAAGGGGGTGGGTAACAGAATGGGTTTCAATTCTTTAATTAATTGATGTCTTGTGTTTGTTTAATAATAGTTTCCGAAGTGAGGCCTAATGATGGTTTAACTTTTCCAGAGTGATTTCTTGCACATGCGCAGCTGTGAAGACTTTTACTGCGTGATCATCACATAATTTGGAAAAGCAGTTCTTCAGCTGAGTTAAACGTGCTCTCGGAGAAAAAGGCTCAAGGACAGGAATTTGTAATGTCTGCCAAGGCTAGGAAGTGATTTGTTCAAGACTCGAGAAAAGTATCAATCTTGAGGAAGCCGAAAGACGTGGTAATGAGAGACAATAGGGCTTATGTAAAAGCCTGGGTCTGGTCAAGTAACGGAGATGACCTAACTAATTTTATCGTGGACTGACACAGGACAGCCAATGAAAAGTTTGGATTTGCTCTGAGAAATGTAAAATGTAGACAGTTTAGTTAGAAAGAAAGGTATAAAACCTGACACTTGGAGTTGGGAAAAAACTCTCTTCTTTCTGATTCCTGAATGACGTGACATGCTGTTGGACTTTTGGCGCACGTAAGGACAGAAGACTTAAAATGATTTTCCCTTTCTAGGTGAAGTGAGAATCAGTTAGGGAAATAGATTTAGGGAATGGAAACTGTTATTTTGCCATAATTTCATGTTTTCTGAGCTTGCTTTAAAAATGTCAGTTATTAATTCATTTCCTCACTAAAATGCTGCTTTCTTGATTGCTTATAAAATAAAGATTCTTAAACGAAAATGCTTTTCTCTTTTGATAAATAAAATTAATAAAATTAGATTTGAAATGACAAGCTGGTCTTGTTTATTCATGATCTAGTTACCATCAGTTGATTCAATAGCCTTAGTGGCTTGTTTAATGAAAAGTGATGTTTTAAAACCATGGTGAAAATAGTTAAACTGCAGTTGTATATAATAGTGTAAATAATTATGAGTAGTTTTCATTAATCAGGTCACATGATTCAGTTGCTCAAAAATTGTCTTAATGGTGCTATGGGCCTTTATATGTGTATCATGATTAATGGTGAGTGTTGAGGTGATAGATAGAGTTATTGAGACCGTTTTTCAATAGGAGCGCTGGATCAATACCTTCACACAACCAAAATCATATGACAACACAAAAAGTTAATATGCCAACACACACATCACTAGCATCCATACAACCCAGGTCATATCATATGCCAACACACATGTCATCATGCTCCAAGACCCACAATCATATACTGTCATGCTACAGCACATCCACTGTTAAATACCAACAAATACACCATCATACGTCCACATGACCAGAAACATACACAAACACATCCACCATATTATGTAACCCCAAGCAACATTTTAGGTCCATACATTCACCATCATACTTGCATACAACCACCATTATACTCCAACAAAGCCACCACTATACATCCACACAATCAACATAATACTCCACCACACCCACCATCATCATCATATGTCCACACACCAGCATCATACATCAATACCACCATATTAATACTCCAATGTTTATGGCATGTGTTGGGTACATTGATAACTGCCAAATGTCAGTAATTTTACGTTTTTGAGACAGAACTATAACTCCGTTTTTAACTGTGATGTTTTCAGCAAATACATACACAAACACACACACACACACACAAATATGTAAAATATTAACCTTAGCAATGTCTATTTATTACTTAAAGGATTCTACTGCTGTATTTTGATATTCGTGTTGGACTTTGTTCCTTTCTGCTCTATGTTTCTTAATTGTTTGCTTTTCCCAGTTTCCAATATATTCAATAAACATATTTGAAATAAAATATTAACCTTTGAATATCTTAATACTCTTAAAAAGAGAAGGGGAAACATAATGGTGTTTGTTTGGGAATTCGGCAAGCTGTTGCACCATAACCTGAAATTCATTTTATTAGAACAACAATAGTTCAGTATACTTTGCTCTCTTTAAAATATTAGCAGCCTTCTTCTTTTGTCTAGTTTGTATGCACAATTGAAATACACAAATTTGTCTTTAATCAATATGTATATTTGAGAATTCATTGATTCTCTGTAGTCAAAGGTTACTAAGTTTATATTATATACACACAAAAAAGGATGTGCATACCATATACTGAACTGGAACTTGCAGTACTCAAAAATAGCCAGACACGGACATGTATAGGCAATACACAACCAAACCAATATGTCCAATATGTCGAAATAGGAACCTGGTTTTAGACAGCGAAGATATGAAAAAAATGGTTCACTAGGGACTGATTTCACAAATAATTTTTACTTTTTGCGCATAATAACCAGTGCTTCCCAAACTTAATATGATAACGACCCAATTTTTAGAATGACAAACACTTTTCTTTTTTTAAACACCTATTCCCATGTTAAAAAAAATAAGCAATATTTTGTTAGCGAACATAACCTGACATTTGACTTCTGTCTTCGAAGTGCAGCTAATGTTCGAAGATACATGCACAATTTAAAGGATTCTTAATGTACTGCTTGGACTTTTGAGACCCACCAAAAATCAGCTGGCAATCCACTAGTGGGTTGTGACCCACAGTTTGGAAAAACTCTGGATTCCGCAATAAAATGCCAAACTATGGTCATTGATGAAAAACTAGGCTTTCACTTGATACAAGTGATTTTAATACCCATCAGATAGTTATGATAAAATGTTCTCAGCACGTATACACAGAAATAGAGTAGCAAATAAAGTAATCTGTGTCCCCTGTGTTTACAAAAAATAAATAACAGCATCACTGAGTCAAAAAGTGTGTAAACAAAGCACACAGAATATTAATTTGCTGTGTATTATATTCAATCTATTTTCACAACCACATGTGAGTTAAAATAAAGAATGTCTGTTTATATAAATGTCCATGACGTTTTGACCTTCTTTTAAGTTAGAAGGTCATATTCAGGAATGGACTATTTAGAGCCACCTAGAACAAACCAGATATGAGATAGATTAATTAGTGTACAAATATAGGGAGGCTTATAAAGAGGGGCTGTGAAATGTACTTATATAATGAATAAGAAAATGAACGAATGGCTGAAAAGAATAAATCCCCAGCCCGACGTAGAAGACTTGGAGCTAAAGTGTCAATCACCAGTGAGGTGCAAAAAGAACACTTACAAGCAGCAAGTAATACTGTAAGTGAAGGAAACAATAGAAGGTAAAATGGTTCATAAGTGGATGCCCAAGTGAATGGTGTGATCTAAATAATACTTACAAGGTGGAATCTGTGGGTAATAAAAACTCACATTGGGTAATACTCAGGATTAAATAATGAGATCCAAAGAACCATGAAGCAAAGTGCATTACACTTATCCAGAGCGTAGATGAATGCATGGCATGGCACTGAGCATTATCAATCCACTGCAACCATAGGTGGCCCCCCTCAGACAGAGGAGCGAAAAAAACGGGTGCCCTCCCACAGGGTAGACATGTGACTACTGTACTGCTGCTGCAAGCACTCTAAACAGAGGGAGGTGGAATGAGCGACAAACGATGTTTCTGCCATTAAGGAAGGCTCAAACAGGGCAGATAGGCTCTCTGTCAGATAGGTATTCCAGAAGTGAGTAGAAAGTTCATCTTAAAACACAAGTGCAGCTAGTGCTCTGCTTGTACCTCTAATTGTCGCGTTTGGTTGGGTGCCTACACGGTAGTGAAGAATCAGAAAAGCAACAGTCGAGGCCTCAGTGCAGACTGGCCATATATAGACCCTACAGCAGACGCTATGTGCATCTGATGGGTTACTGTCCTGAGAGTGAGGGTCTGCACTGCCGACCTGAATGGCTGCAATATTTATTTTCCGATTCTTCTCCCAGTGTAGGCACCCTGCCACACTTTTAACGAATTGAGCTGCAACTGCACGTGCATATGTGCAAAGAACATTTTACCATAACAATCTGACTGGAAGAAAAATTCATTTGTATCAAGTGAGAGGTTAGTTATTCGTCAATTACCACAGTTTGACATTTTGTTTTTATAATCTGTTATGCACTAAAAGTAACAATTCTTTTTTATATGAGACCCTAGTGAGCCGTTTCTTTTATTATCAGGTATGTAAAACAAGCAGATGAAAATTGTTATTTGAAGAAATGAAGCACAAATGCTTCAGACAGTCAACTAATGACAGGTTGGAAAAATGGCGTTTCTCTGAAGGTATGACCCACAAAGTTCACACACCACCACGAGAGTGCAATCTGGAACAAATAGTCCTCAGTTAATGCCCCAAAAGAAACCCAAATATCAAGTTGAGATGATTCATCAGCAAGACGCCCACATTGAGCATGTGAGTTGGAAAACGAATGGTGAGCTCTTCATCATAGGATCCCTCAAACACTAGACCTGTTGACTTGTGCCTGCAAAAAATGGCAGCAAATACTTCTCCTTATGTTTCTTTTGCATTCCAGTCCACAATGTCATTTCCAAGTTTGCATAAGTCTTTCTCTTTTCAAATCAAGAGATTACAAAATCTTTTCGCCCATCTATCTGCCATATACATTGAGGTTTTATCATGCACTATGGCAAAGTCGTTCAAGCAACTCATTGTTTGGCTTGCGGGCTTCCGTAATTCATGGCTCTGGCCTTGTTGTTCAGGATATTTCCCCTAATATGCAGTTTCTTTACCCCAAAATGAATACAAACTTATTACAATGTTATTCCTTTCTTTTCCTAGTTTCCCAGAGGTCTGACATCTAGGCAGATGCGTCACGTTGTAAAGCCCTGCGCCACTTGTGGGCGTTCCGGCGCAGGGTGGGCGTTCCGGGGCAGGTGCGCCTCGCAAAAGTGGCTGAGTGAAATCTATAAGATTTCACTCAGTCACTTTCAGGCCAATGCTGCATCAAAACCCTGCGCCTGCTTGAAGCAGGCGTAGGTCTTGACGCAGCATTGTAAAGATGGGGCACCCCCGAGCTTTGCTGGAGCTGTGTCGCGCTTGCAACGCAACTCCAGCAATGCGCCACCTTTACGGCACAGATGCGTCACGCATCTGTGCCGTTTTTGCCCCATGGTGCGCCGCATTGTAAATGCGGCGCACCATGGGTGGCGGAGCAGCGGCGCAAAATAACTGGCGCATCCCTGGGGATGCGCCAGTTATCATAAATCTGACCCTATTTGTTTAGTGGATAACAACATGGGCTATGTACTATAAACAAATGTTTCTTAATTCACTAAAATTTGTAGAAGAGGCAATGGTTAATTCAAACAGGTTAGCGATAACTATAGTAGGATATGCTTTCTTAAATTGTAGTATTTAACACTTGCGAAATTAAGCTCACGCTAACTTAAGTCAATTTTGTGCTTTCATTTATTTTGGATGTGAAATCGTAACGTATCATGTGATCACTGTCACTGCTGTTTTTCGCTGTAGTAAAGAATGTTGAACTTCACACTGCAAAGTCTAAGACTTTCCAAGTCGCATTCAACGTGTTGTACCTAATCAAGGACAATTTAACCATCTCAGACCAAAACACCCCACTGCCGCCTGTTTGGCTTCTGACTAATATGGTGGCTGTTCTGTATCACAGGTAAACTGGGGGAGGGTTCCACCAAGAGAAGTCTCCTGTCGGCTGTCTAGGTGGTATCGCGGTATTCATCAATTATTTCCATATTCCCTAGCTTCGACATTAATCCTGCGAGGGACCTATCTGGTTACGTTCTCCATCAGATTGGGTGCCCTTATTACTCCTTACTCCTTTAGCCCTGTCACCCTGGATTTTCCCAGGGTTCCAGGACCACCCGCCAGAGCCCTGCAATGGGGAGTTGTCTCAGTCATTTCTTCTCTGCCCAGGACCCTTCCCTCCACTCCTGCCCAGCGAGTTACATCTCGTTTCCATGCCTCAACCATGGGTCCAGTTACAGTTTTCCAAGCCATTGCTATCTTCCACTTAGCTAGGACCAAGGCGAGATCCAAAAATCTATTTCTCACCTTACGTTTACACGGCCAGAGGAAGAGCCCCAACAGGCAGGCCTCAAACGTGGGTTCTAATGTACGCCCCACAACTATTCCTATTAATTCCAGTACTTCTTCCCAGAACTCCCGCAGCATGGAACAACCTTAGGTCATGTGTACGATAGCTGCGTCATAGTAATTACCTCTCTGGCACTTACCTATTTCGCCACAGTAGGTGATCTTGAGCTGTGAGGCGTCATGTAGGTCATGTGTAAATAATTAAACTGTGTGTATTTCAGTCTAGTGTTGTGGGAGTTCTTTTTGGGATAAGACGTTATTCTACCCCATGCTGAGTCTTAAAGTTCACTATGTAGGGGACAGCTAGGAGGGCTCGGGAGTGACCGCTGCGCCTCTCACCAGGCCGGGTCACCCCCTTGCCCCTCCTGCCGCCTCCTGCTCCAGCCTGCCTTGCCTTGCCGCATTTTCTCCCGCATTTTTTCCCGCCGCCGCAGTCGCCCCCCTGGTCCCACGAGCGGCCCAGCCACTGCAGAGCCGGCCGCTCGCCAGTTCCCGCCGCTGCTAGCCCAGGCCCCGCCCACCACCGGCCCATTGGCCGAGCCGCTCCCGCCGCCCAGCTGACCCGCCCTCACGTCCCCCTTCTTATGACGCCCCCAGAGCGACCGCGCAGCGGACGCGCGCAGCGGGAGCACCAAAGGAGCGCCGAAGGTGCGCCAAAGGTAAGCCCGTCTACGCCCGTCCGCGCCTGGACCGTGCCCAGTGCCAGGACCACTGGCCCTCGCAGACCCCAGCCCACCCGCCGGACGTACGACGCCGCCACCCTCAACGCACTCAACTCCGGCCGATTCCCGGGATGCTACCGAGCCACCCCGAGACGCACCCACGGACCCTTCTGCTGCAACGCCTGCAAGTTCACCTGCAACCGGACCCGCGCCACACCAGCACCCACCAAGCCGACCTCCAGCAGCACCCACCTGAGGTGCATCCTGCTCAACACCCGCTCCGTCCACAGACAAGCCGTCGAGCTCTGGAACCTGCTCGACACCACAGCCCCAGACATCGCCTTCCTCACGGAAACCTGGATGAACGCCTCCTCAGCGCCCGACATCGCCATCGCCATCCCGGACGGCTACAAGATCATCCGGAGGGACCGTGTCAACCAGACAGGAGGAGGCATCGCCATCATCCACAGGAACACCATCCGCATCACGACCAAAACCGACGACACCCTCGCACCCGCCGAACACCTGCACTTCCAGATCCACGGCAACCCCAAGACCACCCTCAGAGGCACCCTCATCTACAGACCCCCGGGACCACGCACCCAATTCAGCGAAGACATCGCCGACTTCATCAGCCCACACGCCCTCCCCTCCGCCGACTACATCCTCCTCGGGGACCTCAACTTCCACCTGGAGAACAACAACGACCGCAACACCACCACCCTGCTGGACAACTTCGCCAACCTCGGACTCAAGCAACTGGTGACCACCCCCACCCACTACGCCGGACACACTCTCGACCTGGTCTTCTCTTCCAGCAAGGACATCACCTTCAGTCACGCCACGGGACTCCACTGGACGGACCACAGCTGCGTCCACTTCAGCTTCAGGAGGACCACGCTCCACCATCACCAGCAACAGGTTCCCCGCAGAAGCTGGAACAAGATCACTGCAGACCAGCTCGCTACTTCCCTGAGCAAGAACCCTCCCACCAGCACAGCGAACCCCAGCCAAGCGGCCACCAACCTCACGAAGTGGATCAGCGACTGCGCAGACGACCTCGCCCCTCTGAAGACCCCGCCGAGCAGACCCGGCAGCAAGAAAGCCCCATGGTTTAACGACGAACTCAAGAGCTCCAAGAAGAACTGCAGAGCACTCGAGAAAACCTGGCGCAGAGACCCAACACTGAACAACATGACTGCCCTCAAGCTCGCCACCCGAAAACACCACCAACTGATCCACACCACCAAGAAAACTGCATTCAAGGAACGACTGGACAACAACGCACACAACAGCAAGGAACTCTTCAACATCGTGAAAGAGCTCTCCAACCCCAACGCCGGAAACAACGACATCACCCCTTCACAAGACCTCTGCAACTCCCTCGCCTCCTACTTCCACAACAAGATCGCGGACATACACAACAGCTTCAGCACTCAACCGACGCACGCCACGACCGAACCACCGCCCCCCACCACCACCCTCCGCGCATGGACCCCGATCAGCACCGAAGACACCATCCGCACGATGAACTCCATTCACTCCGGATCTCCGACCGACCCCTGCCCTCACCACGTCTTCAACAAGGCCGACGCTGTCATCGCACCCCACCTACGGGACATCGTCAACACCTCCTTCGACACCGCTACCTTCCCGGAGAGCTGGAAGCATGCCGAACTCAGCGCTCTACTTAAGAAACCATCAGCCGACCCCACCGACCTCAAGAACTACCGCCCCATCTCGCTGCTCCCGTTTCCGGCAAAAGTCATCGAGAAGACCGTCAACAAGCAGCTGGCCGCCTTCCTCGAGACGAACGGTTCCCTCGACCTCTCGCAGTCTGGCTTCCGGGCCAACCACAGCACCGAGACCGCCCTGATCGCAGCTACCGATGACATCCGAGCCCTGCTCGACAACGGAGAAACAGCGGCCCTCATCCTCCTGGACCTCTCCGCGGCCTTCGACACTGTCTGCCACCGTACCCTAGTACAGCGCCTCAGCAGCGTCGGAATCCAGGAGAAGGCACTGGAGTGGATCATCTCCTTCCTCGCCGGAAGGACACAGAGAGTCCGCCTCCCCCCGTTCAGATCGGAGGCCACCGAAGTCATCTGCGGCGTTCCTCAAGGCTCTTCGCTCAGCCCAACACTCTTCAACGTCTACATGAGCCCCCTCGCAGCCATCGCACGCCAGCACAACCTCAACATCATCTCCTATGCCGATGACACCCAGCTGATCGTCTCCCTCACCAACGACCCCGCCATCGCCAGAACCAACCTGCACGAAGGGATGACAGACGTAGCCAAATGGATGTCGAACAGCCGCCTGAAACTGAACTCGGACAAGACGGAAGTCCTCATCCTGGGATCCTCACCCTCCGCCTGGGACGACTCCTGGTGGCCCCCCGCCCTAGGCAGCGCACCCAAACCAACAGACCACGCACGCAACCTGGGCTTCATCCTGGACTCCTCCCTCTCCATGACCAGACAAGTCAACGCCGTCTCCTCGTCGTGCTTAAACATCCTGCGCATGCTACGTAAGATCTTCCGGTGGATCCCCACCGAGACCAGGAAGACGGTCACCCAGGCCCTCGTCACCAGCCGACTGGACTACGGCAACTCCCTCTACGCCGGAACCACCGCCAAACTCCAGAAGAGACTCCAGCGGATCCAGAACACCTCAGCACGACTCATCCTGGACATTCCCCGCCGCAGCCACATATCCGGACACCTGAAAGATCTGCACTGGCTCCCGGTCAACAAAAGAATCACCTTCCGGCTCCTCACCCACGCACACAAAGCCCTACACAACCAAGGCCCAGGATACCTAAACAGCCGCCTCAACTTCTACGCTCCCAAACGCCAGCTTCGATCGACCAGCCACGCCCTCGCCGCCGTCCCCCGCATCAGAAGAGCCACCACAGGAGGAAGGTCCTTCTCCTACCTGGCCGCCAAGACTTGGAACTCCCTCCCGGCCCACCTCCGCCTGACCCAAGACCACCTCGCCTTCAGGAAGCAGCTCAAGACCTGGCTGTTCGAGCGGTAGCGGACCCCCTCCCCCCAGCGCCTTGAGACCCTCCGGGTGAGTAGTGCGCTATATAAATGCTTTGATTGATTGATTGATAGAATAGCCTCCCGACGCTCATGAAGTTTTGACATGGGGCATGAAACATCTCCGACTGCGAGGCGTAAACCCCTTTTCATTGGTGCCTCGCAGCCCCAGGTGTAAGTATAGAGTGCAGGACCGTGTGCATCGTGGATACTTCCCGGCCTCCGCCCCACATCTCCCTGAATGTCTGCACCATCGCTTCATATAACAGAAACGGACCAGGCTGAAGGCCAAAACTCTCAACCACTTCCTCAAAGGGGGCCAAGGCAGATTGCTGGTAACAGTCTCCAGCTGTCTCCAGCACCACCTCAGTTTCATTTGTTCAAGTGTGAATGTCGTCTTGAGTTTGCCATGTTGTAGGCCAACCTGAGGCAGGACCAGGGTATGCAAAGGGGCCTTTGCCACTTTAACCATACAGCGTTTACAGCATTGTAGTGCTGTGGTCTGTTACAGGGATTGCTCGGGGATGACCACCCCTGTATCAAGCATTTTGGCCAAAAGCAATCTGTGCGGGTTCCAGAGTTTGTCCTGTCTATCCCCATCGGGCCCGTTCCCTCCAGCCACTACCTTAGCCACTGTAGCTGAGAAGCCAGGAAATAGAGCTCGAAGTTCAGCACCCCCAAGCCACCATCGGTCACAGTGCGCTGCAATGTTGCCAAGGATACCTTCCTTTTACTTTCTCCCATATGAGGTCCCGCAACAGCGTGTCCAACCGTCTAAACCACGTGGCAGGTATTGTGGTTGGAAGAATAATAAAAACGTATAGGGGCGTGGCAGCAAAATCATTTTAGATAGGGAGATCCTGGCCATAATTGGTAACCAAAGGGAGCACCAGAAGGGGACACATGGCCGAAGCGATCTGAGAGCCCTTCCAGGATTTCCCTTATGCAGGTCATTAAGGAGTAGAGGATGTGAATCTCCAAGTATCTAAAAGTGGAGGAGGCCTAGTTGAGGTCTACCGGGAGATCTAGGGAGCGGGGCAGCCCCATCTCTGCTGGGAATAACGAGGTCTTACTCCTGTTAACATTTGGTACCGATAGGCGCTCACATTTTTCCAGCAGCCCAGTGCTGTTGCAGAGCTCATCACTGCGCCACGAAGATAGATCAATAGGTTGTCTGCCTATTGGGAGATAATGTGGGTCTGCCCCCACACAGTTAGGCCTATCACCTCCTCTCCCTGCCTCAAAGGTGCCACCAGGGGCTCGATCGCTAGGGCAAACAGGCGGGTCAACAGTAGGCAATGCTGTTGTGTGCCGCAGAAGATCCCATATTGTGTGGATTGCATTTTTTCTGTCTTGGCGCATGCTGTAGGCTTTTCATAGAACATTATCACCCATTTCAACCAGCACTCTGCATAGGCCTCGTGGTCCCAAGTAAATAATCCAACCATACTGTGTCAAAGGCCTTTTTCAAATCTATCGATAGGAGGGCCGCTTGTGGTAGAAGCCTTACACCAAAGTGGTGTAACACAGAGTACAACTTTCATAGGTTGTAAGATGTACTCTGAGTAGGATAAACCTGTTCTGATCTGCATGGATCAGAGTAGGCATGTAAGGGAGTAAACAGAGGGGCATTATTTTGCTAAGTATTCTAAAATCCATGTTGAGCATGGAAAGCTGTCTAAAGTCTGCAACCTGTGCAACTGCAGTGGTCTTCTTGTAGAGTGGGATCACTAATGCATCCCATGTAGATTCCGGAAGGTGTCCGAGCCTTAGAGATTCTGAGTATAAGGTTTCTAAAAGAGGGGTCAGCCGTAAGGCATATGCCGAGTAAAATTCTGCAGGAAGGCATACTACCTATGGCACCAAGAATCTCTTGTACCGTCACAGGGTCACTCCCCTACCGATCCAGTGCTCGAAGCTCTAACGCTGTCAGGAATTCTCTCTGGTCTTCCAGAGAAGTTGGCGGGTGCCCAGTAAAGGGATACATAATTTTCTCAAAAGAGGCAATTAATCACCCCACGGTCATGGACAGAGTCTCCAGTGCCAGTCAGACATGTGTGTTCGGGGATCCACGGGTCTCAGGTGTAATTAACCATGCCAACATCCTACCAGGCCTTTCCTCCTCCTCCTGTACTTTAGTAAGATACCCCTTATAGTCGTGGCACCGCAGCCATTCGAGGGTCTGGTGGCAAAGTATGTGCACCTCTCGTAAAGCATCCTGCACGCCTGGTCTAGTTCCCTGTGCATTATGTAGCTCATGTAATCTATTCTCCAGTTCCCCCAATTCCCGGTGCAGCACTTTCTGTGCCCCTAGATTGTCCCATCAGTGTCACCTGATCACCGCTTGAATGCATCCCATTCTACAAGCGATGTCCATGCTGTTTGCGCATTATATGAAAAATAGGTATCTATTACAGCACCCGTGATTTCCTTAAAACAAGTGCCTTCCAACATCAATGGGTTAAGATGCAATAGTGGGATCCGTGGGAGTTTCCCCACATGTTTGAAGGTCAACAAGCGGGGGCTATGATCTGAGAGCATACACCCCAAGTATTCCATGTGGATGACAGAGCTGCCCTGACCGGGGGTGCATAAGAAGGTGTCCAGCCTTGTGTGCAATTGATGTATGGGAGAGTAGTATGAGTAATATCTGTTCACCACAAGTTGGTCTCTCCAAATGTCCTATAGCCCCCAGTGTCTATGTCTAAGTCTATGTGGGAATATTTATAGAGTACACTGTAACTCCTAGGAGTGTCCTGGCGCTAAAAGCTGAAGGGTAGCAGCGGGGCTAGGAAGGGTTACGGGCATGAATAGAGCCAAGTTTTCTGTTTTTTCCAGAGGAGAGGTGTAGATTCAGTGTTTCTCAGATGGAGTGGCAGTTTGTTCCAGAGGGAAGGTCTAAGGCAGGAGAGAGCCTTACCCCCTGTCCTAGACTTTTTAATACGGGGGGATGTTGGCTAGCAGCAGGTTGATGGAATGGAGATTTCTCTGTGGGGCATGGAATGAAATCTTGAGTTTGAGATACCCTTGTCCTGACACATATAGGGCTTTCCGGGTAACAAGGGGTAACAAGCAGAGTCTTAAAGATAACTCTTTCCTTACTGGGAGCCAGTGGAGATTCCTCAGAAGGTGGGACACCAGCGCATTCCGAGTGAGCTCAAAGATGGTATGGGCTGCTGCATTCTGGACAAGCTAGAGCCTGTCTAGCAAATAACTAAGCATGCCCAGATAAAGGCCATTCCCGTAATCCAGCCGGGATATGATCAGGGCTTGAATCACCTGTTGTCTGGCAGCTCTAGACAAAAGGAATACAAATTTCCGCAGAAGACGCAACAGAGCAACACAGATGCCTACTACTGAATTAACTTGGGCACAGAATAACAGCTGGTTGTCAAATTTGAACCCCAGGTTTTCCACCACCAAGTTGTTCACCGTGAGGGTAGGAGCATCAGCTGTACAGAAGACCTGCAGCGGTGTCTCTGCGCCCTTGCCAAAAAAGAGTAGCTGTGTCTTTCCAGCATTACATTTCAACTGGTTCACAGCCAACCACCGAAAATAGCTGAGAGGCAGGAACTAATTAACATACCAGGACAGGACTTGTTTTTCTTCCAATGAAACAGCAGTTGCATGTCATCTACATAGGACACAATTTTGCCCCCCAATGATTCAACCTTCGTGGCCAGGGGTGTGAGGTAGATGTTAAACAGTCTCAGGAACCCTGCTGTTGTGCGATGAGCTTGGGCACCTGTATACAGGGGATAGGAGCAATCCAGTGTGGTATCAGCGGCACAGTTAAAATCACCCACCAATAGCAGATCCGTCACTTCCATCTTGGCCATAGGGGTGGAGAGGTCCTGGATGAAGGACGCATAGTCTGTATTAGGGGTGTAGATGCTGCCCAATGTAATATAATGCCCAAACAGTTTACCCTGCAATAGTACATATCTACCCTCTTTATCTATTAGTGTGCGTAGGGGTTCGAAGACTACTCCACCCTGTATCCAAATTAACACTCACCTAGCATACGCAGAGTATGAGGTTGCAAATATTAGTCCTCTTCATCTTCTGCGCAGTTTCCCCACTTCACTGTTAGTCAGGTGTGTCTCCTGCAGCAAGGCTATTTGAACCCCCCCTCTGTAAGTACCTATGCAGGTTGTGCCGTTTTGTGGCAGAGACCATCCCTCTAATGTGCCACATGAGGAGTTTCAGTGAGTCATTTGGGTACTCCATTAGTAGATGTCTTTTTAGCACTGCATCGCCCCCACACCCTCCTATCCAGCCCACCCGAGGTACAAAGATCTAGGACCTCCCTTGAAGTTATAGCAAAAACGTGCCAACAGAAACTCCATCAAAACAAAACTCCCTTTAACCCAGAGCAGCCTGGCAACAACCAACCACCCAAACTGCAAACAAATCGTCATGGTCATCTGGAGACTCCAACCTGTCAAAGGTATGGCCCTCCCCAAGGAGGCTGGCTGCAGTATGAGTACAATCAGTTAGAGACTAGTTTGCTATAGCCCGGCCAGTAAAGTCCCCCAGCTTGCTTGGTTCGAGTAGTAAAATGTTTCATATCTTCTCTATGAGTGACCCCACCCAGGGGAGTCCTCGCAGTTCAAAGATCATCTACTGTTCTTCGAAGTGATCCATGGCAGCGTGATGCTGTCAGTGCGAGAGACAACTGAGTTAGAGTCTCCACTTCTCTTAGCTGCACGGGAGCCTTTCTTTAATTTTTTTCGGCCACTGCATGTAATGCTTCCTTCTCGGTCTCAGAGGGGCTTGTTTTTTTTGGATGGTCTCCGTTTAGACTTGTTCCTTGTCCTCTTCCTGAACTGCGGTTCTCTGGTTGTAGAAGCAGTGTCTGTCTTCCGAGGAGGTCCCCCAGCTTTGTAGGATACAAGCTATTCCCAGGCCGCATCAGGACCATCGCAGAAGTGTGCAGTCCCTTCAAGCATTATTTGGAGCCCGGCAGGAAACATTAAGGAGTATTGCAAATTCTCTTCACATAGTGCTCTTTTGACTTCAAAGAACTAGGCCCTTCACCTTTGCACTTCTGCAGTGTAGTCGGGGAAGATGGAAACCTTGCTGTTGTCTATTACAAATGGGCCATCTGAGCATGCTTTTTGTAGGAGGGCATCTCTATCTCTATAATGAAGGAGTTTTGCCACCACAGGTCGTGGTGGGCAGCCTGGCGCAGGAGTGCGAACCGGGTCCCTATGTGCCCTTTCAAGTGTGTAGAATATCGAAAGGCAATCGTATCTCTACCCCCTGACCCCTCCGGTATTCCAACTACTATAATATTGTTCCTCCTGCTTTGTCCTTCCGCATCTTCAGCCCAACGTTCCAATGTGCAGACCTGGTCAGTAAGGTCAGTGATCTGGAGTGTCAGTGTCTGTTGAGTGGGAGTAAGTTCTTTAATTTAGGCTTCCGCAGTTTTCACCCTTTCCGTCAGTTTATGGTGCTTGGCTCTGAGCAACCCCAGACCTACTGACACAGTATTAATGTCTTGGTGGAGGGTAGCCTTGGTGTCTGCGATGGCTTTGAAAACTCTGGTCAGTTGTTGTTGCACCAGGACCGTCAATCCTGTTGGCTCCTGTTGTTGCTCAGCAGCGTCCTCTCTGCATTCTAAGGGCACTCCTGTCGTCTTCACCTTGGCGTTTCCCATCTTGGCCAGGTAGATATCTTCAGGAGTATCATCCGAGGCCAGGCAAGTCCCACTAACTCAGCGCAGTACACCAACCAGGGAGAAGAAGGGGTGGTCAATAGACACACCACCCAGATCTCTAGGTGATCCACACTGCATCCTGGATACGCCAGAGACACGATCAAGTCTTTGCGTGTGTGGGGGGTGGAGCCTACCAACATGCCTGGGATCATGCCACAAGTGGGGAATCGCAATCAGGTCCTACTTCGGGCCCCAAGATGCAGCTGGTTTCCAGAGGGTCATCCAGTGTTGGCCGATTCCTGCCGCCCTATCTGCTCGGGCATTCCTGTCATCTGCAGCCCACAAGGCCTGCATGGCCAGCCGGGGTCAGCGATCAGTTGTTGTTGGCTGCCGGCACCATTAGACTAGTGCTGTCTGCCCCACATCTCACCCACCTGTCATCTCCCGCAGTGCAGAGGGGCTGCAGCCACGGTCAGGTACCGGGCTCCTCTCGCTGTCTGGGCTGCACATGCAGATATCAAGTTTGGATTTTGATGGTGCTGTCCGGTGCTTTGCACCGGCACTTAATTGACAGGGCCGGGTCTACACCGCAATGCTGCATTGCATTAATTTTGATTGCTTTTTCTGCACAGTGTTTGTTTTTGTCATGGAATTTAACAGACACACACACAGTCAACTGCTGACTACTACAGCAGGAGGAGTCCACTGTCCGACTGCGAAGCCAGCCCTGAGCCCTCTGTCATCATGGTCACGAGTCATGACTCGGGGGAAACTGTCTGTGTGAGTGAGTGTGTTGTTCTCTTCTCGTGTTTCGTCGATGCCGGCCCGGGCCTGGGAAATTAAAAAAACACGTCTGGGAGTGGTGGGTGCTGTTGCGGTGCTGGGAAGGCGCCACCGTCACACCAATGCACCAGGTCAGGTCCGGCGTCCGTAGTCCTAAATCCGTACACAAGCAGGTAGTGACAGTGGATGTCTGAAAAATACTGTGCAGTGCGCTACCAGTAGTACCGTACCTGGCTGGATGGGACTGGCCTGGGACTGGAGAGATAGTTAGAGTCCACAACACGGTGTCCATCGTCCGAGTGTCACAGTGTCACTCAGTTCGTGACCGACGACAACCATCCGGTGCCGTGTGTGTGTCCCAGTGCTGTGTTGCTGGCTGCTGTGCTTCTTGTCCACAAAAGGCGCAATCCCTGGTGCCGAGTCACTCGGTCCGGTGACGGTCCCCTCCCACTGACTCCCAGTCCCATGCACACACGCACTGACTGCACGGCGACCACAGCAGCACAGACTCACTCACACTCAGTCAGTCAGCACCAGTAGGTAGTAGTTACTTGTAGACTCCTTCGTCGGCCTCGGCCCACCCAGTGGAGAAAAAAATAAATGGAGATTGAGATTCATCATGAATGAAATATGAATGAATGAATCTCAATCTTCATGAATAACTATAACTCAAATTCTGCAGCCAGTGTGTATGTCTCACTCATTGATGATCTCTCCAGTACTGTTGATGTCTGATACTGTGTTAATGGCAATGACATCATGGCATCATGAAGGCCGCCCTTTCAGCACTACATTGTTCTCAACTTCTCGGCCCGGTGGGCGGGTCGGACTCAGAACACTGAATTGGGCTGGGTTTCACTTTTAGTTCTGCGGGGGATGGCCAGGGTTGGGGCTGTTCAGCAGGAGGCAGGCAACATGCGCAGCTTTCATTGCGCATTGCCACGCCCAAGCATACCCGCACGGCCGCATCCCACCAACACTCAGCCATCGTCATCGACTCGTGGTTTAAATCAACGCCACAGGCTACGGACTTCAAGTACTGTGTGTGTAGCGGTAGCCAGACTGTACCGCCCAGCGGTCAACACACAGCACCGTCCGTCCGTGACCCAGGTGAGGCACGACGCACCGCAGCCCGCAGGCAAGTTGGCATGGCACCTGGTAGGCCTTGCAGTTGCTGCCCGCATGCACCAACCAATCTGTTAATAAAAAAACCAAGCTACTACTGCACATCGCTGCAGCTTAAAAGGCAGGACTGTGGACACAATCTCAGACTGACTGCCAGTGCCTGCCCAGTGCCCTGCAATCAGACGTGTGTCCCGGTGGGACACTACTTTACCGTCTTTAATTAGTACCGGCGTTAGCGTAGTAGTGTATATAAGTACTGTATGTAATCGCAGTGAACTGTGAGTCGCAAAATCCACATGCGACCGCGGCCTGCCCCACGAGGATCATAAAATCACGATTTAGCCAGGCTGCCAAGAAGAGAAGGGAGATTCATGATACTGATGGAGTCTCATGCATCTGAGACTACTCGGTTCTAACTTCTAGTTTCTTATCCTCAATTTGAATTTTATGGTAAGATGATGATTGGGATGGAAATGATCTATCTTCTATGTTGATGGCGTGTTGCCGGCCCGGTGGGCGGGGAGGGAGGGAGTGCCGGGAGAATGATTTGGGATTTGGTAACTGGTTTTGACTTTTGGTTCTGCGGGGGTTGGCAGTTGGGGTTGTGTATTTGCGCAGTTTCATTTGTTTAGATAGATTGTAGATTGCGCGTATTTGATTTGCCACGTGCCAGCATACCGGCCGCACACCGAGTCATCAGTCATGTGATCCATCACTGCTCTTGCTGGGTCCGGGCGGTTGGCCATTGATTCAACAATAACTCTGACTTCACCACCAGACCAGTAGTGCTACCCGACGTTGGTCACTGGTTGTGGTTGCTGGCAGCAGCTACTTCGTACACTGTGTCTGTGTGTGTGTGTATTGTACAGTAGCCAGCCCAGTGTGCGATACTACCGGCGGCCGTAGTGGCCGCGGTAACAACAGCACCATTGATGCATTGCACACACGAGCGTTTGTGCACTCAAGGGGTGTTTGCAGGCGGAGTGCAAGGTGGGGGGCCATCATGGAAGTGTGGTTTCTGTTTGTCTTCCTGAGCTGTAGTGTCACCGGTTTCCTTGTCTC
Organism: Lissotriton helveticus; assembly: GCF_964261635.1. Lineage (NCBI taxonomy): Eukaryota > Metazoa > Chordata > Amphibia > Caudata > Salamandridae > Lissotriton > Lissotriton helveticus. The sequence continues at coordinate 398,770,268 of NC_136063.1, forward strand.
TACCCTAGCACACGGGTGAGGATTAAGAAGCGTATACGTTAATTATTGGTGAGCCATAGCTGCCAAGGTTCCAGATTGCTATGTGTGACATTTTCGTAATTTCAGTGTAATTATGAGTGACATTCAACAACTATGAGTGACACTTTCTCGCAAGCACAATCGAGCGTAAAAGACGAGCGGAACATATATGGAAGGGCGCTTATCTAGTATCCTTGTGAGCTGATTGCACAGTAAAATAATTGTGTAAATGTGCAGTATATTTTAAGTGTTTGATCTGGAGGGGCACACACTGAGGATTGAAAACGTACCACAGTAGTTGGAGTTGGGTTTGCTAATAAGAATACATTTCTAACCAAAGTAATCCCTTTTAGCAAGATTAGGTTCTGTGATATGCCTGAAGCATGTTCTTCGCAGCAGGCACATTAACCCTTTACTCTGGTGAGTCAACTTGCACTGGGCAAACCTCTGATCTCTCCCAGGAGGAACATTAAACCCCACGTTCTCTTTGAATTAATGGAGTTAGTGCTGGGAAAATAACTTATGCTGCTTGGCCTGTATACTGCAGCCTGTGGGGTCACTCTCACTGCAGACCGCTGCTTAGACTGTGGGCAGGGCTGTGATGTGCTAGAGACAGTTGCCAGTCTGTAGAGCGCAGGCCAGCACAGTGACCTAGATGATTCTGACGCTCCTCTCTATGAGGAAGACTCCCTTGCTGAAATTCATCTGTCTTTTAGTGCCAGTTGAGAATGTGGCTGGAGCTAATACAAGAAGTGGATGGGGCCAATGGAGGAAGTGGGCGGGGCCAGAAAAAAGTAGGTGTGGCCCCCGACAAAGATTTGAGCACCTGCACTTCAAATTTTACAAATTCTTCCTCAATCTCTCTCTGTGGGGGCCCCCTCGGCTGCCCTCCGTCTCTGAGGAGGTTACGGAGCCTTCCTCGCTGCTCACTGCTCAACAGGCCGGGCCGTCATCTTGGAGCCTGGCCCTTCGCGGATTCCATCTTCTCCGCTGCTGCTCTATGTGCTCCCACCAGGCTTCAGAGCAGCGGTATCGTATCCTCTGGACTGTCCCCAGGGCGGCGCCACCCACCATGCAGTATATCAGGCAGCCTGGAGTGCTAATTTCCAGGATTTAATGCTGCAGGCTGGTGCGAAGCAAAAGGCTCACTCGTCTGACATTGGTGGCTTCCAAGCCATGCTCCCCCACTTGTCTGTCATTCTTATTGAGAATGTTTACAGCTTCATCCAAATGTATGAAATTTAATTAACAAAGAGACAGGTCCATGAGGGAGCACCAGAGTCCGTAGGGGACTACACAGCTCCCAGTCCAAGCAGTTGGTGCACATGAGATGAGTAAATGAGACACTATTTTGCACCAACAAATCTAATAGCAGAGATGTTGCTTCCGAGAGTATCCGTCCGGTACTGATTGGACCTAGTCAGATGAGGTAAATGGACTATAGAACAAATGACTATATCTTCATAGTTCACGTGTTTTTGCCCTGAGATTCAACCTGACCTAGCCCTGGCCTGATCCTTATTCCTGAAGATCGTGGTGAGACGAGGTGGCTGTCTCTGTAACCCAGCAAGAACAACCGAAGAGGAATTTAGGATTAGGGGTTTGTAGATATGCGGAAGCTGGATGAGAAGCGAGGTAAAGCAGTGCATCTTGGGACTTGTAGTTTAAAAGGTTGTGGTGAAAGTTGGTGGATGGGCTTTGAATTAAACTGTTATGTGTCATAGGTTCTCGGACATTCGGGTATGTCAGTTATTGTGTTCATAATTATGTTTTTTGACTTTTGAAAATGACAGTGTATGAATTATTTGAGAGGAAAGACACGTACAGCATAAGTTGTAGAGAGAGGTAGGTAAGTTTGTTGAGTTTTTGAATAGGTACATAACATTTCTGTTATGTGTATGTACTAAACAAGCTAGGTGGTTGTTTATTCTTTGGTGCACAAGAGTGAGCGCAATGGGTATGTATAGTAGACACCCACAGGTCAAGGTTTTACAACAGTGTGAAAGTAGATAGTATCCTTTTTTTGTGGAGATTACTGTTTAGAAGAAGCAGACAAACACTCACAGTGAGAAAGGTTGCTAGAGTTCAAGATAAACTGGCAATATACAGGTGCTTATGTCTTAACACCTTGGCTGCGTCTGGAATTCCGCGCCTGTGTTGGACATTCCGATCGCAGGCGTGGTCATGACGACTCCCGGCTGTCATCAGCACACGCCCACTGTGACTGAGCACCGAAGGGTTAAGGTGCCATGCAGGGATTGGCTGTCAAACACTGTGATTGGTTGACCTTTGACTGAAATGCTCATAAAGCTTGCTTTAGAAATTGTAATCGGCTTAATAAATAGCTTGTTGGGAATATACAAGGGTCCCTCTCTCCCTCTGAAGAGATGTTATGAGCGTGTGTTTGGCTTCATTATTCACTCTGCCCACCAACAGCCTACCGGAACTATTCCCTTTTGAGTACAGGCAGCATAGTCCATGCATCTCAGTTTCTCTATTAAAGTTGTCCCTTCTTGGTGCATTTTACTCAGGGAGCTTTATAGAGTAACATAGAGCTGGATTGTACACCACTTGACTATCCGCCTGAAGAAAGTCTCTTCCATGTTTACCAGGCCCCTTTCTAAAGTTGTATGTCCACCCACTATATTTGGAGTCTACCTTTAAGAGGACATGAAAACTCCTCTTCAAGGAGGTGGGGGGATGGGGAGGCACCGAAAGCAGCAGAAAGTTCGGTTATTATCGACCCTCTGGAGTTCCTTAAAGTTTTTTCCGTGATAAAATGGAAAATTATGGGGATGCATACTCCAACCAAATGATACAGAGTCCACTCCTTCCTAATGTGCAGGGCAGGCCAGATAGCATTGCTCCAGAATCTCATCTCACCCTCGCTGAGGGGGTGAGGTTCAAGACTCTAGCCAAAGGGACTCAATTATGGGAACTGACTATGATAATTTTTGGGACAGAAAACACATTTCTGACCCCATACAAACAATCTGGAAAAACAGGGGCATGTTGCTGAGTTACTAGTTTAAGACTGCGACGGTGGAACAAAGCTTTTGATCCAGGTCTCTAAGAGCTCAACTGTATCTTACACTTTAGCACCCTCTGGCGTTCCAGCAATCCTGATGTTACTGCATCCGCACTACCCTTGAGGAAACATTTTTGGTCTGTCAGATCTTGTTACTGCAGTTCCTGAAGAGTCTTTTCTTATTAAGTAACTCTTTCCGTCAGTTTCTTATGGGCATCTTGTACAAAGTAGACATCAGTGGCAATATCATCAACCTTTGCTTCTACGAAAGTTCTAGATGTCTCACTGGCTCTCAGTATAAACTCTAGTTTGTCTCGTCAACTGCTATATATTCTACTGCTGGGAGATCACCATTCTCCTTCAATTACTGAGCTTCTGCCCTGGTTGATATTGATGGTTTCATTCTGCCCATTTTGTGGAGGCGTGTTACAATCTCACACCAGGCAGTGGGTGTTATCACTTAGTTACGGACAACAAGCCAGCCATTGGTTCCTAAGAGTAATGGTGAATCTATGGTGCAATAATCGTAGCTTGAGGGCCTTCAAAGCCATCTAATCACTTACGTAACAAGCAGCCTGGCCATGCAGGAGGGCAAGGGGAGCTCTGCACTATGAACGGTTGGTTGTTTGGAAGCTGGTGTTGAAACACGGCACCAAGTGGGTAATCAAGTTCCCCAGTACAGAAAGTTTGATAATGTCAGTGTCAGGGTAACAGTCTAGTGTAAAACGATTCAATTAGTGTGGAGAACCAAGGAGGCAAGGGGACCAGCTCCGCTTATGACCAAACCCCTGCACTTGCAGGGCGTCCCAGCAGCGGCACAGCACTGTAGTTTGGACCCAGAAAATAACATGAGCACAGTTTGTCCGCTTATCTGTACCTCCGGCGTGCAGTATACAGGGGTCGAGGTAAGTGCTGCCTCAGTGACTCATGCTCATCGTGCCTCCAATGACGTCAGACCCTTTTGTGAGTCATAGCCCTGTCAAGTCTTCCTCCAATCCTAGTCCCTATGCCAATGTGGGGCTAAGCCTGCACACACGCCTGAAGGGCACTTGTGGTCAGGGACGGAGATAGGGGCCTCCCTAAATGAGGCATTCCCTTGAGTGGGGAAGGACCGCAATATTAAGTCGGTAGGCCCTCAAGTCTTCCCAGATATGTCTTGTGGCCTGCAATATGGTTGGGTACCAGATTATCTCTAAAGTCTCCTCCACCTCCTCTTACTCAAGAGAGCAGAGATCAGTGTGGAAAACTGTACATTTTTTAAAGCGTGGACAAGGCAGAATTAAGTACAGAATTATCAGATTTCCCTCCTCTGGTATTGTGAAAGTCCTTGGTACAGTGCTTTCACTTTCCCTGTTGCAGTAAGAATGCCAGTTGGGAAGGTGAATTTATTTGTGATTATAAAATATATGTTAATTAAAGCTACGATTTCAAATATTGCATGCATTCATCTTATTTTAATATTATTCACTTGTCCACTAAACTCCACCAAGTCAACCTTATTGTGTCTTTCCTATATCGACTTCCATATAAAATGTTGTTGCAAAATCTAGGTACAAGTGCAAAAAGAAAGACATGTTCAAGCTTTCTTTTTGTATTTTTCAGCCAGTGGATAATGGGCAGCTTGTGTTATCGGCTGGTTTTTTCATGCTTCTATTTCTGAAAGTCGTGTCATTCAGAATTGTTTGATATTTGGAGGGCTTGAATTAGCTGAAAGTGATAGATACATTTAACAGGATGCCACAAAATATGTCCTAACACGGGCCCCCTAAAAAATTAAGGTTTCACTGTGGCTAACAGCTCCTAAAAGGATGGACTGGCCATTCTTCCAATCTGGCATTTCCCATTGGGGGGAAACGGACTGGAGAACGAAGCCGGTATCCCGCTGTACCTTCACAGCATCGGCAATAGAACAAACACGTCTTTAGTGCGCATTTGTTTAGCACGCAAGTCATTATAAGGACTTGCTTTTTGGGGGGCGTGTTGGTGGAATGGTGTTAGATTTAAAGTCCATCACCTTCCCTAATGTTGATCAGACTGGAGTTGGAATAGTAAATTTACCTATTCCCAGGGCACAAGTCCTTAAAAAAAAGCAGTGGGGGGACGCAGTAAAAAAAACGTTACTACGCGGGCAAAACACCACAGTGCCATCACAACGCAGATCTTACAACGCAAGTCATTACCACGACTAGCACTGGAGGGCGCTCTAGACTAAGGAATAGTGTGATTTACTAGTCCAACACCTTCCCTACTGTACGTAGGCTGGAGTTGGAATAGTAAATCATACTATTCCTAAGTCCAGTACCCTACAGCGCAAGTCGTGGTAATGACTTGCGTTGTAAAAGCTGCGTTGTGATGTACCGCGTTGTGATGTACCGCATGGTAACGTCATACATCCTCACCCCTTAGATGTGATTGCATCAGAGAAGCCAGCATGTGAGCAGCGTTCTAAATGAGCTCCGATCTCGCCCCAGAGAGGCTAAAGTGTGAATGTGTGGCTCCATTTGCTCCAGTTATCGAGCTCCTGGTAAAATAAGTGGGGGGATGCCGTCCACCCGCGTAGTACCCTGACTCGAGCCCTGCCTATTCCAAAATCCAGGCTGATTTTGGTTTCCATTCCCGCCCTCGTTCGTATCATCGGATTTAGCTGAGGCCTGGGTAGAGTGAAGCACATAGTTGCCCTAATTGAACCACCATCACTGTGCCCTCGGTTCATGCTTGGTTCCAGAGTGTGTGGGAGGCTAATGTTGTCTTTAAAGAGCCCTAGATTTAGGCCCTTTTCAGTAAATAAATACAACGTGAACAGCAATGAAATCAGACAGGGCATTGTTCAGCTACACAAAGCGCCTTAGCTATTGCTCTCCTACACCCCCATTGCTGCTTTTCACAGGAGTGGAAAAAGCAAACAAAAGAAAGCGTTGCTTAACCCAATCATGAGCACCAGGTCAGTTAATTGTTGTTGAAAGCACGCCAGATGTGCGCCATGCAGAGAAAATCCCAGCTAACAACATCCAACACCCACCGAGTTTATATAAGAAGAACCTCAAAAAGATCTAAAAAGCAATATTATAGTTTCACTAAAAGTAAAAAAAAAAAGTTAAAAAAAACGGGAGCCTGAATTGCTAAGCTTGACCGTAAAACGCAACATTGATTGACTGGTGAGTAACCCGAGCAACACATCCTAATGTCTGCCTAAGGAGTCACATCTGTTATTTAACCCTTGTGAGAACTGTACTGCCTTAAGCATTTCTTCACAAACAGTTTTTGTTGTGAAGATAATGTCTGTCCGTTCACTTCAACACTTACCTTTCTGATAAACTTGTAGCTCCATAAGACAGACTTAGAGCACTGCAGCAGAGCATGTAAAGCGCTGTGAGGATGTGAGGACAGACTTGAAAACTGAAACACTCATTCAATGCTCAACACTCATTCGAGGAGGGAAGAGATAGGGATGTTCATGTTTCTCATAGACACTGTACAAGAGGCAACACATTTCCACTGTAATGGCGCTGCTAGACGCAAGGTTCACGATAAGAGACCGCCTGGGGAAGGCACTGGAGTTGTATTGACAAGTATCTTATTCACAGAAACTGTACTGAATGTACAGAACTGTCTCGGAACAGAAGCCATGGAGATGACCCTGTAAATGAAACATGAAAGGCATGTTTCAGCATGAGCAAACAGTAAGTATTAAGCAGTACTGCTCGGAGCTGAATTTCAAGGTAAGATTCGAACGATGAGACAGGTTACAGAAACCAAGGCCCAGAGATGTCAGGCAACTTGAAATTAAAAAATATATAATGTGATACATTATATTTAATTCATTTCTATATGTAGTTCCTTTTATGCAAACAAATTAGAGGTTTATCGACGTAGCATGACCTCCAAAATAGTGCATGTAGTAGAAAAACTTTTCACAATTTGACAAGTTTTGAACCAGACCCAAATTCAATAATTGGATTGACTGTTGCGCTGGGGAGATAGCATGCTTTTCAGAATGGCAAAGCATGACGCTAAGCAAACATTGCTACTGCTTCACTATTCTGAAGACACAGGGATGCGCTATATTCACAAGAATGTGGGCCATCCTGCGTTTCCTCTAGCGCTGGTGCTAAATCTAGCTTCCTATCGCCAACGCAGGCACTGTTCCACCGCAGTGCAAGGGTGTCTACATTGGGGGGATGTAATAATCACATGGCACTCTTGGTACACAAGAGGTTAATTCATACAGATAGTAACCCCACACCACAGTCATGGCAAGTGCAGCTATCCACCAACTGTCAAAACGCCCAAAGAGTTCATCAGGGCTCTGGGTTCCGGTATTTGATAGTTGATTGTTAGCTTCGCCTGGCATGACTGTGGTGTGGGGTTTCCCTCTGTATGAATTAACCTCTTGTGTGTACCAAGAGTGCTGTGTGATCATTACAATTTTGGCCGACGAGGGTGGAGTAAAAGAATCTGCAGCCCCAGCCTAGCTGAAGCTGCCTAAGTACACTACAACAGGGGAATGATTGTGTATGTGACTGATAGAGCGCGACAGTGCTCTTTAATTTGTAGGGGTGCATTATAATCACAAAATAGTTTGCACCTGCATCTATTCTCTTGTCATGTTAACATTGGGTTATTAGAATGTGTAATTTAATAATGTGTAAAGTGAAGTGATAAAGACATTATGTGCAACGTGGAGAAATTAACATTGTAAATGTGTTCTATATGATGTAGGTTTAATGTTTGATTTTATACATGACTAATGAGAACTTAATTTGCTGACATGTAACTAACTGATTTATATTTGCACAGTAATAATGTTCATGAATACGCGTGATTAATAAAGTTCATATTTATTCTTATGGTAGCCTAAAAAATTGTAGGCCCCATGTATTTTTCCCTAGCTCTCTGGGCAGCTTGTTCATAATGTTCATGTGCATGTAGAATCTTTTCTTTCTCACGTTTCTATTGCAGGTTGAGAAATTCATCTTTGCTAGCTAGAATAACGCTTTTGTTTTAGGAGTTAGGTCTAGGGAGGAGAGGATACTTTTGAACAAGTGGTGCAGATAATGTGGGAAGGCGTTATTTCTCACTGGAGACGGCCTGGGAATCAAGGTCATCAAGCCAGAGGCCTGGAGGATGGAAGCCGCCTGGAAAGTTACCTACGAGGAGGTGTCTAGTTGGATGAGTCGATCCCGTGATGTGAAGATGGGTGTGTCCTGAGATTTGGTTCTGGAATTAGGGACATTGTCCCCGGAATAGGGGGAAGAGACAAGAGGAGACTGATGGAGAGGAAGGAGCATCTTAGAACGAGCTCTGTAGCTTTATGCTACTTGACCCATTTAACTTGAGTGCACTTCTTAGGAAGTCTTCACGCTCTGACACCTCTTTTCCTGAACTTGGGGAAATGCTAAGTAGGGATTTCACGTTAGTGGTAGTGTAGGAACAGACTAATGCTTTTACTTTTGAACCTCCAATGAAGAAGACTCTTGATGTTGGCGCAGTTATCTTCTGCGTCTTGATTCTCGAACTGTTTATTCTTTGTATGCTTCACCGACTAAACTTCGCACATAGATTTGGCTTTGTACTAGTTCCAATGTATTTCTAGACCCTCGTCTTGAGATGTTTGTATATCAATTGTTCTTGGCTTTGTAATAAACTAATTGAACTGTGAACCTTGAGTCAGTGATTCTTCTGAGTCATTGTTTACTGGAATTGAAAAATCTGATTGAACAAGATATTTCTCCTCTCTACTCTTTTAAACAGGAACGAAGATTTATCGACCAGGGGTTCCCGAGTAAATCTAGAAAGTGGAATCCAACCCCATCAGTTGGTAGCAATGTCGGATGGTTTCCTTTTGAAGTGAGGGGAGAATCTAGAAAATTCTAGAAAGATTTACACACAGAGAGCCCCAAAGAATGACAGCCCAAAAGATCGGGAGTGGAGAACGACAGACTTTAGCGGAGACTGACGGTGCGGAGAGAACAGCTGTGACCGGCAAAGTGAGTATGAATAGAGATGTTGTGTGTTAGATTGCGGTGATTAATTGATTGTGTGATGTCTTGCAGAGTTGGAATGAGAGTTCAGTGAATGTGGTTTCAAGCTGAATGCGTGCGATCCATGATGTATTGGTTTTGATTTGATGTCAGGATCAGTAGCCTAAGATCCCGGGATAGATTTGTGGTGTAGAAGACACTGATTTGTTGTAATTGTTTGACCAGTGGTTTGTTGGGAAGTCGTGAAGCGCTATTGACAACCTGCCTGAGATGGGGAACTTTGTGTGAGTGGACTTGTTAGGATCGTGTGTGAAGCCCTGTGTACAGGGGTGGTGTACAGCGATTCGAGTGGCCAGTGCAGGTCGAGGGTCATGGAGATTGAATGTTCTTGAGTGATTGAATTCTATTGATCTTGAAGAAAGGCAGACAATTACTTGTTTATGCGGCTGTCCGGTCGTTTAGTGGACAGACAGTTAGTTGGTTTTGGTTTATGTGGCTGTCCAGTCATTTGGTAGGCAGACAGTTACTTGTTTCTGTGATTGCAACTTTGAATGCGTAAAGTGAGATTGTGAAGGAGGGTGAACTGCTGTGAGGGGAAAGAGTGACATAGAAGGGTGCAATGCTGCTATAGGTCGGCTGGTGCAACCCCACGCTGGGATTGGTGAATTGACTTCAGGAGGTGAAAAAGAGGAATACCATTGGGAAAAAGAATTGGGGTAATCATGTGATGCTTTACAGTATTACAAGATCTTTGCAGGGGAGATAGAGGAGTGGTAACTCAAGTGGGTGAGGAAGCACCGCCCGAGGATATGCCAGCACATTACATGGCAACTAATGTAGGGCTCCATACTATAGTTTAGCTTCAAAATTGGCATCAGATTACTGAAAAGGAGGGAGATTTGGCTTTTCCACACTTTGAGTCCTTTCGGTTGGAGGTTCTATATTAGTTGATGGGTGTGATGTCTTCATTACGACCTCTGCCTAGGCCAACACAGTTCGAAGCATTAGAGGTTTGGATGCAAGCAGCACAGGCGAAGAGCAGGGAAAGAAGTCAGGGGAGGATGAAAAAAGCAATGAAGGAATACCAGGATGTTCAATGGGACACACAGTTGAAGAAGTGGAGAGTAGATACCAGCAAGGGAGAGAGATTGTACCCACTATTAGTGAAAGAGGGAGACACTCGGAACAGGAAGGAAGATGATGACAGTGACACAGATGACAGCCTGCAAGATAGATTACTAGCAGAGCGTCCTCCACCATATAATCCAGATTCAGATGAGGGGAGAGGGCGATTGGCAAATGCAGAGACCAGGGAGAGAATAGGCCTACCGCAGACAGACCCTAGTGGGAGGGTAGTGGGAAAGATTTCAACTGGAGTGAAAGGAACGGGGAGACCACCATCGGGAGGTACAGAGACAAGTGGAGTTAACGCTGCCATGCGGTTACTGGAAGCCCTTATAGTACCGGGCTCTATTAGACCTATAGTGTCCGTGTATAACGCGAACAAAGGAGAAAACAGCAGTCAGTTACAGTCAGCATTGGGGGAAATGGTCAATTTAGGAGGAAATGTTACCACAACCGACAGTGGTCCCTATTTGGTGCAGGTAGAGGCTAGTACTCCATTACCAGCCACCGCGGATCCTTCTAGGGTGTGTGTGGGGTCTTGCTATATACAATCAGTGTCATTGGCAAATTCACGTTCAGATTAGAGGATGTGGGAAGCTCCAGTTAGAGGACCCATTGGAAGGATGTCAAGTAGGAGTTGATCAGGGAGTTTCTGGAGGTCAGCATCCCTCGCAGAATACAGCAGCTAGAAACCACCACAGGAATCAGAGCAGCAAAAGAGAAGAACAGAGTAGCATGTTAAGTCAGGGAACCATCAAGGCTGCAGTAAAGGCCAAAGTGCTGGACATTGTAAGGGTGAACACAGAGGTGGATGAGATAATCAGTGGAAGTCTGCCTTTGGAGAGGATACAACTGTATGAGCAAGTGAGCAAGACAAGCTTTTGTTTGTGGCAAAGGATGTTACTCGTAAGGCAAGGTAGGCACACAAGAAACTGAGAGAATTGGCACAAAAGTATGATGTGGATTTGTCCAAGACAAAAATGTTACAGGGGTGTCACAGGTTAAATTACAGTGATCAGGAATTGGAGGAGAAAAGAATCATAGGTTTGGAAACACACATTCGAGAATTGGTTGTAGGGATACATGCATGTAGCATGCTTGAGAAGTGGAAGGAAAGAAAAAGAATGTCAAAACGGGGATAGGAGATATGCCACCTCCGGGAGGGGGGACAGCAGGAGTAGAGGCTTACCCATTGCGAGAGGTACACAGTGGAGGGTATGTGCATGTGCCTTGGAGCAGGGGTGTTTTGGCAGCATTTATGTTAGACGGGGACCCTGAGGGTCGGCCGGATACTGAGGGAGAGATCCCCGAGGGGGACCGTCTCCGGCGATCGTACAGACAAGTACCCTCCCTCCCCACAAACAGGCACCACACCAAGTCGGGTTCAAGGCTTTATATAAGGTTCTTAAGGCAAGGATATCAGCGATACAGGATATCTTGGACCCGGGGGTCCTCTCACTTCTAGTCTCTGGAGGGAAAGGGGGTAGCGGGACAGTCTTGGTACCGGATCGGTACAGGTAGTGGTAAGAGGCGAGCTCACAATCCTCGAGCTGGAGTGTCTATGGATCGGGCCGCGGCAGCGCCAGCAGGCCAAGGTGATAGTCTCATAAAGCAGAGGGCCGCGGCAGCGCCAGCAGGCCAAGACGATGGTTTCACGAGGCAGAGGGCCGCGGCAGCGCCAGCAGGCCAAGACGATGGTTTCACGAGGCAGAGGGCCGCGGCAGCGCCAGCAGGCCAAGACGATGGTTTCACGAGGCAGAGGGCCGCGGCAGCGCCAGCAGGCCAAGACGATGGTTTCACGAGGCAGAGGGCCGCGGCAGCGCCAGCAGGCCAAGACGATGGTTTCACGAGGCAGAGGGCCGCGGCAGCGCCAGCAGGCCAGGTCACGGATGAGTTCTTCTCGGGTCTCTCGACTCCAGGATACAACTGCCTTCCTGGTCTGGCCCTGCCCCAGTTATAGGTCTGGTCCCCTTTGATGTCCGGACCCTCGCGCCTGGGGGCCGGGAGGTCCGGGATGAGGGAGTCCAGACACCCAGCAGGGGGGTGGAGCCAGCGCCCAGGCGGCCTGGGGTGATCGACACCTGGCGGAGGAGAGCCGTTGACGATTCCTTCTCCCATTGACTCGCCAAGTGGTCACTCTGCCTCCTGGGAGGAGGTTGGGGCCTCGATGTCGGGGCCGGCCGGGCCCGGGGTTAGGGTCGAGTTGAGGCCACGCGGCCTCGTGCTGCAGTGCCCCAAGATGGCGGCCGGGTCGATGTCGTGGTGTGGATGGTGACCCGGGCCAGCTGGGTCCGGAGCTGGTGTCTTGTAGTGGAGGGATTGCAGGGTACTTCGGGTGGTCGTTGGTGGACTCTGGCTGGGGATGCAGGGAGAGCCAGGGTCCTGGTCCCATTGCGGGGAGGGGGGACAGCTCGAACATGCGGCCTGTCCAACATGCGTCCCCCCCAGCTGAAGGCGGGGAGAGTCAGCCATCTTCCTGGGGACTCTCCTCGCTGAGGCGGAAAAAGCGTGACAGGCCGTCGGCGTTGGCGTGGTCCTGGCCTGGACGATGTTCCACCGTGAAGTCCATCCCCTGCAGGGAGATGGACCAGCGCAACAGCTTCGGGTTCTCCCCCCGCATTTGCATCAGCCATTGCAGGGGTCGGTGGTCTGTTTGCACCCGGAAGTGGGTGCCGAAGAGGTATGGCCGGAGCTTCTTGAGGGCCCAGACTACGGCGAAGGCCTCCCTCTCAATGGTGCTCCAGCGCTGTTCTCGGGGCAAGAGGCGTCTGCTGATGAAGACCACCGGATGGTCGACCCCTTCGGCGTTGAGTTGGGAGAGGACGGCCCCCACACCATGATCGGAGGCGTCCGTCTGCACGAGGAATTCCCGGCTGTAGTCGGGAGCCTGGAGCACGGGGGCCGTGCACATGGCGGTCTTTAGCTTCTCGAAGGCTGATTGGCAGCCCGGGGTCCAGTTGACGGTTTTGGGGCTCTTTTTGGAGGTGAGCTCTGTGAGGGGCCCCACGATGCTGCCATAGTCCTTCACGAACCGCCGGTAGTATCCGGTGAGCCCCAGGAAGGCCCGGACCTCCGTTTGGCTCGTAGGGGGTTGCCAGGCCTGGATGGCAGCAATCTTGAGTTGGAGAGGGGCCACCAGCCCGCTTCCCACTTGGTGTCCCAGGTAGGTCACGGACCCTTGGCCAACTTGGCACTTGCTGGCCTTGATGGTGAGCCCGGCTTGCTGGAGGGCGTGTAGAACCTCCCGCAGGTGGCGGAGGTGGTCGGTCCACTGGTGGCTGTACACAGCAATGTCGTCCAGGTAGGCGGCGCTGAAGTCTTCCAGGCCCGCCAGTACCTGGTTTACCAGCCGTTGGAACGTTGCCGGGGCGTTTTTCATGCCGAAGGGCATGACTTTAAAGTGGTAGTGCCCGTCTGGGGTAGAGAAGGCGGATCGTTCTTGGGCCCTAGGGGTGAGGCCGATCTGCCAGTAGCCCGCTGTTAGGTCGAAGATGCTCAGGTAGCGGGCGGCCCCCATCCGGTCAATTAGCTCGTCTGCCCGGGGGATGGGATGAGCGTCGGTCCGGGTAACTGCATTCAGCCCTCGATAGTCCACGCAGAACCGGAGCTCAGGGGCAACGCCCGGGGCAGCTGCCTTGGGCACCAGGACGACTGGGCTCGCCCAGGGACTGTCTGAGGGTTCGATCACTCCTAGGGTCAGCATCTTGGACACCTCGGTCTGGATGCAGGCTCGTACCCGGTCTGGTACGCGGTATGCTCGGTGTCGAATAGGAGGGCTGTCCCCGGTGTCCACATCGTGGAGGCACCAGGGGGTGACTCCGGGGGTGAGGGAGAACAGGGAGGCGAACTGCCTCAGGAGCGTTTGGCAGTCTTGGCGTTGCTCCGGGGACAGGGCCTCGGAGAGCTGGACCCCTTCCACTGAGCCATCCTGCTCGAGGGCCCTCAGTAAGTCCGGAAGGGGTTCGGAGTCTTCTTCTGTCCCAGTATCGGTAGCCATCAGGAGGCTGAGTTCGGATCGCACAAAATGGGGTTTGAGCCTGTTGGCATGGAGGACCCGTAGGGGGTTCCGGGCAGTCTCCATGTCGATTAAATAGGTGACGGGCCCCTTGCGTTCGATTACCTTGAAGGGCCCGGACCATCTGTCTTGGAGGGCACAGGGCTCAACCGGGGACATCACCCAGACCTGTTGTCCAGGTTCGAACTCAATGGAGGACGTGTGCTGATCGTACCACCTCTTCATGTCCTCCTGACTGGCCTCGAGGTTGGCTTTGGCGGTGTCTCGGAACCGCCGGGTCTGGTTGCGGAGAGCCAGGAGATACCGGTAGATGTCCGGGGGAGTTTTCTGGGGAGGCTGCTCCCAACCTTCCTTGACTAGGCTGAGGGGGCCCCGGACGGGGTGCCCGTACAGGAGTTCAAAGGGGCTGAAGCCGAGGGACTTCTGCGGGACCTCCCGATAGGCAAACAGGAGGCATGGAAGCAGGACGTCCCACTGGCGTCGAAGGGGTTCTTCTAGACCCATAATCATCCCCTTGAGGGTGCGGTTGAATCTCTCGACCAGTCCGTTTCCTTGCGGGTGATAGGGGGTCGTGAATTTGTAGGTAACCCCGCATTGCTGCCAGAGGGACTTCATATATCTGGAGATAAAGTTCGTGCCCCTGTCACTGACGACCTCCCGGGGAAACCCCACCCGGGAGAAGATCCCCATCAGGGCCCGGCCCACCACGGGGGCCGTCACAGTCCGAAGAGGGATGGCCTCGGGATAGCGGGTGGCGTGGTCTACAAGGACCAGGATGAACCGGTGTCCTTGGGCTGTTCGAGGGTCGAGGGGCCCCACAATGTCTATTCCCACTCGTTCAAACGGGGTGGTGACGACAGGAAAGGGTTGTAATGGTGCTTTGATTTTTCGGCCACTTTTTCCGCTGGCCTGGCAGGTGGGGCAGGCCTTGCAGTGGTTGGTGACATCCTTCCGCATGTGGGGCCAGAAAAAATGGGTCACCAGGCGGTCATAGGTTTTATCCTGCCCCAGGTGTCCGGCAAGGGGGACATCGTGGGCTAAGTTCAGGAGGAAGTCTCGGAAGCGAAGGGGCACCACCAGCACCCGGCTGGCCCCTAGTTCTGCAATTTTCTGCTCGCTGTAGAGCAGGTCTTGGTCCCAGTAGATCCAGTGGGCCCCCGAGGTATCCCCGGTGCTCTGGGCCAGGGCTTGCTGCCGGAGTCCTTCGAGAGAAGGACAGGTTTTTTGTTCGGCCCGGAATTGTTCCTGCGTGGGGCCTCCCTCCTGCCGCCATTGTGCCAGGTCAGGGACGTCCCGAAGGTGGTCGGGTCCTTCTTCGGTTTGGGTCAAGGGAATGGCTTCTGGGGCGGCCTCCTCTGGGATGAGCGCGGGAGGAGGTTCTGGCCACTCGGGCTCTTCTGGGCTGGGGACCGCGCGGGCGGTCATGGACCGGGTCGTGACGCAGACCCATTCAGGGAGGCCAAGCATCCCCAGGTGCTCCCTCCGTTCGACAGCTGCCCAGGGAGAGCTTTCAAGGTCGTTTCCTAGGAGGCAGTCCACGGGGGCATCATCGCGGACAGTTACTTTTAACATCCCTGTTACTCCTCCCCACTCGAAGGGGACGCAGGCCATGTGGCATAGGCTTTCGGAGTTGTCGGCTGATCGAACAGGGCAAAGAATGTTCGGCAAGATTTGGTCTGGAGTGACGAGGTGGCGTCGGACCGCCGTTACACTGGCCCCGGTGTCGCGGAGGGCTTCCGCCCGGCGGCCATTGATGTTGACCCATTGACCGTACTTCTGTGTGTTGGCGGGAAGGGGGGCCCGCGGAATCATGTCTCTCTCCCCTAAGCAGACCAGTGCCATGGCGGCGGGGGCCCATTCAGAGGGATCGGTCTCGTACTCCTCTTGGTCTTCCGGGATTATTTCTTCCCCTAGGGCCGCCGCTGCAACTTGGCGGGGAGTAGTGTTCGGATTCTTTGGGCAGTTGGGATCACTGGCGTAGTGGCCGGGTCGCTGGCACCTGTGGCACGTAATGTTGGCCCGGAAACCGGCCCGGACGGCAGGGCTTCCCCGGCCAACCGGGGTCGAGGGGTTTCTGGGGGGTGACGAGGGGCCGGGGTCTCTCCCCCGACCCTGACTTCCTCCTCCCCCTCGGGGGCGATACGATCTGGATACTTCGCTGGGTGCGTTCCGGCCAACTCGGGTGCTTTCCCACCGGTCGGCTTCGACGGCGAGTTGTCGAGGGTCGGTTAGCTTGCTGTCCAGGAGGTGTTGCCGGAGCTCCACGAAGCAGTTGTTCGACAGGTGTTCCCATACGATAAGGTCAAAGAGTTGTTCGTAGGTGGTTACTTTGTTGCCCTTGATCCACCCCTCGAAGGCTCGGCTAAAAAAGTTCACGTACTCCACCCAAGTTGTACCCGGAATCCGTTTGCAGTCGCGGAACCGTTGGCGGTACATCTCAGGTGTGAGCCCGTATCGAGTGAGGAGGGCGGCCTTCATGTGGTCGTAGGAGGTCATCAGCTGGTCCGGGAGTTGCAGCAGGGCGTCCCGCCCTTCGTTGACAAACCTCCCCCATAATCCGGCTCCCCAATCGCTTCGGGGAATCCGGTGGGAGGTCATTGCCACCTCATAGGCTTTAAACCACTGCTGGATATCATCGTTCTTGTGGTATTCCCGGATGACATCTCTGGGGATGTGAACCTTGGGTTCGGCCGAGGCAGACGGGGTCGGTCGTTCGGGGAGCCCGAGGTCTTTATTCTGTTTCTGGATCTCCAGTGCTTTGAGATTGCGCTCATGTTCGTACTCTAGTCTCTTTTCCTCTAGCTCCCTCTGTCTTTGCTTGTCTTCCCGCTCTTCCCTGAGCCGTAAGTGTTCCAGGGTTATTTTTTGTTCTGCCAGCTTGAGTTCCCCATCCAAGCGAAGTCGGGCTAGTTCTAATTCGTGGAGTCTGGTTTTTTCTCTTTCTCGGATCTCTTCCAGGGAGAGATCCGCTCTTTCTTTAGTTGGTGCGGGGCTCGTTTCGGTTGTTTGTGTTCGGGGTACGGCCGTACCCGTTTCTGCCCAAGCTTCTAGGGCTCGTTTGAAGTCTTCCTTTGTGCTAAGACCTGTGGTTGGAAGTCCAAGTTCTATGCAATATTGCTTCAGTTCCCGGTGGTTGTAGTCTTCCAATTTTTCCATCTGAAATTTTTCCGTTGTTCCGCTCTCTATTGACATGGTTGTTGTGTGTGGTGGGGCGAGTGACTTTCTGTACGATTATGCGTAGGTTCGGATCCCGTCGCTGGCCACCAATGTTAGACGGGGACCCTGAGGGTCGGCCGGATACCGAGGGAGAGATCCCCGAGGGGGACCGTCTCCGGCGATCGTACAGACAAGTACCCTCCCTCCCCACAAACAGGCACCACACCAAGTCGGGTTCAAGGCTTTATATAAGGTTCTTAAGGCAAGGATATCAGCGATACAGGATATCTTGGACCCGGGGGTCCTCTCACTTCTAGTCTCTGGAGGGAAAGGGGGTAGCGGGACAGTCTTGGTACCGGATCGGTACAGGTAGTGGTAAGAGGCGAGCTCACAATCCTCGAGCTGGAGTGTCTATGGATCGGGCCGCGGCAGCGCCAGCAGGCCAAGGTGATAGTCTCATAAAGCAGAGGGCCGCGGCAGCGCCAGCAGGCCAAGACGATGGTTTCACGAGGCAGAGGGCTGCGGCAGCGCCAGCAGGCCAAGACGATGGTTTCACGAGGCAGAGGGCCGCGGCAGCGCCAGCAGGCCAAGACGATGGTTTCACGAGGCAGAGGGCCGCGGCAGCGCCAGCAGGCCAAGACGATGGTTTCACGAGGCAGAGGGCCGCGGCAGCGCCAGCAGGCCAAGACGATGGTTTCACGAGGCAGAGGGCCGCGGCAGCGCCAGCAGGCCAGGTCACGGATGAGTTCTTCTCGGGTCTCTCGACTCCAGGATACAACTGCCTTCCTGGTCTGGCCCTGCCCCAGTTATAGGTCTGGTCCCCTTTGATGTCCGGACCCTCGCGCCTGGGGGCCGGGAGGTCCGGGATGAGGGAGTCCAGACACCCAGCAGGGGGGTGGAGCCAGCGCCCAGGCGGCCTGGGGTGATCGACACCTGGCGGAGGAGAGCCGTTGACGATTCCTTCTCCCATTGACTCGCCAAGTGGTCACTCTGCCTCCTGGGAGGAGGTTGGGGCCTCGATGTCGGGGCCGGCCGGGCCCGGGGTTAGGGTCGAGTTGAGGCCACGCGGCCTCGTGCTGCAGTGCCCCAAGATGGCGGCCGGGTCGATGTCGTGGTGTGGATGGTGACCCGGGCCAGCTGGGTCCGGAGCTGGTGTCTTGTAGTGGAGGGATTGCAGGGTACTTCGGGTGGTCGTTGGTGGACTCTGGCTGGGGATGCAGGGAGAGCCAGGGTCCTGGTCCCATTGCGGGGAGGGGGGACAGCTCGAACATGCGGCCTGTCCAACAATTTACAAATTATTTTCCTTGGCTGAGGGAGTAACCTGCTGAATGGTAAAAAAAAGATGATAGTTTTGTGAAGGTTTCTAAGGTGTTGTGGATTGATTTGAATACTCTATTTGACATCGTAGTACCCAGTGATTGGTGGTCAGCTTACAAAATTGCTGTTGACTGGTCGTCTTCAGAACCAATTAGAGACCCGATAATGCATGGTCCTTCACCCTTGGTTATGAAAAAGTTTGAGCAGGTAATCACATGGTTACAGTCCAAGATCTCACCAGAAGATATTGATTGGGTTAAGATAGATTGAAACACTCAAAAGCCTAGGGAGACAGTACACGCTTATTATGAAAGGCTCTTGCAAGCCTTTCAGCAGTATAGTTGGCTGGATACCCTGGATTTTAAGGACATGGGACAGTTTGTTTTGGGATTGAGACCAGAAATTAGCTTTATGATCCAGCAGCATTTGATTTGCTGGCAGAACAAGTCAGTGGACGAGATCCTGTTGTATGCAGATACTGCAGTGACAAAGTGGATTCTAAGCATAGGAAAATAAAAGATAAACTGATGCTAGTCCAGATGAGGAATGCAGATAAAGTGGACCAAGCGCAGATGAGTGGAGGAACGTTGGGTCGGAAGCAGGGAAATAATCATGGAGGGACTCAGAACGAGTCGATTCACGTGGGTCAGGGAAGAGGAATAGATCCCTAGACAGGAATATAGGTTGGGACCTTAAAGAAACCCACTGCACGTCATTATTGTCACAAAATCGGGCATTGGAAGCGTAAGTGCCGATTAAATCCAGCAAATCAGCTTCAAGATGAGGAGATAGTGCAGGTATCTGAGGTTGCAAATACTGTAATGGACCCAGGTCCATGAATGGAGGGGGTCTGAGTCAGCAAGCGCAAGTTCCCCAACCTCCCAGAATTCCACAAGGGAAGTGAGTATACCAGCAGATGCCCTTTATTGAAACACTAGATGAGTTTGATCCAGACCCGTTCCAATGACGGTGCTTGAGGGGGAGGAAGACTGTACCCTTGGAGCAGTCTTGGAGGGAGACAAGAGAGGACCGTATGTGGAGGCGGATGTAGATGGTCATCCCATTACATTTTTGATTGATACTAGTGCCACCCGTTCTACTGTGAGGTCCGCAATAGTCCCACATCTACCCCTCTCAAGACTATCGATCCAAGTTGTAGGAGTTGCTAACAAGAGAATGACGAATCCATTGACAGACAAGATACCCGTGAGAACAGGAACATTTCAGGACCTACATCAATTTATTGTGCGCGACTCGAGTCTGGTTTATTTGTTACCTTTTGTGTAAATTGAATTGTACTATCTATTGCACACCCAAAGGAGTAGAGCTGCAGACTAATGATGACGTCATCGCATTCAAATTGCAGAATCAGAATCTCTGCATAGAGATGTTCCCCTTGCTAACGGTGGAAGACCTGCCATATGACTTGAAGAACTCTGTCACTCCAGTGGTGTGGGATTTCAGGGGAGAAGAGATAGGACTGATTTGAGGAGTTGAGCCAGTTAAGGTACAGATCAGACCGAATGCTGAGTTTCCAAGAACACCCTAGTACAACCTGTCACCGGAAACTGTGGCAGGAATTACACTTGTTATGGAGTCGATGATCGAGCAGGGCATTCTGAAGGGAATAATTAGGCCTGGGCGGTAAAATACACTCCGCTTGCGAATTTTACGAAATTTTGGCAATTCTGCGTTCCGCGGAGAACGCAGAATTGCTGAAGATTCCACGATCCGCGGCGTAGTGGAATTTTTTCTCTGTTTGCGCTTTCAAAAAGGTGCTCGCGCACGTGGTAGCGACTTACTGGGATCCCTGCATTTGCTAATGAATTTTCCTATCCGTTTGCATGCGTCACAAGATTTTGGTAGCCGGCTGCGCGATCCTGCGAGAGTGTGCGATCCTGAACACATCATTCGGACGCGCCATCGGACATCCACGTTGGCGAACAGGAAACACGCATCGCAAATGGGCGGGACAAGTGAAACAAGATGGCCACCCCGATTGGTGACCACATAGGCAAGTTCGTGAGATAACCCCCCCGAGCACGCAAACAGCGTCCACGAACAGGAAAAACGCATCGCGATCGGGCGGCACAAGCAATTCTGCGAGCTTGCAGAATTCTGCGTTGCTCGCAGGGATTTTTTACATCTTCAAGGAACTTTGTTGTAACGCGACTACGCAAATTCTGCCCAGGCCTAGAAATCATGGGAAGCCCATGAAACAAGTGGGAAGTACTGGATTGTACAGGACCTGTGAAAGGTCAACACAATCGTAGTTCCATGTTGTCCTGTGGTACTGAAGCCATCTGGGATCTTGTTCCAAATTCCTTGTGAGGCTGAATGGTTTACTGTGATTGATCTATGGCAGGCATTCTTCTCGATTCCCTTACACGAGGAAAGGCAATTTTTGTTCGCTTTTCGACTGGAAATCGTGGTGTCATATCCCACAACGGTATACTGAGAGTCCGTCAATCTTTAATCAGATCTTGAAAAAGAACATTGAAAGTCTAGTACTGCTGCAGGGTTCAGGGCTCATGCAGTATATTGATGACCTCCTGATTGCATCAGAGACCGAGGAGGTTTGTAGGATGGATATTGTTGCTCTGTTAAATCACCTGGCAGAAAATGGACACAAGGTTTTCTCCAAGCAAACTTCAGCACTGTTTGCTTGAAGTCCAGTATTTGGGTCATGGCATTGAGAAAGGCAAGAGGAAGGAGTCACCAGACCGCATTTAGGCGTTCATGAAAATGTATGCACCTAATTTGTAGAAGGAGGTCAGGGTGTTCTTGGAAATGTTTGGCTACTGTGGGCAGTGAATTCTCAACTTCTCATTGTAAGCAAAACCTTTGCAGAGGTTGACACACAAGGGTATGAGTGATCTGGTGCCATGGGATAACAACTGTTTGGTTGCCTTCCTGATGTGAGAATGCATGTGTCGAACACCGGCTCTAGGAATGCCTGATTATAACTAAGCATTCTTGTTATTTTGCTGGGAATGGGAGGGTTGTGCACTATCTGTTCTCACACAGGCACATGGGGGTGTCCATAGACTAGTTGCTTACTTTTCAGCTACAGTGGATCATGTAGCTTCAGCGTTGCCTGGATGTCTCGGATTCGTTGCCGGAATAGGTGTCAGCATTTAAAGGTGTGAAAGCATTGTGATGGGTCATCCACTTACTGTTTATGTTCTTTACCCAGTTGAGCTCCTGATGATGAGAACCAAAACACAGCACTTTATGAATAACCGGCTCACACGCTATGAACAGGTTATTCTTGCTTCTGAAAATGTAATGTTGAAACAATGTTCTGTGTTGAATCCTGCTACTTTGATGCCTATTCCAAACACTTAAGGGGAAGATTGTGAGGACCATAACTGTCTCGATGTGACTGAACTTTGCACCAAATCGAGGTCTGACATTGTTGATGAACCTTTGCCTGAGTCAGACCAAGTCCTTTTTGTAGATGGTTCATGTCTAAGAGACAATGAAGGATGTTTGAGAGTAGCATTTGCTGTCTGCATGATTTCTGGAGTTGGTGTGGCTGCTTGTTTACCCGGAGTACACTCCCCACAAGTAGCTGAGATCATTGCCTTGACACATGCATGCCTTGTTTCTGAACAAATCTGAGTCACCATCCACATGATAGCCAATATAGGTTCAGTGTGGCTCATGACTTTGGACAGCTATGGTAACAGAGGGGGTTCTGAATGTCATAAGGATCTCCCACCAGGAAGGTTTAATATGTGAGCCAATTGATGGAAGCCTTGCAACAACCAAAAGAAATAGCTGTGGTCAAGTGTGCCGCCCATAGGGGGGGGTGGATTTCATTACACTAGGCGATAGGTATACAGATGAAGTGCCACGTTTTTGCACTGAACAAGGTTGCATTTTTAATGGGAACTACACTGGAGAGGGCACAGAGGGAGCTGAGCTCAGTATGATGTTAGCCATAGTCGACACTTGGGATGAGGTCAAGCGTCTGCAGGGAGAGGTATCAGACCAAGAAGAAACTGCTTGAATTAAGGCAGGATGTGAGAAAAGCGATGATGGCATTTGGGTTTCAACCGATGGTCGAGCAGTGTTTTCGGATTGTTTACTGAGCACTCTGGCTAGGCAGATTCATGGAGCAGTTCATATTGGGAGAGATGCCATGGTGCAAGTGTTCAGACAAAGGTGGTTCAACCCACAGTTCAGTGTGTTTGCTGAAGCAGTTGTCACAGATGTGTTACGTGTCAACAGATGAATACTAGAAAGAAAATAGCGGTTGCACTGAGTCACATTGGAAGGTCCGGGGGTCATTTAAACAGAATCCAACTCAACTTTTTAGTGATGCCCCGGTGTAATGGATTGAGATACATTGTAGTTGTGGTGTATGTTTTCTCACGGTGGGTGGAAGTATATCCAACAAGAAGGTGTGGTAGTCTTACAGCAGCAAAGCTGTTGCTCAGGGAACTCATACCACACTTCAGATTTCAAACTTCAATGGAGTCAGATAGAGGAACACATTTCCACAGGGGAGATTATTAAGTTGTTGTGTACTGCCTTACAAGTTGATCAGAGATTGCACTGTAGTTACATGCCGGAGCCTTCTGGCCTTGTGGAGCAAGTAAATGGGACTCTTAAAGTGAGGATGGCAAAGGTGTGTTTTTCAACGTCTTTGAAATGGCCTGATGCTTTGCCTTTGTTGTTAATGAGTTTGCGCAGCATTCCTGATAGGGAGTACAGGGCTCTCACCCCATTAGATATTGATGGGGAGGGCGATGAGCTTGCCAGCAGTAATGTCTACAGCATTGATAAACATCACAGATGAGTTGTTCCTTGATTATTGCAAGGGACTGGCTGACATGGTCCGTTCTGTGTCTCACCAGGTTGAAGCCGCAACTGCACCGACCTCGAAGAACCTTTGTTACGACTTGTGTCCAGGCAACTGGATACTTGTCCGGAATCATGTGAGGAAGAACTGTCTTGATGCTCACTTGAGAGGTCCGTACCAAGTGATTGTGGTGACAAATACAGCTGTGAAGTGTGGAGGCTTGCCGAATTGGATTCACACCTCGCACACCCGCAGAGTTTCTTGAAAGAAACATCTCCTCTCCCTGGAGAAAATCCAGCCGTGCTTGTGAGGCCATGGCTGGATGCCAAGCCAAGCTGTGGGGATTCTGACGAGGCTGGTTACCCACCAGAGCAAGCTGAGGGGGATCACGCTACACTAGGCCCAGGTTTCGACTCTGAGGGAGACTGTAAGGTGCAAGTGGTACAGAATCAGGCTCAGCTGAAGAGACTGGTGTGGAAAGTGGTCGGTTGCAGAGAAGGAGAGCAGAAGTTGCAAGATAGTCGTGGCCTGTGAGACAGAACCTGAGACTTGCTCCTGAAAGAGACCATGCTCCTGTATCTGAAACATCTTAGTCAGAGCTAAATGACTCAGAGCAAGCATAGGAGGCCTTAGGGAGATTAAGGAGAGTTAGAGTGCGTGCCAGAGATACTCTGCTCCTGAGTGGACTTATCTGATTACAGATGCCAGGAACAGTGAGGACTCAGAGGGTGAAGTCTGCATGAGTGACAAGCAGAGCTTCAGAACTGATAATTGAGATTGAACTATTGGTCCCTGGAATTAAAGTCGATGGAGTGCTGACAATCACTGTCTAAATCCTCCGATACTGAGCAGATTGCGAGGTTTGATCTTGCGAAATCTTTCGTTTCCGACTTTTGGGTATCAGTCACCACCTCAGGGGATTGCAGAAATTCGTCTTGAAATTCTACAGCGTATCATTGATGAAGTTGGCTCTGATCTTGTGCGGGATTCTTGATTGAACTGTGAGCTTTAAATAAAATGCTTTGATTTAAATAAGATAACCTAGGCCAGAGTGGAAGAAAAATACATTTGGGATTTTCCACAGTGGAAGAAAGAGGGCTAAGGAAGTCTTCTTGAACTGAGTAAATAATTGTACAACAAACCGTGAAATTGGTTTCCAGGACTCCAAGGAACTGTGCATGAACTTTGTTGATCGGCAGAGAAAGAGACTTTGCGTTGATTCTCATGCTGTACCAACCCAAACTCAGTCAAGGATGGAGTCTGGAAATCCGAACCATAGAGCAAAGTGCATAATAGGTACTGCAGTCATAGCAGTAATTATTATCATGCCTGTAAAAATTTAACATGAAGCAGATAGAGTGGGAATACAAAGGACATCCACACCTACTACTTCTAGTGCAAAAGAGGGTACATTAGGAGCCAATAAAGCTATGATAGATCAAACTAGTCACCTGTTGCATGTGAATTTGTCTAAAAGGGATTATACATGAATGTTTATGCAAAGTTGTTGTATGAGTATGTGAACATGATAGATGTGTGAGACTGTTATGTGTGTATGTAGTTGCCGGAGTCAGTGGAGAAGGGGATTTGTTACCATCACTTACCTCTGACGTATGGTATTACATGTAGCTTATTGATTAGCATGGTTTATGGTAAGGGCCATTGTGCCTATTATTTCTCCAACTACGATGTGGTGCTTTCAGAGGTTTCAGGTTACAAGCACCTAAGGAAGTATGAATATTATAAGAAGGAAGAAAGGATAGGGAGGTTTTTCATACCTACTGTTACATAAGACATAGCATTCGCGCACCACCCCATATTTGGCTTGTATATTGACTGATATAGAGAGGAATTTTGTAGATCAAGTAGAGGATAGACATAGGCAATTGACAGTAAAGCTTAATAGTAGAAGAATAGAATAGAAGGTACATTTTAGTGGACCAAGGAGGAATCAGAACACAAGGCGAAAGGGAGTTATGGTCCAAAAGCTTTAGATTTTGAACAGCGAGGAAAACACAGGTACAAACCAACAATGATAAGATCTTTGTTGGACAGAGTGTGTGTGATCACATTTTCACAATTGAAGCCACTGCAAAGACGTTTTTTCTGGAAGCGGTACAAGTGATACCGAATATGTATTTTGTGTGTGGGAAAATGCGTATGTACGATTACCACTGAATTCGTATTGCAAATGTTATGTGGCTGTTGTGTTTGTCAAGATATACCACGTTGAAAATTTGGGACCCTTGGATGGGGGGAGTCACACCAATCAAGGTACAAGTACAAGAGAGATTGTTGGAGATGTATTTGGAGCAATGATACCAAATTTGGGAGTGGTTTTGAATGACAAAAATGAGAAGGTTGTCGACTATCATGGATAAGCTGTCAATTAATACAGTTCAGTCCTTGTTACTTGTAGGCAGAGAGATGGTGTCGATAAGAGCTATGGTGATGCAGAACTGTCTTGCTTTAGATGTGGTGTTAGCAAAGGAAGGCGGAGTCTGTAAAATTCTGAGGGTTCAACAGTGTTGCACTTATATCCGAGATCATAGCAAGGATCTAAGGAAATATATAAGTAACATTACTGAGATAAAATGTAATACATGGCTTAGCAATAGAAGGTGTTTGGGAGAAGGTTGGCAAGGGATTTGGAAAGATTGGAAATTGGTTTGCAGATCTTGGGAAGGCTTTCTTGGTAACATCTTAAAGCCAATCATAATAGTAGTGATTTCTGTGATTCTCTTGCTGGGAGTGATAAGAGCATATAAGTGGCATAAGGCAAGACAGGTTGAGAATTCTCTTAGGCAAAGTGAGCAGAGAATGGAGAGACTGCAGGACAGTCACTATGAGAATCTCAAGAACCTAGAAATCTTTTGACAGGGAAGACTGGCTACAACTTCTGTTTAGGTCGGTTCTTTCTACAGGACGATGTAATTGATGGATATAACACTAGTCATCAGAGGGGGGGACTGATAGAGCGCTCTTTTTTTTGCAGGGGTGTATTATAATCACAAGTAGTTTGCACCTGCATCTATTCCCTTGTCGTGTTAACATTGAGTTATTATAATGTGTTATGTAATAATGAGTAAAGTGAAGGGATAGAGACATTATCTGCAACATGGAGAAATTAACATTGTAATTGTGCTCTATATGATGGAGGTTTAATGTTTGTTTTTAGACATGATTAATGAGAACTTAATTTGCTGACATGTAATGCACAGATTTAAACATGCAAAGTAATAATGTTCATGTACACACGGGATTAATGGAGTTCATATAGATTCTTATGTTAGCCTACATTTTAGGCCTCATGTGTATTTTTTCCTGGCTCTCTAGGCAGCCTGTTCGTTAAGTTTATGTGTATGCAGAATCTTTTTTTTCTCATGTTTCTGTTGCAGGTGGAGAAATTCATCTTTGTTAGCTAGAATAACGCTTTTGTTTGAGGAGTTAGGTTTAGGGAGGAGAGGATAGATTTGAACAAGTGGTGCTGATATTGTGGGATGGAGTTGTATCCCACTGGAGGAGGCCTGGGAATCAAGGTCATCAAGCCAGAGGCTGGAAGGATCAAAGCCGCCTGGAAAGTTACCTACGAGGAGGTGTCTAGTTGGATGAGTCGATCCCGTGATGTGATGATGGGTGTGTCCTGAGATTTGGTTTTGGAATTAGGGACATTGTCCCCGGAATAGCGGGAAGAGACGAGAGGAGACTGATGGATCGCGTGATGTGATGATGGGTTTGTCCTGATATTTGGTGTTGGAATTAGGGACAGTGCCCCAGGAATAGGGGGAGAGAAGAGAGGAGACTGATGGAGAGGAAGGAGCATCTTAGAACGAGCTCCGTAGCTTTATGCTACTTGACCCATTCAACTTGAGTGACCTTCTTAGGAAGTCTTCACATGCTAACACCTTCCTGAACTTGCCTGGGGAAATGCTAAGTAGGGATGTTACGTTAGATGGTACTGTAGGGACAGACTAATGCTTTTTACTTACGAACCTCCAATAAAGAAGACTGTTGATGTCAGCACAGTTATCTTCTGTGTCTTGATTCTCAAACTGGTTATTCTTTGTATGCTTCACAGACTAAACTTTGCACATAGATTTGGCTTTGTAATAATTCTGATGTATTTCTACACCCTCGTCTTGAGGTGTTTCCATGTCCAATTGTTTGTGGCTTTGTAATAAACTAATTGATCTTAGAAACTGGAATCAGTAATTCTTCTGAGTCATTGTTTATTGGAATTGAAAAATCGGATTGTACAAGATATTTCTCCCCTAAATACCTTTAAGCACGAACCAACGATCCATCGAACAGGGGTACTCAAGTAAATCTAGAAAGTAGAACCCAGTCCCATCATGCAGGAACGTATCCCTTCCTGTACATAAACAATCCTGAGTGGCGATTTGTAACACCTATGTGTGCTGTATTGTGCAGTACACATAGAAGTTGCAAAACTTAATTTTTTAATGATTGTGTATCTATAAGGAAAGTGTCCCTTCCTGCACATACACAATCATTCATGGCAATTTGCTGTTTCTATGTGTACTACATAATGCAACACACGTTGATACAGCAAAAACAAGGAGACATTTCTCCTCATTTGGCCATGTTAAAACCAGGTTTTCCTGGTCTTAATTTTGGTGCTGCCTCCTCTTTATGCCACCCTTATAAAAAGGGAGCAGGGTCAAAATCAATGGGTGTTGGTGCAGAACGCCCACCGCAACACCTATTTCCCACCCCTTTCACACTAAGTGTTGCATGAAAGGGGCCCTTATTTACAAGTCGGCGTTAAGTCATGTTAAATGGCTCAATGGCAGCTTGTAAATAAAGGAAAGAGTTTAGTGCCACAGGAACGTCACAACAAGTGACAGTCTTGTGGCGATAGGGGCATGTAAATATTCCCCAATGTAGCATTGTGTAAGGGCAATAATTGAAGAAACCCTATATGACACAGTTCTCTACATAGTCTCTAGTATTCCTTGGAATATAGTTGGACTCCATTGAGCTGGAAAGCAGTTTAGCATTAGTTAAACTGACTGAGCTGAGAGATTTTATGACAAAAGTGAAAAGATTGAAAACATTTGAATTATAAAAAGTACAGCAGTTATTGGGACACCTTCATTTTGCAGGCAGAGTGGTAGTACCCTGTAGAGCACAGTTTTCCAAACTTTTCATGTCGGTGACACACATTCTAGACATGCATCATTTCGCGACACGCAAAAGAGCATCAGCAAAAAGAAAAGAAATTAAAGCAAGCCTTGAAGCCAGCAAGGTGACACTTTCCTATGGGACTACCCAAAAAGTTATGCCCAATTTAAAACATAAGAAGCCCCTTGACAAATGCTGGCATTTTAACTATTGCACGTTTCCAGATCATGTTTTACTTCTATGAATTGTGATGTCTTTTTCTTTCTGTTTTATTGTAATGCAATGGTTTTAATTAACTTATGCAATCAAATAAATAAATATATACCAAAATACTCCATCATGGATACTGTGCAGGTGGCTGAACAAAAGGTGTAGGATTAGCACTCTGAATGTTTTCTTACCAAGCTGATGTCAGAACACAGGCCAAGCTCAAGGTCTGCGCTTCCACTGCCATCTGACAGCTTATGCAGATGTAAGATCTGGGCATACAGTTCTCCTGCGTTGCACTTAACACTTAACATGCATCGGTTCAAAACCCCCAGGAGGATCAAATCACGGGGTAGTGTGACAAGCAAACAGTGAGGTGCTGAAACGTCCAAAACCAGGGTAAACTAATGCTGCGCTAATTAAAGCGCTCACCCACTCAACGCGACTATTTGTTCATATGGATGACAAGATTCTTCCCAAGTGCACCACCTGCAACAAAAGTAAGACCTCTAAGAGAGGTGGAGAAGCCAGAGGCCTGTGAACTTGGCAACCTGGCAAATGGCTGCAGAGAAAGCTCTGAGAATTGTCTCCTGCTGTTTAATGACAGCCCTGTAGGTATTTAAACATCCCCCATTTGCATTTCTAAAGACGAAAAACACGTCTTTAGAAATGCATTTGGAAGCGCAGCAGCATCACCATCAGGCACACTTCAGAGGCTCCACTAAAGTATTTACTGAATGCAGTGGAATCCTTTGTAGTGCACGCTGATTGTAGAGGGAACCGTGATGGCAATCTCAAACCTTGGCAGCTATGCATCAGCGCGCGACACGCCCACGCATGGCAGGCGACACAGTACCGACACAGAGTTTGGAAAGCTCTGTTGTAGAGTATTTCACACAAAAAAGGTGCAGCAACTACATCACAAAGTGAGAATTAAAAAGTGGATAAAAGAAGACTTGGTGACGTGGGATAGCTTCCTGAACAATTACAATGACAGAGGCCAGTGGCTGGATGAAGATTTGAGAAATTGGCAGTTTGATCTAAGCTTGGATGCTGCTGGTGCAACAGGTTTGGGCTGTAGTGGAATGGAGTATGGTGTGCAGAACAGTGGCCACAATCATGGTTAAGGAAGACACACAGCATAACATTCATAGAGTGTTTTCCGATACCAGTGGCCCTGGAATTGTGGGAATGAGAGTTTTATGTTTCTGATTGACAGCGAAGCAGTGATACAGGCAGTATACAAGATGTGGGCAAAGGAGAAATGGCTGAGCAAATTGTTAATAGAGGTGGTGCTGCGTTGCTATACTTAAACATTGTTCTGCATGCAAAACATGTCCTTGGTCTGAGTAACAATGTTGTTGATGCGCTGTCTTGTTCACAGTGGACGCGATTTTGTGGGCTGATCCTGGAAGTGAACGTAAAGCCTAAAGGGATTTAGGAAGAACTTTGACGCTTGGGTGACTGATGATTGAAGGGCTACTGAAGTAATCACTGGCCCCTTCACCCTTGGGTACCTCCCAGTTGGCCTGGTTGGAATTCGTGGATAGTGGGGCAGGTTTGAGGGACAGTTAGAGACGTGGAATGTAAGAAAGGAAAGAGGATAAGGACAGATGTGTGCTAGGAGTGGAGAACAAAAACCTGCACCTCCCCAACTTGACCACACACCTAGGGCTGTGCTTATGATTTTTTAGATGTTGGGGAAGCAGTTAGACTGCAGTTGGATATTTTTATACGTGTTCATTCTACATATAATGGAATAGAAAGATGGGGTTGTGCTTAAGGAAAATTGAGGTGATTAGGTCAGGCAGAGGAGGCGGAGATGATCTCAGCTTCCGTCAATGCTATGGGAATTAAAGAAAAAGAGAGGATGCCCGGATATGTCTGTTTTACATTTGGGTGGGAATGATTTACTAAACATAACAGGTGTGATTTTATTGAAAGTGATGAAAAGAGACATGATGAAAATAAGCAGAATGTCGCCAGGATGCAGGATTTGGCGGACACCTTTGAACCCAGGTGAGCGTGGAGAAGGGCACAGAAAGCATTCACAGTAGACAAAGCAAAAAGATAATTGAATAGGGAATGAAGGGATTTTGGGAGATGTTAGGAGTTGGACTCGTGGACTCATGGACTCGTGGACTCGTGAAAGTGGTAGGAGAGTTTGTATGTGAAAAAAGAAGGCACTGTGTGGGGGGGCAGAAATAAATACCTATAACAGATTATTTCTGCGCGGCGAAAGTTAAAGAACAAGATGGACAATAAAAGTTGGGAGTTCTATGGTAATTGAACGTTGGTGAAAATGATGTAATAAGGATGCAGAAATAGCGCGCTAGTCCCGGTGGAGAGGACAGGTGGTGGAAGGTCAAGTTTACCCCAACTATAGTTAAAAAAGCACAGGAGGTGTAAAGATGCTGCAAACCCACCTGTTAAAATAGTAGTTTAAACTGGTATCTGTTCATTGGTTGTATTGAGAATAAGCAGACACTTCAATTAGATGACTTTGTCACAACAAGGAGCGTCTATTTTGTATTGTGTACAAATAGATTCTTTTTGAAAACACTCCAATATGTGATGTATAATGAACGATATTAGAATGTAACAATCTTTTTGGTCAGTGTAAAAGAGAATCTTGTGGATGGATTGGAGAAAAGTCTGTAATTTAGATGTTTGTATTAAGAAAAGACCTTGTGACTTAGAGGTTTAATGTGAATTTCATTGGATAGGAATATGAACATTAGGTGAAAATGGAGAGTAACATCATGTTTATGCTCCCACTTAGATGTTTTAATCTGAAAGTATAGTCCTGAAGAAGGTGACGATCATCATCTGAACACCGAAACGCCGCTTCAACAGAAATTTTTTAACAATTTTGAATTTTATTGTATTTGATTTATTTTTATTATATGAAAATTGATATGTTTGTAATGATGTATTATGTGCAATGAATTCATGCTTTTTAGCAAATAAAATAGATAACAAATAGACTCTAAATGTCACGGGGTTTTCCTATTTTAATTGTTATTAATGTTAGTTTGAAATACAGAATAAATTCCTTTTTGGTAACCTACTTTAGACCGATTAAATGAGAAATAGAATGGTAAATATCTCACGTTAAGAATTGTAAGAGGCACTCGGCCTCACTCAGTACAAAAGCAGGGAAAGGGAGCACTTTTCCAGTTGAGAAAGGGTACCTCCTTCTTGTTTTTAATCTTAGACTAGACAACACTGGGCAACCTAAGTAGCATAGATATCTAATTTAGCCCAGTGCCTAAACAAAAAAAAGCAGAGGCTTTACATCCTTGCCTGGAGACACCAAGCACAAAAATAGACAAAGAGGCTAACACAGAGTAGGTAAGATACAGAATAGGACATATAGATCAATACAGCTTGGGGAACAAAAAGGTGAAAAACATCTTCCTTCTTGGAGGTAGGGGGTAGTGAAAATGAAGTAGGCATGATTTCCTGTTCTTGATGAAGCATTGAATCTACTTTAGATTGAAATCCAGGTCCGAAAACGGTGAACCACCATGAAGGCAACTAAAAAGAAAGACTTTGGAGTGAAGAGCTTAAGATCTTCTTTCAACACAGGTTCAAAAAGTAAAAATTGCAGTGCTTTAAGACCATTCAGCAAGTTTAAAGAAGGGACCACTGTCTTGGAAGGATTCTATTCCATAGATAAACCATTCAAGAGACAGGCACCCAGAATCTCCATAGTGGAAAGCCAACCCTTTAAATTAGACAGGGGAAACGGTCATCTCCGCCTCACCGGGGCTCACATGGACAAGGATCTAAAGCCTGACACCAGGAGTAAAAAGACAAAGAGCAGTGTTTCTAGCACCTAGGCAACTCCTAAAATGAAGCAGTCAAGACCAAAGAAAAGCCTACCTGTTGATGGTCCCTTCTTTCTACCGCCCAATCAATCAATCAATCAATCAATCAGAGGAATTGTAAGCGTGCTACTCACCCGTGTGGGTCTCAAGGCGCAGGAGGGGAGGGGGAGGGTAAAAGCAGCTCCCCTCAGGCAAAGTGCCAGATCTTGATTGACTTCCTGAAGATGTTCAGGGACAGGGCACATCTGATGTCGATCAGGAGCTCGTTCCAGGTCTTGGCTGTGGTCTAGGAGAAGGCTCTTCCACCTGTTCTGGCTCTGCAGATGCACAGGGTTTCGTCTAGGGCGAGGTCGGCGGATCAGAGGTTTCTTTTGGGTACGTGGAATGTGATTCTCTCGTTGAGGTATTGGGCTCCAGTGATGTGGAAGCACTTGTAGGCATGGGTGAGTATCTTGAAGGTTACTCTCTTCTCAACGTGGAGCCAGTGGAATTTCCACAGGTGTTGGGTGATGTGTTTGTGTCGAAGGATGCTCAGGACGAGTCTGGCTGTGGTGTTCTGAATGGTCTGGAGTTTGTAGAGCAGAGACTTGTTGATTCCGGCATAGAGGGCATTTCCTTAGTCCAATCTGCTGGTTATGAGTGCGTGGGTGATGTTCTCCCTTGATTCGGGGGGATCCATTTGAAGGTATTTCAGAGGATTCTGAGGGTGTTGAAGCAGCTGGAGACAATGGTGTTGACCTGTCAGGTCATGGAGAGGAAGGAGTTGAGTACGATTCTGAGGTTTCGGACGTGGCCCGTGGGGGTGGGAGGACTGCAGAGGACGGTGGGCCACCAGGTGTTGTCCAATGCAGAGGGGGAGGGTCCGAGGATGAGAAACTCTGTCTTTTCCGAGTTGAGCTTCAGGCAGCTTCTGCTCATCCAGTATGCAACATCCTTCATTCCTTCCTGGAAAGTGAGTCTGGTTGTGACCGGGCCCTTGGTGAGGGAGAGGATGAGCTGGGTGTCATTGGTGTAGGATACTATGCTGAGTCCGTGCTGTCTGACGACGGCGTCGAGGGGGACCATGTAGATGTTGAAGACCGTGGGGCTGAGCGACTTTGAGTACTCTGCAGTTGATTTCCATGGGTTCGGAGAGGAAGGGTGGCAGTCTGATCCTTTGGGTTCTGCCTGTGAGGAAGGAGCGGATCCAGTCGAGTGCGGTTCCCTGTATGCCGGCATCGTGGAGTCTGGAGGTGAGTGTGCAGTGGGAGACGGTGTTGCATGCTGCAGAGAAGTCGAGTAGGATCAGGGCAGCGGTGTGTCCTTGGTCGAGGAGGGTGCCGATGTCGTCTGTGGCGGCGAGAAGAGCAGTCTCGGTGCTGTGGTTGCTGCAGAATCTGGATTGGGAGGGGTCGAGGATGGAGTTTTCTTCAATGAATTTTGTAAGCTGGGCATTGACCATCTTCTTCATGACTTCGGCTGCGAAGGGGAGGAGGGAGATGGGTCGGTAGTTCTTGAGGTCTGTGGGGTCTGCTGAGGGCTTCTTGAGCAGGGGCCTTACTTCTGCGCATTTTCATTCGTTGGGAAAAGTGCCGGTCTTCAGGGTGGTGTTGATGGTTCGTCGTAGTTCTGTGGCGATGGTGGTGGTGGCTCTGTGGTAGATGTGCGGTGGGCATGGGTCCCCTGAGTGGATTCCTTTCATGGTGGAGGTGGTGTCTTTGGTGGTGACTGGGGTCCAGAGGGAGATGGTGGGCTGGCTGTCGTTGCTGGAGGGGGGTGGTTTTGGGTTCGGAGTCAGTTGTCTGGTCGCTGAAGTGGTCGTAGAGGCCCTTGATTTTCAGGTGGAAGTAGGATCCGAGCTTGTCACAGAGGTCCTGGGAGGGGGTGATGTCTGTGGTTTTACTGTGTGGCTTGGTGAATTCCTGGATGACGCTGAAGAGTTCCTTAGAGTTGCTGAACTTGGCGAGGATCTTGTTTTGTATGAAGGTCCTTTTGGTAGATCTGATGCATTGGTGGTATTCCGTCATGGCGTTCTTGTAGGTGGTGCGTTTTTCTGGCATTTTGCTATTTCTCCAGTTGTTCTTGAGACGTCTCCAAGTGCATCTGGATTCTTGGAGGTCAGTGGTGAACCAGATGGCCTTCCTGGGGCGCTGTCTGTCGGGGTTGCGTAGGGGTGCGAGCTTGCCTGCGCAGTTGGAGATCCATCTGTGAAGTTCTTTGGCTGCGCGGTTGGTGTCGGTCGAGGTGGTAGAGGCTTCGCAGTTGAGGACGGAGTTGAGCTGTTCTTTAGTGATTTTGCTCCAGTCCCTTCTTGGACGGCGTGGTGCAGGTTTTGGGGTGGTGGGTCTGTCGACGTTGAAGTGTACGCAGTGGTGGTCGTGGTGGTGTTGCGTGGTGTGGCTGAAATGGACTTTGTTACCTCCTACGAAGATTGGGCTGAGGGTGTGTCCTGCCTTGTGGGTGTGCGTGGTGACGAGCTGTTTCAGGCCGATGTTGGCGAGGTTGTACAGGAGGGTGATGGAGTTAGGGTCGCTGGGGTTGTTGAGTTGGAAGTTCAGGTCTCCGATGAGTATGTAGTCCATGGCAGCCATGGCGTGGGATGCGATGAGCTCGGCAATGGTGGTGGCAAACGAGGCGCGAGGTCCGGGCAGCCTCTAAGCGAGGGTACTGCGAAGTGTGGTTTTGGGGCTGGTCTGGATCTGGAAGTCAAGGTGTTCAGTGATGTAGAGGGAGTAATTTGTGGTGGAGGTGGAGAGTGGAAGGGAGCTCTTGTGTGTGATGGCGAGTCCTCCCCCTGGGCGGTTGGGGTGGGCTTTACTCTGGATCTTGTATCCGTCTGGTGTGGTGGTGGCGATGTTGGGGGCGGAGGAGGCGTTGGTCCAGGTTTGCGTAAAGTAGGTGACATCTGGAGAAAGGGTGTCGAGGAGGTCCCAGGTCTCAACGGCGTGTCTGTGCAGGGAACACACATTGAGTAGGATGCACTTCAGGGTGGTGGATGTGTTGCTGTTTGGTGCGGTGGGGGTGGCTGTGGGGGTGCAGGTGGTGTTGAAGGTCTGGTGGCAGTGACAGGAGGAGAACTGTCCGTGAGTGGTGCATGGCGTGGATAGCTGGCAGTGATTGTTTCTCCCGGGGTTTAGTGCGAGGAGGGTAGCTGAGTCGCAGCCTTGGATGGTTGGAGATCCAGTGATCCTGGCGCTGGTCAGGTCGTGGATGGGCGCAGACAGGCTTGCCTTAGGTCGCCCGCTACGCACGTCTGCGCAGAGGCCACCATTAAATAAGGGAAGGGGGAGGGAGGAGCAGATGGGTGGCGGGAGTGGGAAGCTTGCGGGGTGCCACAGGGGTAGCGAAGAACAGACGGGAACCGGGTTCAGGGTTAAAAAAGGTAGGCCAAGAAAAAAGGATC
Source organism: Lissotriton helveticus (assembly GCF_964261635.1). Taxonomy (NCBI): domain Eukaryota; kingdom Metazoa; phylum Chordata; class Amphibia; order Caudata; family Salamandridae; genus Lissotriton; species Lissotriton helveticus. The sequence goes on from NC_136063.1 coordinate 398,806,285, forward strand.
AGGCAAAAGAACACAGAGTCAAAAGAGGCAGAAATAAAAATAATCACGGAAAATAAACAGATAGTGCACACAGAGAATGGTGAGTGTCACAGGGAGCGATCCCCTCAGATGGACTCGAACCTCTGACAGGAGCTGAGGTGGAGGCACAGCAGCAGGGAGGCTGAGTCAGCGTAGCTGCAAGGGTGGAGAGCTGGGTCTATGACCAGTAGGTCACAGGACCTGACAGGTGATGCCCCCGGCAAGACAAGCAAGACAGAAGAGGACTTTCCAGAGGTCAAGCATGCGATTTAGGGACAAAAAAGGGCAGAGGTGCTTATTATTTTACCTACCACTCTCTATAAGTTGTTGAAATAGAGATGTTGGGGGTTTGGTGCTTTAAATTCAAATTTAAAGACTAAAAGTAGAAAAAACACTCGGAAGGGACTATCAGTACTGGTCTTGATATATCGTCTTTTCAGGGAAGACTAGAAAATTAGAGGGGTTTGTGCAGAGAATAATATTGAAGGATGACGACAATCCATGAGTTGTTAAGGTGAGTAATATGCCAATGGTAATCAGAGAAGAGGTGATTGAGGAATTGAATAAATTGAAAAGTGCAGAAAATAGTAGACCCAATGGAGACATCTGAATGTGTGCCACCCTTGGTGGCAGCCTAGTGTGCTTATGGAAAAGTTGGATTATATATTGCCCTGAAGGACCTTAACAGAAATATTTTTGTACATAGGTTTTTACTACAGAAGATAGGTGTACTGTTGTTATAAAGAATTGGAATTACTGGTTCTTTTCCATAGACATAGGCGTCACACACCGCTAGTTATGGCTCCACACTAAAAGCAGAAGGTTAACAACATTTATCACTTCAGTAGGCTGCAACTAGTTCTTAAGGGTTCTGTATTGCCTGGCATCAGCAATTTAAGGTATTAGATTCCTGAGGGAGCTAAATGTGTGATCTTCTTTCAAGATGACATCCTTGTGATTGGAAAATCTAGGAAGACACACAAATCAAAACTGAAGGATGTTTTGAGCATCTTGAAAAAGAAAGGTCTAACAGCAGAATTTTCTTGAAAAAGAAAGGACTAACAACAGAAATTTCCAAGTGCAACTTGTTAAACAGTGTAACAGAGCAGGGACATGAAGTGGGAAGTGATAGAATAAATCCCAAAAAATAACTAATTGATGCCATCAAGCATGCACCAGCTCCCATAAATCTATTACATTGTAAGACCATTTTTAGAGTTAGTGGGGCATTATTTGAAGTTCGTAAACAACTTTGCTGAAAAAGTATATTCCCAAATGCAACTATTTAAAAGTATTTCCACATTTCAATGGACTTTGGAATGTCAAAACGATCTTTGTAAATTTAGAAAACAATATATATACACCACTCTAACCCTTAGTGGACTTGAAATGGCTAATATATCAGTGGTAACCACAGATACCAATGGCAAGGGACTAAAAGGAGTCTCAAGTGAAGAAGGAAGTGAAAGAAGTCATCACTTTTGGTTCAAGATTATTAACTCCTGCAGAGGAAAAATATTATATTGAGTAATCGAAGGGAAACAGAATATGTTTGGGGGTTAAAACATTTTCGGCAGCAGGTGTTTAGCTCACCAACTATTTTGAGAAGTGACCACACGTTTTTTTCAAAAGTTCTTACAAATAGTGGTTTGTTGAGAGCATCTCATAGAAGTGTATGAATGTCAAGGAAGCAAAAACAATCTAATAATGGTATATAATATGTTCCTGGTGTCAAAAACAAGATGGTTTATTTTTTAAGCTGTATGCCTATTGATGCCAAGGAAGTTATGGAAAATGAGTGGGATGACTGATCTGTGGTGGGATTGTGAAAAAAAGGTACATTTAATTAGTGAAGAGGAGTGGAAGAACGGTTGGAAGATGGCGCCAAACTAAAGTAGGTCAAGAAGTTTGTGAAAGGAGAATGAAAACAGTTGCACACCCATGCGTGGGTGTGTCACGTTGGGCACAATCCAAACCCTGAATAGGGCTATTCAGTTTTTCATTCAAAATGAACAGGTTAATCCAAACTTTATGCTCGAGTTTCTATTATATTTCTCATGTTTACTTCAGACAAGATATGAATGGTAATATCAATCTAGAATTTCAAATGTGTTACAGAATAATCCAAAATGCATTGATACATCCTATTTGGAATTTCAGATTCCCAATGCATTTCGGGCACTTGGACCTTCATCAGGGACAAATCTATGATACAAAACAAATTAAGACGCCATGAGGTTATTGTCCAATGTGCAATATGTAAATGCTTAGTAATCATAGGTTAAAACAGACAGACAATAGTTATGATGACCAGTTGAAAAAATCCAAACCAGTGTGTGAAAAATAACAGCAAAAGATAATCTGTTAGTGTCCACTAACAATGTAGGAAAGGTAATTCACATAGTAGAGTAGTATTAGCAATGTGCATATCACTGCAAGCATGACGAGATTAAAATGGCCGGTGCCTCATATGATAAAACGGTTAAAGGGAATGCTTGTGCTCACTGCGTTTGGGAAGGTGAATGTGACGAAATTAATAATAACGAAATTAAAATGGCCGGTATCTCAGTTCATAATACGGTTAAAGACATCCTTGTGCACACTGAGTTATAAAGGTGAAAAAGGTGTGTGCCCATTATTCGAAGCGAGTGATAACAATTGGACTAAGGTGTACGCTTGTCTACGAGTAACCTAAACAAGTAAATTGCTGTGCTCCCCGGGTGGTGAAAACACCAATTTTAGCAATAGTGATAATTTGTTAGTTAAGATAAAAATAAAGGTGAAACCCACCGGGTTCCCCCATAAAAGGTATACCCGGAGTTCCTAGAGTTGATACTTACTGTGCACTTATGCGCAAACGCATTCAGTGTTCCGTGATGGCATGCTGCATTAGCCGGTTGTAGCGAAACGCTGTGTTCTCATGTTCGTCAATCATTAAAGTTAAAACATAAATGAAGGACTATAACCGGAACGTGTGTGGATTACCAAGAGTGGCCATATTGGATTGTGGATTTGAAACCGAAAAACATAGAAAAGTGTAAGAACCAATCACCAAATATCATAATGTCAAACGTAGGGCTAAGTTGTGATCAAATATGTGAAAAATGTTTGAATAAGTTAACGTGGTTGACTAAAAAATTACAGAACATATAACAACACAGTTTGATATAGGAATCATGTGTGAATAATGAAGATTATATAATCAATCAATCTATCAGTTAACAGAAGTACAATAACACAAAAAAAATTAAAGATTGTGTGGTCAATCAATCAATCAGTAAACGGAAGTACAATCTATAGATAACACTGGAATTCCATCCTTTCATTCATCCCATGTGGTTTTAGTGCATCTAGATGTCTAATCCAGAAATTCTCTTGTTTCAGCAAATAGTTATGGTTGCCTCTGACCTCGTGTTTTTCAACAACTTTAAGAACAAGGCATTTCAGTTGACTGATGTTGTGGTTCTGTTCTTGGAAGTGGCAAGTTACAACTGATTTCATTTGTTTTGTTCTGATATTACTTTTATGTTCATTGACTCTAACCTTGATTTTTCTTTCAGTTTTACCCACATATATCTTGCCGCATATGCACTTTAATAAGTAAATGACGTTCATAGTGTCACACCTGGCGCAACCTTGAAACCAATTTTTGTTCCTCTCCTGGGGTGAGTAATAGTGGACAATTGTATTATGTTATGGCAGTTATTGCAGTTATAACACGGAAGAGTTCCTTTGGGTTTAAATGGTTGTTGATGCTCAATGGAACTTGTCAAAATCTCTCCAAGAATTTTGCCTCTCTTGTTTGCGAAAATGGGATTTTCACTAACCAATTGCTTAAAGTCAGGTTCCAGTAATAAGATTGTCCAGTGTCCTTTAATTATTCTCTAATATGGACCACAGATTGTAGAGAATTTGGATACTATAACCATGCGAATTTGTGCTGGTTTGGTTTTGCTGAAGAGTAATTCACTACGAGTTTTCAGCTGGCAGCGGTGTTTGGCGTGATCCAAAATTGTTTCAGGGTGACCACGTTCTGTGAATCTCTAGAGCATGTCTCCCATACGTTTAATGGATGTCTCAGGGTTGGAAACTATTTCTGTTTTGTTTTTTTGTGAAAATATCAGTTTCCAATCCATGAGTTCACTTATTGCATTAGACAATTCTGGGGCATATTATCAAGGACAGGCGATACATTATCGCCGCTTTTATCGGCAGGAAACTGCTGATAAAGCGGCGATAATGGCCTTGATAACATGGTCTATGAATTCCAATCGAAGCCCATGTTAGATGTGTTCACATCTAACATGGGCTTCGATTGGAATTCATAGAACATATTATCAAGGCCATTATCGCCGCTTTATCGGCAGTTTCCTGCCGATAAAAGCGGCGATAATGTATCGCCTGTCCTTGATAATATGCCCCTCTGTGTGAGACCATAAGATGAAAATATTGTCGATATACCTTAGGAATGATTTAATGTGAGTTTTCCAATGAGATAAGGATGAAATATTTTCATCCTCAAATTTGCTCAAGAAAAGATTTACATAGGCTGGTGCGGCACAATTCCCTATAGATGTACAAGTCAACTGAAGGAACCACTGGTCCTTCCATTTAAAATAACTCTGATATAGGGTAAAGTTTAGAAGCTCCATCAGGAAAAGTTGTAAATCCGAGTCCAAAGCTGTTTGAAGAAGTGTATGTTCAATAGCATCGATTCCTAAGTCATGAGGGATCGAGGTATACAAAGATTTTACTTCAACTGTGCATAGTAAAATTATGTCATCTTCCTTAAATGAGACTTGATGGATCTTAGTCCAAAACTCAGTGGTATCCCTTACGTACGTACTCATCTTTACCACACTTGGTTGGAGATATTTGTCTAAGAATTTTCCTATGGGTTAATGCATGCTTCCTCTCGTTGGTACTGTTGGTCGGAACGGTGGGTTATACAGATCTTGTGTATTTTTGGTAGCATGTGTATTGATGGGCTTTTGGGATTGCTGTGTCTCATTAATCACACCCTTCTCTGCCGCTTTGTTGACAATGCTTTTTAGCAAGTTAAAAAATTGCTCCTTGGGATTAATGTCAAGTCTGGCATAAGTGTCTTCATCGTTGATGTGAGCCTCAACTTGAGTTTCATAATAAGTTGTGTTCAAGACGATTATGGCACTTCCTTTCTCTGCTTTTTAACACATAATGGCTGGATTCCTAGCAATTTTTAAAAATGTTCCAAATTCTTTGTTGGTTAAATTAATGTGTTTAGTCTTTTTCCTGAAGTTCAGTTTTTATAGGTCTTGTTTAACCAAGTTTTCGAAGATATCAAAGCTTTTGTGGCTTACCGGTGTCATGTACGTTATCCTGGGTTTAAGATCACATGATAAATCTTGCCCAATGTCTTGACGATCTTCTAAAATGTTTTCAAAGAAATGTCTTAACTGTAAGTTTCTCATAAGTTTAAAGAATCTTATCTCCAGTTTTAAGCAGTTAGTGTGGCTTGTTGGGACAAAAGAAGGGCCTTTCTGTAAGGTGTTAAATTCAAAATCGGTAAAGTGGTGATCCGAAATATTTATCACTAGGTTCTGTTCTAGCTCGCTTTCTTCCCTTTGTCCTTCTTCCCAGTAGTGGTGATACTCCGAGTTTGTAATGCTCCTTTTCTTTGGCCCCTCTGGGGTCATCTTTATCTCCTTGGCCGGACACTAAAAAAGAGACACCAGATGTTTGAGGTAATTCCGATGATTGCATAAGTATGTCAGGTCTTCTTCGTGATTGGTTGGGAATGTCACTATCAGAGGATGAGGTTTCAGTATTCTGTGAATATGGTTTATCTGTCGCCTCCTGGCATAAACTTCTGCCCAGCTACATACCTCTCCTAGTTTGAAGTCCACAGTGTCTCTGCGGAATTTCCTGATGTTCCTCTTGTTGATTTCCTGAGAATGTTTAGCCAATTGACTGTTGATGTCATCTAATACTTTAGACCATTCATCTGTGGACATCGAGTTTGTAAGCTCAGTTTTGATGTTCGTTATTTCTTAAGATAGCTCTTCCAGGATGTTTGATAGCTCTTCGGTGATTAACAAGATCAAATTGGAAGAACATTTATTTAGTATTGCATAACACCGATCCTTACATTTTAGAAAATTTTACATAATGAAGGTTTCAAAGGAATCCCTAGGCCTCTTAGTATGCATTGTACTTGCGTGTAGCCGTTGATAGATCTCCCGTTTGGATAAATATAACAAGTGTCTGATGTTTTGTTCTTTTTTGCGGCTTGTCGGAAATTGGGCGGCCTCCTCGTGTATTATTGCTGCGTCATTCCCAAATGCAAAGGTATCTGCTCGTAAATCAGTTGAGTTCAATATTTCTTCATAGGCATTGTTGGCTCTCACGGTGTTCACCGTACAATGATCGGATCGTAGTAATAATAGTTATTGGCTTATTGGGAGGTGAAGGATGAATTGACTGTTGGGAATGAGTTGTATCACCAAGTAAATTGAGCAACAAGATTTTGGGAATATGTCATGAAGGACACTTTCAGCCAGATTCATGAAGCTAAATTGCGATCGCAATAGCTGCGAAAAAGCAATTGCGATCGCAATTCTAAAAAAAGGTATTCAAGAAAATAATTAGCGAATTCGTTAAGACATAATAGGGAATTCGCAATAGAATTCGCAGAATCCCGGTAGTAGCCCAATAGCGAATCAGGAAAAGCGAGTAACCACGGAATCTGCGAATAAGTATGCAATATCGCAATACAATCGCTATCGCTATTCAAGAACAATCACAAATAGCGAAAAACCCAAAAATCGCTGTTTGCGTTGCGCTATTTAAGGACAACCCAAAGCAGGTGGTAACCATCAAAGTAAAAAAAAAAAAGTTTGAAAAACCGTTACCCAATCAGCAACAGGTGCTGGCCTGACCAAACACACTTAAGGAGATGCAGCTGTAGCATTAGGACTCTCACAATGCCAGGACTGTACATGGTGGTCAGGCGGCGAAGACTACAGCGAGCTGCACGGAACAGGCGCAGGATCCAGGAGAGGATATTCCGCCAGCGGGTCACCCTGCTGGGCCAAACCAGAGAGCAAATATACGCTAAGTACCGCCTGAATGGGCCAATGGTCATCCAGCTAATCCAGGACCTGGACCCCCTGATGCAGCACCCAACAAGGCGGACTAATGCCGTGCCCACACATGTCCAGGTATTGTGCAGCCTGCACCTTCTGGCCTCCGGAAGCTTCCAGGGGATAGTTGCCGCTGCTGGGGGGATATCCCAGCCCACCATGTCCCGCTGCCTAAGGAGTTTCCTAGATGCAATGCTGACCCAGCTACACCAGCACATAAAATTCCCCACCAGCCAACAGGACTTGGATGAGACCAAGCATCAATTCTACAATGTAGCGCAATTTCCACATGTGATAGGATGCATTGACTGTACCCACATCCACATCTGCCCACCAGCACAAACGGAATACATGTACCACAACCGCAAGTCCTACCACTCCCTCAACATCCAGATGGTGTGCAATGCCAAGACATACATCACGGACATAGTGGCACAGTACCCGGGGAGCACACATGACTACTTCATATTCCGGCACTGCGGCCTCCACACACGACTGGCCAGGGGAAACTTCGGTGAAGGACACCTACTTGGTAAGTACACTTGCCCCACAATGTTACACTGTGATGAACTAGCTGCACTGCACAGGCACTCACCCTCTGCTCCTCTCATTCAGGTGACAGTGGCTACGCTCTCCGTGAATACCTCCTCACCCCATACCTCAACCCTGCTACACCACAGCAACGGCGTTACAATGTAGCGCACATACGCACAAGGAATTGCATTGAGAGGACATTTGGGCTACTGAAAAGCAGATTCCGCATACTTCACAAGACTGGTGGGGCCATGTACTACAGTCCTGATGTCTGCTGCCGCATTGTGGCTGTGTGTGCAATACTACACAACATTGCTACCAAGCGCCGGATTCCTGTAGAGATATCTGGCAGTGAGTCCGAAGGGGACGACCGGCCACCTGCACATGCGCGTCATGCACGCGGGGAACATCCAGCTGAAGGACACAGACGGCGCAACCACATCACAATGAACTGTTTCTAGTGCACCCACTCCCCTCACCCAACACTTCACAAATGCATGACAATGGAAATAATGACAGGAGTCTGATGTTCAATGCTTGAATAAATATTATTGTTGATAGCACAATAATATGGAATAATTGTTATGATTTACATGTGAGGAGTATTGCACCATACTGCTCAATGGTTTAGACACGACATGCTTATGTCAGCAGCATGTCCCTGCCCATGGATTGAAATGTCATGTGCGCCTCCTGCGCGCAGCACCCAGTCGCCTCTCAGGCTCCTCCTCCAGCAGGGCACGTGATACCGCACTGGGCCTGCTGCTGCGGCGTAGGACACCGACCTGTGTTGCAGACAGGCTGCTGACACTCGATGTCCCCTCGCTTGTGTCATCCCCACCAGCATTGGCTGGGCCAGTTGGTTGTAGAGCCAGGACAGCACTGGTCACATGCTCAAGTACACGTGCCACGTCCTCGCTGCATTGTACCATCTGCAGCTGCATTGCCAGACACCGACGGGACAGCTGGGAGGTGGCATTTCCTATCACGTAGTTGGAACGCGTGTAGGCCGAGAGGCGCGTGAGTAGCTGCCGGTGTCGGCGGCGGGCGATGTTGCGCTGGCTGATGATGGCCGCAGTGTTTGCCTCCATGGCAGTTGTCATCCGGTCAATTCGATCAGACACATTGGCAACATTTCTGCCTATGTTGTGGAGCTGCAGTTGTATGGCACCTTGGCATCGTGCCTGCAATTGGTGCACGCGCAGCATGCGGCGCTCAATACTGAGCCCTGGCACACGCACAGCCATCGCCCTCCTGCCGGTGCGTGCTGTACTCTGCTGCGGCTCCCTGACATGCCTGCTGTGCTGGCTGCCCACAGTGGGTGTGCGCTGTGTCGCAGGTCTAGCAGCACCTGATGTTGATGGTGCCACTGGGATGGGTCTTGCAGCTGGCACTGGTGCTGTGCCTGATGGAGCTGACGTTGCTGGTGGTGGTCTGCATGGTGCCACTGGTGCTGTGCCTGATGGAGCTGGCGTTGCTGGTGGTGGTCTGCATGGTGCCACTGGTGCTGTGTCTGATGGAGCTGGCGTTTCTGGTGGTGGTCTGCATAGTGGCACTGGTGCTTGGCCAGATGGAGCTGGTTGTGTGGATGTTTGCTCCTCCTCACCCTCAGGCTCCTCTGGTGCCTCATCTATCTGCAGCCTCTCGCTGTCACTGCTGGTGTTATCTGCGCCACCTGTGATGGAAAGTGGACGTAGATTAATTGCATGTCTCTTTGACATGTGCAGTTGGTACATGCATGCTGGCTACCATTCCCTGACTGGCTGTTGCATTGCGGACATTGGGACATGTCTGGCTGCATTGGAGTTTTTGTAAGTTGTGGGCAGACTCCATGTCCCACAATGCAATAGGGCATGTTCTGATGTGCATGGGCTGCATGACTGGGGTTGATCATGGGAGGCTATAGGGTCATGGCCATTGTTAGGGGACAGGGTCGCAGTCGCATGCCACTTACCTTGGCTGTCTTGGGTGGGTCGGGATGAGTCCAGAGGGATAACCTCAACACATGCCTCAATCTGCAGTGTGTCCTCCACACGATCCTCCAAGGGGGTGTTGGGAGGGACTGTTGGATCTCCCCCTCCAGTGACAAGGCTCTCACCCAGCCTCTCAGCCACCCTCTCCTTGGCACGACCTCGGAGGTCGTACCACCTCTTTTTGAGGTCGTCTATGGACCTCTGTGTTACTCCCACTGCGTTGACTCTGGCGCGGATGCGCATCCACAGTCGCCGTTTCTCGGACTCAGGCACCCTCCTGGAGTCCTTGCCAAATAGTTTGTTGTCATGGCAGACTCCATCGATTAGATGCTCCAGCTCCTGCTCAGAAAATGTTATCTTGCGCTTGCGCCCGGTGTCACTGGGCCCAGCTGCTGCATCCTGTGGCATAGCTGCAGTCTGCAATATCCAAAATATCCAAGTCTGGAGTGAGAGGAGCTCTGTGTGGTGCTGCTTCAATCTCTGCCTCAGTATTCTCAATGGGGTAGGGAACTGCCTGCTTCCTGGTTGTGATGTCATCACTGGGCTCGAAATGCGACTTCCTGTTTTTGCGATCTCGCTATTAGCGAGATCGCAATTTCCGATCTCGCTAATTGCGAGATCGCTATTCCTACACGGAAATGGACGGATTTAGCGAATTTTCTGCGAATTTAAAGATTCGCTATCGCCTTTTGCGGACGGTTGCGAATCGCTTTATTTTCTTGCTGTTTTTGATGAATCTCATTGTGCGATTTCTAAATAGCGATTCGGTATTAATCGCTATTTAGGAATCGCAGATTTCGGTTTTCATGAATCAGGCTGTTAGTTTTAGCAAGACCAAGAGAAGTGTTAAGGGTACTCATTGGTGGCTGAGTGTTGATGGAGATGTTGAAAGGGAGGTTAGAGTCTTTGGGGTATATTTACAAGCCCGGTGCACCACCGAAATGCTATTTTTTGTGATGGTTCATTGGTGCACAGGGCTTAGCTATATTTACAAGGACACGTAAAGCCACCCTGTGTGGCTTTTCATGGCCTTGTAGATAAGGAGTAAGGCGAGGCTGCGCAAGTCACTGCCTTGCCTTACTATGCATGAAACAAGCATTCCATGGGTGTCGTTCTCGGTGTTCCAACTCACCACAACAAATTTGATGATGCCCCAGATTTACAACATCAGGTAAACCTGGGGCAATGCCAAAACTGTGATTCATTACATTTTGATAACTTTATTTCGGTCGTAGACCATAAAAGTGCAGATAAAATACATACAAAGCACAATGTTAAAATCCATAAATATAAACAATTAAAGCAGATGATAAAAGGTTATTAAACAGCAAGTTATCAAAAGAGACTCAGATAAAAAAAATTGTATATTAAAAGGAACAAGGGAGAAGGGGTGCAGTTAATTAAAATTGCTTCCATTTGACCATAAACAAAGCATTTCCTTCTGCGCCACATACCATGTAGGAAACGGGAAACAGCAAAGACAATGAGGGGGGAGGTATCATATGTTAAAACCCTACACGCCTGCGCACATTGCCTAAGTCCCAAGTTTCTACATAGGGGGATCAGCCAACATTTTCGTATTTTACTGTACGCCGGGCAAAAGAACATAACATGCACAACATCTTCTCGGGTACAGTTACAAGCTGGGCAGGTTCCCTCATCAATATTGGCCCATTTGGAAGTAAACACCCTAATGGGCAGGCAGCCGTGTCTCAGTTGGGTGTATAATTTCCTTGCAAGGGGAGGTTGCACTAGATCTAAAAATTCCTCCCTCTGGGAATCAACTCTAACCAACAGAAACGTAGCAGAGAGGCTGCCCAGAGTTGTCGAGCACTGTAGTGCATGGGTGTTTTGATGCCTCACATGGCCAGCAACTCTGACCTAGGTATCCTCGGGCAGCTCAGCTCGGGGGTCTCCATAGCTGGGGCAAACCTACGTAATAGGAAAGAGCCTTAATGTGAGATAACCAGGGAATGTTTTTGTTCTTTATTTGTCCCCAAACCTCAAGAAATTCCGCTCTATAAGCTGAGAGCTCTGGTACAGACCAGAGCATTCTCCAGCAGAGCAGGGGTCGTTCGGCTACCAATTCCTTAATAGACTCCAGACCCAAATCCAGTCGCAGGGGTGTAAGCGGTGTACTCTGAGGTAGGCCCACCAAGTTTCTCATGAAGGACTGTTCGACCCTTAGGAGGCTCAGTGTGTTTTTGTGTCCCCAGATTTCTGCGCCATACACGGCTGCTGTCCTGGCCTGTAGTCTATATATCTCAAGGATGGGAGCAACAGGTTTAAAAACCAATGTTTTGTGGAGTTTACCAATACCCCCTATATTCTGTGAGAGTCTCAGGGCAGATTTAGATATTTGGTGGCCCCAATCAAAGTCCTCTGTCAACGTGACACCAAGGTAGACAAAGGTTTTTACTCGTTCAAGAGGGATGCTGTTCAGAACAGGGTTAGGGCGGGTGTGCCTCGGGGGATTGAAGATCATGAACTTCGTCTTCTCCAAGTTTACCTCCAATCCCCGCGAGGCACAGAAAATTACAAACCCGTCCAAAACCCGCTGGATGCCCGTTGACGTTCTGGATAGCAACAGAGTGTCATCCGCGAACATCAGAGCGGACACCCGACCAGTAGCTAGCTAGGGAGCGTCATTGTCCTTGACACCATTTAAGGCAGCCATCAAGCCATTGATGTAAAGGCTAAATAGTGTTGGAGCCAGGACGCACCCCTGACGGACACCCCTAGATACAGGGAAACGGGCCGAAAGGTCCCCATTCCTTCCACACCTAACCTGGGCGTAGTTCCCTGCATGGAATCTAATCAAGACATCGAGTAGATACGACGGGAGGCCCAATTCTTCCAACACCTTCCACAATCTTTCCCTGGGCACAAGGTCGAATGCGGCCCGCAGGTCCACAAAAACAAGGTAGAGGTTGCCACTCTTGCAGTTTTCCAGAATAGGACCTGGAGCCTAAAGATTTGGTCCAGGGTCGAGATGCCAGATCTAAATCCGGCCTGGAGAGTGGTCAGTATTTCATGTTCCTCCATCCATTCCTGTATCCTATCCAATATGATCCTACCCATTAGTTTTTGAGTTATATCTATAAGGCTAATGGGCCTATAATTAGATGGGGTTAGCGGGCAACCCTTCTTATAGAAGGGGACGATCTCCGCTCCCAACCAGGTGTCCGGTAGGTCGGACCCCCTAAGGATCACATTGAACAGGATTACAAGGTACGGTGCCCAGATTTTAGGCTGGGAACGAAACAAGTCACCTCGCAATCTATCAAGGCCTGGGGCTTTGTTTGGGAGAAGCCTTTCAATGGCAGATTCCACTTCCTTAAGAGAAATACCCTCTCCGATTTCGGTGGGTGTCGCCACCCGATTATCCAGGTGGTCCAGCCGTGATCCTGCGTCCACGACCCCCAGTGAACAAGACTCATATGAGAGGTCTAGGGCCAGGGATGACGGGAGGGCCATGGCCCCATCTAACATCTGACCAGGCCTAGTGTCGCGTGATCGTCACACTCAAGACTTGTGTAGAGTTCTCCAAAATGTGCCTCCCACACTAAGGGAGCAATGTTCGGGGAAATGGCCTCACCTCTCCCTCTTACACCTGAGTTAACTAAGGCCCAAAACAACTTGGCATCCTTTGAGAGGAGCGCAGATCTCAGCTCTTCCCACCTCGTTTCCTCCCACTCCCTCTTACCCCTAATGATTAACTTTTTGTAAAGCAGTCTAGAAGACCTAATTTTTTCGCTGTCTTTGGATTTAACTGCTATAAGCAGATCCCTTTTTTCCTTCTTGCAGGTATCGTCAAACCAGGGGTGTGTCTTATCCCCACGGTGTTTATTTCCACTCAATGGGTAAAACACGTCCCCAAGTGCCACAGCTAACTGCCTATGTATTTCAACGGCTTGTCGGTTTAAAGCTGAATCACCCATCTCGATGATCCGAGGAACAGCGATCTGATATATTTTAGCAAGCCTACTAGGGGAATCCAGGAAATAGGGCCATTTAACCCTTCGCCTGTTATTCGTTAGCATAAGGGGTATGGCCACAGTATTGGGGTTAGGTTCGGGGTTTGTTAGTCCGAAGGACCCGGGCTTGAGGGTCAGAACTAAGGCATTATGATCGCTATCTTGCCTCGGAAAGACCCTAAATTCTTTCAGGTTGGCCCAGTGTTTTGTTTTCATCATAACATAGTCAATGGTGGAAGTTTGGTCTGTCCTATTGAATGTAGCTGCTCCTGGACGATCAGGATCCAACCTCCCATTGCACGCCCGCAGAGACGTTGCAAGGGAGAAAGACTTCATTTGAAGGACCAACGGGGTCCATGCCCTGACCGGAGGGATCTTGGGGTCGGGAATATGCCAAAACGAATCTTCTTCATCCTGGTCACAAACCTCAGGACTACCCAAAGGCTCGAATTGACAATTAAAATCACCTCCGAAGATTATCACAATTGAGGGATCTAGTGCCTGAATAAAAGTGTCCAGTGCTTTGATTGTTCTCGATTTCAGCTCATTCTTAACTGGCTTCGAATAAATGTTGATTATGGCTACTTTAGGCTTATTCTGGGGTGATAGTAGCACACATTGGACATCTGGGGAATTTGTTTGTATTTGAGTGGCATGGGTGCCCAAATGGGTGCCTATCCATATCGATAGACCACCCGATGGACGGCCTCTGCCCCTAGATGTTGCCAGGATATCAAAAGTTGCATAACCGGGACTCGCACTCCCCTCAAGTGCCCAAGTCTCCTGTATCATGCAGATATCATGTGCTGACATAAAGGAGACCCATTCTGGTGTGAGCAGTTTATTTTTTATTCAAAGAGAGGATTTTTAGACATCCTTCCACTGCCTCAGCGGTTCCTTGTAGTTCCCCTAGTCCATTTGCAGGGGGGCTATCGCTAATGGGGGTCTTTGGCCGGGTGTTTTCATCCCTTTTTTCCAGGCTGGATACATCCCGTGTGTCTTTACTGGCTCCTTCTCGATGGAGAGATCGGGCCCCCTGTTGGTACTCCAGATCCCCCGTTTCTCCACTACCCTCCCGCATCACAGTATAAGGTATTGTGCCTTCTTCTAGGGAGGTACTAGGATCGCATTCCTTCATTACAGTTCCTTTGATAGACTCTCCATTAACACGTTGTAGTGGTGGGTTACCATTCAATAGGAGTCAATCCACTTCCTCCACCCCGCTATACCTATTCCTGTGAGCTAACATTGGGAGTGCAAACTTATATAAATGTGTGCCCTCCCCAGTTGTTCGCCACTGCTGCATTCTGTTTGTTGGATCCCTATAGCCCTCGCTGTGATGAACACTTTAAAAATAGGGTAATCCCAGGTGTTGAACAGGGTAGAAGTGGGACAAATGTAGTGGGTGGATTTAGCTATTAGTTCTACTTGGAGGCATGTTGCAAATGTAATCCACAGCAAAGGTGTCCCTAAAATTAATTACTACAGTATATCCTACCGTTGTTTTAGGACCCCTCCCAATCCAAGCTATTCTTCTAACAGCAAGTATTTCCCCGGAAACGTTTGGAGGTAAAGGCCTATTTACATTTAACCATTGAATACACTTGTTTTTTAGATCATTGTGGTCTTCTCTTTTCCCCTCACTTAAAGGCGGAACTCCTGTGAGTACTACAACGTAGGGTAGGGATTCTGGGGGTAAATGTATAATTGGTAATTCAACTCGGGTGAATTTAGGTGATACATTTCTGTTCCTTAACGCGCTATTTTTACTCCCAGTTATACCCTCCTTAGGGTTAGATCTACATTTATCAGTGTTAGGAATAGAGTTTCCGACAGTCTGATGGATTTGGCCATGTGCGTTATTAGTAAGGGGGGGAGTCTGGACGCATGCAGGCTTAGTGAAAGTTGGTGGAACTCTTGCATTTTTTTTCTGCGAGGAACAGTTTTTTAGTGACGCTGCCCTATCACTAAATGTATTTTTGGATGTACCACCGAGCTCGGAAGGAGCAAGGTTCCCCAAGGAATTTACAGGCTTAGCAGCCCCTACACCCATATTGTTAAGAGTTGAGGCTAATCTATCTAGCTTAGATACCAGGGGCTTGATATGGGTAGCAATAGTCTGCTCTAAACAGGCCTGTAAATCAGCCACCAAATTAGTTACCCAACACGGTACTCCTAAAGTCGATTGCGGGGTGTTAAGAGTTGGTGTTACAAGCTTATGATTACCCAAATTCTTTTTACCCATTTTTTCTGGTAGTCTTTCCTTTTTGTTTCTGGGGCACGGTTCGTTTACAGCAGGAATTTCCAAGGGAGTGGGGGAATTCAAAGCAGGAGAATTAGCCTCAATATCTATGGGGGCCTCTATAGGAGCCTGGGCACAGGGCAGCTCCGCGAAAGAAGATGTTAGGTAGGAGCTTGAATCGGGGGCATTGATTTCAATAGTTGAATAGTCCCCTCCTTGGTGGGGGAGACATACCGTGGGAGTGATTGAGAATCTTCTTTCTGTATTTTCAATTGCCGTAGCTACAACACCGATAGTTTTTTGCAACATCTTGTCAATTGCCGTTAAACTGGGTAAAGGTTGTGGTGTGGCCGTCTGCAGCCTAGTATTTGGGCGAGATACAGCTGGTTTACGGTTTTTACCCAATTGGCTCATTTTTGTAATTAAATAATGGTAAAGTAATACCCCCTTCCTAATTAGTTAATACTCCCTCCTGGCTACAGAATGGATAAGTATTTGAACAGTATTGGCCAGGGCGTGTTAGGTCGGGATATGAGTACCTTTAGAAAATTGTCCAATCTTCATTAATGACTGCGGCAGACGTAAGGGGTGTGGCCCGTCCCGTTCTCTTCCGTTCATTGACGGCCACAGAGGGTCCCGCCCTTGTCCCGGGCTTCTCCCGAGACGCTCCCGCGCTGCGGATCGGAGTGCTGGTTAAATAGCGTCTGGGTGGTAGGAGGGGCAGGGCACACTCGCAGCCTCAGGTGTGTGCTCCTAGAGGCACCTGGGACATGGAGTCCATCGTGGGTGTAAGCGGAGCCAGCCCCCGATGGCAGTCCTAGGGGCACAGAACAAACAAGCACAGAGTCACCACGCAGCCCCCGGTGAGTCACGCTGATCCCGCTTGCGCTGCGGCACCCGCGAAGCGGGTGCGGCGAGGAGTCTTAAGGCGTCTGGTGGTAGGTGGGGCAGGGCACACTCGCAGCCTCAGGTGTCTGCTCCTAGAGGCTCCTGGGACATGGAGTCCGTCGTGGCTGTAAGCGGAGTCAGCCCCCGATGGCAGTCCTAGGGGCACAGAACAAACAAGCACAGAGTCACCACGCAGCCCCCGGTGAGTCACGCTGATCCCGCTTGCGCTGCGGCACCCTAGAGCAGGTAACAAGGAAACATTTTTCCTCTTTTTTTCCTCATACCATATGTGCTGTATTCTTCCCCTTCCTGCACAAAAAACAATTGTGGCAACAACACAGACACCCTTGCACCGTGCGCTGGCTGAAAGGACAGGAATGCACCATATGTTAAAAATATGGTGAATTCCTGTCCTTTGAAATTGGCGTATGGAAGCGCAGCAAAATTATTTGTGATGCTGCCTTATGCTAACTCCTTGTAAATATGCCCCTTTATTTTGTGTGAGAAATCTGACTTAACAAAAGTCACATTCTGACCGCCCTTCTGCCATATTACTTGCTGAATATGATGTGGGAAAGAGCAGGACTTGATATTAAGGGCCTGGTGCAAGAAGAAGATTGTGAATGTAAGAGTCTAATTTTCATCGTTGATAATTTTTCAAACTGGCCAGATGTGGAAATTGTTAAGAAAACTGACGCTAAAGCAATTACGTGGGTCCTAGATAAAGTTTTTTTTTAGGGAAGTCCTGTCTAAGGGTACAGTGAGTGATAAAGAGTACAATTTAAGTCGAGTGTATGAAGATTTGTTTGAAGAGAAATAGAGTGATTCTTAAACCTAGATCTGGGTATTAGGATGAAAATAACATATTTTTTTTAGATGTTTAATAGAGTTTTCAAAGAAGTGTTTCAAGTGGCGAAGAACAAAAGATTGAAATGGGAAAGTAAAGTACAAAAGATGGTATTGGCATATAGGACCACCCCATGTGATGTAGCAGGCCTTTGTCAATTTGGTGTAGTGAGTGAAGGAACAGCATATAATAAGGACAAATTAGTCTTGATGACCAAGACACTGCGAATCACAGGGTCACCCGAAGAAGTTAGGAAGAATATCCTGAAGGCTCAAAAGATGTGCAAGATTTGGTATGACTGTAAATGTGGCGTGAAGGAAATTAATCTGGTTAAGAAAGAAAAGAAAGGCAGGCAGGGAGAAAGTGTATTTTCTGGTCTATCTATACTACTATTATAAAGGAAGAACTTTGCACCTTTGTGGCGGGTAAACTCGGGAACCACAGTGCCAATCCACACACCCGATACATCATTGTAATTGTCAGGGTGTGCAGATGGACATAGGCTATATAAAGTATAAAAATATGCGTTATTTAAAAAATTAACATTAAAAAAAAGTAGTCCCTTCGAAGTAGCGCCGGCCGCGACCTGCGTGCTGACGTCAGGAGCACGGGGAGGAGCGGGGTCCAGGAACGCGAGGAGGAGCGGCGACGAATGGCGGAATGGCGGTGAGGACCGGCGGGAGGAGCGGTAAGCGGCGAGGAGCGGCGGAGCGGTGAAATGAGGAGCGCGGTGGAGGAGCAGCGGCTGAGGTAAGGCTCCGGGCAGGCGGAGGTCGGGGCAGGTGGGGGTCGGGACAGGAGGGGGGGCAGGCGGGGGACGGGGCGGGCGGGGGCCCAGGCTGCTTGACAATGTCGGGGCAGGCGGGGGACGAGGCGGGCGGGGGACGGGACGGGGCGGGCGGGGGCCCGGGCTGCTTGACAATGTCGGGGCGGGCGGGGGGCCGGGCTGCTGCTGCACAATGTCGGGGCGGGCGGGGGTCTGGGAAGCCTGATTGCTCCCGGACAAGGTCGGGACGGGCTGCTACTTGTGTATAAGGGAAATGTTGTGCAGTTCTGTGTTGTCGAGTGGTAGATAAGTGTGGCATTCGAGCACCCTGTCAAAATGCAAACAAGACGGGGGATGTGTGCAAGAGAATAGGAGCTATGACTAACTGGAGGAAGCAGATGGTCAGAAAGGAGAAGAGTTGCACCTGGAACTCCAGAAGCTGCTTCTATTGGAGTAGGGAGGTAGAAAAGGAGAGCTGTGTGACCAAAGAGACTGGAAGATTTTGTGTGTAATAATAATATATATTATATGAGTTGGTTATGATATTAACATATTAACAGCTTAATCTCTGATTGGTATTGTCCATTCACTACTTCTTATAGTATGTATATTGTTTATTTCCTCTGCGTTCCATGCTTATGTCCTTTGTCGTGTAAAGGAGGACGTACATGTGGCATTATACTGAATTTTGTAGTTTAATGCTACACTCATGATTAAGTCGTGGAGTTCTGTGTTCCTAGTTCTGGTCCTACATAGAGCCATCGGATGTAACCAACCGAAGAAGTGGTTGGAGCTCTGTGGGACCAGCTGTTCATGTAGTAATAGCTGCAATAAAGCAGTTACTTATATACAGTGGACCACGCAATATGTTGCATACGTGACGCAACCTCCAAGTCAGATCTTTGAAGCCAGACAAAGCCACTTTGCATGACTCCGAGTGATTTCATAAATCTGGAATAATGCAACACAGGTCAAATCAATGCATTGGACTTTTACATGGGTAGGCGTTTTGTGGACGCTGTGTGGGTGTTCCCACGCAACCCGAATGGATTTTGATGAATTCTCGGATTTACAAGAACATGTAAACCTAGGAATGTGCCAAAATCTTACACCTTTCCAGCGGAGGCGTAACGAAGAGAAATATGTCTATTTCTCCTCATTTCTTCTTTTTATGTATGTTGCATTCTGCAGCACACGTAGAAAAAGGAATATGCCTCCCAGGATTGGTTTTGTGCATGAAGATGCCCTTCCTGCACAAAAACAATCCAGCATGCAACACAGGCACCCTTGCACCAAAGTGCAATGGTGCATGCATTCACAAGGGCGCCAGTGCATGGAAAAGAACAGAAAGGCTCCATTTTGCCCTAAATACTGCGCATTCCTGCCCTTTCCCTGTCACGCAGTGCAGCAATTTGGCTTGCTGCACTGCACTGCTTGACTTCTTCATAAACTAGCAGCCTTATGTCTTGCCTTTGTGAGTGCTCCTGCCCACAGCCCTGTAGAGGTTTCACTGCACATAATACGACTAGGCCAGATCTCACCAGACCTGGAATTAACAAGTCCAAAGTCACTGGGATACCTGGAATGGCCAAGAGCAGTATCCTACCTGGAGTAAACACTCCAGATATGATACAACAACTTGTAATGAGGGTGAATCAAAATCTGGTATGTCTTCCTCTCGACCTACCAGAGTATCTTGGTTAAGGCAGATGCAAAAGCATAGGTGTGTGTGAATGGTTTCACCTACTCTCACAAGTAGCCCCAGGAAAAGCCTGCAAGGAGCCTGTGCTGCACGTCATCTACATACACAATGGCAACCACTCCAGGTGTGGCTCCTCCACTAAGGAGGAGGAGTGGCGCACCACTGCTCAAAAGGAAAAATGAAATTATAATGACCTATTGTTGTTATCGTTCAGTCAGTCAGTGGCTCTCGGGCGGGGCTGGACAGAGCAGTGAGAGGAGTGGTTTGCACTCAAGTGCGCATGACTGCTTGGCCGGCCCTCTTGGGCCGGCCAAACAGTCCTGCTCACTTTGCATCTCCCCCACCAGGCTTGCTTTTCACAGCCTGGTGAGGAACATGCAAAGCCTCCCAGTCCCAGTCTGAGTGCCGAACCAAGGCGCTCGGACCAATCACAATGCTGAATTGCAACGTCATGATTGGCTATGGGGAGCCGGAGCCCGGCAGCCCGTGGCTTCCTGCTGCTGGCAGAGACAGGAAGAAGTGGACAGAGGAGAGGCTGCAGCTGGCCGACTGGCCAGTTAAGTGTTTTATTTACCATTTTCATCGGCACCAGCCTCAGCAAGCTTTTCTATGGGGGGAGTAGGGAGCTTGGGGTCGGGGTGAGGTTCAAAAGTGCCTCATAGGTACGTCTTGCCACAAGGGCCTGTCCCTTTCTAACCACCCCCCCTCTCAAAAAGTGATATTGTTTTTCAAGTTGGCAGATATGCTGTGTCAACCCAGCAAGATGTCTGTTACCAGCCTGGGTGGTGAGCAGAGCCTTGGCTTCAACCTACTGTCTGCTTAGCTTCATCTGTGTACCAGACCGGAGCCCTGTGTCTGCGATGATGACTTTTGATGTGCACATTCAGGGGCTTAAACTGTGCCGTCATCCTATCGTCAAAACATTTTTCCTCGCGCTTTTTGGTCTCTATAGGTCAAATTAATGATAGAGTGGGTAATTTGCTTACCGGGAAAAGAAAATGTGCTATCAGCTGGCAGCTGAGTGAATGTCAGTGGAAAGCAAGTGGATTTCCTCCAGATAGTTTTAACATTAATAAAGGTGGCTACTCCCGGAAGCAAATGTGATGTAAAAGGAAATGAGTTACTGAGGGCCACGGTCAGAGTAGTGGCAGACGGCATGCAGGTGGCAAGCTTTTTCATAATGGGACATGTTTTCCTGACGAGAACGCAGAACAGTACGTGAAGACAACAACCTAATTAATGGATCCAAAAGGAAAATGGCACTGGTGAACTTAAAAGGGTGTTAATTTGAATTTCTGGTGGGAAAGTTACAGGTAGCATTGAACAGGAGGTGATAATTACTTGGACTCATCTACGTAGCGATGGCCTGTAGTTACGGATATGTTAAGAAAAGTCTATTAAAAGCGACACGCTACTAGCTCGCTACAAAACAAGATGCAGAGAAAATTAGTTGTGAAATAATGTTGATGTATTTATTTATTGCTTCTGTATTGGGCGCCACACAGTTTACAATCAGTGGGCAGGGTATGGAATCAGGAACAGGAAGTTTTACCATGGACACATGGGCAAATTTAGGAGGAGTCCCAGGGCTTTTCTTAAGGAAAGAAGATGTCTGAGGAATCTGATAGGTTCCGGGATCTTGAGCCACGGTCAAGGGGTGTCAACAGACAGAAGCCTCTGCCGTCTCTGCCAGTGTACCTGGGGCGGGAAGTTCAAAGGTGAGAATGTAAGTGATCCTTCTGTGTCACTGCAAGTGTACCTAGTAAGCTGCTTACAGAGGGGTCAATTATGATGGCGGACGGATCGCCACCGCCATGCAGGCGGTGGCGATCCGTCCGCCATCCATGCCCGTCCGCCACCTATTTCCCCCGCCATATTATAATGGCGGGGGGGGACCGTGGGGTACGGGAAGACCGTCCGGCTCTTTTCCTCCGCGGTCGCAAGGTGACCGCGGCGGAAAAGGTCTAATATGGTGGCAGTGTCTATCAGACACCGCCAGCCATATTAGGAGGGGCTGAGGGGAATGCCTTTCTGTGGCGCAATGCCGCCACGCAAAGGCATACGGTCCTTGCTTTGGGGGCCCGTTGAGGGCCCCCAGGGTGAAGGGGGGTGGGGGGTGCACATGGGGGGTACCTATGGTACCCCGCCTGCGTTTCAAAATACAACATGGCAGGCACCGCGCGGTGCCTGTCAAGTTGTGCTTTGAAACGCACAACATGCATTTTTTGCCACTGTGGCGGGTGCATCCTAATTCGAGGCACGGGACATCCGTCCCTGTGGCGGACGGTCCCGTCCTCCGACAGGATGGCGGACGGACTTTGTCCGTCCGCCATCCTAATTGACCCCAGAGTTTGTGGATGCCATTTTCTTGAAGCAACTGCATTTAAGGCTGTGGACCGTGAGACCAGTACTCCTACCGACTTGCAGCCACAGCTCAGAATCCATGAAGTGTTGTTCCTTCTTGAGTCGCACAGTGGTCCTACTGCCGTATTCCGGACTTTCTGGAGTCTATTCCTCTGGTAATCTGGGCTGGTGGCATACGGTGAGTCTTGGTGTTGACCAAGTTGCCAACGACAGCAGCGTGCAGTCCTTGGCTGCGGTAAAAAATGTTCTTACTAAGCTGTCAGAACTGGAAAGACTAGTCTCAGAGAGAGCACCTTCTTAGAAGTTCAGTCAGTGTCAAAGTATACTCTTGGGTTATATAGGAACATGGAGGATTTCATTATGCATTAACTCCTTTTAATGCCACTCTTCAGCAGCAAATTCAAAGCCTCACCAACATAGAACATCAACGAAAAAATATTGTACAAGCAGTTGTTTGGGTGGTTAAAAGAGTAACCAAGGTAAGAGCGGTTGTTAGAAATGCCCCTTTTTGCAGGGTTAACCTATACGTTTTGCCTTCTTTCTTCTCTGTTTTTTACTTTGTTTTTGCTGGCTTTTTGACTTTGCACACTTTTTAACTGCTGAACAATGCTAAAGTGCATGTGCTCTGTGTGTAAAATGTAATGGCATTTGGTTTCTCCATGATTTGCATATATGATTTACTGGCAAGTCCCTAGTACAGTGCACTATATGTGCCCCGGGTCTGTAAATTAATTGCTACAAGAGGGACTGCAGCACTGATTATGCCACAAATATGAGTAGCCCTTTAAAACATGTCTCGGCCTGCCACTGCAGAGCCTGTGTGTGCATTTCGACCTGGCAAGATCGCATGCTTGTCAGGCCCAACCCTCCTATTTTATTAAATATGTCACCTCTAAGATGGGCTCTGGGTAGCCCCATGGGCAGGGTGCAGGGTATTTAAAAAGGTATGGGGGTTTTACTTATCCTGGTAGTGAAAGACTCTACATTTGTTTGTCATTACAGCAAGGACTTTCTCTCCCATAGGTCAGCATTGGAGCTTCCTTGTAACACTTTACAAGTGTAACTTCCAATTGGGAACAGACAGGAATAATATGTTTGGTATCGCTGGAGTCACAATTTAAAACCAGATATTTTAGTGAAGTTGGTTTTTAAATTGCAAGTCTGAAAATGCCACTTTTAGATAGTTAGCATAAGTATCTGGCTGTAATAGTTTGTTAACACTTATTTCAAAACACCCAGTCAAATCAATTGATAACCTTGGTCTGTATATTTATTTCACATTTAACTATACAAATATTAACACATTAATTTACTGTAGTTAAAGATATGTCCTACTGAGCAACTCTTCTCTTTTTTAATGAAGACCTTAACAAATATATTCAATGAATGTGAAAAACAAATAAATCAACATGCAACAGTTATGATGATCATAAAAAATCAACCACTACTACCAAATTACAAACATTCACAACATAATAGAGTTGATAGAGCACAGGAAATGTGCTTGACTCCTCCATGGTGCGGTAGGTGGGGAATAGCTGGCTTGGCGATGTCCTGGATGTCGTCTTGAAGCACCTTCCAGTGCCTCTTGGTGCTCACTTTGCAGGGTCCCTTTCCTCCTTTGCCATTTCTAGATATGGCCTACACTCGATTAGAACGGAACTAATAAAAAAGACAAGTGAAAGACTTATGTTGAAAGAGGTGGGTTCCAAGATGGACCTATTGAAAGCATTGAAAGAGGGAGGACTAGCAGCATTGCAGAGTGGTTTTGTTGGTAGGGATTGGATTGTGAGCAGGGTGCCATTGTCCAGGGTGAAGCTCAAGAGAGGTCAAAGAGGCTCAGCAAGAACAGTGCGTACATTAACATGGCACATGATGTTGTCCCATATGTTTAGAACCACGGGAGAATGCAATTATGAAACGTTTTCTGCATAAATATGAGTTTGCCACCACTGACTCTATTGTCAGTCACATAATTTGCATGTTTTACCTGAGAAAAATAGTTTGTAGCTCAAAGTCTTCAACAAATATCAAAATTGCTGCATGTAGGGGTGCAATACCGTGAAAATAGTGTCTAATGTGCGCAGTTGATTGCAGGTGGTGGGCACCCACATTTGTTTGGGAGCCTTGCCTGATTCTGCAATATTGGATTTTGACCCAAAGCAAGAGATATAATGGTTGAAAAGGGAGAAAACATAAGGGAAAATATATAGTTTAACAGTAACAAAGAAAGAAAGCAGAGATTAAAAAGAGCTTGTAAATTTGAGATAGAGAGACAAGGGGGCATATTATCAAGAACGGCGATAAAATTATCGCCGCTTTAGCAGCAGTAAACTGCTGCTAAAGCGGCGATAATAGGCTTGATAATATGCCCTTGTGAATACCCATAGCAGCCCAGGTTAACACCAGAACCTGGGCTGCTATGGGAATTCACAAGAGCATATTATCAATCAAGCCCATTATCGCCGCTTTAGCGGCAGTTTCCTGCCGCTAAAGTGGCGATAATTTTATCGCCGTTCTCGATAATATGCCCCAAGATGTTTAGGGTGGTGAAAGAAAGAGGCAGGAGGTGGAATTAATGCAAAGCAGCCTGGATACTTGGCAACCCCATCATTCAGCAGCACCAGCGTCAGGCTCCAGAGAAAACCTTTGTGTCCATTCACTTTTTTTTATTAGGTACTACATGTCAGACTCTGTAGGAAAGTTAATTGGTCATCTTAAGTTATTGTTTGATATAATTAGCCATTTAAAGAGGTGATCATGCTGTCCAGATAGTGTAACCCCTACCCCATTTGAAGGACTGGCCTATGGGCCCTTATTTGTAGCTGGAATAAAACCTTCAGTGCTTAATCAAACAGGATGGATAGACAGGATTCAGATTTTTCAGGATTTTCTACAATTAAATCAAATTCGTTTGCACATGCACTGTTCTTAAAATTGAAATTATTTCAATAGAACATTCAAACTATAGAAGAACCACAAATATGTGGCACCTCTTGCTAAGATCCTGTGTCTTGAATTCTAAAGTACCTTCTAGTGAGAATTAAGCATAATAATTGTGAAATGAATTATAGTTTTCCACACAGATGTTTTCTAATGGAAAGAGGTGCAGTACATTTACAGTTTAATTTGCCTCTCCTTATCACAAAATGTAGTCAACCCTACTACACAATTTGTTCCTGTACATCTGTATAATTTATTTGACCTTGAATAGGTTGAGTACAGTGGTTTTAATCATGTGGCACAAGCAGAATGCTGGTTGTCTGACCCCAGCAAGGTTAATTTTGAAGCTGCATCACTGTTGCCGATTTGAGGACTGTGGGAGGCTGCCTTTAGTGTGGTAGTTACTGAGGATGGCAGGACTCAATGGAGTTTTAAAAAAAGGAAACAGTGTTTGGAGAGAGAATCTATACAGCAACAGAGAGGGACAAGGGCTTTAGCCGACGTAAAAGGAAAGGCACTGGTGGTCACATTCAGAGGGGCACAGAAAGTGCTGGAATGGTTTGGTTGGTGCACAGTCTAAATATCGAGTTT
This sequence comes from Lissotriton helveticus, assembly GCF_964261635.1. Lineage (NCBI taxonomy): Eukaryota > Metazoa > Chordata > Amphibia > Caudata > Salamandridae > Lissotriton > Lissotriton helveticus. Next base: position 398,832,251 of record NC_136063.1, read on the forward strand.
TAAATATCGACCTGCAAAAATATTGAGTTGGAAATATCGAAGGTACAGAATATCGAGGGCAAGAATATCATTGGACAGATTATCGACCCTAAGGTAAGTAATATAGATTTTTTTTTATATCTATGTAAGTAATATCGATAACATATATATCGATGTAACTAATCTCAATGTTACTAATATCAATATTTGGAATCTTGAGTATTCTGCAACTTACTCTGCTGTGTCTCCTGTTGATCCGTGAAACTCTTTGCACGACGAGGATTGCCAAAACCTGGTTCTCTGCCCACCCGCCTCCCGCCGCCTGACCCCTTTACCATCTCGGGGTCTGGCCGCCCAGTGGAGCGCGGTGCGAGGGCCAAAGACTACAGAACCCAGCATCCTTAGCGGCACCCGCCGCGACATTTGCGCGCCAGGAGGCGCTGAAATACACCGTCACCCCGGTCGAGGGGGGGGAATCTTGAGTATTCTGCAACTTACTCTGCTGTGTCTCCTGTTGATCCGTGAAACTCTTTGCACGACGAGGATTGCCAAAACCTGGTTCTCTGCCCACCCGCCTCCCGCCGCCTGACCCCTTTACCATCTCGGGGTCTGGCCGCCGAGTGGAGCGCGGTGCGAGGGCCAAAGACTACAGAACCCAGCATCCTTAGCGGCACCCGCCGCGACATTTGCGCGCCAGGAGGCGCTGAAATACATCGTCACCCCCGTCTCGCGGGACGCCGGGCGAAACCCGGGCAAAGGGCGGGCCGTCTGTGGCCGTCCTGGGACGTACAATGACGGGACGGGCCATCCTATTTACATTCCTATCTCTGATCCTTGGTACTTGGCAATTTGGTGTCAAGTAGTACATTTGCAAGGTAGGTTGGGGAGTGTAATAATTGAAATACTGAGATTGAGGCACGGGTAAAAGAGATTGGAGCAGTCATCGATACCTGAGAAATCTGTACCCATACCTCAAGAAGATTCTAAACAAATTCTAAAAGAAAATTTCTCAAATAAATCATCGGAGAAGGAGTTAAAACTCACATCCACCAGGTCTATCTTAGGAAAGTATAATAGCATTAAAAAAGTTAAGATCTCGCACAATATTTATGAAGCGAATGGGCACCGAGGAAGCAGTTAGGAAATCCTCTGACAAAGCAGTAAAACATGGCCGGATAACTAGGACCCCGGCAATAAGCAATTATTTTTCTGCCTTATCACCAAAAAAACAATCACTCACTCATGCTCTGGAAGTAGGAAAAAACCTTGATCCTTTGGAAATTAAGGAGGAAAAACAGCTCTCTTCTTTGAACCATCAATCCACTCAAAACTTAAGCGAACTAGATCTCGAATGTAATCAAAAGATAATTTTATCATCAGAGGATCTACAAATTTTGGATCATGAGGTGTCACACTCAACATCTTTAACTCCAATAAAACGTTTAGGTAGCCCAGACCGCACTGAGGATCCCTATGGTAACAGCATGAAGTCAGCGGATAATAAATCAGAACTACAGTCAAGCCCAGATAAATTATTCACTAGCTCTCTGAAAAAATCATTAGAACATGATCCAGCACTAGAATCTTTTCCAGACCCTTTCATTCTTAATACTAATTCTACAAATTCTGTAACACCAATGTCAAAGGCACTTTTCTCTCTACAGGAAATTTTGGAATCGGTCCTTACTTTCTTAGGTCACATTCTTGAAAATTCGGATCAAACCCTAGATGTACAAATTGGTATACTCAACTTTCTAGTAGAGGAAAAAAGAAAAAACAGAATCAGCTGATGTAACGAAAAAACAACAAACATCTGATATGATGCAAGATCAGAATAGTAACATAACAAATATCACTAAAAATACACAGAATCGTATAAAATGTGATATTAGTACACAAACATCAGAAATAGTAATACTAGAAAGAAAAATAAAGGAAACTCGGAAAAATCACAAAGACTCTGCCATATATTCCCTGAAGAAACCCTTCAGAGAAGAACCATCAAATACTCTCAAACAGTACTCCATTTTTTTGAATCCTAACAAAATAATAGATTCACATAAAACTGTGTGTGACAAAGATGATCAGGAAACCATCACTAAAAATATACCTGATGCAGATCAAGGAGAGAAGATTTCTAAAGCAAAAGAAACCCAGGAAGAAGGGGGGAAAAAAAGGAGAAGAAAGCCGCAAAGAAGAATTCATAAAAAGAAAGCGCGTAAACTCAAATTTCAAAAACCAATCACTCCTCTAAAAATCCGAGAGGGTCAAAATGTCACTACAAATCCCAATACTACCACAATAGAGGCAACCAGTGACAGAAAAATCATACAGAATGTAAAATCATTGAATCCAAGAGCTGATGAATATCTCCCGGCCACACTACTCTCAAAAATAGGGCTGAGAATTAAAGGAGCAGGAGAAGATGATGATAAGATATCTTTACGCGGGGAAGGAACATCGTCAAAACATCTAATAATTGAAGAACTCTTCCCTATCGATAACGTGCCACTCAATCGAGGAAGAATAATCAATCTTCTCCAAAAAATATTGCCTCTACAATCTCTGACAAGTAAAGAAATAGACTTGGTGATCTTCCCCAAAAAATAAAACAGCAAATTAGCGATGGTATCATTCTGGTCACCAGTACTTCCCGGGATTATTCTCAGAGAGAAGGAGATATTACACAAATATGGCTATGATGTAATTGAAAGACCTGAAACAAAGGAAAACAAACCTAATAAAAGGTACAATGGCCCTTCAAGTTTAAATTCTGACATACAAAACAAATATCAGTATAAAAACACTATCAATTTGGAAGATTCTGTATTAGACTGTTTAGGAAATGACACCCTAAAAATTCACATGAATAATGGTGAAAGGGTAGTATGGAGTCAAGACTTAGAAGAAAATGAGGTCAAAAAACCCACAAAGTCTTGGGCTTGGATCTCGGAGACGTTAAACAGTAAAAAAATTATTAACCACCAACAATATACTGTTTAGCAATGGCTTGGAGATCACTTCATGGAATATGGCCGGAAACACAACTAATAAAATGATCGAAGCAACTAAAAATCAACCTGATAGCATGGTTTTACAGGAAACTTGGGCAACAAAAACTTTTTGCCAGAAAGGCTATTATGTTTATGATATTCCTGCAAAAGAATCCAATCGGGGCCACGCTAAGGGTGGATTGGCAATCCTGTTAAGCGAGGAATACTAATGGGCTCAAGAAATCGTCGAGACCAATTCCGAAAACTTTCAGTGTATAAAGGTGTCACTGAAAACACACATTACAGCTCCCCAAAAGGCAATTCTGCTCTTTAACATATATGCCCCACCCGGCACTAACCAAGATGCCCTTTTCGAGGATATCATGGAAGCAATCATTCATATAATAGAAGATCGATCATACATGTCATACCTAATCATGGGAGACCTGAACGGAAAAATCTCAAACATTGAAATTGTAAAATGGGTAAACCTATACAAAGAAGAAACATTGGAAATGTCCATCCCAAAATTTCCTAAAGGTAAAAATTCGGACAAGAGAGGTAAATTGTTATTATCATTATTGCCAAGTTTAAATGGGACAATCCTGAATGGCAATGTGGAAGGAGATATACCGGCATCTTATACTAGACGGGGAAATGGAACTTTCTCAATTATCGATTATATAATCTGTGGAATGGATTTATTGGAGACAGTTACGCATTTGCATACCAACTTTATAGATGAGAGTGATCATGCATTTTTACATCTAACTACCCTCTGGATGGCCACCCCTTCCCCTATAAGCCAGATAACATATTATAATAGCACAATTGAAGTCAACACCAATCAGAGGCGGATTTTCTGGAATTCATCTACCTTGGACAACATAACCACACTGATTGCACACACTCAACTTCTAACTAATATACATTCAGACGATCCAATAACAAATTTCGAATGTATAGTTAACAATCTCAAGTGTGCTCTCTTAAATAAGTTACAACTGGTCACTTCTGGAAAATATAAGAACAACAATAAAAACAAAACCCGGAACTCACCTACTGCAAAAAGGCTTAATAAACTCATTAGAGCACAATACTTGAATTTCTCAATAACAACTCAGGCAGAAATTAATAAACTAAAAAATCAATTACGAAGAGAGAAATACAACCATAAAAGAATGCTGCAGGACTACAACTGGGTTGACATTCAAATAGCTGCTAAACAATATAATCAGCGAAAATATTGGTCTCTAACTGCTAAAATAACCGGAACAAAAAAGAAACTTCAAGCTATCCCAGTCTCACCTCAGGACTGGGAAACTTATCTGAGTGATTTATATAAAGCAAACCCAATTAAATCAGAAGGAAAGGACTCCGATACTACTATGGAAAGGAATGTTACCCCGATTACTAAGACCTCAGCATTCTCCATTGCTATGCATATCCGAAAAGCAAGAAGCACTGGCGCTTCAGGCCCTGACCAAATACCCATCAAGGTCCTTCAAGCTGACCCCAAGGAGTGGAGCCAGATGCTTTCACTCCTCTTTAATTACATCTTCAAAACCGGAAAAATACCAAAGTCATGGCAGGGGAGTACCATTATTCCTATCTATAAAAAGGGGAACAAAAACACTGCTGGTAACTATCGTCAAATAGCGTTGATGGACGCTACCGGGAAAATCTTTGCCGCAGAAGTATTGGATCGACTTAAAGTCTGGGCATTCTCGCAGGGTTTAATACCCATGTTTCAAGCAGGTTTCAGACCCAACCATTCTGTCACCGATAATATTTCAATACTTCAGACCATTCTCGATAAATATACAGTAGGGAAATCTCAGTCAATATACGCAGCATTCATTGATTATTCAACTGCTTTTGATCGTGTTGACAGACCGACTTTATGGAATAAGTTAAGGAGGTTAGGTATCCCTGAACAATTGCTGCAGATTGTTGTTAAACTTCATACTAAAACATGGTGTCAAGTCCAAATGGGGTGTGAAAAAGGTTTGACTAAAACAATCCATACGGCTAACGGGCTCAAACAAGGGTGCCTTTTAGCGCCGATATTATTCTCATTGTACCTCAGTGACCTGCCACTCCATCTGCAACAAGGTTCAAGTTTGCCTCCAAAGATTGCTGCACAAAGCATACACGCCCTGCTATATGCAGATGATATTGTGATGTTGGACCTTACGCCCTTTGGTTTGCAAAAGCTTCTAGATATTTTATATAAATATTCTAAGGACAACTTCTTAATCCCAAACTTAACTAAAACAAAAGTTGTTTCCTTTTCTGGTAGGAAACAAAGTGTTAAGTATTGTTGGAGGCTTGGCTGAGAAAAAGTAGAAGAGGTCGAGGAATATTCTTATCTCGGCAGGATCTTCTCAAAGAGTCTGAAAAATATAAAGCAGATCAACAATTTAAAGAGGAAATCAGAATTACATGCCGGGGCCCTCTCCAGACTGTATTCTGCCACAGGGAACAGGCACTTCTCCTCACTACTAAAAGTATACAGAGTAAAGATTCCCCCTGTTTTATCCTATGCCACAGAATACATCCCAATAAAACAGTGGTCTTATATGGACCAAAAAGAAGGGAATATATTGAAGAAAATCTTGAAGGTCTCTGAATCTACACCGGTGCAAGCTCTAAGACTTGAATTTTCAATCACAAGTTCCTATGCTACAGCTGTTGCTAATGTTATCAGGTGGGCTTACAATCTCCTTCATGCAAAAGAAGGATCACTACGATCCTTGCTAAAGATCGAGACTTTTGATCGAGACGCTTCAAATCAAATATTCTTCAGAAATATGACCGTGGTATTTCAAATAGCTAAGATCAGCACTGAAATTCTGCTTACCTGGTCACCTTCGCAACTGAAACTTTTTTTAAAATGTTTTACTCCTAAATTGAGTTTTGAACTTGATCTTGCACACTGTAGCAAATTATCTTGGTATAAACTCTACGTTGAACATATGAGAGATTCCCCCGTGGTCACTATTTACTTTATCATGTGATCAATTTCATCAAATTATTTCATTAGCCTTCTAATCTATATAGGTACAACACAATCCATAATTTTCATTTTATAGTTTTATTTGTTTTTATTTTTTCTGTCATATATCAAAAATATGCTTTTTTCTCCTTTTTTTGGATTTTAAATCATTTCTTCCATATATATCAGTGACATAGTTGATAATACAAAATTAATTTATAAAAAGTGCATTGCATCATATCAAAAATCTCAATTTAGAAAGTTACATAATATAAAACATAACCCTGATAAATACACAAGAGTTACCAATCGCACTCACTCAATCATACCAATTCACATTCATACCACTATCAATCTTCTCCCAGTCAAAACCAGATCCTACACTTGAGGTAACACAGTTGTCGTTTGTGTGTATACGCCAGGTCTACGCGCGTTTCGGTGGAGTAAAACCACCTTCCTCAGGACCAAAGTGCAACGTTCTATTTCTTCCTTTCTGTGTACATACAGGGTATCTAGTTATTGTTGTATGGTGAGGGTATCTGCATATCCTAATACCAATACGAAAAACTTTCCCACTGTTGCAAGCGGTTTTAAAATTGCATCCTTAGGTTTATTAAAAGAGCCTCAATACGAAATCTTGATTGGTTCAGTTTATTTTGTCTGGCACGACGTCTCCTGGTAGGATCTTTTATCGAGATAACCCCTGTAGTTCATAGGGGGATTTCCGAATATTTAAATCTTCTTTTGTGTTACAGTACGGTGCACACTTTGTCTTTCTTTTGAACGTGTCGTTCTTGTAATCGTTCAGCCTGATTCCTCCATCGCGGTGGGAGTATATGGTCGTCTTGCCACGTCTTTAGATTTCAGCAGATAGGGGCTCTTTTAATAAACCTAAGGATGCAATTTTAAAACCGCTTGCAACAGTGGGAAAGTTTTTCGTATTGGTATTAGGATATGCAGATACCCTCACCATACAACAATAACTAGATACCCTGTATGTACACAGAAAGGAAGAAATAGAACGTTGCACTTTGGTCCTGAGGAAGGTGGTTTTACTCCACCGAAACGCGCGTAGACCTGGCGTATAATTACACACAAACGACAACTGTGTTACCTCAAGTGTAGGATCTGGTTTTGACTGGGAGAAGATTGATAGTGGTATGAATGTGAATTGGTATGATTGAGTGAGTGCGATTGGTAACTCTTGTGTATTTATCAGGGTTATGTTTTATATTATGTAACTTTCTAAATTGAGATTTTTGATATGATGCAATGCACTTTTTATAAATTAATTTTGTATTATCAACTATGTCACTGATATATATGGAAGAAATGATTTACAATCCAAAAAAAGGAGAAAAAAGCATATTTTTGATATATGACAGAAAAAATAAAAACAAATAAAACTATAAAATGAAAATTATGGATTGTGTTGTACCTATATAGATTAGAAGGCTAATGAAATACTTTGATGAAATTGATCACATGATAAAGTAAATAGTGACCACGGGGGAATCTCTCATATGTTGTGTTGTCACTTTCCTCTCTCTTCCCCGGTCCTGAAAATATCATTAGAGGGGGTCCCGTAATTTATGCTCTTAAACTCTACGTTGAGACATTGGAGTACAAGCATGTACAGACATACCTAGGGTTTTCCCTTACTCATGGCGCAAGGAGGGCAATTACAATGCTGCGATTAGGTATTTTACCAGTGTTAACTTTCACATCAAGATGGACATCAGGTGGATCCCCATTATGTACTCTTTGTCAGGGGGGAAATCAGAACATTGAGCACCTTTTATTTATATGCCCAAACGCAAACGTAGTAACAGCACGGTCAAGACATCTTGATCCTATATACCGTAAATGTAGAATTTCATCGGTTAAAGAATTGTTACTTGGGTGCAAACAACCACCTAATGAATTTGTATGTTACAATTTCTATAAATTTTTAAAACCCTTTTTAACATTATATTAACCTGTAATGAATCCCTTTTCCTGTAACCGTCTTTTTATACAATATTTGTGGTCCTCAGTTGAGTACCAAAACAAATAAAAAAAATTGATTTGATTTGATATTTGTACTATTGTTATGTATTTTATTATGTATGTGTAATTTGTTTTTTGTTAAGTATTTTACATGTTTTGAATTATATGTGTACTATTTTTATATATTAATAATGTTATTTTTAAGTACATTTTATGTTTTAGTACCGGAGCGGGTTGTGGATTTATAGGGGAATAGGCTGGAAAGTAATTTACGTATACTAAATTAATTATTAATTTTTAGGAATTATAAATTAATTTTAATTAATTTTTTGTGTTTATTTCTGTAGCGGGTTGTGGGTTTATAGGGGAATTGGGTGGGAAGTAATTTAATTGTAATTAATTAATGATTTATTTTTATTTATTGGTATGGATACTTATTTTATTTTTAATTAATTGTCAAATAATTATTTTATGTTATGTTATGTTAAAAATGTTTTATAAAGCGCTCGTTCACCGATTGGTTTCATGGCGCTGGATCTAAGAGGTGCTAGTGCTGAATCAGTAACAGTTATTTATAGGCCTGGGGGTACAGCCAGGTTTTGAGAGATTTTCTAAATTTCAGTAACTCGAAACTATGCTGTCCATATTAGCATAAAGTAAAACTTAAAAGATGTAGGCGGTCATTTAAACCATGGCAGGTGGTCTGTGGGTCTTCTAGGGGATGGCCACCCTCGTGGAGAACTAATCATTCTCTTTAGACTTCTGGCTGGGGTATCTATGCTGTGAAAGAATATTTAAAGAAACCTCTTATCCAATGATTTTTATTTAGAGAAAAGAAGCGTGGGTTTGTTTTCTCTAAACAAAAAAACAAATGAGCCCGAAGCACAAGGAGATATCTCTCTTTGCATGGGGCCATTCTGCAATTTCCCCACCAGTGTTGGCAATGCATTGCTTGGTGGACATGAACAATGAAAACCATTAATGGTCACCAGCATTTGGTGGCTTCTTGATGGAGAGGCCGCCATTTTAGAGATTTACACTGCTGGAGCCAGTGGAGGCCCCTCCAGTGTTAACCTGGTGCTGCTCCTGATGCTAAATAAAGGGGAAGAAACTGCAAGTTTGATGGGGCCACAGAACAGCTGAACTCCCACTATCAGAAACTAAATAAGTAGCATGGTATAGAGATTTTGTTGCTTAGGGTAAAGTAGCCAAGTACATCCCAACACACCTTCTCTTTTCCAACAGATATGTACAAACCCATATACACACACACACACACACACACACACACACCCACACACACACACACACACACACACATCCACACACAACCATGCACACCCAGCAAGTTATTTATTTAACATGTACATTGCATCCTAAACAAGGTCGTACCCAGTAATACTTTTTGTAGTGTGCATAAAGATGTCATAGCTCTTTACAAGGAAGCATATACCCAGATTCTATATCAGGGTAAAATTCACAATAACAGTGAACTTAAGAGTGAATTAGGTAATACTATTGTATACACAGTAGATAATAATATGGAATGCCACACAGAAGACAACTGCTTGTGATCTTTAAATATATTTTAATTATAACTGATGAATTTAATAAATTAAGTTATTAAGAAATTGTCCTTGCAATCTCAATATTTGAGTTTCACAGTCGACTTATCTCAAACAGCAGAGAAACATATATCAAAGGGTAAAGCAGTAAAGTAATTGAGAATGGCATGCATCGTGTAATGCTCAGCTAATTCTAAATTTAGTGGTCAGTTATTCATTTATTTCACAGTTTTGACTGCATACAACTTTGCCGAAGACGTAGAGCAAGTGGGTTTATATTGTGACATAATCAGTGTGTGTCCAACAAAGGTACTGCTGACCTGCAGGAATGCATAATCAATGCACAGAGGGACTCAGAGCAGAAAATGCCAAGGAAAGTAGTCCCTTTCAGCCCAGCACATGCACAGTAAAAAACAGACTATACATGCATTATAAATAAAATTGAAAAGAGAGCATATAAATAAAGATATCTTTAGAGTGGCCATTGATCATTTCTAAAGAAAGTGTAAAACAAACAAAGCAAATATGTTATCAATGCATAGATTTGCAGCATTAGTGCCTCCCCCCATGGAAAAGACTTCTTCTGAAACATGAACTGTGATGGGGACAGTGCGGGATACAGCAGTGAATCATGACCAACATTTGATATACTGTTACTTGACAAGATATGATGGGCTACATCTGATAAGTGATTGTACGGGTGCAGAGACGCTGAAAAAAGGCAAATACAAATACGGACAGTTGGTTAACGGATTTTGTACACGTGCTAATTAAAAGACATTCACATAGGTGCTCAATAGATCAGTCATTTTGTTTTAGCCCTTTTGTGTCATGGTGTACTCAGGTTTATCAGTTGATTCCTTAACAATGAATATAGCTGAGTTATCAGACTGTGCAAATCTTTGTTAAGGCCAATTTAACAACACATTGCCTGGATTGTTCATCCAAAAACAAGACCTGTTTGAGTTTTACATAGCCTTCTTAAAATTATACTTCGAAAATGCACAGCGCCCAGCAAACTGGTGAATTGTAGCATGGCTGTTACTTTAATATAGCAAGATGGATTACATTCAATAAGCAGTTCCAAACAGTTGTAATTTCCTACTAATATAAACTATGAAACCATCTACTTAAAATTCCAGAAATCAGCCATGAGTGTAATCGCATTACTTTGGGCCTGCTCTGTGAGGTAACCTACCACACTTTGCTAGGGTAAAGAACAAATGGCAACTGCAAAACTAAATATTTCACTTTCTTTAATACACGATAACCTAAAATGTAGAAATAAATGCTTTAAACAGCTATAAGGCAAGGGCAGTCTTTATGGAGTTCTACAGTTTACCTTGTGTTAGGCATAATTTGGAACCTACCCATGAAGTATAATTAGATCAGTGTAATGATAGCATCTACACACCATGTTTGCAAACGAGGGAATACAATCTTGCTGATAGCCTGTCAAAAAGTATAAAGACATTTGGATAGAGGGGCCTGTATAACAATTCTACAAGGAAGGTTGGAAAGACTGTAAACTGACTGTCCCATTGCCAGCAATGGAATGGTCTACAAGTGTCCCAAAATCAGACAGGGACATGTACAACATAAATCAGTTTCTATAATTTACTTCATGAGGTAAGGAAATGTTTCTATGCAAGGGTATAGAAGTCAGGACATCAACCTCGTTTGACTTAGACATAATTATTAGCCCTTCAGGAGACGCTGTTGTACCTAAGAAATGCTGGGAATAGTCAACAGCAAATGCGTATAATCATTTAAAGCAGTTTGGACCAAAAGGTATTACACACTATTATTGGTTTTCAGTAACACAAGCTAACTGCGAAAGGCTTATTAGAAAATCACCTAGTGGTATCAGTACTATTGCATGCAAAGCCACAGCCCTTTTGGAATTGAATTATAATTGAAGCGGGAAATTAACAAAGACATTTGTTTTAACATATATAATTACTGACATCGGAATACTTTAAACATCACAACACAATTTGAGATTTAATTTCAATAAACGCCACCATGGACGGGATTTAGTGAATTGAAGGTAAACAGAACTAGCAAGATAGTTTAGGCCAAAGAAATCAAATATCTCAAACACTTTTTGATCCATCGAGCTTCTTGACAATGATGGTTGGTGTGAATTGGATTTGCTGCTCTTTGATGAACTGAAGTAAAGCAAATGTTTTCCCGCACATCCAGGAGATAACACTTAAAAAGTAAAAGCCTGTCACAAATCCATGCTTACTTGTCTATGTACGCAGGTTGCACATGTGTGCCATCCTACTGGGTGTCAAATAGCGTTTGCAGCAAGCCACTGTTCAATAGAACAAGTCACTCAAGGCACTCGGCAGCTTATCATAGCACTCCTTGAAGAAATTGTTAGGGTTTTCAGTTCTTCTCAAGTGAAATATAGGTAATAAAGTGCACACCAGTAATAAGTCCTTCTAGGCTTTTGAGATTCATGCTACTTGGCACAGTTCTCTGTTATTCGTCCGTCACTATCGATTTTTTGAAAGCTTTTCTGAACATTGATTGTGACTTCCTTCTTGGAGAGCCTTTTGGATTCCCGTTTTCCCTGTTAAAATGATTAAAAAGGTTAAATAATACGTGCATCAACATTACGTATCTAAGCAGAGATAAAGAGTGACATTTCAGAAAATATAATTTGAAATAATTAACAAAAAATAGAACAAGACCAGTATATACTCTGTATTGGAGCTGTGTGCTCCCTTATGTGTGCTCTCTCTGATTTGCTTGTTCTGTCTCGTGATATATATATATATATATATATATATATATATATATATACATATACATATATATATATATATATATATATATATATATATATATATATATATATATATATATATATATATATATATATATATATATATATATATATATATGCACAAAAAACCAGTGAGCTCTTTCCCCACCAGAATAGAACAATCAGGAATCTTGATCTGAGCTACTCTATTGCACGACACTGGCTGATACATCATGACAAGAATGTTAACAGCTTTTCATTTTTTGGTGTTGACAGGATTGCAGCGAACCCCAGAGGGGAAGATCGTGAGATACAACTGAGAATTCTGGAGTCACAGTATATTATACTTCTTGAAACTAACTGCCCGTTCGGGCTGAATGAAGATGAGGAACTGTTTGTCCACATTGGATGAGTACCTTTACTGATTTATTGACTTTCATTGCTTCCAATGTGATCCATGATTTTCTGTATGTACTGTCCTGTGTGTCCCTCCACCTTGATGCAGTATCAGCAGGTTGGAAAACTTCACAGAAAGCATAGCCTGCATCTACCCCCTTACCAGTGTGACTTAACACTAATCATGAAGACTTTATCACATTTTATTTTGAACTGCACTTTTGGCTGGTACAGTACCTACTTTATGTCTCTATCCGCTCGCGACAATCCATTATATTGGTTCAGTGGCACCCACAAGGGAATCCTATAATCATGTTAAACCTTCTAGTTAGATTGCTGTGGCACAGTCAACCTGCCTTCCCATTGCCTTCCCCTGTTGTGTCTGTAATGTAATTTACACCTTTCACCCACTGTTGGACCCGGTCCTTTGGGCAGGTTCACCCCGAGGCTTTTTTTGCTTTTTCCTAGCCTGTTTCTGGAACCTGGGTAGGTGATTTTAGGCCTCTGCGCACTCTTTCACTGTGGCACAGTGTAAAGTGCGTGTGCTCTCTGTGTATGTGTGGTGAGTGACCTGCCCTCCCATAGGAATGAATGGGGAATATGTATGCCCATGGTAGTTCCTGATGTGTGGGGAGTGCAGGGTCGAGTTTGATATGTATGAACTCGTGAGAATGAATGCTGCGTAATGGTGTATGCAGCATGGTTGTGTCTAGTCTAGAAGCGCCACTTTTAGAAGTTGGCATATTTGTGTAGTGAGTCTGCTGGCATGTGATTGGCTGGTGAGCCTGGCCCAGGGGTGCCTGGGCCTGCTTGTGGATTGACTGTCTGGTCTGAGGGTGACAGGCGCTGCAGAGCCCCCGGAGGGAGGGAGTCGGAGTCAGCCCGTGGATGAAAGGGCACATCTGCTGCCAGGGAAGCGGGAGGAGATAGCGTCTGATGGTGCAGGGCTGTGTCTGCCTGGCCACCCTGCTGGCTCCCCCTCCTGCTGGCCCACTGTCACCTCTGACCTAAGGCTGACAGGAGAGGGAAACCAGAAACACCCAGTGCTTAGGGCCGACTTGCACAAAGACTTCAAAGGACTTCAACGACTTTTCTGTGTATAAGAAGGGGCTGTGTCCCCTTCCAAAAGGTTCTCTTGTTCTTGTTCCTGTGGCTGACTTGAATCTACCAGGGGAGGGCGCTGCCCAGCCCCATGATGCCTGGAAGACTCCTGATGGACTCTCCTGGATTCCTGGACTCTTGAGGGACCTCTCTGCCCTGCCTGGGCTGATGGGGGGACTTGGCTTTGCCCCCCTGGGAAGCTCTGGGACCTTTGCAGCAGGGAGAAGCTGCATTTTCCTGTGGAGAGCGCTGGAGCTGGATTTCTAGCGCCTGGAGGCACTGTGCTTGGGAGCGCTCTGCCTGTCTTCTAGCGCTTTGGAGCGCTTCATTTCCCCCAAGCGCATGAGAGCGCTTTATCTGGACTTTCTAGCGCTTAGGAGCGCTTTATGTTCGCTTATAGCGCTGGACGCGCTGAGGTTTCTTGCCCGTATTTAGTTAAGTATTTACGAGTGCCCACCTCGATTTGCCGCGGAGAAAACAACCACGAAGGGTCCGCGACCGGATTGGCCGAGACCCGAGGAGAGCCGTGCTCTGATTGGTCCTTTGAAGGGGGCCTGGTCCAGGAGCCGCGCTGTGGTTGGCTGGCTCCTGGAAGCTGGATGACGTCATGCGAAGGCACCCGGGAGATGGCGGCCGGTGTCGCCGGTGCGGGGCTCCCATCGCGGTGGAAGAGCCCCGCAGGCACCAGCCAGCCGTGAGGAGAGCGGAGGGGGCGCGGGGCACATTGTCGGTGCCCGCCCCTGCCGCCAGTGTAGCTGCCCGGGTGAGGAGAAGCAGAGAAGAGGCATCGCCTGCGGAGGCGGGGCTCCCATGGTCTGGAGGGAGCCCGAGAGACGGTGGAGCCATGCGGTGGGGGCGCGGGGCACATTGCCGGTGCCCGCCCCAGTCCAGGCCGTCGGCCGGCTAAGAGGAGAGCCCCGCTGCCCAGAGATCCGGTGAGTGAAGGGCTGCAGGGGGGAAGCTCCGTGCGATGCCGGTCCAGGCACTGAGAAAGGGCGGCCCCGAATGGCAGTGGGTCGCCCCACCGTGGTTACAGAGCCCGCGAGGGGCTCTTGAGGGCCCGCATTGCTGTATGGTGGTGCCGTTACGAGGCACTGAGTAAGGGCGGCCCCGAATGGCAGTGGGTCGCCCCACCGTGGTTACAGAGCCTGTGTGGCTCCAACATGAGGGGGCATTGTCTGCAGAGCCTGTGTGGCTCCCACATGTGGGGCATGTGATGCCCAGAGCCTGGGTGGCTCCAGCGTTTGGCCATTTTTAGTTAGAGGGGGCGCCGGGGCATATTGCCGGTGCTCGCCCCCTCCTGCCTGCGAGGAATTTGCTTTTAGAGCCTGTGTGGCTCCAACGGTTGTCTTCAGAGCCTGTGGGGCTCCAGCGTGGGCGCAGTTTGCGCCTGAGGGTCAGTGAGGACCCTGTCGCAGTATGAAGTTCCCAGCTGCCCAGCAATTAGTGGGCAGCTGCACCGTTTAGGTTTTGGGTGGTTCCCAGATGCCCAGCAAGTAGTGGGCACCTGCTACGTTTAGGCTTATGCTGAGACTGGCGCTGCATGGCAGCGCGCCCTGACATTGAGACTCAGGGCATCTTTGCCCCAACAAGGCCAGTTGGCCTAGGGACTGCCACAGGTGGTGGCTTATGTGAGTTGTTGCACAATTGTATGGTTATTGCACCTCTGAATGTGTTCTCTTGCATCATGTGTTATTCCTGCACCTCTGAATGTTTTTAGACATCATGTGACTTTTGCGCTACTGTATTATTCTGGTACCTCTGAATGTATTTTTATTGCATCATGTGCTTTATTCTTAACACCGCTGAATGTGTAGGTTTATACATCATGTGTGTCTCTTTACTACTCCTCTGAATGCGATTTATGCATCTTGGGTAATGTGTTCTTTCTTAGACCCCTAAATGCTGTGTGATACTTAGGGGGTTTTCCTTTACTACTCCTCTGAATGTGTTTTATACATCATGGGTAATGTGTTCTTTCTTAGACCCCTAAATGCTGTGTGATAGTTAGGTGGTTGTTCTTTTTAGCACAGGTGGTCCTAGTGAGGTCCTAGTCCCCTGCGTGACATTCTTCTAAGGTGGTTAGGGTTGCGTAGGAGGTACTTACCTGTTCCCAGTAGTTACTGGATGTGATCTATAAGTGTTACTTTGTGTTACAGTGATTTTATACACTTTTATTCTAAGTTCTATAAGTACTATTTCTATTTCTAAAAGTGCTGATTATGACAGTGGCCCATGTGGCCCTGTCTTGTAAATAATCCCTTGTGAATATTGCCGTGCCAGTTGGCACCATGTACATGTGTGATGTCTATCTGATGTGATTTTTACAATACAGAAGTTATTTTTATAATAACCTTGTGTGGAGTCCCTTTTGTGGTGTGCCTAGGATGTTGTTGCTGCTGTGCGCTGGCGCAAATGCTTAACACATTGCCTCCGAGTTTAGCCTTGCTGCTCGTGCCAAGCTACCAAGGGGGTGAGCAGGGGTTATCTTGGCGTGTGACTTCCTTGCCCTGACTAGAATGGTGGTTTCTGCCTGGCTTTGGCGTCAGCCTTAGCCTACCAGAAATAGCCAGTTCTAACACCCACCCATCACTATGTCCGTAGTGTGGCCCCCTTGTAGATAACCCCCTCACTTTTGAGTGTTTATATAGTTTTTATCTAGGGTTGATAAAGTGGTATACACATAGGTCATCTTATTAGAGTTATAGTAAGATTGACCTATAGCACTATTGGTTGAGGATGTGAACTATTGGATTCATTAAAAATATAGACCAGAATTTCAAGGTTTCATGTGAGGCCACTTGGCCATCACCGCATAAAGCGTACGAGCTTGCACCAGGCTTAGCGACCAAAGCAAATTGGAAACGTGTGAGTCAGATACCATCCTTCATAATCCACAAAAGGAAAAATTATTTAAAAAAATATTATTATTTTTTTACTCATGTGAATTAACAGTTGTTTTACTGCATTTTAGTATACAATTTTATATGTTGATAAGGTGGTGTATACAATCATGCATTATAATCAAACGCCAAAAGGTATCTCTCCTTTTATGTGCATAGCTCGGGGAGTACATGCTAAATGTTGAAAGTCTTTCTTCATTGCCTATGCATGAATCAGTCCATAGTGGTCCTTCTTCTATGTTCTGTAAATACATGTTAAATGGTGGATTTGTAAGTTGTAATGTTGGCTTGTGAAAAAGACCATTCCAGATGAAACTCATCGCCAATAACACCTTTTTTGCTTACACAGACCCTGGTGTGCGAGTCTTATCCTTTGTGGGTAAAGAGCTCACTGGATTTTTGTGCATTTTCTGCCAGGTTTCGACACCCGGAACTCGCACGGACCCAGAGAGGAGAGGAGCTGGTGTTTGTCGGAAGCATATATATATATATATATATATATATATATATATATATATACATACACACACACATATATATAGATAGGAGGGATCTAAACTGGTCACTGCTGGCGGGGCCCATCTGAGGGCTTGAAAAGTGACAGACATTAGTGCCACCATAGGACATGTAATTAACCTGGACTGCTGTTCCCACAATGCCCCACTGTCATCAAGACAGACCCATCCAGGGGCGTGGCATTAACATTGTGTGAAAAACTGAACCAGGTGCACGCAATCAGCCAAGCGAATGCCTCTGAAGAAGAAAATTTTGAAACGCGTCAGGCTCATCGTGTAACTGACTGTCGGATTGAAGCTGCCAGCAATAGATCAGTTATACCCGTGAAATAAAGGTTTGCCACCGACCTTCGTGTTTGTGTGCTGTTCAAGCAAGGGCAAGTTGGGGCGACGATATTTGGGCGGTGGTCCTGCCGCCGAACGCGCACCATCCCATAATCGGGAGCCGCGTGGCTCATATCCATTGAGCTGTATGCGGAACACCAAGGAGGGATCTAAACTGGTCACTGCTGGCGGGGCCCATCTGAGGGCTTGAAAAGTGACAGACATTAGTGCCACCATAGGACATGTAATTAACCTGGACTGCTGTTCCCACAATGCCCCACTGTCATCAAGACAGACCCATCCAGGGGCGTGGCATTAACATTGTGTGAAAAACTGAACCAGGTGCACGCAATAAGCCAAGCGAATGCCTCTGAAGAAGAAAATTTTGAAACGCGTCAGGCTCATCGTGTAACTGACTGTCGGATTGAAGCTGCCAGCAATAGATCAGTTATACCCGTGAAATAAAGGTTTGCCACCGACCTTCGTGTTTGTGTGCTGTTCAAGCAAGGGCAAGTTGGAGCGACGATATTTGGGCGGTGGTCCTGCCGCCGAACGCGCACCATCCCATAATCGGGAGCCGCGTGGCTCATATCCATTGAGCTGTATGCGGAACACCAAGGAGGGATCTAAACTGGTCACTGCTGGCGGGGCCCATCTGAGGGCTTGAAAAGTGACAGACATTAGTGCCACCATAGGACATGTAATTAACCTGGACTGCTGTTCCCACAATGCCCCACTGTCATCAAGACAGACCCATCCAGGGGCGTGGCATTAACATTGTGTGAAAAACTGAACCAGGTGCACGCAATCAGCCAAGCGAATGCCTCTGAAGAAGAAAATTTTTAAACGCGTCAGGCTCATCGTGTAACTGACTGTCGGATTGAAGCTGCCAGCAATAGATCAGTTATACCCGTGAAATAAAGGTTTGCCACCGACCTTCGTGTTTGTGTGCTGTTCAAGCAAGGGCAAGTTGGAGCGACGATATTTGGGCGGTGGTCCTGCCGCCGAACGCGCACCATCCCATAATCGGGAGCCGCGTGGCTCATATCCATTGAGCTGTATGCGGAACACCAAGGAGGGATCTAAACTGGTCACTGCTGGCGGGGCCCATCTGAGGGCTTGAAAAGTGACAGACATTAGTGCCACCATAGGACATGTAATTAACCTGGACTGCTGTTCCCACAATGCCCCACTGTCATCAAGACAGACCCATCCAGGGGCGTGGCATTAACATTGTGTGAAAAACTGAACCAGGTGCACGCAATCAGCCAAGCGAATGCCTCTGAAGAAGAAAATTTTGAAACGCGTCAGGCTCATCGTGTAACTGACTGTCGGATTGAAGCTGCCAGCAATAGATCAGTTATACCCGTGAAATAAAGGTTTGCCACCGACCTTCGTGTTTGTGTGCTGTTCAAGCAAGGGCAAGTTGGAGCGACGATATTTGGGCGGTGGTCCTGCCGCCGAACGCGCACCATCCCATAATCGGGAGCCGCGTGGCTCATATCCATTGAGCTGTATGCGGAACACCAAGGAGGGATCTAAACTGGTCACTGCTGGCGGGGCCCATCTGAGGGCTTGAAAAGTGACAGACATTAGTGCCACCATAGGACATGTAATTAACCTGGACTGCTGTTCCCACAATGCCCCACTGTCATCAAGACAGACCCATCCAGGGGCGTGGCATTAACATTGTGTGAAAAACTGAACCAGGTGCACGCAATCAGCCAAGCGAATGCCTCTGAAGAAGAAAATTTTGAAACGCGTCAGGCTCATCGTGTAACTGACTGTCGGATTGAAGCTGCCAGCAATAGATCAGTTATACCCGTGAAATAAAGGTTTGCCACCGACCTTCGTGTTTGTGTGCTGTTCAAGCAAGGGCAAGTTGGAGCGACGATATTTGGGCGGTGGTCCTGCCGCCGAACGCGCACCATCCCATAATCGGGAGCCGCGTGGCTCATATCCATTGAGCTGTATGCGGAACACCAAGGAGGGATCTAAACTGGTCACTGCTGGCGGGGCCCATCTGAGGGCTTGAAAAGTGACAGACATTAGTGCCACCATAGGACATGTAATTAACCTGGACTGCTGTTCCCACAATGCCCCACTGTCATCAAGACAGACCCATCCAGGGGCGTGGCATTAACATTGTGTGAAAAACTGAACCAGGTGCACGCAATCAGCCAAGCGAATGCCTCTGAAGAAGAAAATTTTGAAACGCGTCAGGCTCATCGTGTAACTGACTGTCAGATTGAAGCTGCCAGCAATAGATCAGTTATACCCGTGAAATAAAGGTTTGCCACCGACCTTCGTGTTTGTGTGCTGTTCAAGCAAGGGCAAGTTGGAGCGACAATATTTGGGCGGTGGTCCTGCCGCCGAACGCGCACCATCCCATAATCGGGAGCCGCATGGCTCATATCCATTGAGCTGTATGCGGAACACCAAGGAGGGATCTAAACTGGTCACTGCTGGCGGGGCCCATCTGAGGGCTTGAAAAGTGACAGACATTAGTGCCACCATAGGACATGTAATTAACCTGGACTGCTGTTCCCACAATGCCCCACTGTCATCAAGACAGACCCATCCAGGGGCGTGGCATTAACATTGTGTGAAAAACTGAACCAGGTGCACGCAATCAGCCAAGCGAATGCCTCTGAAGAAGAAAATTTTGAAACGCGTCAGGCTCATCGTGTAACTGACTGTCGGATTGAAGCTGCCAGCAATAGATCAGTTATACCCGTGAAATAAAGGTTTGCCACCGACCTTCGTGTTTGTGTGCTGTTCAAGCAAGGGCAAGTTGGAGCGACGGTATATATATATATGTATATATATATTTATATATATATATATATATATATATATCCAAGCTCCACTCGCACCAGCCTGTTGCACTCCAAGGCGGGTGCCTGCCAGTCGGGGGTGCACCCGACAACAATATCCGCTTCGACAATCCCTCCCCGCAATCCTCGGGAAATAGGAAGCAGCACTCCAAAGATAGGTTGTCACAAAAATATTTATCTCACAAAAGCGCTTTCGGCACTCGGCCTTCCTCAGTTACGAGACAGTGAAATATTACAAGCATCAATCATTTAAACCTCACGTTGCGTGCCTGTCATTTAAACCTCACGTTGCGTGCCTGTTCATTTAAACCTCACGTTGCGTGCCTGTTCATTTAAACCTCACGTTGCGTGCCTGAGGAAGGACTACTAGCTATTTCCTGGTTTTTGGAGAGCAGACCAGTGAAATACTATGAACACAACAAAATGTTGATAGAATTTCTCAGATTCTGTCTCAACAATAACATTTTTTTGTTTGGAAAAAATCTCTATAAACAGCTAACAGGCGTAGCGATGGGCAATTGTTCGGCCCCTAGTTTCGCGAATCTTTTCGTGGGGCATTGGGAAGAACGGGTGGCCTGGTCTAAAGCCAACGAAAAATGGAATAATAGGGTAAAATGTTGGCATCGTTACATAGATGACCTGTTTATTATCATTGAAGGGTCGGTGGAAGTAGCTGAGGAGTATCTAGAGGTACTCAATAATAACAACAACAATTTGAGATTTACAGGAGAAATCAGCCAAACTGAAGTTAATTTTTTGGATTTAACTGTTTTTGTTGAAGATGGCAATCTTCACACGAAGCTCTTTCGTAAGGCCACCGCTGGCAATTCTACGCTATATGCTACCAGTGGACATCCCAAGAGCCTGGTCAACAGTATACCATACGGTGAACTATTGAGGATAAGGAGGAACAACACTAAAGATAACGAGTTCAGAAAAGCAGCCAGCAACTGTATACAGAGGTTTAAAGCAAGGGGGTACAAGACAGGGGTACTCAGACAAGCTTTAAGCAAAGTGGAGACTCTATCTAGGAGTAAGTTGCTAGAAAATAAAATGCCTGGCAAAAATGCTGATACTGGACAGTTTCGGCTTATAACCACCTACTCCAGGAATTCCGATGATATTAAACGTATCTTACGTAAACACTGGAATATCTTGATGACAGATAGTGTTATTAAACAAGATCTGCCCTCCCATCCTCTAGTAACTTTCAGGAAGGCCAGAGCATTAAAAGATTATCTGGTCCATAGTCACCATGAAGAACTGAAGTCCAAACCCAAAACAGAACCCTTGAAGGGTTTCTTTCCCTGTGGACGCTGCAAGGCGTGTAAGGGCAGTAAACGTACCATCCAATATAGTATACCAGGGGTTAAAGAACCTAAGAGAATACAAAAGTTCCTCACATGTACCACTCCTTATGTTGTGTACTGTCTCACATGTCCTTGTGGCAGAAGGTATGTGGGCAGCACAACGAATCCCGTGAAACTTAGAATCTTAGAGCACCAGAGAGCCATCCAGAATGCAGACGCAAGTTACCCAGTTGCCAGACATTTTGATAAAGAGCATGCACGCAACAGGGAATTATTAACTTTTTTCTGCTTGGATTCTGTCCCAGTGAGTGTCAGGGGCGGAGATAGACTTCTGAAGTTAAGGCGACTGGAATCACGGTATATTATAGATTTGCTTAGCAAAACACCTACTGGATTAAACATGCATGAGGACTTAGCTGTTCATCTAGTATGATTACTGCTAACTTACATTATACTATTGGAAAATAATGGATTGACTGCATCATTGCTTTTTCTGTTGGTTCTATCCAGTTTGAAGATGAACTGATTTTCAGTAAGATTTATAATTTCAATTAAGGGTTGTGACACGTTGCAGACATATGAATGATGTATGCCCATCCTGGGCGTGATTAAGTGAGGACACGCAGAATGATTTATGCCCATTCAGGGCTTAACATTGTGATGATACGCATCTAATTGATTACATGGCATAGAGATCGCAGATATATTGAGCTTTGAATATTTAACATTGATTTATGTAAATTGCTAGTAGTTTGGATTGTTCTATACTATGCTTTTATGTATATATAACAAAAATAACCCATTCAAAGATGGCGGACGCCGTCTCAAGCCAGAGTCCTCTTTTGATGTTGATGTGCAGGCACGCAACGTGAGGTTTAAATGATTGATGCTTGTAATATTTCACTGTCTCGTAACTGAGGAAGGCCGAGTGCCGAAAGCGCTTTTGTGAGATAAATATTTTTGTGACAACCTATCTTTGGAGTGCTGCTTCCTATTTCCCGAGGATTGCGGGGAGGGATTGTCGAAGCGGATATATATATATATATATATATATATATATATATATATATATATATATATATATACATACACACACACATATATATAGATATATATTCCACAACAACAGCCTCATGATGACCAAGAATCGAGGCGCACACCGGGAATATATTTTGTATATATTAATTGTCAGCACGTTAAAACACCGAACAGACTTGTTTCAGCACGTTCGCCTTCCACATTGTCCCCTAAAAAATTATATCTATATATATATATATATCTCGAAATCTTTCTCCAATTCTATCCCCTCTTTCTCCGTCAATCTGTCTAGTTTATAAAACTTCTTGCTCCGAACCTCTTTTTCACTATTCTCCCTATCACACCCTCTCTTTTGCTCCCTGCCTGTCTTTAGCAAGCTAAAAGTTTAATGGAGCATAGTGCCAGATATTGTCCATCCACATTACAGATGCATTTAGACATTGAAATTCCACATAGAAACCTAAAACACTTGTAGGTTTCCAGACATACGTCTTGGTATCTTCCAACCTGGTGTGTTGTGAGCCAGTGGTTTAACCATTGATGCTGAGGTTCTCCCTTCTGTTCATCTTACTGATTGTTCTGGCATTTCTTTGCTCCCCCTGAAACTCTGAGGATACATTGAAACCCCCCAAAGATGTATTATTTACTATTCCAACACCAGCCCTCAAATATCTGTGGAAATTTAATTTTTTTAAACATATCCACACTTTCACAAGTGGGTAGAGTAACAATACAGCCCTGTCTGTACTCCTTCATGGAATGTATTTGCATGCACATCATAAGCTGTGAGGGGTGACAGATGGGGGCTACTACAACAGAACACCATCTCCTGAGACTTTTCAACACATGGATACCTATGTTCTCTGTTGGGGTAACACATGAAATTTGAAGGTGATCTCTGCTTTTCCAAGAATGTAAACATACATCTAGAAACGTGATGTTAGCGAATGAATGAAATGTGACTTGTAAAGTGTATGGATACTCCAAGATGCTTTGCATTCCAAGGGTGCAACATTTTATATACTTGGGCTTCCTTTTGAAACAGGCACAAACTGGATTTTGTTTTACTTAGCCTAAGAGTGCTCCAATTCCAAAGGTCCATTGTCTCCGTCTTTCGTTTTGCATCAAGACTAAGCCATAAACCAGTGAACGAGTTAGCCCATATTTATAAGAGCAAAGTTGTTGCAGTAAGGAGCCATGGTGACGTGGTATGGAGATATGCAAATGGTTGCAAAGGGCGGGAAACAGTTTTATACGTAGACTGTACCATAATGTTTGTCCACCTTTATCTGTCATTCTGAGGTTGGATTGAGCTATGTGGAAGACTTTATTAATCTAAGTATTTTTTATGGTTTGGAGGAATGTACATTAGTGTACATTTAAACGTGTTTTCAGCAAGGTAACCTATTTGCACAGCCATCATGATTCTTATACAGCTATAGGTGTTTCCAGAGTTCATTCGAGACCACTTCCCCTATCTTATTCCTTCCCATTTCATGCTCATACTCAAATGGAAAGGTCCTACAGGCAGGCAGAGTTTCTAAAGAGTTCGTTTCCTAATTTTATGATGATAACCTAATTAATTTACTTGAATATGTGATGAAGCAATTATATACCAAAAGAGGCTTCTTTGTGTTACCTGACAAAACGTCTGGCTAACAGAAACTATTCTGCTGCTGTATTCCGAAAATACATCTTATAAACAACCTGTCTACAAAGGTGGACGGGACCACTTTGGTGGCAAATAATTTCAAGCAGTGAATCCAGCCAGTCAATTCAACTTTATTTGACTAAAACAGCCATAAAAGTGCATAAGTGCAGAACACATAGGTACAGTGATCAATAAAAAACATTCTCATGCAGTTTTAAGATAAAAAACACCCAGGACACTCTTTCGGTCACGTAACAATAAAAATCTACATACCAGAATGAGAAACGTTTAAATAATGGACAGATGCTCCGTACTTCTTCCTCTTACGCAATGGGGATCTTATATAACTAGTCACTGCATGATATACTCGCGGACAGTCTAACTCTTGCAAGAAAATAATAGCTTATTTGTACTGTCTGATATTTGCTTCTTGTATGAGAGGGACTTAAAAGCATTACCGGTGAGATATACACAAAGTGGAAAATTGCATAAAATGAACAGTGCTTTGCTTTGAGACGTTATCATAGGGACACCTGGGGAGATTTGAAAACCAAGACCCCTGCATTGAAAATGCCAAAAAAAGTGGATGCTGGTAAATTGTAATCGGGTAATGATTAATCTGTACTTAGTGTAAGTGATGACAGTTAAATAAAGCTCTGGTGCAGGTGACAAATTTAGTAGCCAATAATAACATCCATACTGTAATTTCTGTATCTCTTCTAAACGGGGCTCATGGCGAACATTAAGAAACAGGTTTCTGACTATATCTTTCGAATTATTTACAATACTATCTGTCTTAGAGTCCAGTTCTGGGACCCCTGGTGTAGTAAATGCTTGTTGATTTATGCCAGCCATATTATCCAGAGCTAAACAGTCAGAGATTATAGCTCTTGAACATTTTTGCTTCAGGATTCCCCCAAACCATAAAAGGGACTAAGATTAATACAATCTTCCACATAGCCCAATGTAAAGATGCTTCAAACACAAGAGATGTGACAGGAAGAAGTTTATTCGCATCCAGATCCTTCAGTGCCATCTACCAGAGTGTCGCTCGCCAACATTCTAAGGTGTGCTACACTCTAACGTTCTAACGCAGGGTGTACCAATGGGTAGGGAAAGATAGGGGGGAACAAAGGGAGGGAAATACCACATTACAACACATCTCCCTTTAGGGGGAACCAAAAGTGAAAAGCATACAGAGAGTACATTTGTACCGGAACCTGAAAGAAGAAAGCAGAAGAGCAAATATACAACGTTTACATTACATACTGTAGTCGGCTTGCCATACAGGGCATCTGCGTTGACGTGTGCCTCTCGCTTCACTATGGGCTCTGGGCATGTCCTCAAAGTCACCATTGTCAGGTGGCCTTGATACATGAACCTAGTGCAGCGAGCCAAGTTATCCATGCTCCATAAATTTCCATCTTCCAACACAACAGAATTATTATGAACCTTCTTAATTCTAAGGGGACTCGAGAAGGAAGAAACTTTGGACTTGAGCAGAGTGGGTTTTTTGACTACCACCCATTCTCCTACCCTCCAGTCTCTGTCAGAAGTGCCCCATTTAGCATCATAGCTGTCTTTGTATTTCGCTTGATGTTCTACTACCTTTTCTGACACCGCGTTCCTGTCTACCCAAACCGGGGATCCTCCATTCAACCAGTTGGGCGTAAGCTTAGATCCAGGGTTCCTCCCTTTGAGTGAAATGAATGGAGAAACCCCAGATAATGCGTTAGGGGTGATGTTATATGACCACAAATTTTCCTTATGCTCTCTTCAACCGGCTCTTGAGCCGACCGTGCAAGTTGAATGGTATCCTTAAGCATTCTGTTTGCTCTTTCAACTAACCCATTAGATTTCGGGGAGTAAAGTGGAGATTTGATATGAACAATGGACAATTCAGAAAGGAACTTTCTCATCTCGTCAGAGATAAATTGTACCCCATTGTCTGTAATCAATTCGCTGGGAATACCTTCTCTGGAAAAAAATATCTTTAAGAAATTCAATTAAAGATGTAGTGGTGATGGTGGAAACCATTTTCGTTGTTATCCAACGCGAGTGGTAATCTATGAGAACACACATGAATCTCTGGGAATACTGTAAATAATTCAATGGCCCAATTATATCCATCCCAAGTTTGTCCCAAGGTTTGGAAGGTATGGAGATAGGAATGAGGGGGGCCTTGTGAACAACCTTGGATTTATCGCTAGCTCCACACGCCAAACAGTTCTTCACTTGATTTTCAATCATGGAATCCATATTTGGGAACCAATAACTTTGCCGGATCTTGCTCTTTGTCAGATTTCGTCCAGGGTGACCTTCATGGCCGATTTGGATGATACGATCTCTCATTCCGACGGGTGGAATTATCTTGTTGCCTCTGCAAACCATGTCATCCACCACCGATAGTTCATCCTTCACAACCCAAAAATTCTGGATGTCCTCAGGTACCTCACTTCTGGTCTTAGGCCAACCACTGGATATAAACTCTTTTAACTTACTGAGTGAGTTATCTTCCAACAATGACTTCTCCCACTCGTCTTTTTTGATAGCAGGAATTTCAATCGAGAGGATGGTTTCCTCCAAAGAATCCATATTGGGATCAACATCCACCAGTGGCAATCTCGACAGGCAATCTGCCACAGAATTTTTTGAACCAGAGATATGCACCATGGAGTAATTGAATCCTTGGAGTCCTAGGATCCATTTAGCAATGCGTGGCGTGGTATTTTCTAGAAGCTTGGTGGAAAATAAGGGGAGTAGAGGTTTGTGGTCCGTTATCAATTGGAAAGGGATCCCCCATAGGAAATACTTGAAATGACGAATAGCCCAATAACAGGCTAGGGCTTCTTTCTCGATCGTGGAGTTATTGAGTTCTGCAGCCTTCAAAGTCCTGGAGGCAAAAGCTATCACTTTTTCCTCACCATTCACCATTTGGGTTAAAGATGCGCCTAGTCCTTTGTTACTAGCATCAGTTGAAAGAATCGTCTTGGCATTGGGATCAAACGTGTGTAGGATCGGGGCCTCACAGATGGCATCTTTGACATGTTGGAATTCCTGTTGCTGTTCTGAGTTCCATTCAAATTTAGACCCTAATTTGAGTAGATCCCTGAGAGGTTGGACTTGATCGGCGAAGTTCTTGACAAATTTCGACATATACTCCACCAAACCCAAAAAGGATTTCAATTCATCCTTACTTGCAGGAGCTGGCGCCAATCGGACAGCATCCACTAAACTACCTTTGGCTTTAATGCCTTCACTGGATATCATATGTCCTAAATATACCACGGACTCCACACCTACTTTACACTTCTCCTTTTGGGTCGTGAAACCAGCTTTGCTGAGTTTGGTCAACACCTTTTCCAGGATCGTGTTGTGTTCATCCTCCGATGCTCCATATAAAAGTATATCGTCTTGAAAACAAATTACTTTTTCAAGACCTTGAAGGATGTGTTGCATTACACGCTGAAACGCAGCGGCTGCAGAAGCAAGCCCGAAAGGTAGTCTTGAGAATTGGTACGCATCAAAAGGAGTTATAAAGGAAGTAAGGTGCTTTGAATCAGGATGGAGGACTACCTGGTGGTAAGCCGAGGATAGGTCTAAAACCGTGAAGTATTTGGCTCCTTGTATGACTGTCAGCATCTCGTTGATGTTTGGGAGGGGGTGTCTATCCACCCAAATATTCGCGTTCAAATCCCTGAGATCAACACAGAGACGGATGCCTCCTCCCCCTCCTTTAGCAGCTACCACAATGGGGGCCAACCACTCCGAGCTTTCAATACGCTCAATGATCTTATTGTTTTCCAGTCTGTCCAATTCTTTTTGTAGTGGTTCTCTTAACAGTAAAGGGACCGATCTAGCTTTGTGTACAACCGGTTTACAATTGGACTTTAGTTTGATTTTGTGGAGAAACCCTTTGAGCTGCCCTAACTTATCTGTGAATACTTCTGGAAATTTTTCGCACACCTCTTTTCCTACACATGGCCTGTCAATGAGTAACACGGGTTCAGGTGCATCGGGGTCTAATTTAATACCCAGGTCTTTTTGGTGTTTCCACCCTAACAGATTAGATCCTGATTTAGTGATATATACTTTCCCTAGATTAGACATGTCCTTAAAGTTGATGTGCATCAATAACATCCCTACTAAGGGTATTAAATCCCGATTGTAACCACCTGGTTTAACATCCGGAGGTAGAAGGTTGTAATTTTTGTCACCAGAATTGGCATGAAAGGAGGTCTCATTTATAAGGGTGTAGGGAGAACATGAGTCGGCAAAGACTTCATAAGAAACATTGTCCAGAAAAATTTCACAACTGGGATAAGAATTAGTGTCATTTTCCCCTACATTCAGAACTTGGAAAATAATGTCATCTCTCGGTTGTGGTATCGGATCATGGACTACCATGTGAGTAGTGTTTCTTTTTTCATGGCAAACCTTTGAAAAATGACCCCTTTTTTTTTACAATTGCTGCATATGACACCTCTTGCCGGACACTTGACATTGTTGGCTAGGTGGTTTGGGTTGCCACATCTAAAACATCTCGGTTTGCTATTTTGAGCACCCTGCTTGTCTGAGTCTAGTGGAAATGGTTTAGGTTTGGTGTCCTTGTTAATTACTTTGTACACACCATTATCAGAAACCTGCTTAACATCTGTTGCTTCCTTAATTTCATTCATACAGTTGTTTGTGTGCTCTATACTAATAGCAATATCAATAGCTTTCTGCAAGTCAGGAGCTTCAGCTAAAAGCCTCTCCTGAATTTTCTTTTCACATGTACACCTGACTAACTGATCTCTGATAAGAGATTCAGTAAGTAAACCAAATTCACAGGTAGACGCTAACCCTCTTAACACAGCAATGTAATTTTTTACTTTCTCATTCTTCCCTTGAGTGCGTAAAAAAAACTTATGACGCTCAAGAACAATATTAATTCTTTCTCCAAATTGTGCTTCTAATTTCCTTACAGTAGTTTCATAAGCATCCAATTGAACAGCTGCTTCACCACCGGCATCTACAACCCCTGCAACCACTTCAGGTAAATCTTCAAACTCATTTCTGCCTTGTTTTCCAAGATTGTGCAATAGAATGTGCTGTTTGCGCACCGCAGAAAATCTGTCACTGCCAATTGTAATCAAATATGATTCAAACAATTGCAACCATTTCTTCCAGGAAATAAGAGGGTCACCTGCATCATCAAGAAATGGTGGTGGCTGTGACATGGAACATGCAGACATGGTGAAAAGAAGAAATAACAGAAGGTATGAAATATAGTGAGATAGAGGAAAAGAAGAAAAATATGAAGACCAAGGCAAAAATAAATACATAGATAAATAAGGAAAGGAGTAAGGAGATTTGAGTAATAGTTGAAATAGCAAACACAGTAGAAGATAGAGTTATGTAGATTTGTGTATGAATAGGCTTGTTGGCAACCATAGAATTATAATTAGGCAGGAATAGTTTACAAAAATAGGTCGTTGTACTTGTTTACAAACAATTCCTTTGAAATAAACAATAATTATACATGGTGTAATAGCTGTGCTAACCACATTTGACAATGGGAAAATGAATAAATAGGAATATTGAAGATATCCCAAAATAGTGTCTGAACGCTTATAAACAAGATTACACCAAGGCAACTGTGCCAATCAGTGAAGAAGATCTGTTGGCTGATTAAACCATAACAACTGTGCCAATCAGTGAAGAAAATCTGTTGGCATAGATCATCAGTTTATACCATTACTTTCCCCAAGAGAATTGCAGGAAGTACTAAAGTAATGTTGAGAAAATAAACTATTTTGTCACAACTGTGCCAATCAGTAAGGAAAATCTGTTACTTATATCACCACAACTGTGCCTATCAGTGAGGAAACCTGTTGGCAGCGAATAGCGATTTATACAATACTTATTCCCAGAAGAGTAGTTAACAGTACAAAGTAATGTTGAGCTTGTCAGTGGGAATCAAACGATAATGTCACCTGAAATAATATGGAACTTCTTCAGAGTGGAATCACTTTTCACCATCGTCGGCAACTCCCGCCGATGCGAGAATAATGTTGGAACACTCACGTGAGGGTGCAAAGGGCAGAGGCGGGAAGAGCGTTACCAGTTGAGGTGAAGGCAGTCAAATCCCGAATTTGCAGGAAAATCGCTAGTCAGGAAACAGACACCGGCTGTGGTGAAAGCTCTCAATCAGGAAACTGCCGAGAATCGCTAGTCAGGAAACCGACATCTGAGAGGAAAGGTCGCCTCAGTGAAGCTTTAATTCCTGTCAGTCAGGATTAATAGTCGGCAATGAGAAAACTAATATTTCTCGGCATGGAACTGACTTTGCGAGGGGGCGGAGAGTGAATCAGGCACTCCTACCTCTGTGACGCCGCTCCAACAAAGAGATCAGACAGGCGGAGCTCCTTCACGTGGGTTGCACTCCGGAACCGATTCACCAGCCAAAAGGTCAGCATACGATGTACAGAAGGTGGAATCACAGGGCTGTGAGGGATGTGTAGATTGGAGTTCCGACAACCCCTCAAACCCGGAGATCAGTTCCAGGAAGTGCAGAAAACGGCACCCACAAGGATAATTAGAAAGAGAAGGCGAGGCACACCAGTGTAAGTTCCAGAATGACGGGAGGACGAGGATTAGCCGAGGGAAATTACACGGTGCACCAATATCCGCAAACGCTGTCCAACCTTGTAGAAGGCCAAATAAACTGGGGAAAGGATCCGACCGTCCCCAGCACCGTGATCGTCGCCAATTTGTAAAGATGCTTCAAACACAAGAGATGTGACAGGAAGAAGTTTATTCGCATCCAGATCCTTCAGTGTGTGAAGGGGAAAGTCTTGACCCCTTCGGTCAGTGGTCACCACTTTTGGGTGTGACTAAAATTCGCACATCACCATCACAGCACTTCACTGAGTAAGAGAAGGAATACACATATAAGATACCAAACGTTCAAGATGGAGTGGCACTTTATTTTTCAATTAACACGCAGAGAGCTAAATGCATATCAATTCAAGCTACAATGTATTTTTCTAAATATGATCCAGACTTCACTCTGTCTGGTAACAATGCAGGATGACTAATGCTCAAAATATCTCAGAGTAATACTGGAATGGAATACGTTAAAAGGGGCACTAACACAGATGATCAATGATTCTACACTACTGAGTACAAGAGTATGGAACCCAACTGTCTATTGGCCAACCATGTAGAACAGGTCCATTGCTATAGATTGCACATTTCTATCAGAGCCCTGGATCCTGAGGGCAGGGCCAAGAAGGCGTAAGTAGAATTAGCTAAAATAGAACATTCTGCTAGTAATTCAGTGCCTGGTAATAGCTGAGAGTGAGACCAGTCACCTATTTTAAAGGAGCCTACCATACAGGAATATATTCATGAAGAGAGATAGGTTGAAGGGTTAGAGATCTAAAGAGTGAGAGATGGGCTATCTGCCCTGGGAGATCCACAACCTGAGTGAGGCGCCGATGTCCCAAGTCAGACAGTCTTCGGCTAGCCGAGAGAACCTTCCACGCTCATGCAGCTGGGCATCCGCAGGAAAGCTCTGATCTCAGATTTGACAGTTGGGCTTGATATACCCAAAATTGAGGAACTAGGGTTCTATGATGACGCTGGCCTCTGGCCTTTGGTGCAGGTGGCTTAACCACAAGTGTTTTGGACACCGGAAGGAAATGCTTTCAGTACATTATGTTCGGTACATATTTAGGACAGAACGTCTTGTACCTTTGAGAGAGAGAGAGCATTTCCGGAACATCTTGTACTTTTGAGAAGAGAACACTTCCGGAACATCTTGTACTTTTGAGAAGAGAACACGTCCGGAACATCTTGTACTTTTGAGAAGAGAACACGTCCGGAACATCTTGCACTTTTCTAAGCTCAATGGTTACATGTTGTACATTACTAAAAAAGGACATTTTTCTGTCACGCACATTTCTACATATCTGAAGGTGTGAATCCTCATGATAGATGCTGTTTATTGCTAGAAATTGCTGCTTATACTTGTGCAAGCTATGTTTCAAAATATAACGTTAGCAGGGGTTTCAGGAAGCTGTACCACGTATACCAGGGCAAGTGTGTGTGTGTGTGTGTTGGTCTGGGAGCTGACAGTGAAGCTAAACACCCTTTTGAAGGCCTATTTTCACCTTGTTTACTTTGGTGCTCAGAAACATGTATTTGTAAGCCTGCATGCATAGTGGGCCCTGGGGCCTCTGTTTACTACTGGAGACGGCTGGTTATTTTAGCATGTTTTCAGACTTTTTATCACGCAGGGCCTACATCAGACCTTCATGTTACCAAGGCTGTCAGAACTCTCCTTTCTGGTGATGTTAGATGGTAGAACGGGACCCTCCATCATCTGCCCCCTCTTGTTCATTTATGAACACACTCTTAAGTGAGTATTTTGTTAAATTTTCTGCCAGGGGTGGAATCCATGGCATGTCATTGACATAGCACTGAAAACTGGTTGGTCGTGCAACGTCTTCGTCTGACCTTAGTAGCTGGTTATATTGCTGACCTGATTTATTGAGCAGGCATTCATACCGGGCAGCTGCAGTGTTGTTACTTACTGTATATCTACCTGGAGGGAGAAGTGGGGCTGGTAGTACTCCAAAGTGTGTGGCAGGTGGTGCTGGATGTGTGCTATTTTGTACTAGCTTGATCATTTGTACCTGTTCTCCATTCCCATCCCCAGGAGCCCGATCCATGTCCTCATATCTTGGTATCTCGTAAATCCCTGTCCTAGCGTAATTCATCCCTACAGCTTTTGCACTTAATTTCTTGACACAGTGACTCCCTAACTGAAAGGCGCAACACAGAAAGACCATAATTCCGACTATCGGTATCATTAGTTTTAGAATAGCAGTTAGCCAGGAGGGCATCCAGTCAAAGTCGAACCAGTTCGTTGGAATAATGTCTGCAGGGGCACCTCCTTCCTCAATCATGTCTTTTCCCAAGTTAGTCAATTCCTCAATGGCCCTTGATATTGATCCATTGTCCTCGTCGTTCCCAGGTATGAAAGTGCAGCAGGATTTCCCAATTTGATGACACAGACCACCATCTTTGGCCGTTAGCATGTCGAGGAAGTAGCGATGTTCCAGAACCATAAGTCGTAGTGGGCGCAGTTCTTCCCTAATTGCATTTAGGCCATCCCTGGTGCTGTTTATTGCTTTCATGACTTCATAGCGAGTTACTTCCAGCCAGCGGGCATTAGCCTGAGTTTGAAAAATGGGGAATGCCCCTCCGAAGAACAGCTGGGCCTCATTGAAGAGGCGGAATTCTTCTGGGACCTTGCCACGGGCTTCAGTTGCGAAATATTCTGCTGCTCGCCGGTGTCGATGGAGGAATGTCAGGTCACCTGTCATTGGATGTGACAGGATGTGGGAAGCATTTGATGCTGGTACGACCAGGTGAATTTCATGCAAAGTCACCAAAGTGCACAGTCCGAGCCATTGAGGAGGTAGTTGGATATAGAGGTGCTCTCCGCACGCCCAGTAATAATCCATTAAAGTCGTGGTGCCGAACTGCATATCGAAGCTGAACATCGTGGAATTACAGTCTGTGTTGCGCCCAACAGCCACCGAGCCGTTTCCTATGAAACAAAGAGAAGGGTTTTTTAGTTTGAATCCTTTTTTATGTTCTGGCATTCCTTCCCCACTCCATGTATACCTCCCACTCTCCTCAGCCCATATTTGATTACACTTATCCCCTTCATTCCAGTCCGCCCACGGGGGTCCCAAGGCTGCCGGGCCCCCTGTGCTTGGTTCTGGGCTAGACTCCTGACCCCCCCCCCCCCTCAGAATTGCACATGGTCACGATCCAAGAACCCTCTGTGTCCCTCAGTGGTCACAGTGTCCTACTTGTCATTACGATTTTTAGGTCAATACTTCTGCGCCTCATGTGTGCACAGTTCGGCTCATAATAATTGCTGTTGTGGGTTGTGGTTTGTCGGTGTCAGACAAGTCTCTCTCTCTCTGTCGGTTCCAGGCCGAGGAGAGCGCCTCTGTGGTTACTTCTTTGCTGTCAACTACCCCCAGGTTTTTCTGATCCCTCTCGACAGGTTGCGTCTGTGAGCTGGGTGTGGTCCGGACATTGCAGGTCCTGACTCGGGTTTGAGACCCACCCTGCCCCTTTTCTGTGGGCAGGTTCCTGATCCCTCTCCCAAGTCGAGTCTTGGGAGCTGGGTGTCCCCTGGGATTATCCAGGGTCGGAGACTCTAGGTTCTCCACTGGGGGTCGTTTGACTCTGACTGTCACACTCTGGCATCCTTGCCACCTACCTTTACCACTGCCTAATTCCCTGCAGTCCTTTGCTAAATTACTACTCTACCTCCCACCCCTCCCTTCAGTCCACTTCTCAGCCTTCCTGCCCACCCCTCCTCAATGAGGGCTCTGCCTTCGCTTTACTGTCCTCCAGACCTATTTTTACACGGTCTAGCTGTATTATTGTACATTTCCCCGCTGCTCCTACCGCCACCCAGCCAACGCCCACGGACTTCCTGCACTTCACACCAGCGACAAGAGGAACTGCTCTGTGCCCTCTGTGGTTCATACAGCACCTCGCCGACTCACTTCCTCCCCTGGCGCAGCAGCGCCACTCTGCCTCACACCTCCCCCGAGCCCCTCCCGCCCTTGCTTAACATTTAACACTGCACAGGTTCCCCTGCTCCTCCTTTCTCCTCTTCCATGCCCCTCGTTCCTTCTTTTTCTCACTGCCACTTCAACGCTCCTCTCTTTCTCTATCCATACCTACCTCTTTCAGTCACGGCACCCTGTTCTTTCCCTCCCTTCTCGTCACATTTATCAGTGCTGCTGACATTCTTTTACACTGTCTCTCTCGCCCTCCTGCTTCGCTCACTCATTACTCCACTTCTTACTTTCCCAGCATTGGTACTTCTGACTTCTCTGTTCTCTGTTCTTCCATTACTCCAATGTCATACTCAGCCCGTGGATATCTTCAGGTTATTGATCACACTGTCAAACAGTGACATTTCACGCCTTGATAACTTAGTTTCTACATCATTCCTTTATTTCATGTATTGGTCATTGCTCTGATCTTCAAGTAGTGAGATTTAATATCTGAATCGTTCTTTTATATCTTGGTGATTCATCTGTTCTTCTACATCGGGTTCCTTCAGGATGCATCCTATGTATGTTATCAGTATTTATTGTTCTGTCATCATGTTGTTCATTATGTACTATGTTGATTATTGACCTTCTCCATTTCATGTTTTGTTCATTTGCCCTGCTTTATGCCACATGTGGTCGTGCATTCATGTGCTTTGTGTAAGTAGCAGCTGCGCTTTGTGACTACGACACCAATTCCCTTCCCTGTGACCCACTGTTCCCTTACTCATACCTCTGCCTTGTCCCTCACCTACGTATAGTGTACCACACACCTTATCAATACCCGATTCCTCGCACGCCGCATTGGTCGCATTGCCTTTCCCGCATTGCACTTCCTTTCTCCACACATACAACGCCCGAGTTGTGCCAAATCATTTGCTTCACAATTGATTGCCAAGAGGAGGGAAGATTCCTGTTATCCTCCCCTGCCTCCCTACATCCCTTGCCTATACGTGTTATGCCTTACACCAACATATTTCCGTAATGACCACTAGCCCCCCACACATCCACCACTGTACCATTCAGTTCCTTCACGGCAGACCTGACCTACTTCACAATTCCTCAACCAACGAATTCACATCCCTTACAGAAGCACACCGCACAATACTCACAGACGCCTGGACACTTTTAGGAGCTAACCTTAAACCAGGCACCCAACTTAACATCTCCACACAAACTCTTGATAACATTCCAGACATATCTCTTACCCCACCATCCCCAGATACCGCTGCCCCTCAGCACTTATATACAGAGGACACCTCTAGTTCTGACGCGTCCACCCTATCTGTTCCCCACTCACTTCCCCCTGAATGCCCACAGTACCCACCCATTCTCATCACTGACGACGAGTCTTCACGAGAGTCAATTCTCACCATTAACGACGATTTCACACTAGAATCAATATTGTCATATACCACATTTGAAATAGTACACATCCCACCGCCAGAAGGAAGGGGACCAAACTCTCCTCAACCATCCGGCCCCAACGAAGATACATTACCCCTTTTGAGAGCGCTTCTGTCTGATCCATTATAAAATACTGGCCCCAGCATTCTGCCACACATGCAGAATACATCACACTGCTTCAACTGTCACATAAGGGGATGATCACATTGCACCAACTTACACATAAGGGAATGTGCGATCATCCCACTGATCATATCACCATATTCCTGATAAACAGTAACGTTGTAGGCATTTCTGACGGCCACCCCTCTTGTTTCATCCACGTCACACCCCTCAGTAGCTCTGTTCTTCTCGCAATATTTCGGGCACTCAATATCGATTACGCCTACCCTCGTCACGTCACTCTATCTCTCGCACCAGCATTTTCACGCCCCGCCGAGCCTGTAGTAAAGGCTCTCCCACACAAACAGTTCCACGCACCACCGCCCCCATAGTAAAGGATCACAGCAGCACTCACTACACCTCTGCATCACCTGCCTATCAAATAACAAGAAACAAAAACCCCATGCAGGCTCTTCAGGCAGTTTACGAGAAACGAATATTGGGCACGTCAGTGCATAGAACTCCGGAGTGGATCTATATCAGGATCCGCCTACTATCCCCAGGCCTAGAACTTCCCACTGTAGTCGAGTCCTCCTGGCCACGGAACCCACTGCAAAGCACAGTTCGCGACGCCTTTGCCCGTCACAATCTGGAATTCCCTGATTTCTCCCCAGAGGGAAAATACAGGGGACCCGACGAAATACAGTTAAGATTCATACTCTACCACATCGCCTGTACTGAAGTAGGAGAAGAACTCATCAGAGACCTGCCTCCGCACGACTGCAGCCTGTGCACAAACGACTGCAGCCCTGCACAAACATCACAGCCCACACACCCCAGCCCTCACAACAACTAGCCGACAAAAACAACCAGGCAGGATTGCGTAGTCTCTCATACATACATCAGGCACTAAGTACACTCATGAGTAGAATACAGAATCCCACCGTGTATAAAACACCGCACGGCTATCATATATATTTTGTTGTGCATCTTCCAAATGTGGGAGGACCAGCAGTTCTGTCCGGATTCTTCCCCAGACACCCACGCCAGTCTCAGATAGCCGAAGCCTGCTTTGGCGGCCAACTCCAGTTCCCTGGTTGCACCCCCACACTAAATAAAGAGTTGCAAAAGGAGGTTTATGACCACGCCCTAGCAGGAGTAGCAGAAGAACTCGTGCCTGATCTCTAGAGAAGCGTGGCCAATACCCCGCATCAGACCCCTGCCTTGCCGGCCCACAAATATCTCGTCATGGCAACACCACTCCAACATGTCCTGAAAACCTTCGGTGCCCAAGAAAAACGCATACTCAAACACTGTAGGGAGCTTCACAAATTAACACAGAACATGGATTATCCGTGGCCCTCTGAAGGCTCGTTTAACGTAAATACTCTCGAGCACGCCACCACGTTCCTAAATACCAAGTATTCTGGAACTAAATTACAAAAAAGGAAAGAAACATTGGCTCTCTGGCGTATTTTTAAAGAAAACACGCAAGAGCACCCTGCCACCCTGCCCACTGCACCTTCTGCGCCCCCACCATATCAGGCCAATGGCATGTACCCTGCCCTAGGATCAGCAAAGAACAAAGAACTAGAGGTACAGAGCACAACTCACTCCTTACCCACGGTCGGATATGACCAACTCCCAAGTGACCTTTTTTCCACACCCGAACACCCTTCACCAGGTGGTGACGATAGTACTGCGTCATTGACACCACCCGGCACCAGCAGTGGCCCAACAACACTCGATACAGCGTCAGCTCCGGCCCTAGTCACTCCCCCACCAGGTACACCGGTCTCCTGTGGCAGTCCAATTTTGCACGCCACAGTGCCAGGGTTACCAGGGCAAATAAATGCGCAGTTTTCACTACAACTGAATCCCACTTCTGTCTCAGCCCTGCCTGTCGAGGAAGGAGAGGAGGCAACCAACAATGTGTCCGTCACCTCATCACACAACTCACGCACGTCATCTCACCACTCATCCGACTCGCCTCGCCAAACACTCCCTCACTACCCCGATCTGAACGGCCTCCGTAACATGACTGCTCCACAATTCCCGGAGCAGGAGGCCACCTCACGAGACCATATGCCCTTCTGTGGTCCACGCACAGGGGAGCCACTGATCACATTCGCCACCGTTCAGCAACAGAATAAGGAAAGAGAAGTACAGGGCCCACAAGCACCATATCGAGTCCATTATGACAATTGGAGAGCAGCCACAGATTTCAATAAAAGTGTAGAGTGCAGTCCCAATGGAAATGCACTACCTGACATGTTCCTCCGAGAAGGCCCACACAGCCTTGAACACGACGATATAACTTCGGTAGTTCGACGCGCCTCAATGAAATTAGAGCAGATAAGTGAAAGGTTGTCCGACACCCTCAAGATTGCCCACTTTCACACTCCAAATACCCAGGCAACAATGAACACTTCGCGACAAGACTCCGAACACGCAGGCATCTTTGAAAGCATGGGAAGGGATGGGGAACTAGGCAACAGTTCACAGCAGACAGCCCTTCTGCCATCCATACCTTTGCCAAGTGCGGATCCCTCCCGGGACATAAGAGATTATGAGGGGCGGCCGGAAGTGAACTACCATGGGTCCCCCTCCCCTTGTCTCCAGACAGCTACACCCGACAATTCACATACAACGGCTGGAACAGCTCAGCTCCAGCCCACACCACCAGGCATACCCCCACGGCGTCCCGCACCTGTAGTCGACCCGTTTGCCCCACCATCCGCCACAGCCATAACAAATTCCTCCAGCCAGCCACACGCCATAAGTGGAGCAAACACATCAACAAACCCATTCTACCAACATCAGGACTTCCAAAACTCGGGAGTTGGGGGTGGGGCCAAGAAAAAGAGAAAAACAGAGGTACAAAGACTTGCAGTATTAGGAACACACGGACGACCAGAGGACATCACATACGATGCCCCTGGCAATGACGCTCCCATCAAATACCAAGTCACTGGCACTGCCTCCATGCGAAACACTCGAGCTAGAACAGGCAATGGCATGTTCCTTAGCAGGCCGTGTGCCCTGCGGGACAAGGACCTTACCCCCAACCAAATAGTGGAGATAGGCGAAAATTCAGATTTCGCTGTCATCCCCTTCACAGACAACCTGGCCGGCTGGACAGAGTCCCTGGCCCCGCAGATGATCCCCTGGCCAAGGGAAGGGTCTTTCGAACCACAGCATATGGCCACAGCTGTAGAATGTATCCTGGAAGGTGTAGGGGATGAAGACTGGGACTACGACTATATGCGAGCCAGTCTCGAGATTTGGCAGAAATATGCCATAAGGTATGACACCACAAGACCGAAGTATCCAGGTGTAGGGATTAGCCGCCAGATGCCGCTAATATACAAAACTCCAGGGGCCCCCGCCATATATAACTGCTGGTCCTATGCAGAGAAGGAAGCCATTAAAAGGAACCTTCCACCCCTCACAGAGGGTGCCAGCAAATGGATAGTGGCCTTAGAGAAGAATACCACAGGCACCAAACCAGGGATTGGAGACATGAAAAGTTTGCTTATATCCATCATGGGAGGGGAAGCTGAAGAAATTTTCACAAGTATTAGTAGAGGACTAATAACAATGAACGAGACAAAATATGATGGGGAACCATTTGATAAAATAAGGGCGGCAGTTTGGACTAAGTTGAAATTAAAATACCCCGATGTTCCCGATATCGGGTCTCTCATGTCTCTGACCATGCAAACAAATGAGGACCCTAGTAAGTTCATTTCTAGAATAAAAGAAAAGTGGCATCAAGAGCTAGGTGACTCCTGGAATACAACCGGAGGGAACAGCAGGCTCTTTTACCACATGGTGAAGAGGGGACTGCCAGACGACGTGCAAGAGAAATTAGATGGGGTAGTAGCCATGGAAGCAAAACCATGGCCTGAGATACAGGCCCATATCATACATTTCTGCAAAAAGAAAATAGAACAGGAAAAAAGTAGACAACTAGCCATTGAAAATGCAGCTGCAAAGCTAGTACAGCAGAAGCTTAATAGGAAAAAGGATACAGTGGACAATCTCATGCTGGCGGCACCAGTCAGCCAAATGACTGCTGTCACCACCTTTCCACAGGACGCTCGAAATATGCTCGCCAACAATACCCAGACCACTCCCCAGCAAGTGCAGCAGCCTGCCGTACAATATGCACAGACACAGCCGCCACTAACACAACCAGCCATACAGTACGTACAGACTTCACCACAGCCAGCCATACAGTATGTACAGACTCCGCCACAACAGACAGTACAGTATGTGCAAGCCCAGCAGCAGCCCACAGTGCAGTACATCCAACAGCAGCCCCCGGTGCAGTATCTCGCACCACAACCTGCCTACAGTAATGAACAACGTCAGTATTACAACAACAATAGAAATACAGGGATGCAGGGAAGGGGCAACGGACAGCAAAGGGCCCAACTACAGTCAGGCCAACGTACATGCTTCTATTGTCACAAAGTGGGGCACCTGCTAAGAGAGTGTCGCTCTAGGATTCGAGACCAAGGCCAACAAGGTATGGGTCCCGGCCAGCAAGCACCCCAGCAGTTCCAACCACAACAACAAATGTATGCTCAGGCACCCCAGATGGTGTACGCTTATGCCCAACAAGCACCACAGCAGAATATGCAGCTAGCACAGCTCCAGACACCTGTAATGACCCAAGCCCAACAGCAATCCACATTGATGCAAGGTCCCGTGCAACTGCAGCAACAGTCACCCTCATACCAAATGATGCCCCAAGCCCAAGCTGCCCCACCACCAGGTGGTGTGGTAGTCACATCCAATAACCCATTTGCACAAGGCACCATCCAGCAATACTCACGCTAGGACAGCCCACAGACAACTCTTGTGTGCCCAGTTTTATCATGCATCATGAGCGGTGAAGATGACCCCACCGTCCTGGTCACGATAAATAACAAAACATATAGCTTCCTCATTGACACAGGCGCCACGTACTCCTGCATTACAGGCGGACACCTGCCTATTTCTGATCAAGTAGCGGACACACAGGGATTCTCTGGGGCAATAGCAAGGGTCCCCTTTACAAAGCCAGTACCCCTGCAAATAGGAGACCGGGTGCTAGAGCAACAACTGCTTTATTCACCACACTCTCCAGTCAACCTTCTAGGAAGAGACCTAATGGCTAAACTGAACATGACCATTCACTTCCATGAGAACGGAACAATGGTTTGCTCTATACCTGGCACACCCGTAGCAAGAATGATGGCACTCACTGCTCAATCTTCCCTGACAGATCAAATGAGGGCTCGCCCTGTGGACGAACAAGCATTCTCCACTGCGGTACACATCATTGTAGCCAACACACCCGAACTACACCAGCGCACTGTCCAGCTCCCCAAGGAGTTTCTCTTTCGTCCGGAGTCCCAGCACTTTCAGATATGTGACAACAGCATGATCCTAGGCATACGTGCTCTTCACATTACACCTACATATGGGGCATTCATAGCAAGAGACGACAATATGCGCTCATGGGCCTGTGTGATTTTCATTGAGCCCGGACACCAAGTGAGGGACATTTCAGATGAACAGCTCTTTGGTGATCCTGATAACTATCCAATAACAGAGATTGTCTACAAGTATGAGGTACCCCTGTCAGCGACAGTGGAAAAAAGAACACCCACTGCCCCGCAGAAATATGACTCAGTGCGTGAAGCTGACTTAGCCCAAGTCCCGCCACACCTGTGGACCACCGGTCCTAATGACGTGGGCCTCATCCGTTCTGCCACTCCATTTAAGATAACTCTGAAACAAGGCGCGATCCTACCCAGAATAAAACAGTACCCACTTTCCAAGGAAGCAGAGGAAGGCATTGCCCCAACAATACAAGCCCTGCTAGATCAAGGAGTCATATACCCATGCGTATCTCCAGTCAACACCTGCCTGTTTCCTGTGCGCAAGGGCAAAACTAATCAGTGGCGTTTAATTCATGATTTACGCCCAATTAACAACATAGTGGTACCAGAGTTTCCCATTGTCCCAGACCCTTCCGTCATCCTCACCAATGTTCCCCCGAATGCACAATACTTTTCGGTGATCGACCTGAAAAACGCATTTTTCAGCGTCCCCCTCCACCCAGACAGTCAGTACCTATTGGCCTTCGTCTTCGGCGGGGTGCAAATGACGTACCGGCGTTTGCCTCAGGGATACTGTGAGTCCCCGAGCGTGTTCAACCGCGTGGTCAAAGAGGACTTATCGAACTTCCAATGTCACAGTACCTTACTGCAGTATGTCGATGATATTTTGCTCTGCAGCACTACAGAATCCCAGTGCAGAACTGATACAGTCTCTCTGCTCACCACACTAGCTCACAGAGGCTACAAGGTGGACAAAAACAAACTTCAGTACTGCCAAACAGAAGTACAATACCTCGGTCAGTTAATATCAGCATCAGGGAGACGAGTCAC
Organism: Lissotriton helveticus; assembly: GCF_964261635.1. NCBI lineage: Eukaryota > Metazoa > Chordata > Amphibia > Caudata > Salamandridae > Lissotriton > Lissotriton helveticus. The sequence continues at coordinate 398,875,218 of NC_136063.1, forward strand.
GCCAGACAGAGTTGAAGCCATCAAAGGGACATCAGAGCCCCAAACTGTCAAGGACATGCAAAAGTTCCTAGGATTAGTGAACTATGTCCGCCAGTGGGTCTTTGATTTCTCCACAATAACTGCCCCTCTGTTAAAAGCAGTTAAAGCAGCCAAAAACACACGCAACAAAATAGACTGGACACCTGAAATGGCAGCTTCCTTTAAACAACTCAAAGATGAAATAACAAACGCACCAGTGTTAGGCACACCTGACTACACAAAAGAATTCTACCTGTTCACCCACTGCAATGGCCAGGTCATGACTGCCGTCCTCACTCAGAAATACCCAATGGGCCACAAGCCCCTTGCTTACTTCAGCGGAATGCTAGACTCAGTCATGAAAGGTCATTACCCCTGCGAGCAAGCTCTTGCTGCGGCAGCCTTTGCAGTGGATAAAAGCACACCCATTGTCATGGGATCCCCTTTGACACTGTACACTGAGCACGCTGTCTTTGCCATAATTCAGAAAGCTAAAACAACATTGACAACACAACGAGTGTCAGGTTATGAAGTCATACTGTCATTGCCCACCCTGAAGGTTGTCAAATGTCACACAGTCAACCCAGCCACATTCTTTGCCCATCCCATTACTGCATCCGATGATGACACCCATGACTGTGCCACATACTGTCCTGATGAGTCAGGAGCAGCAAAAGAGGACCCCCTGCCAAACAGCACTGTATATTTTGTAGATGGGTCCTCCACAATAGACCAAGAAACAGGGATCAGATACACAGGAGCCGCAGTGGTTAGGGCTCAGCAGCATGAGTCCTCTGACTCCCTAGACATTGTACAACAAATTACATTGCCATCGCACTACTCTGCCCAAGCCGCTGAACTAGTGGCACTAATTGCCGCTTTAAACAATGGGGTTGGTGACCGCATCACTGTATACTCAGACTCTGCATATGTCACAACAACAACACACTCGAGCATCTTGCGCTGGAAAAGGCGCGGATTCCTCAAATCAGATGGAACACCGGTATGTCACAAACTACTGTTGGAAGAACTAATAGAAGCCCTGACACTTCCAACAGAGGTAGCCGTTGTCAAATGTGCTGCCCACACGAATGGACAAGACTTTGTGTCCAGAGGCAACGCTCTGGCAGACTGGGCAGCCAAAGCTGCAGCCAGACCCCCCCTACCTTTCACTGAGCATGACCCGCACAACACCCCAATTTTACTGGCCCAAGCTACAACACCAACAGAACTGACAAAGACAAATGAAGACAGTGTACCCTTAACACCACACACAGAGAACAACAAAGACACAAACACCACCCCTATTGATCCAAATTATTCCTGCCCACTCGATGACACACAACAATACGATTTCATTGCCCAACTACATCTCAGAGAGATACAAGAAAGTGCACCACCACAAGAGAAAGAGTTATGGAAAAAGAGGGGAGTACAGCAGGACCCTGCTGATTTTATTTACAGGCAGACCATGTCCGGAAAACCTGTCATGCCACAAGCCTTACTGCAGATAGCATTAGATCAACTTCACCTTCCCGCACATGTCTCCCGAGATAACATGTCCACCACATTACAAGCAGACTGGTTCATTCCCAATGCGTATGAACTGATACAGCTCTTTGTTAATAAATGCATCATTTGCCAACAGTATTCCCCAAACCCAACTCTCAAAACTGTTGCCTCCACTATTCCTAAACCTTCTGGCCCATTCAAAGAACTCCACCTTGACTATGTCGACATGATTGACCGATGCCAAAATTACCGATATCTCATTGTGGTAGTATGCCCCTTCTCACGGTGGATCGAAGCTGGACCATGCGTCCACTGCGATGCCAAAGCAGCAGCCACATTCCTGCTCCGTGACGTCATTTCCCGCTTTGGAATTCCGTCCGCCATCAGGACTGACAACGGGAGCCATTTTTCAAACGCCATCTTCTCCTCTCTCACCACAATGCTAGGCATAAGACACAAGCTGACATCCGCTTACCATCCCCAAAGTAATGGCATCTGTGAGCGCCTCAATGGCCTGCTCAAAAACAAAATAAGCAAAATTAGCGCCACCATCGGCAAAAAGTGGCTCTACTGTCTCCCACTGGCCCTCTTCTCATTAAGAAATTCCCCAAGCTCGGATCACCACCTCACACCCCACCAACTTGTCACCGGACGATCCATAAATGTAGCAGTCCCTCCCAGCAGGCCCAAAACTGATAGCGAGTCATCCTCTGAGATTGTTAAAGCTGAGCTTTACGACTTCTTGTGCACACTAACACGCGCTGCGCAGTTCCTCTCTGTCCAGGTATCCAGAAGGAAGGAGAAGGGCCCCATCGATCCTGAGCTCCCACCTATCCGTCCTGGAAGTCTGATCTTTATCCGGAGACACGTCCGGAAGTGGAAAGACCCCAAATTTGACGGCCCCTTTTCAGTGACTGATTCATCTCCAACTGCTGTCCGGATAGCTGAACGAAGAGCATGGATACATCGGCGAGACGTTCGGCTCGCTCCTGTGCCTCCGCAACAATAAACAATGAACTAAGAGAGGAAAGAGACATGCCCATGGTCCCCCTGAATGAGGACAGCGGTTTCCCGTCCACTGCCGAAGAAGAAGAAGAAGAGGAAGAAGAAGAAGACACGCCCGTGCTGACCCAGGAATACAGCAGCTACAATGCGAAGTTATGTACTCTTGTCACATTTATGCTTTGTATCATTGTTGGAGTGGCACTAATAACTTTTAATTGGTGCATCTATTTTTTTGCTGTAAAGAGCTTTAATGAGATAGGCAATAGAAATACCTTACCATCCACTGTTTCAGCAACAGTACCAGCGGTCACACTCAAACAGCAGACAACAACACAACACACACTAGGTCCTGAACTCCCAGAAAATAGCACTACTAACAATATGTCCGTTAGTGTACACCTTGAACTCTCACCCAGTACCCCAGAGGAAAGGACTAGCCCCTGGAAGATAGCTACCATCGCCACAGAACTAGCGCCCCGCCAACGCCTTCCCCGTCACCATAGAACACGCCGATTTGCTATCGCCCCATACAGAACAAAACCTCTTGTCCCCCGCAAGAATGCTAATAACCAGAAGGTAGGGCATAAAACATTCCAACATCTTGTGCAAATACAGGAAGGTCTAAGGCCCATGCTCAGCCTGCCCCAAATAGTAAGGGACCATTCAGTCCACTCCTCTCTAGTGGACAACTCCTGGTACAGGGACATGACAGCAGTAGGGAAAAGAGTAACAAATGAGTCTTGCTACGTATGCTCCTACATTCCCCATGCAGTAGGTGCTGACAGACTGATTTTTCCCAAGGAAGTCCCACCGCACATAGCCATGTGCCTTCTGCACTTGTACCTCTGCCGAATACTAGGACAGATTAGGGTCCTTTCAGCCCAAAAGGTAGTGCTGATGGTAAACGTCACCAAATGGGACTACGTCTATACGGTACACCAGGTTGTCACCGACGCAGCGGAACTTAGGGAGGAGTTCAAGGAAATGCGAAGGTTAGGGGTACAGGACATAGCGTGGCATGAAAGTCGTATTAAGTCACGAGGGTACATAACGAACCTCAAACCCCGGGCAGGGTGTGAGGTTGCATTTAAACACCCCCCAGGCCCACACAACTGCCCATGTAATAATAGAACAATGCTACGCCTCCTAGCACAGGTCTACCTTAACTACAAATGGCATAGCCCCGGAGGATTTTATTGTAAGGCGGCAGCCTTGGGACCCCCGTGGGCGGACTGGAATGAAGGGGATAAGTGTAATCAAATATGGGCTGAGGAGAGTGGGAGGTATACATGGAGTGGGGAAGGAATGCCAGAACATAAAAAAGGATTCAAACTAAAAAACCCTTCTCTTTGTTTCATAGGAAACGGCTCGGTGGCTGTTGGGCGCAACACAGACTGTAATTCCACGATGTTCAGCTTCGATATGCAGTTCGGCACCACGACTTTAATGGATTATTACTGGGCGTGCGGAGAGCACCTCTATATCCAACTACCTCCTCAATGGCTCGGACTGTGCACTTTGGTGACTTTGCATGAAATTCACCTGGTCGTACCAGCATCAAATGCTTCCCACATCCTGTCACATCCAATGACAGGTGACCTGACATTCCTCCATCGACACCGGCGAGCAGCAGAATATTTCGCAACTGAAGCCCGTGGCAAGGTCCCAGAAGAATTCCGCCTCTTCAATGAGGCCCAGCTGTTCTTCGGAGGGGCATTCCCCATTTTTCAAACTCAGGCTAATGCCCGCTGGCTGGAAGTAACTCGCTATGAAGTCATGAAAGCAATAAACAGCACCAGGGATGGCCTAAATGCAATTAGGGAAGAACTGCGCCCACTACGACTTATGGTTCTGGAACATCGCTACTTCCTCGACATGCTAACGGCCAAAGATGGTGGTCTGTGTCATCAAATTGGGAAATCCTGCTGCACTTTCATACCTGGGAACGACGAGGACAATGGATCAATATCAAGGGCCATTGAGGAATTGACTAACTTGGGAAAAGACATGATTGAGGAAGGAGGTGCCCCTGCAGACATTATTCCAACGAACTGGTTCGACTTTGACTGGATGCCCTCCTGGCTAACTGCTATTCTAAAACTAATGATACCGATAGTCGGAATTATGGTCTTTCTGTGTTGCGCCTTTCAGTTAGGGAGTCACTGTGTCAAGAAATTAAGTGCAAAAGCTGTAGGGATGAATTACGCTAGGACAGGGATTTACGAGATACCAAGATATGAGGACATGGATCGGGCTCCTGGGGATGGGAATGGAGAACAGGTACAAATGATCAAGCTAGTACAAAATAGCACACATCCAGCACCACCTGCCACACACTTTGGAGTACTACCAGCCCCACTTCTCCCTCCAGGTAGATATACAGTAAGTAACAACACTGCAGCTGCCCGGTATGAATGCCTGCTCAATAAATCAGGTCAGCAATATAACCAGCTACTAAGGTCAGACGAAGACGTTGCACGACCAACCAGTTTTCAGTGCTATGTCAATGACATGCCATGGATTCCACCCCTGGCAGAAAATTTAACAAAATACTCACTTAAGAGTGTGTTCATAAATGAACAAGAGGGGGCAGATGATGGAGGGTCCCGTTCTACCATCTAACATCACCAGAAAGGAGAGTTCTGACAGCCTTGGTAACATGAAGGTCTGATGTAGGCCCTGCGTGATAAAAAGTCTGAAAACATGCTAAAATAACCAGCCGTCTCCAGTAGTAAACAGAGGCCCCAGGGCCCACTATGCATGCAGGCTTACAAATACATGTTTCTGAGCACCAAAGTAAACAAGGTGAAAATAGGCCTTCAAAAGGGTGTTTAGCTTCACTGTCAGCTCCCAGACCAACACACACACACACACACTTGCCCTGGTATACGTGGTACAGCTTCCTGAAACCCCTGCTAACGTTATATTTTGAAACATAGCTTGCACAAGTATAAGCAGCAATTTCTAGCAATAAACAGCATCTATCATGAGGATTCACACCTTCAGATATGTAGAAATGTGCGTGACAGAAAAATGTCCTTTTTTAGTAATGTACAACATGTAACCATTGAGCTTAGAAAAGTGCAAGATGTTCCGGACGTGTTCTCTTCTCAAAAGTACAAGATGTTCCGGACGTGTTCTCTTCTCAAAAGTACAAGATGTTCCGGAAGTGTTCTCTTCTCAAAAGTACAAGATGTTCCGGAAATGCTCTCTCTCTCTCAAAGGTACAAGACGTTCTGTCCTAAATATGTACCGAACATAATGTACTGAAAGCATTTCCTTCCGGTGTCCAAAACACTTGTGGTTAAGCCACCTGCACCAAAGGCCAGAGGCCAGCGTCATCATAGAACCCTAGTTCCTCAATTTTGGGTATATCAAGCCCAACTGTCAAATCTGAGATCAGAGCTTTCCTGCGGATGCCCAGCTGCATGAGCGTGGAAGGTTCTCTCGGCTAGCCGAAGACTGTCTGACTTGGGACATCGGCGCCTCACTCAGGTTGTGGATCTCCCAGGGCAGATAGCCCATCTCTCACTCTTTAGATCTCTAACCCTTCAACCTATCTCTCTTCATGAATATATTCCTGTATGGTAGGCTCCTTTAAAATAGGTGACTGGTCTCACTCTCAGCTATTACCAGGCACTGAATTACTAGCAGAATGTTCTATTTTAGCTAATTCTACTTACGCCTTCTTGGCCCTGCCCTCAGGATCCAGGGCTCTGATAGAAATGTGCAATCTATAGCAATGGACCTGTTCTACATGGTTGGCCAATAGACAGTTGGGTTCCATACTCTTGTACTCAGTAGTGTAGAATCATTGATCATCTGTGTTAGTGCCCCTTTTAACGTATTCCATTCCAGTATTACTCTGAGATATTTTGAGCATTAGTCATCCTGCATTGTTACCAGACAGAGTGAAGTCTGGATCATATTTAGAAAAATACATTGTAGCTTGAATTGATATGCATTTAGCTCTCTGCGTGTTAATTGAAAAATAAAGTGCCACTCCATCTTGAACGTTTGGTATCTTATATGTGTATTCCTTCTCTTACTCAGTGAAGTGCTGTGATGGTGATGTGCGAATTTTAGTCACACCCAAAAGTGGTGACCACTGACCGAAGGGGTCAAGACTTTCCCCTTCACACGTGGCGCCCAACGTGGGGCGCCACGTGTGAAGGGGAAAGTCTTGACCCCTTCGGTCAGTGGTCACCACTTTTGGGTGTGACTAAAATTCGCACATCACCATCACAGCACTTCACTGAGTAAGAGAAGGAATACACATATAAGATACCAAACGTTCAAGATGGAGTGGCACTTTATTTTTCAATTAACACGCAGAGAGCTAAATGCATATCAATTCAAGCTACAATGTATTTTTCTAAATATGATCCAGACTTCACTCTGTCTGGTAACAATGCAGGATGACTAATGCTCAAAATATCTCAGAGTAATACTGGAATGGAATACGTTAAAAGGGGCACTAACACAGATGATCAATGATTCTACACTACTGAGTACAAGAGTATGGAACCCAACTGTCTATTGGCCAACCATGTAGAACAGGTCCATTGCTATAGATTGCACATTTCTATCAGAGCCCTGGATCCTGAGGGCAGGGCCAAGAAGGCGTAAGTAGAATTAGCTAAAATAGAACATTCTGCTAGTAATTCAGTGCCTGGTAATAGCTGAGAGTGAGACCAGTCACCTATTTTAAAGGAGCCTACCATACAGGAATATATTCATGAAGAGAGATAGGTTGAAGGGTTAGAGATCTAAAGAGTGAGAGATGGGCTATCTGCCCTGGGAGATCCACAACCTGAGTGAGGCGCCGATGTCCCAAGTCAGACAGTCTTCGGCTAGCCGAGAGAACCTTCCACGCTCATGCAGCTGGGCATCCGCAGGAAAGCTCTGATCTCAGATTTGACAGTTGGGCTTGATATACCCAAAATTGAGGAACTAGGGTTCTATGATGACGCTGGCCTCTGGCCTTTGGTGCAGGTGGCTTAACCACAAGTGTTTTGGACACCGGAAGGAAATGCTTTCAGTACATTATGTTCGGTACATATTTAGGACAGAACGTCTTGTACCTTTGAGAGAGAGAGAGCATTTCCGGAACATCTTGTACTTTTGAGAAGAGAACACTTCCGGAACATCTTGTACTTTTGAGAAGAGAACACGTCCGGAACATCTTGTACTTTTGAGAAGAGAACACGTCCGGAACATCTTGCACTTTTCTAAGCTCAATGGTTACATGTTGTACATTACTAAAAAAGGACATTTTTCTGTCACGCACATTTCTACATATCTGAAGGTGTGAATCCTCATGATAGATGCTGTTTATTGCTAGAAATTGCTGCTTATACTTGTGCAAGCTATGTTTCAAAATATAACGTTAGCAGGGGTTTCAGGAAGCTGTACCACGTATACCAGGGCAAGTGTGTGTGTGTGTGTGTTGGTCTGGGAGCTGACAGTGAAGCTAAACACCCTTTTGAAGGCCTATTTTCACCTTGTTTACTTTGGTGCTCAGAAACATGTATTTGTAAGCCTGCATGCATAGTGGGCCCTGGGGCCTCTGTTTACTACTGGAGACGGCTGGTTATTTTAGCATGTTTTCAGACTTTTTATCACGCAGGGCCTACATCAGACCTTCATGTTACCAAGGCTGTCAGAACTCTCCTTTCTGGTGATGTTAGATGGTAGAACGGGACCCTCCATCAAGTGCCATCTACCAGAGTGTCGCTCGCCAACATTCTAAGGTGAGTTTCACTCTAACGTTCTAACGCAGGGTGTACCAATGGGTAGGGAAAGGTAGGGGGGAACAAAGGGAGGGAAATACCACATTACAACACCCAATCCAACTTCAGGATGGCACATAAAGGTGGAAGACAATTGTGGGACAGCCTAAGTATAAAGCTGTTTTCCACCTTCTGCAACTATTCAGTATTTGCATACCCTCAAACCCCGGCTCCCTATTGCAACACCTTTGCTCTTATAAATATGGACTAGCTCCTTCATTGTTTTAAGGCTCAGTGTTAATGCAAAACGAAAAACGAAGTAGATGGACCTTTGGACTTCGTGCACCCTTAGGTTAAGTAAAAAAAATTCCAGTTTGTGGTTTTATCAAAAGGAAGCCCAGGTATGTAACATTTTGTAACCCTGCAATACAAAATGTCTTGAATTTGATATATTGAGGCCTACATTTCATGATGGATGATTTAGTTAGGTTGGTCTTAAGAACCAAATCATTCATGATAGTGCCAAAGGCATCTAGGAGGATTTGAAGCCTGTTCGTAAATCTTGAAATTAGAATGGTGTCATCCATGTATAGGAGTACTGGAATTGGGTGGTTCCCAAACTGAGGCATATCTTATGCAGGTAACTCTCTAGGCCTTTAATATATTACAAATAGAACAGCGGCCATGACACAACTCTGGTGAACCCCTAAGGTGGAATAAATTTTGGGAGACAGACCGGCACTTGATCCGAAACTTACCTTGGCCAATTTATGCCTGTGTAGTCGTCAAAACCAATTAACCAGGGCTTTTTTCAATGCCCAGGTCCTCCATTATGTCCCACAGTTTGGTGTGGTGCACAGTGTCAAAGGCGTAGGAGAAATCCATAAAAGCTGAGTCTCCTGGCCATGGCCTATTTCTCAATAATGAGTTGTAGATAAAGGCATTGCTTCACTGATCTCAACCTCACACGGAAGATGAACTCCATATTGAATAAAACCTTATTTTCCTGTGCCCACACCCCAAGTCTTGAAAATAGAACTCTCCCTAAGATCTTTATTGTGTGGTCCAATAGCGAGATTAGATGGTAGAAACTTGGGTGATTCCTATTGCCTTTTGTAAATATTTGGACTAAAATTGCCTCCGTCCATATAGGGACTACTGAGCCTGCAATAGCAGCTCTTAAAACATTTGTTAGCAGAGTGGCCCAGAATGATATATTTTCTTTGTATTGGTCCATTGGAACTCCATCTGGGCCAGGTGCTTTGCCAAGGGCCTCCTATTGATCACATGAATTACATCCTCAGCGTCAATAGATTCACTCAAACTAAAGGCAGCATCTTGGTCATATGTAACTTCTTCAATTTCAACTGAGTCTCGCTCAAGGCAAATAGGATCCAAAACCTTTGTGAAGTGTCCAACCCAGGTTTGAACTTGAATATGGGACTCAGCCTGTGGCCTTTCATAATCAGAAAAAAAGAAGATTTACAACTTTCCAGAAGATCGTGCTGTCTTTTAGTTTCCCGGAAGCTTCTATATACTCCCAATCGTTCAATCTAATCTCCGCTTTCCTTGTGACTAGCACTTCCTTATAGACTAGCCTGGCAGTGACTACTTCAACCATGGAGCATGGGTATTTACTGAGCGCTAATTTAAGTTATTTGTGGGCAGTGGTGCACGCATGGTTAAACCATCCATTGCTTAACTCTTTGGGGTTTTATTCATGACTAAGAAAGAAGATATGGAAGAACACAGTGAGTTTAACGCTTTTAGAATAATCCAAGGGTCTTCTCCTTGTCTGGGCTCACTATGATTGCATGCCGGTTAACTCCTAATAGCTCTCAAATAAATTACTCTTTGTCAACCTTCTCCCACTTAACTCTAACCCCTTTATTCCGTCTCTAATCAATTTCCCCACTCATAGCCTGGTTGCTACTCTCTGAAAGATGGAGCTTAAAAAGTATTATAAGCAGGTTATGTTTAATAATGCAACTAGCAATTACATTAAACTCTGTCAGTAAGGATGCAAGATCAAAAGTTAACAACTTAAAATCATAAAAAAGCAGTGAATTCAAAAGCATAGATGATTCGATCCTAAAAGCTCTTGCCCCAATACAGACTAGAAATGATAGTGTACCTGGCGCACTTGGATTCAATTTACTCTAGTCTTTCAATAAGTGTGCAATGTTGTGTAAATGCCTACTGAGCATAAACAACTATCAACCTTAGAGGCCCAGCAACACAAGGGCGACTGGGACAACAACATGGATCAACACATAAATGATTTTGGCGATAAAACATTCAATTTAATTTTTTCATTTGTTCATTCAAATAAACTTTTATGTTTCCACAAGATTCTTAAAAGAATTTTACATCCAAAAACTTTTCAATTACATTTGAACAATTTCATATGTTACAACCAATAACACAATGTACATTATTAACTTCACACCCAATGCATTTCGAGACCGGGGTCTCTTCTTCAGGGGTATAACTGCAAAAGAAAATGTATCATGAGACCAATTCATTTGAAAAAAGCAAAGAATTCTACTCTGTAAAATTGAGTGAATCATGCCCAGTCACCAACACCTGTGTAACATGCCACTTCAATCAAACTTACTTGAAGTCCTTAATGTATTCCTACAAGAAACCACTGCAAAACAAACCACAGACTTAACCACAGTCCAACAACAAAATCTGACTGAATTTAAACTCATACAAAACCAGAACCTATGTACCTTAGTTTCTTAGGAAAAATTCTAACCAAGATGGGGCGATCGCTGACTTCCTCTGTAATCCTGGCACTGTGAAATTATATGAACCCTCGTCAAAATCATATTATCCGGAAAACACAACAGCAAACAAGCAAGAGAAATGTTGATAACCCTGCTCTTACCTAAAAGCAATATTCCGATCGTTCTGGAGCCAGAGTGATCTATGAATGAAAATCGAAGGTCAAACTATTAACACTCTGTATATTTAACGGTCATAAACCTCCAGCGAAACCTACTAACTAGCTAGTCTTATCTATCAGTAAGAATTCTGCTCTCGTCACCACCCGTTCTCAGCGCTTTCGATAAAGGCCATAACGCTCTCCTAGCTTCAGGGCAAAAAGTAATCCTTCCGCGTCCAAAAAGCTTTATCTTAGAAGTTTTGGAATTTTGCCAGCAAAACAGCTATTTCACGTGGGATGACAAATTTTACATTCAGTTAAGTGGAACCAGTATGGGTTTTCCGGGAGCGCCGGCATACGCGAACACCTTTATGGCAAGGTTTGAAAACGAGTATATTCTGCAAGATGAATCATGGAGACAAGGATTAATATGCTTTCGTCGATTCATCGACGATATATTCATAATATGGAGGACAATCTAAAAAACAACATTCAAACGTTGAATCTAGCAGACCCCAGGATTCAATTCACTTTTCAGATTGACAAGCACAGAGTTTCATTCCTGGATGTACAGACTAAATTGAAAGAAGGAATTTTACACACAAGTGTATTCAGAAAAGCGACGGATAAAAACAATGCATTACTTTATAGCAGTTTCCACCCACCGACATTGGTGAACAATTTACCATTTTCACAATTTTTACGAATTTGCCGGATCTCTTCAGATGACCAAAATTGTGAAGAATCTTGTTTGTATCAAAAACACAATTACCTCATGAGAGGTTATCCTGAGGATTTAATTGAAAAACAAATTCAGAAGGCACGGGAAATTCCCAGACAAAAACTTTTGGAAAAAAGATCAAGATCTACCACTGATAGAACTGTGTTTGTTTCAAAATACTCCACTGTATCTTGGGATATAAAAAGAAGAATACTCAAACACTGGGAAATATTAAAAACAGAAAAGGATTTCCACAAACTATTTAAAAACAAACCTTTGTTTGCTTATACTAGGTCAAGCAATTTGAAAGAACTTTTGACAAAAAAGAAAAAAGAGAAATTACAAAAAACAGGTACATTCAAATGCTGGAATTGTATCCACTGCAACAATGCGATCTTGGGTGATACTCTTTTACACCCACAATCAGGAGAAAAGATCATTCTACAGAATCAAAGTACTTGTGATTCTGAAAACATTATATACACCATAAAATGCCCTTGTGGGCTACTGTATGTCGGGAAAACCGACGAAAAATGAAAACCAGACTCTCAAAACATAAGAGTCAAATACGAACAGGCAATTTAACATCTCGACTGGCAACTCACTGGAAAGACAGGAGGCACACGATAGCACAACTCAAATTCCAAATCAGTGAACAGGTGGACAAACAACCTGGATGTGATTACTCAAAGAAGCTTCTCCAATGAGAAGTATACTGGATAAAACGTCTTAGAACCCTCAATCCGACGGGACTCAATGACAAATTGGAGATGTCGTGCTTTCTCTGATGTGTTCATTTCACCTCTTAACAACATAAAAATGTACACCTTAACATGACACTTTTTTAGTAGTGAAGATTACTCGTGCAATATAGTATATTGAAAGCATTGTTGCATGTACTCCTTGATGTATTTTATTTGAATCACATCTGTATGTATGATATATCATTAAGTATTTGTATTTAGAACCTAAACTAGAGATAGAATTAGTCCTCTGTCTATCTTGATGATTGAGCATTCAGAGTTGAACCTGAGTCTTTCTTTTATTTTTCCTTTCTTTTATTTTATTTCTGTTGATTGCAGTAATCTAAGAGAGAGTATCTAGATAATTGTAATAAGAGTGGCATAGTCTCTTTCACTATTTAAGCAGAAATATTTATGTGGAATGAGAGTGACTGTGTTGCGACTTTTAATCGCGAAATTATAAATAACATTTGATATCCGGTTCATGAATATCTGCGTTGGATTTATATTCGTTTCATTATTTTCACGGCTGAACGCGCTAGAATATTTAGATCCCATCGTACGGAGCTCCGTATTTACCTTGGTCCGTTTTTGAGCTTTATGATCGTCCTACCGCGATCACGTGATGCGGAAGGATTACTTCTTGCCCTGAAGCTAGGAGAGCGTTATGGCGTTTATCGAAAGCGCTGAGAACGGGTGGTGACGAGAGCAGAATTCTTACTGATAGGTAAGACTAGCTAGTTAGTAGGTTTCGCTGGAGGTTTTTGACCATTAAATATACAGACTGTTAATAGTTTGCCCTTCGATTTTCATTCATAGATCACTCTGGCTCCAGAACGATCGGAATATTGCTTTTAGGTAAGAGCAGGGTTATCAACATTTCTCTTGCTTGTTTGCTGTTGTGTTTTCCGGATAATATGATTTTGACGAGGGTTCATATAATTTCACAGTGCCAGGATTACAGAGGAAGTCAGCGATCGCCCCATCTTGGTTACAATTTATCCTAAGAAACTAAGGTACATAGGTTCTGGTTTTGTATGAGTACAAATTCAGTCAGAAATTGTTGTTGGACTGTGGTTAAGTCTGTGGTTTGTTTTGCAGTGGTTTCTTGTAGGAATACATTAAGGACTTCAAGTAAGTTTGATTGAAGTGGCATGTTACACAGGTGTTGGTGACTGGGCATGATTCACTGATTTTTACAGAGTAGAATTCTTTGCTTTTTTCAAATGAATTGGTCTCATGATACATTTTCTTTGGCAGTTATACCCCTGAAGAAGAGACCCCGGTCTCGAAATGCATTGGGTGTGAAGTTAATAATGTACATTGTGTTATTGGTTGTAACATATGAAATTGTTCAAATGTAATTGAAAAGTTTTTGGATGTAAAATTCTTTTAAGAATCTTGTGGAAACATAAAAGTTTATTTGAATGAACAAATGAAAAAATTAAATTGAACGTTTTATCGCAAAAATCATTTATGTGTTGATGCATGTTGTAGTCCCAGTCGCCCTTGTGGTGCTGGGCCTCCAATACAGACTAGGCCAGATTCTTAGGACCTGATTCACCGAACTAACTTAAGAAAAAATCCTAAACTTACTACTTTTGGTATTCACAGAATGCACTTACTACTTTTGGTATTCACAGAATGGATTTACGACTAATAACTTTATGTCCGCACTCGGGCTGGAGATTCCGGCTAGAGGCGGAGATTCTGGCCCGGAGGTGGACTTCCGGGCCGGAGGGGGAGATTTCGGCCATGGGTAAATCTCCACCCCCCTGCCGGAATCCCTACCTCCAGGCCAGAATCCCCACCTCTGGGCGGAATCCCCACCTCCGGGGCGGAATCCCCACCTCCGGGCCGGAATCCCCACCTCCGGGCCGGAATCCCCACCTCCGGGCCGGAATCCCCACCTTCCGGGCCGGAGGTCCCACCTCCGGGCCGGAGGTCCCACCTCCGGGCCAGAAGTCCCACCTCCGGGCCAGAAGTCCCACCTCCGGGCCGGAATCTCCGCCTCCGGACCGGATTCTCTGGCCCGAGTGCGGACGTAAAGTTAGTAGTCGTAAATCCATTCTGTGAATACCAAAAGTAGTAAGTGCATTCTGTGAATACCAAAAGTAGTAAGTTTAGGATTTTGTCTTAAGTTAATTCTGTGAATTAGGCCCTTACTGAGCAGGGGAAAAATGTTGAAAGATCGTCAAACAAATTGGGCTGTTGTCTAGCAGGTCCTTCATGGCTAGGCAAATGTTTTTAATATAATGGTCTAAGAAACCAGTGCAGATAAGCCAATCTCTTAGTAATAGACTTGAGTTGATCAGTGTTTGTGGTGACCTGGAAGGCCTCAAGATAATACCAACCTAGTAGACGAGCTGCAAAGCAAGCGTGGCCCCAGCCACCATGGTGAGCTTAGATCCCGGAAGATGAAGAACTCATTTTGAGCATCTGTGGTTGATAGTGGCTGGCCCGTGTCTTAGATCTCATTTGCAGAGCAAATGAATGTTTTTCATCACTAAGATCCAGGGTTTTTAAGGAAAGACCTGGTCTGGTTCAATGTCAAGGAATACCAAGTTCCTAAACCAGCAGTTGCTTTGCCCCACAGTAGAAGAAAACCAATTTGTTCCCATTAATGTTGTTGCACCCGATTCAATATAATATAGTACATATACAAAGTAAAAATTGCATACACGTGGGTGTGTGACCATCTTGCAAAACAATGAATCACATACCTCTGTGTTTCTAAAAAGGCCTTTCTGCTTCTGTGCCTTTGTTCCGGTCGAAAAGACGGAAGGTTTGCCGCACTGCGTGCCAGAGTTTGTCTTCTTCAAACCCTCAGTGCTAAGTTTTCTTGCTGTAGTTGAAGACACAGTGACAGCAGGTGGCTTGCCATCCTCCAAAATACCTGCACAGAAAACATCAGTTGTTACACGTCTTATGGTGCTCATTTTGTAGTTACATATATTTTTGGTTACTTGGTACACTACTGTATTTGAATACAGACATCTCAGTTCCCATATTCATCCGTGACGTTCAATAATATGTTACAGTATTTCAATATTTAAAAAATCACACTGGCTAACAGTATTTGAAAAGAATAGAATTAAATTATAAATATTCGTTATTTTCCTAATTTGATATAGCAGGTTTGTAAGGATTTTGTGGCTACAGATACCCTGAGCCTGATTTGCAGAAAAACGATACATCTCTAAATATAAAGATTCACAAATTGGCTTCATGTACACATTGTGTTGCTTGCAATTTTTAGATCTTACTCCTATTGCTATAGGGTTTCACATATATTTTGGGCTTACGCTTGTTGTCAATCTAGTTTTATACTGTGATTGAAGATTAAGAATATCAACAGCCATAAATTAGCAATCCTCAAGAAATACATTTGAAAATCATGATTTTGGTGGGAAGTGACAGGGAGAGAAATATTAAATCTAAAATACCAAAAATCTCAAAGTTAAAAGATAATTATTTTGTAATTTGTCATTTATATATCTTCAAAAAGCAAATCACAAATTCGTATCGTCCATTAGAAATATAGAAGGCTTTTTACATTTTAACCAAAATTCCAAACCTCTCTACATGGGATCCTATCCTAAGGCGTGAACTAGTTGGTGCTTCTTCTTTTAAAAAACATCAAAAATAAATACTGGATTTATAGGTACAATTCCTGGTACTTTCTGTTCCCCTCCTGCAATACTCACTGTCCACCAACAACGTTTTATTTTATTGTTTTTTTATTGTTTATTATTTTAATGCCCACAGATAAATTACAGGGACCCAGCTCCTATGAATAAAAATCAGTAAAACTTAAATACAACTTCTAATTAACAAGTCCTGGGAGGACAAATTGTAGATGAGATTCCTCGTGCTGGCTTTGGTGCAGAGGCAGCGGAAGGCCTTTTATTACTTAAGCCTGCACCCTAAACATATGCTATTTTAATTTGCAATTAAAGCCAATTAGTCATTAGATTAGGGCTTTGATGACACAGTTCAAGAGTTTTGACCCTGGCACATTCATTTGGACAAGTGCCATGTAAGAAATCTGACAGGCATTATGGGACTTTCTCATTGCCTTCCAGCTCGAGCATAACACTTCGTGTGGGATCTGATGAGCCAAGTCAGAGCCGGTCTCATATCACAAAAGTAAATAATTTTTCCTCACGCCATAAATGATGCAGGTGGAAGTCTTTTGCACGAATAGCACATTCAGATTTTTTTAGAGAAGACTTAAATATGCAACCATCGGATTTTCTAAAATGGACAAATCCTTAAGGCCAGTTATAGTATTTTGAGGAGTTCAATTGTTAACAATTGTTAACAAGGACATATTGTTTTTAAAAGAACTTATAGTGAAACTAGTAGACTTCACCAGTGGTGTAGCAAGGGGAGGGGGCGAGGGTGGTCCGCCCCAGGCGGCACAGGTTTTGGGGGCGGAGGCCTCTTCCCCCACTCTTACCTCCGGCTGTTGCGGGTTCACATAATACAGGTTCACATAATACAGAACCATAGTGGGTCACAATTCCGCCTAACTCATAAATATTAATTAAATAGGACGTAAATTGTGACCCACTACAGTTGCCTACAATCAGAGGTCTGCTGGGGTCAGCAGACCACCATGTCTGTGATTGATTTTCAGAAAGGCAATCTTTTTTTTCTAAATTGCTAAACAGGATGCAAATATAAAAGGAAAATGAAATGTTTTACAAACATGTTAGTGGTCGCGTAAACATTTGCCCACCCCCTCCCAAAATGTTTTTTTAATCATTCATAAAAGGGAATATGTAGCTCGGGAACCACTTCCTATTTTTGAATGGGTTACCACCCCCTTTGAGGTAGTAGGGAACTGTCATAATATGCCAGGGCACATCACAGGTAAACACAGGGCCACTGGAATTAGGCCGCTGTGCAAAACCAAATTAGGCAGCAGATCTGTCAATTCTGGGAACAGAAATGGCAATTTATGCAGCAGAATGAGGCACAATTTGTTGCTGTATTATTTCTCTATTTGGTCATTTTAACAACTTTTAGTAATGTCTGGGCAAAGTTCTAACACATTAGTACCAGTTTAACACCTCAATACACAAATAAGCAACTGAAAAGTGTCACATTAATGTTTGTATAGGGTCTACCACTGTGCAGAACTGTGAGTGGCACATTTTATTTAGTAGCCTTTGATCTGTTTCCACTAGAAACAATGTGTTTTGGTGAAATCTGCAAATTATTCAGCAGATGCTGTATTGTGTGGCAAATCCATGATTATATACAAAACCGCTGCCGCAGAATTGCATAGTCCCATAATCACATGTTCCCTGAATATACAAGTCCTAAATATGACTGTTTGCTAACAATCATTATTCAGGGTTCTGGTTATGCACAATGTGTCAGCCTGCCAGGGGTGATCGGTGCTGTATAAATAAGCTGAGCCTGCTCATTATGCCAGGAGTCTGCTCTTGGATGGAGTTCTGAGTGTTCAAGATGCAAGGAAACTCTCAGATTACTAATCCAAAAGTGCAGGCAGTCGAATGATTCAACAAGCTACAGATAATGCTACGCTGCACGTGTGTACTGCAGACACCAGTGGCGGCTCATGGAGCAGTGTAAAAGAAAAAAATAAATGATAATAACAGAATTTATTATCATTTTATTTTTAGTATCACCAGGTTAGGGCGGGGCGAGGCTTGGCTACCGTGATATAGGGGAGGAGGAGTGGTTGCTGCACTCTAAAGTGTGCATGACGGTTTGGCTGGCCGTCTCGGCCTGGCCAAACTGTCATGCACATTTTGCATGTTCTCCACCCAGGGTGCATTAAAGCCTGGGTGGAGAACATGCCCAGGCTCCTATTCGCAGTTTGAACACCGAACCACAGCGCTCAGACCAATCACAGCTCTGCATTGCAGCCTTGTGATTGGCTATGGGGAACCTGGGTGCTTTTTGGTTGAGGAGTGGTCAGACGACGTGGGAGAGACAGAGGGGAGACGTGGTGATTAGGTAAGTGCTGGTCTATTCCTTATGCTCCTCTTTGTCTTCCTTTTTCACCTCCTTCTCTAAGTCCTCCTCCTCCTGCTCAGTACCATACAGACTGAAGGAGAATAGGAAACGTTGAAAGAACACCAAGTGCCGGACGTTTCACATCTTGTCAAGGTCATCAGACTTCGGAGAATTCAAAACTTGGATGTGGGGCTGACCTGCAGGCTGTAGGGTTTGACCCACTCTTGCCTGCCATCTCTTACCAGACCAGCAGAATATCCTTTTTCAAGGTCATCTGGACTCCGACCTTGAAAAGTACCAGCCTCCTAATGTTGCAACGTCAGTGGCCCATATTGTTGAAAGGTTGCTGCCAATGACCAATCGCTGACAGCTCCTTGACGTTACACCATTGGTCAACAAGCAGCTCCCTCAGCATAAATGGAGTGAGGGATCTCTACTTTTACCGAGCAGATGTTCTGTCAATTTATGGCAGTTCCAGCTTAGTCAAACCCTAAATGATCATTAGGAAGATTGTAAGACCTTCCATCTGCCAATGTGAGAGAATTTCACTCATGTCAAAGCTATGATTACATTAAAAAAAACTACATTTAGGTATTTAAGGTGTTCCACGAGGCAAGAGGAGATTTGCTTCCAAAATTGCTGTACCCTACAAGAGTCGTCAAATATTTCATTGAAGCTCTCATCATTGTGAGTGGATTTTCTGGCACTAAATGTGGGCACTGGAAATTAATCCCCAAAGAGAGGAAACATTTTCAGTGCTCACTTTGCTGGACTTCCTAACATTTTGGATTCTTATAATGTCTTAAGGAGTTAGGGTCATTGGAAGTGTGCCACCATTTCTATGAATTTTTTTTAGATTTTACTTTTTCAGATTTGGCTGCAGACAGGTTATCTTGTATTGGGTGGATGACGAGTCACCTTATGTGATGGAGTAAACTCTAGGACTTGGTCCAGCTGGCAGGGATGTCAGTAGTGCTTCTGCTAGTGGCAAACACACCACCTAGCAAACAATAGAATATGGTAATTATACTAAGAGTGACACTTACAGAATCCTAGGTTTTCTGGTTAATTATTTTCTATCTGTTACGGCCCGTGCGATAAGCACATTTTGTTCCCTTTAGGTGCCCCTATTCATTGCGGTAACATTCACTGCATCCGCCCCTCCCCATTCATTAGGATAGGGACTATAAGTGCGATTACCTATTGTGCGGTGTTCTTGAATGATTCAAGGGTGGTGAGCAAGGTTCACTTAAGAGTCAATGGGGGTCACCTATTTGTTTTATTTTTCTCCTCTCTGATTTCTTTCTGTGCTTCTTTACAGATAAAGCGCTGGGGCCACGCTGTGAATGGCGGCACAGAAGTCACATGACTGAGATGCGCGGCTACCAGGTGATCAAAGGTGCATCTATCAGGTGACAGGCCTATTTCAATCGCGTCCTCCCTACCCTAAACACTTGGCTTTTTTACTGTTTTCTTACTTGGTAGGATTTTAACCCAGGCTGCACAGCTCTAAAGTTCTTGCCCTCTCTGCTTGGTCCGTCCCGTTTAGGTGGCCCAACAGAGTCTACCGCCTTGCTTCTCTGCTGAGTCCCGCTTTTCCCCAGACGACCTGACTGAGTTCTGTTTTCCCTGTTGATTGGACCTGCTTTACCCACCACAAATATGCAAGGAAGCATAAGAATGGTCAAGCATTTCTTCATTGCTTTTACCTCCCTTTTACCAATCCCAGTCAGTGAACTGTACCATAGTCTGCTTCGCTCTTCATGGTTTGTTGCTCGCTCCTTCAGAATTGCACTATAGCGATTGGTAAACAACCTTTACAACGAAACTTTTACAACGCACTACCATTACAATGCGGTCATTACAACGCATACCATTACAACGCATTGCGCTGGGGGGCGCTCTAGGATAGGGAATACGTTTAATTTACTATCCAACACCTTCCCTAGTGTCCACGGGGACTGGAGTTGGAATAGTAAATTAAACTATTCACTATCCAACACCCAAAAGCACTATGCGTTGTAATGGATTGCGATGTAAAAACCGCGTTGTAAAGGCAGGCGTTGTAATAGCCTGCGTTGTAACGTCATACATCCATAGCGATTCTCTAACCTATATGTAAGCCCTTTACTCAGTCCCTCCTTTTATTTTGCTTCCTTTGTCAGGTTTAAGCCTGTTTATGTTATCCTTTTTGATTGCCTGGTTGAGCTTCAGGATTTTGGCATATAGTCCTAATTCCTAAGTATCCTACGCTGTTAATAGGGGCCATGTATGGAATCAACACCTATGGATTAATTGGCGCCTGATGGTGATTGGCTTTTCCTAAGGAATATGTTGAAAGTTCTTTGGGAGGCTTTGGATTGCATGTCATGCGTGAGCATATTCCATTAATATCAACTTTTTGAATGAGTCAGATGGCATTTATTTTGAAAGACAAATGCATGATTATAGATATACTCACTACCAATTTTGTTTTGTTTTCTTTAAAAGGAACATGTTCCCTGTGGTTTAACACATCCTGAGGGAACCCATACCGAGTACCGACTGTTTTTGAGTTGAATCACATCAGGAAAAATCCTTCCCCATCGCTACCCTTTTTCCCCCTTTCCCCTTACCACATACCACCCACGTCTGTTATCTAGTCAGTGTGCAGGGTTAGTTCTGAGGCGAGAAGACAGGCCATCGCCACGTTCATGGTACCTGGTCTATACTAAATATCTACACTTCTGTAAGTAACTTTTTTCACTTGATCTTATTCACTCTCCCGATACAACCTCATGGACTTTGGACATGACATGGACCTCATGGAATTTAGACACGAAGCTCTTTTGACCAAGGTCCCATTAAAAAATTATTTAAAAGACCATTCATTTTACACTTCCCCATTGATGCACAAGTTTCCCTGTTTAAAGGTTTCTTCCATTGACTTTTCATTTAAAGGGTTCGCCCATTTTTTCACTTTCCCTTCAATAAGTAGAATATAGTGTTTAACAAGGGCAGCCACTCTTGTTCATCAATGCCCATAGCAACATGCATTGCATTTACTTCAGAATACATTTTGGGACTGGGAAATGTAGAACAATATTATATTAACATATATGAGTACAATATCGACATTAAAATCAGTCAACTATTTATATTGGCATTTTAGAGCTGTAACAGCATGTTGTGCTGCCATTCAAAGACTACTGTGTTATATTCAAAATTCAAGTGCCTTTATTCTGCTTACAAGTCTAACAAATATCACTGCAATACGGAATGGATTAGAATGATGTGGTATGGTTTTGTGTTGTATTGTATGGCACAGGCGAAGTGGTATGTTATGGGATAGAATGATGTGGCATAGCATTACATAGCATGGCATGGTATTGTGTGGTGCTGTGGTACGGCATGGTATGTGAACTGTGATGTGTTTTGGCTTGATGTAGTATGGTATGGTATGGTAAGTAATGGTATAACAACCTGACTCGTGGTCTTAGTGCAACTTAATTACCAATTGGGAAATGTTAGGTTTGAATATAAGAGTACCATTACACCACCTGTAGGGTGTGTATCTTTGACTGGATATTTGCGCCATCTATGATATATTCTGATTTTAAAAAAAACATCAGGCAGATTTATCAACACTTTACACTGCTGCAAAGTTGTGCAAAAAGTTAATAAAGTATTTACTTTCAAGGGCAACCTTTTTTTGCCGGAGACTACCCCTCAAAGTAGAATGAATAGTGTTTAGAACTACTTTGCATCAAAGCGGGGTCTGATGTGTATTACATGGGCATTAGCATGCTACCACCCGTGGTTTTTGATGCAAAACCCTATCTACTAAAATGTTAGACATGGCTTTGCCCCCCAAAATAATGGCTCCTTGAAGCAGGAGCAAGGTAGGAGAGGTTTTTTGAAATGTTCCCAACTTTTCTCACACAGCCTGTGTACTGCAAACAACCAATGTTTAAAAAGTTTAAAAGTTTTCCTAAGCATGGTATTCTTTCAGTACAAAATGTTTACTAGACATGACACAGATGCACACCTTAATACTATGATGCATAGATTGTGTGGCGCTAGACAGCGTGTTTGTACAAAAGAAGTGGGGAAGAGGGTAGCAGTGCCTTTTCTATGCACGTTGCTGCTCTTTGTCCTTGAGGAACACAGCACGGTAACTTTGGTTACCGCACTGCATTGTGTTGTGCTATTTGTTTAGTAAATCAATGTCTGCTAGGTAAGGATTATAAATAGAAAGACAGATATAGCTGATTATGTTTTACAGAGACGCAATGCCATATGAAATATTTATTGCAAAACTACATAGACTTTGAAACTGTAATAAATATTCCTTGTCCCATTCTCGGTCTTCCTCTTTTTTGCAATCTGTAGCAAAATGCAATATGCACTGCCATTGCTAGGCGACGCCATCTTTCATGGATAAGACCCTCTGGCATGTGCAGGTAATACTGGAGACAGAGCCTGCTAGTCTGTCAGATGGGTAGGGTATGCAATGATGAGGTCGAGGATACTGTGGGGTCATATTTACTTCGTAGTGGCGGAGCACAGAGTTAGCCTCCTTGGCTTAACAACGAGCTCTGCCATTTCTGAAATGCAGGGCTTAACCATTTTTACAACAGCCCTACGTTTCCTCCTACACTGGTGCTACATTTAGCAGCCTAGCACCAACGCAGGTACCATAGTGCAAGGTTGTCTGCATTGAGGGGAAGATTGTTTGGTTTAGGTGTCACCTCAACACCCATTGCCCTCCCCTTTCATGCTAAGTATAGCGTGAAAGGGTGCCCTATTTAAAAGGCAGTGTTAAGTCATGTTAAGTGGCTTAACGTTGCCTTGTAATTAAGGTTTAGCTCCTATGGCCACTACAACGTCCTGAAAAGTGACGTGGTGGTGGTGCTAGGGACTTGTAAATATGCCCCTTTGACTCTTAAATCTCACCAACCTTTCAATTTGAACGACTCAGCACCTACATTGTGAATGATAATGGGTGTAATAGAGGCCTAAAGTAACCCCTGGGGTGCAGGAGTGGCCACCCCAATAATTTAGGGGTCCCGGTTCAGTCCAAGAGCAATGAATATCTGTGAAATGTGGGAACCTCATGGGCCCACCTTCTGCAGTGGGGGTACAATCAGTTTGCGTTACACCACTGTGCATGATTGTATGAGGGACAATTCACTCAAATATAGAAACTATAAGGTGTGTTTATTATATGTCCTGTATTGTAAAATAGAATATGTGGAAGCGTTGACATCATGACACATTAGTGGTCCAGAAAATGTGCTCCACTCACCAAACACAGCCCTATAGGCATAACACAAAAATGTATGTAAAATGTGTGGTGATGGTGGGCAAATCAACCCAACCATCAAGAAACATGTTAAAGGCTGTACACCCCAGTCAAGTTGTTCGGAGGACAGTATGAGGGTAGACGAGGTTAGGCTAAGGAGTTAGGCTAAGGATACCTAGCTTCAAAATAGCATTAACTTCTTCATATGATGCTTCCTGTACTGTACACTCCCAGAAGTCACCTCCTACAGCAGGCGTTGCAGGATTGTAGCACACCAGTTGTTACAAATCATTGAGAGTTTGATGAAAGCAGTTCTATCGACTTTACTTTATCAGTATATATGGAATGGTCAGCTTAATAAAGGAATAATATTGCTACACTGCCATGAACATGGCAGCCCTAGCCTTAAGTGGAGTAATAGCCATGGGCACTGTTAGTGTGGGATGTGGTCCCCCCAAAACTTCTTTCCCTTTTCAGTAGTTCCTGCTGTCTCCGAAGACTCAGCACTCAGAAAAACCTCATTAATTACTCATTTAGGTGACCAACTATACCACATTTTGCAGGGTTGTCCTCCAATTGTGGCTTATGTCCTGCTACCCACAAAGAGGCAATGTAGGACATCCATTGTCCTGAATATTGGTTCTCACAAGATAACCCGCTCTCACTGTCTCAAATGTTTATGAGCTGCAAAAGAGGTGCCTGTCGGTGGCTGGACGAGAGGAGCCAAAGCACAGGAGGGGTCCTGCTTGGTGCAGTTTAATTTGCAGGTTCAGATCAAGAGATGCTAATCATGCCACTTGCCTAAAAACAGAACAGCCCCAAATGTGTGAAGGAAAGCCCTAGTGCGGGCCTGTCTTGGGAGTATGCTCTTGGTCATTATTTTTCATTTTAAACATTTTTCAAAGTGCTGACAAACTGTCAGATCAGTGGAGAGGGGGGAGGAGTATGATTTTCCCAGGATCAAGCAGTTTGTTAAAGTTTTACACCCAAGACCGTATTGCACTTCTACTTGCTGCAAAGGCTATACATTTACCACCCGTTACACCTGTCTGCTGTAGGGTAGTCTTCCTACAATCTTTTTGCCTTCGTCCTCCATTTTTACTGATCTCATTTTTGCGGGCTTTATGGCTCTCTCCTTAAACAAGGTAGAATTGGCTTATACTCAATATTTAATTTGCTTTTAAGTCCCTAGTAGTAAAGTGGCAGTACATGTGCCTACAGCCTGTAAATTAAATTCTACCAGTGGGTCTGCAGCACTGATTGTGTCACTCACTTAAGTACCCCTTTAAACATGCCGCAAGCTTGCCATTGCAGAGCCTGTGTGTGCAGTTTAAACCGACATTTCGACCTGGCAAAATAAACCTTTTACCGGTCCCAAATCTTCCCTTTTTATACATATATATCACCCCTATGGTAGGCCCTGGACAGCCCAGATGGCAGGGTGCAGTGCATTCAAAAGGTGGGTCATGTTCTTTTAAATTTTGCATATCCTGGTAGTAAAAAACTCTTGAATTCGTTGTTCACTACTGTAAGGCCTATCTTTCGCATTGGAGTTACCTTATTACATTTTATAATTTTTATTTCCGAATGGGAAGAGACAACCAGTTTATGTTTGGTGTCTTTGGAAGTGAGGTGAAAAGCCCCATTTAGCAATGAAATCAGGTTTTTGATCACAATTTTAAAAATACTGCTATTAGAAACTTGCCATTTTCTGCCCTTAGCCTTTTTTGCCTGTTGCCTGGCCTGGGTCACAGGATTGGGTGTAACTGACAGACCTTGTGATCTTTGTTGTCCTCACAGACAGTCACTCAAAAGAGGGATTAGGTGTGCCTGACTGGGCCATTTGTTGGCAAGATGGGGGACGGAGCTGATTATGCCCCACGTACACCAATAGCCAGTGCTCTGCCTTCACACAATTGGCCTAATGACCCTGTATTCTCACTTCAGCCAGCTTGGAGGCAGGGCAAGGGAGGCAGGGCAAGGGAGGCAGGAAATTCCATGCACTTCAAAGCTAATGTCTAGAACCTTCTCTCACCTTCCAGGACCAGGGCACCAGAGCATAAAAAAGACCTCACTTCAGTGCACTACTGGACCTGCAGACATTTCTCATCTCCCCTAGGTAATATCCTGTCCATTTTGTAAACACGCACTTGCTAGCAGCTATTACATTCATTCTAAATAACCCAAACTTCCCAAAGAAAGCAGAGAAATAAGTTCAAAAGATGATTGCTCCAAGAACACGAACTATTTGGCCAAATGGGAGGCTGGCATTAAAAAGTGTATCTCCTGGTTCCACATTATGAAACTAGTCCACTACACCAGGGTTCTCCTAAGTCGGTCCTGGAGGGCTAGACCCATGTCAGATTTTTAAGATAGCTACCTGTATCTAAATGGGGATATGCTAAAAGTCTGGCATGGATCCGGCCCTCCAGGATCAACTTTGGAAACCTTGCACTAGACCATGACAGGGGGGGCAGTGATTCTGTTACCAAGGTGAAGAAACTCATTTCTTAGGGAAATTCTATTTACCATTTGTGTTTCAAATCTTTAAACTATCTTAACCCCTGAGGATGCCAGAATTATTCATTTCAAATAGGTTCTCATAGCCTCCCCTAGTCCCCCAAAGATTTTCCCAGATGCGTGCAAAGTCTCCACACACATCAGTGGCATAACAAAACTTGCAAAGTACATGGATGGGGCCCCCACTCTCCAGACCCAGCCAGGAACTCTTAGGCCAGAGGCCAATCAACTTGACACAGTGCCCGAGGGGGTACCTTGGAACCTGAGGCCCTCCGCACTGCGTGGGCCATTGTTATGCCACTGACGCACAATTTTCTACAAGTGCAAAGTGTTTTGCGAAGTGTTAATGGAAAGTTGTCCCTCCTACTCTCAACGCCTGTAGTCTCTCCTCTTCGCACCTCCTCTGATGCCACACTGTGCTGGTAATAGGGTTCATGGAGTTGGCGTAAAATGGCTCAGCTGGACGCTGCAGCCCGTCATTGTCCCTGAATCGTCGTTTCAAAGCTTTGCTTTTATTAATCTTCTTTGGAGAGTACAATTTGATTGCATTTTTTCTACGTGCAAGCTTGCCAGGAATTTCAAACCAGCATTTGCTCACAATGCAGCTTAATAAGCTGGCGACGGTGCTTTCTTTCCAAGCCAAATAGTCACAATAAGCAGGTATTGAAATTCAACATTGTTATTTGTTCCAAGAAACTACAGTAACGTGTGTAGTTTGTGCCAGCAGAAAAAGTCCACAAACAACAAGGAATAATCATCAAGAATTTCGACCCAAAAAACTCTTTTGTAACCTCTGAGGACCTCCAGTATTTCTGAACTGAGACCATGCAAAGAGCACTAAATATTAGAATGCTTTTTGAAAATGAAATAATTTCTCAGCATCTCAAAGTGTTTTATTGAATGGCCACCAAATGAGTCAAAACCCTTGAGCACGTGGTCCACACAGACATTCAACGTTTGTGAAAGAAACGTGGGAATGTTACCATGCTGAGGTGGTATAAAAAGCTTTTGAGAACATTGAAGAGTTGTTTGCCTCTTTGGCATAGGTACTCTATTGCGCCGGTTGAGAAGAGTCTTCTCCTTCCTCCCATTTTCTGCAAGGAGAAACTTGGCACAAGCGTTGGTCATCAGCCGTTTGGATTATGGTAATATCCTAGTAGTTTGGCAAATTAGACGTTACTTTCCAAACTTCAAGTAGTGCAAAACACTGCTGCCCATCTCATCTGTAATCTTCTATCCGGTACTGCCTCTTTACCTCTTTTACAGTCATTGCACTGGTTACCAATTCGTAAAAGGATTATTTTTTTAATTTGCTGTCTGACACACAAGTCCTTGCTTTGAAAAGGTCCCAGTTGCCTATCGTCTAGACTATCACATCATCACCCTCCTGAACTGCTTGGATCCAGTGACAAAGCGCTGCTTACAGTTCCGCACAAGAGGCAGATCTTTTTCCTACTTAGCCCCTATGTACCGCAATAGGTTACCTCTGCTCATCCGCAGGTGTATGGATCATCTCCAATTCCAAAATTTACTGAAGACAGTGCTCTTTTAATGCAGTAGTCGCTTGCCTGGCTTCGTGTTCTGTTCTTGGCACCGAGATACCCCTTTCAGGGTGAGTCATCCACCATATATAAATTATTTCAACATAACATTAAATAGTCTGATTGGCATTTCTTTAACCAACTTCAATCACAGGAGATGTCATCAACACAATAAAAGCAGCCTGGATTTAGAGAAAGTTGGTGCACGAAGAACACGGGCGATCATTTGGCCTAGCCTGAAAATGTACTGGAGCCCCAGAAACCACAACCTTCTCCTTCAACAACCTTCCCCTCAACTACCACCACCACCTATTGGCTGCGCGGTCCATCTCACCTCCCCAAATCCTTCCGCAAAGGCACAAAACAGGAAATTCTGCACCAGCTAAGCCCTGTAGGCTGTTGTCAGTCCCTCCTGACACCCCTATCAGCCTCTCCAACTAAAGTCAAGTAAGTACAGAAAAACACTTTATAAAATATGTGAATGCACAGCAGTATTCCGACGACCGCAGGGGCAATCGCTCACAATTTTCAACAGGTACTTATATCACAAATGAAGAATATTCGTCCGATGCATTCACTGGTTTTGTTCTATCAAACAATGTATGGCACCCGGTGGGTGGGGACAGTTCCTTCCTTTTCCCTATGAATTCCTGAACTGTGGAAAGTCTTCAGGTTTCTGGGAATCTCCTACTAGTATTCTAGAGCACATGGGCCCTGTTTATGAGTTGGTCGGAGGGAAGGTGCAAATTATTCCACCTGATAAAATCCAACTCCCTGATGTTTGGAATTTAACAATTGAGACAAACTGCATCTATTTGATGTTTTTGCGGCATAACATGTTGAGGTAGGTACTTATCGCGCGCCACAGTAAATACCATACACTTTTCCCCTTTTAAATTCCGGAAGTTTTGACCTACTGAAATTTAACTAAGAATGAGGATGCTATTGAATCAGGTAATTACCAGGAGCAGTAAATTCTACTTAACTTGGAATTCTGATCTCTGTCCCTGTGCAACCAGGAGTGCGCACATGGGTCAGAAAAATCAGAATGATGAGTCATAGCGTCAATTCTGAAGTGTAAGCAGCTGTCAGTGGGATCTCATTACCCTCTAGTGTTGTGCATTTCAATGGAAGGATGAGCCTATCCCAGAATTTTGATGTGTCAAACAAAAGCTTATTAGAGATTAGAAAATGTGGCACCTGCGGAGCGGACGTCATTGTGAGCGAGAAAGGCATGAGCGTCGGAGTCGGGAGCTTCTCGCCACATTTTACTTTTGAGCACATTTTCTGGTACAGTAAGCAGTGAAAACTGAATTGCATGACGGCGCTTTCCCATTTTGGGCAGGCAAGGAAATGAAATTGCAGAGGCATAAAGTGGTGTGAAAAGGAGCACACAGACTGATCCAGGAGCTAGACCAGAACTCAAACCCTACCTGCTAAACCACATGCCTGCAATGAAGCACTAATCTTATTCATATCCAGCCAGTTTTTAATGATTACATATTATTGTGAACACAAAACCATGGTTTTCTGTCTCTGTATTTAGGTGAGCTTATTCTTTAAATGAATTTTGATAATGTTGCAATTTCATGTTTTACAGATCACTAAATATGGCTAATACTGGTAAGATGAGCAAAAAAAATAAATCTCAATACACGCAGACAGGAGTGATCAAAATGAAATACTATTATGATTGCAGGATCTACATATACTAGCTTGTACAGTGCTTTTCGTCCAGTCACTCCATTGGTCAAGCTGTGTCTCCTCTTGTGCTAATGAAAGCACCCTGTCCAGAATGGGAGGGGTCTTTTATTCACATTATAGCCCTCCGAATAATGGGTCCTTCCTTCCCTTCTCTAGACGCCTCTGCCTAGTGAGCTCAATTCGATCATTCTGGATGGGTGCTTGTGTCCGCTATAAAGGCGCCGTAAATATACACATATAGACGTCCAGATGACAAGTGAAGGCCAGAAATGCTCATCCCTGCCCGGAGCCAGCCCAAACCACAAGAAAAAGTGGCAACATCGCTAATTCTTCAGAAGCAGTCTTCCAAGTGAAATCCGAGACGTCATTTTCTTTGAATAAATACAGTTTTCTCAAAATGCTTTAGAAAGGATATTTTAAATAGAGACGCATTGTACGCTTTCACATCAGAGTCGACAGAACTCGACACAATGCTGCACCATACAGCAAGGCCCCGGAAGTGTGAGCCAATACTCCTCGCAGCAGGATGCAAGGCAGGTCGAGCTGCAGCCACGGAAGAGTTAACGATGGGCCACGTCTGCACAATTTGTACATTTGACGCGCTGGCAGACTGGAGTCCAGGGAAATCCCACAACACTTGGCAAGCTGACGTCCGAAGGAATACAGAGACGTCAATGGTATTGATGGCTTCACTTTCATACGAGCTTCCCATGGGGGTGTCGTAGCTAGAGCTTGTGGCGCCCAGGGCTATCCCTCAGATTGCCGCCCCTGGAAGGGGGGAGGGGTACTTGGGAAAAAGGACGACGAGCACTTGAAAGAGGTCCGAGAGTCATGTAGTATCACCGCTAATAGTTACCTCGATCATGCAAGTTACATGCACATACATGACACGGTCCAAGGCTTCACAGTTGAATACACCGGTGACAGGCAGTACAAAAGAGAACACACAGACTGCATGATCTATCTGGCGACTCAGAAAAACCGCATGTGAGATCCATCGGAGAGCTGCGTGAACAATTAATTGCTGGGAGGAACTGGCAGCTGGCTGGGAAACTCGGGACTTCGTTTTCGAAGAGTAGCTACGGTTTCTTCACAGCAGAAAAAATAGCTGCTAAATAACAAGCCCTTTACTGCTTAGCCCTTCTATTATTTTTGTAAACAGTTTCAAACTCTTTTTTTTTTTTTACAATGCCTCCAGGTAGGCCTGGTATTGCACATTACCTTTGATGGTTTTTCGAGCATCACTGCTTTTAGCTGAGGGCATTAGAAGGTGTTCTTTCACGCAACGCAGCGCTGCGAGGAAGGGAGAGGGCAGGAATGTACCATATACTATTAGTATAAGGCACATGCCTACTATCAGCCTGCGCTGCAGCATAAGCTGCTGCCTAGTGCCAACACAGGCACCCTAGCACCGTGGTGCAGGGGTGCCTGCGTTACAGGCTGGATTGTTTTTGTGCACGAAGAAATCCTTCCTGCACAAAAACAATCCTCTAAGCCTTTTTCCTCTTTCCAGAATGCAGCACACGTAGAAAGAGGAAAAATAAAGATATTTCTCCTTGTTACGCCTCCTCTGGGGCAGCACAGCAGTCTGACACAGTTCCAGGTCTACCACTATTTGTAAATCTGTGATCGCTTCAAATTCATGGGTGGATGGGTGGCAACACCCACCCTTCACCCATAGAACGCCTTCCTAGGGCAGAGTAACACAAGGCAGCAACTTTCACTGCCTTGCATCAATCCAGATTTACCAAACCCCACAAGGTGGCCTTGCTTCGCATGGAAAACCTCATTATAGGTTTATTGTAACCCTGAGCCCTTAGGGGTGCAACAGCAATGCAAAACCCTAGATAAATATGCCCGTCCATGTTTTCAATCAGTTCAGGAGGGCTTAGAATGCAGGCATGCCGTATTTGTTCCGGCCTGCTGTCGAAGTCTGCTGATTGGCTGAACCAATTGCTGCACTCTAAAACAGAGCTTGACATCAACCTAGGACCACTGCTGGCTGACATGTTCTTATTAATCAGTGAAGTACAAGGCCATATTGAGTCGGCCTGGTATAATTGTGAAAAATGATACCCCTTTCATTTATGGATTGCCATGAATATCTACATGTGGAATATCCGATGGCAGAAAAAAGCTCGGGCCAACTCGTGCTCGTGTAAAGTCGAGAAAGTTCAGCACCGAGCTTCCATGGACTACATAATTGAATCAAACATAAGGAGTAGTTTCTGTCCTGTAACTCCAGTTCTGTAGTAGGGGAATCTCTGTTATAGTCATAATCTAGTGAATAGTCCCGCCCATGTGCGTGGACCCCGGAGCAATCAAAAATAATCTCTTACAGTGTCAAAAAATGCAGAAAAGCATAGACACTTAAGAGAGAATTTAAAGACAGATAATGCAGCCTAAAAAGGCTACACTGTCCAGTACTTCAACTAGAAATTCCACCATAAAATCCACAAAACAGCAAAAGCCTGTACAGATTTCCCTTGCTTTAACAGCAAAATCCCTCAGGAATGATAGAGAGAAGAACCTGGACAGACAAGCCCCATAGGCTGCCATTATGTGGCTCAAAACAGGATACTGTGCCTTTAAGAGAATCTTCCAGAACCTTCTCCCAGTATCCCAGAATGCATAGCAGGTCCAACTTAGTTTCAGTTCTTTTTGAAGGCGTAACACGCCAGACCTGTAGCATTCCATAAAGGAATATGTCTCTCTCCACCGGGGAGGAGGGAGGGCGCTTATGACTATAACAGAGATACCCCTACTACAGAACTGGAGTTACAGGACAGAAACTACTCCTTCTGTAGTAGAGGATCTCTGTGTATAGTCATAATCTAGTGAATAGAATGGCAAGCCCATCCCCACACCAAAGCGGCGGTGGAGAAAAGAGAATCAACACCACTATTGTGCGAACAGATTTCGCAGCGAAGCCTGTCCAACCTGAGCATCTGCCCTAGCATCAAGTGGCCGCCTTGCAGATCTCTGCAATCGGAACATTACGGAGCAATGCTGTCGTGGCAGCCTTGTCCCTGGTGGAATGAGCCTTAGGCTTACATCCTAAGGTCTTATTAGCTTTTTGGTAACACAGCTGTATGCAGGACACAATCCACCTAGAGATAGACTGCTTAGAGGTCGCAAGACCCGTCCTGACTGATCCATAATTGATGAACAATTGGTCTGACCTACGAATATCTCTGGTTTTATCCAGATAGAATTTCAGCACCCTCCTAACATCCAGGGAATGCAAAGACCTTTCCGCTGGAGATGAAGGATTCTGAAAGAACGTAGGCAAAGTGATAGTCTGGTTGATATGAAAATCAGAAACAACCTTGGGAAGAAACTTAGGGTGAGTACGCATAACAACCTTAGCAGCATGAAATACAGTATAAGGTTCTTGGCAACACAACGCCTGAATTTCACTCACCCTGCGGGCCGATGTAATGGCCACGAGGAACGCCGCCTTCCATGACAGGTGCTGCAACGAAGCCTTATGAATAGGTTCAAAAGGCTCCTTCATCAACCTGGACAGCACCACATTCAAGTCCCATGAAGGCGAAGGAAGCCTGACAGGAGGGAATACTTTCTTCAAGCCTTCCAGAAAATCTTTGATCACAGGGATCTGGAAGAAGGAAGTCTGTGAAGGGCATTTCCTGTAGGCAGTCAAAGCAGCCAGATGAACCTTAATGGAATGGACATTAAGGCCAGACTGCGCCAGATGTAGCAGATATGGAAGGATGACATCTTCCTTGCATGTCGTAGGGTCATAGTTTTTAGACTTGCACCAGATGCAAAACCTCTTCCACTTGTAAGCATAAGAAGTCCTAGTGGAAGGTCGCTTAGCCTCCTTCAGTATGTCCATACAATCCTCTGGGAGATTCAAATGGCCATATTGCACTATTTCAGGAGCCATGCCGCCAAACTCAAAGACGAGAGGTTGGGGTGCACCATCCGCCCCCCGAACTTCGTGAGAAGGTCCGGCCTGCACGGCAGCTTCATGTGAGGAAGGAGAGACCGGTGAAGCAGGTCCGTGAACCACCACTGTCTGGGCAATTCCGGGGCAATCAGAATCATCTTCGCCCTGGATTGGGAGAGCTTGATGAGAACCGTTGGAATCAGGGGAATGGGTGGAAAAGCGTACAGAAAGCTGTTCGACCAGTTGATCCATAACGCGTTCCCCAGCGTCCCCGGCTGGTAGTATCTGGAGGCGAAGTCTCGGCATTTGCTGTTTTCGGCGGTGGCGAACAGATCTACGTCTGGAGTTCCCCACCTTGCGAAGACTTCTCCTAGTACTTCGTCGTTTATGACCCATTCGTGATTTTCCTGAATCAGTCTGCTCAGCTCGTCTGCCTCAACATTCTGCACACCTGGCAGATGAGTGGCCGTTATCGAGAGTCCTCGGGCCAGAAGCCAGTGCCAGATCGCCTGCGCCTCCTGAGACAGAGTGCGCGATCTCGAGCCCCCCTGCTTGTTGAGGTAATACATCGTGGTCGTATTGTCCGTTTGCACAAGCAGAGAGTCGGTCCGGAAGGACGGTTGAAACGCCTTCAGCGCCAAGTGAACAGCCCTGAGTTCCAGGAAATTGATGTGGTACGTGGACTCCGAAGGGGACCACGTCCCTTGAATCTGCAGGTCTCCGGAGTGCGCTCCCCATCCCAGGAGAGAAGCATCCGTCACGATCGTCTGTGTGGGAATGTCCTTGTGGAAGGGAACCCCTCTGAGGAGATTCTCCGCCAAACACCACCAGTTCAGAGACTGAAGAGCATGTAGAGACAGTTGTATCCTGTCGTCCCAAGATCCTCTCCTCTGGTCCCATTGATCTGCCAAGCACTCCTGCAGCGGTCTCATGTGCAGCCGCGCATGTGGCGTCAGGAAGATGCAAGAGGCCATCGATCCCAGCAGAGAAGACACCGTCCTCACTGTCGTGGATGGAGTGGACAGGAGAGCCTGAGCCTTCCGAAGGAGTGATAAACGTCGCTCTTCCGAAGGAGACACGCTTGCCGACAGCGTATTGATGGAGGCTCCCAAGTACTGGATGCACTGGACCGGAGTTGGAACAGACTTGGACATGTTGATGTGCAACCCCAGCTTGTTCAAGAGAACGCACGTCTTCTGGAAGTGTGCTTGAGCTTCCGAGAAGGAAGAGGCCTTGATCAACCAATCGTCCAGGTACGGGTAGACAAACACCTTGTTCTTCCTCAGGTGTGCCGCTACCACTGCCATGCACTTCGAGAATGTCCTGGGCGCAGACTTCAGCCCGAACGGAAGTACCGTGTACTGATAGTGATTGGCGCCGACTTGAAATCGCAGGAACTTCCTGTGTTTGTGTGCAATGGGCACATGGAAGTATGCATCCTGTAGGTCTATGGCACAAAGCCAGTCTCCCCGTTGCAGCTGAGGATAAATCTGATGCAACGACAGCATGCAAAACTTTTCTCTGCGAATCCATTTGTTTGCCTGTCGCAAGTCCAGAATGGGCCTGAACTCGTTCTTGTCCTTCTTGCGGACCAGAAAGAACCGAGAGTACAGACCTTTTCCTCTTTGAGACAGAGGTACATCCTCTATCGCCCTTTTCCTTAACAGGATGTCGGCCTCCGCCTGAAGCTCGCGCAGTTGATACTGCGAGCTGATCGGAGGAATCGATGGAGGAGGGCTGGTGAAACGAAGACTGTATCCATTGCAAACAATATTCAGCACCCACTTGTCCTGAGTAATTTTTCTCCACTCTGCCAGGAAAAATTGAATGCTTCCCCCCACCGGAGCGGGTAACGGACGAAGGGGAAGTAACTGCTCAGGGTCGAGACCCAGCCTGGCCCTTGGTCGCGGTAGAGGACTGCTGTGCACCTCTACCCCTCTGACGTTTTTGGAAGGGTCTTCTGTACTGCTGCTGTTGTTGCTGCTGCTGATGTTGCCCTGAAGACTGTCCCCTTCCTCGACCCTGCGACCCAAAACGCCGTTGGAATTGGCGGAAGGGTTTCTTATCTTTGGGCTTCTCCAAGCCCACCGCCGTCAGGGTTTCCGCCTCGGCCTTCATCCTGGCCATCTCGTCATCTGCGTGTTTCCCGAAAAGGGTATCCCCGGAAAACGGCAGATTTGCCACACGTTGTTGCGCCTCAGGTTTAAGCGACGTCAACCGAAGCCAAGCATGGCGCCTCTGATTGATACCGTGGCAGTATCCATGCGCGGCCAGCAGGGAGATATCCGCCGCGGCGCTAATGGCCTGGTTAGAAACCAGCATCCCTTCCTGGACGATCTCCATGAAATCCTCTCTCCGGTCACGCGGAACGAGGTCCGCAAACCGCTCCATGGAGTCACACAGTGCACGGTCGTATCGTCCTAACAATGCCGAGTCACTGGAGGCCTTCATCGTTGCAGAGGACGTCCCACACGCTTTTCGTCCAGCAGAGTCAATCCAGCGGCTCTCCTTATCGGGAGGCACGGTGGAGGCAGGAGAGGTGGCATGGAGCTTCCGAGCCGCCGTCACAATCACCGAATCCGGTGTCGGGTCCTTCCGCAAGAAAGCCGGGTCCGACTCAGGAGCCCTGTATTTCTTCAAGAGCCTGGAAGGTGCAGCTTTCACCACCGCCGGCGTAAGGAAGAGTTGTTTCGCCGGCTCAAGTAGACCTGGCACCAGAGGCAGTAGGGGGCGAGACAGGTGCTTCTTATGCAATGTCTCAAAGATCACGGAAGTTGAGGGCGTAGGAGCCGTAACCTCGATCCCCAACTTCGCCGCCCCGCGCAGGAGAACCTCCTGGAACGTGCCAATGTCATCAATCAGGGACACCCTCGTCTCCGGTGAATCTGACAACGTAGGTGAGTAGGAACGGGTCCCCGAGGCAGAACGAGACCGGGACCTATGCCTCCTATGGCGATGCCTGGATCTCGAGGAGGATCCGCGTCCACTCCTCGACCTGTCCCTTCTACCTGAGCGTGACCTCGATCTCTTGGGTCTGGGACGCTCCGCCGGCCTCCCCGGGTCGGACGTCTTGGGTTTAGGAGGAACCTTCGACTTAGGAGTCTTCTTCGGAGGTGTCGGGAGGTTGGGCATCGACACCGATCTCGGTGGAACCGGGGGAGGAGGAACAGTTGGAACCGGGGCCTGAGGCGCCGGTAAAGGAGGCAACGGAGGAGGGGGTGAAACCCTCGGAGGCGGGCCCTTAGGCAAAGGAGGCAACGAAGGCGGTGCAGTAGGCTTCCTCGGGGTATACACCTCGGAGTATGCCGTTCCCAGAGAGCCACCATCCTGTCCTGACTGTGGGGAGCCCCCCACAGTCCTGGGCCTGTCCTTACGACCTCCTGACGTCGACGATCGGTGCTCAGACGTCGATCGTGGTTCCTTTGACGGCGAGCGGTCCTTCGGCGTCGACCGTTTCACACTCCTCGGCGTCGACCGGCTTCTCCGCCTCGACGTCGACCCCGACCAGATGGACGAACCTCTAAATCTCGACGACGGGCGATGACGCCTCGACGGCGACCTCGACCGCCTCGACGTCGACCTCTTCGAACGCCTCGACGTCGACCTCTTCGATCGTCTCGACGCCGACCTCTTCGAACGCCTCGACGTCGACTTCTTCGGCGCCGGAGACCTCCTCCGTCTCGACGGCGACCTCGACGACGAGGATCCCCTCGACGACGACGATGTCCTTGTCTTCGACGGCGAACGGCGGTGTCGCCTCGACGGCGAGCGCCGACGCCGGGCCCTCCGATGCCGTCCACTCGACGCCGACGGCGACGACGAGGAGATCGACACCGGGTTCGACGGCGGCCTGTAAACGTCCCTCGACGTCGACGGGCGACGTTTTCTCGACCCAGAGCCCTGGGGAGACCGGGAACGGGCCGTGGACCTTCCTCTCGACGTCGTGGTCATAGCAACTGAACCAGAAGGAGACCTTGGACGTTTGCTGGACTTCCTGCCCCTGGGGAGCCCCCCAGAGGCCTCAGCATGGGCAGCAGAAGCCCCTCCAGACCCACCTTGAGCCTTCAGTCTTCTTTCTTCAAGTCCCTGAAGTCTGATTTTTCTCCTGTCCTTCAGGGTCCTGCCAGAGAAGCCTCTACAGATCACACACTCCTCTGGGATGTGGGAAGAGGGAAGGCAGAGGATACACAACTCATGGGGGTCTGACTTGGCCTTCTTCCTGGAGCACTCCGGGCATTTATCAAATAATGCAGGCATTATGGACAGCCAAAGAGAGCAGAAACCCAAGAAGGAAGTCACTAAAGTACTTTAAAAGTACACAAAATCGAAATTAGTGAAAAACACCAACAAAACCCTTGAAAAGGAAGAGCTCAATGCTCCAGGGTCCTGCTTGCTGGAGCCGGAAAAAAGAACTGAAACTAAGTTGGACCTGCTATGCATTCTGGGATACTGGGAGAAGGTTCTGGAAGATTCTCCTAAAGGCACAGTATCCTGTTTTGAGCCACATAATGGCAGCCTATGGGGCTTGTCTGTCCAGGTTCTTCTCTCTATCATTCCTGAGGGATTTTGCTGGTAAAGCAAGGGAAATCTGTACAGGCTTTTGCTGGTTTGTGGATTTTATGGTGGAATTTCTAGTTGAAGTACTGGACAGTGTAGCCTTTTTAGGCTGCATTATCTGTCTTTAAATTCTCTCTTAAGTGTCTATGCTTTTCTGCATTTTTTGACACTGTAAGAGATTATTTTTGATTGCTCTGGGGTCCACGCACATGGGCGGGACTATTCACTAGATTATGACTATACACAGAGATCCCCTACTACAGAACTCAGACTCTCGATGTCCTGGCTCCTATTAAGCGCTAAAAGCACAAAAAGAACATGGTCGGAGCGCGGTAAAGTGACTGAATGAAGGCCTTTACTAAATTCATGGCATAGTATTTGAACAATGAAAAAGTCTCTAACATCATGCAACCTTGCAGCCTTTTCATTCACCACAAGTGCTAAGGCTGCACTATGGCACTCCTAAAAAAACCTAGGCCTTGAACATGAATAACACTGAAAACTCATCAAAGCGGACTAGGCAGCATTATTCTACAAATTCACTCAACCTATTCGAGCAGGTCCTATCCCACAATTCCCAGCAACTCTGTGAAGCCATGATGCAATTCTTCAACACATTCCACCTCGATTATTAAAACATTTCCTCACTTTCAGAGTTCTCTTTAAAATCATGCTCACCTTCATATCGGATCTGTAAACCGAGGGTGGTTAAAACCAAGCAAAATACTTGAATCCTTCTCTTCCCAACACAGCCTGTTTACACTTTCAACCTCTTGGAGAAGGTCCACACATATGTCCATGTGAAAAGAGCATCCTGCAAGTCCCAATGCACCTCCATGCAAAAGTTATGGTGAAATGTCAACTAGTTTTAGATCTGTCCTGTTCCACAGAAGCCCTCAAAATCAACAGCTCATTCTATGTCTTGATGCACATGGCTTCATGAACTTCATTCAGACCACTCAAACCTCCTTAAAGGTTGTCAAAGAAGAGCTGCTTCATGCCCGAACGATGTTTCTGTCTACAATAATCTGACATACTATCTCTTACTTGACCTACCTTCAATCACCATATGCATTTCTGTTGTATATTCATACTTGATTCAATATGGCTACTTGGTGTGTGTAGTCCTTTCTTAGTGTTTCTATCTTCTAACCAAAGAGTGTTCTTTCTGTGATGTGAAGATGCCAGCCTTGGCAGTTGATGGTCTGGTCAGCTGTGAGGTTTTACCGCTTCACTGTCTTATCTTCTATCTAACTTAATAAACCTATCTTAATAACCTGAAGACGTGTCCGGCTGCCTACCTAATCTATTTACAACAATTTCCTCCACCTTACATAATCCATGGGTATCAAGAGCACCAATGAAATTGTTTTTTCCTTCGTCTCTGGTCAAATCCACTAAGTGAAACTGGGATCCTTCTTGTGTTTTGTCACACATATTCCATTTGGGTTACCCCTGACATCCACCCTTTCATCCCACCTCTTCAAATTATGTGTATACTTTATGAAGCAGATTCTACAGAGAGTTAACATCCCTGCATGTTTACTGCAAACAATCTGTCCTCTGAGGATCAGTCTCAGTACTGATTTGCATAAGGCGGGACTTTGTAAAGAGTGGCACAGTGAGTGACAAACCATAGGTTGGAAAGCTACTCAAAGAGATTGGCAGCAGTTTATAATGTTTGCAAGCATTCCTCCCAACGCCTTTCGTGTGTGATGTATGGCCAGATGTGGGTCTTTCATCGCGGTGCCACAGGTTCCAAGCTCCATCTCACTGATGAGACCTATCAAGGCCGAAACTGGTCTGGGGTTGCTTTTGGTCCCCTCTGGAAGGGTCTTTACATGGCAGTTCGTGATGTAGTTTCCTCATGAGGAGCAGGCTCCGTATTGATTTGCATAATGCACGCCTCTGTAGAAGGCCTGCCATATGCAAATCACAAATCCACAGTGGGTGAAGAATCATTGGTTTTAGTGTGGCCCAGAGAAATTGCCAGAGGTTTAGAATATTTTGGGTATTTGATATAACATCCTAAGCGGCCAAGGTTATGCCCAGAAGTGGATTGGTGTCACTACAACGCGTTTTTTTACAACGCATTCCGTTACATCGGAATTTTTACAACGCAGGATCCATTACATCGGATGCCATTACAACGCATGGCATTACATAGCATATGCTATTACAACGCATGGCATTACATCGTAAGTATAGGTAAGTATACCTTTTTAAAAAAAATGTAATTCATTTAATTTAATTAATTTAATTTAATTAAAATAATTAAAATACATTTTAAAATAGTAATTAATTTAATAGACTTAAATCTATTTATTTAATTTAATTTTAATAAAAATTGTAATTAATTTTAATTAATTAATATAATGAAATTAATTTAATTTAAATATTTTTAAAATTGTTATTAAATTAAATTAATTAAAATAATTAATTTAATTTAATTAATTTAATTAAAAAATGTAATTAATATAATATAATTAATTTAATTTAATAAATATATTTTAATTAATTTATAAATGGTAAATATAATTTAATTAGCCCTAAGCACAAACCCAACCCTGAACCCTAAAACACCCCTGTACCCCAAAACCCAAACCCAACCCTAAAACCTAAAAATACCCCTGTACCCCAAAACCCAAACCCTGCCCTGAAACCTAAAAACACCCCTGTACCCCAAAACCCAAACCCTACCCTGAAACCTAAAAACACCCCTGTACCCCAAAACCCAAACCCTGCCCTGACACCTAAAAACACCCCTGTACCCCAAAACCCAAACCCTGCCCTGAAACCTAAAAACACCCCTGTACCCCAAAACCCAAACCCTACCCTGAAACCTAAAAACACCCCTGTACCCCAAAACCCAAACCCTACCCTGAAACCTAAAAACACCCCTGTACCCCAAAACCCAAACCCTACCCTGAAACCTAAAAACACCCCTGTACCCCAAAACCCTACCCTGAAACCTAAAAACACCCCTGTACACCTGTACTTATTTTAAAAATTAAATTAATTAATATAATAAATAATAAATTAATAATATTAAAAAACATAAATAAATATATTTAATTATAATTAATATTAATAAAATTAAAAAAATTAAATACTTACCTATACTTACGATGTAATGTCATGCGTTGTAATAGCATCTGCTATGTAATGCCATGCGTTGTAATGGCATCCGATGTAATGGATCCTGCGTTGTAATAGTTCCGTTGTAAAAGACTCCCGTTGTAAAAGTTGCGATGTAACGGTGCATCACCCCCAGAAGTTGGTCCCTTCTCGACGGGGCCTTGTGGGGCAGTTCTGAATGGATTCATTGGACGGGGAGAGGTGTGGCGCAGCGGCTAGGGCAACTGACTCCAGAATTTGGGGATCACGGTTCGATCCCCGGCACCGGCGGCAGATTAGCCCATTAGCACCATGTGACTCTGGGCAATAGCTTGCTTAATCTTCCCGACGTTCCCCAGTGCCTAGAGACCCTTATGGGTGATTGTGCGCTTTACAAAATG
The DNA here is from genome assembly GCF_964261635.1 of Lissotriton helveticus. Taxonomy (NCBI): domain Eukaryota; kingdom Metazoa; phylum Chordata; class Amphibia; order Caudata; family Salamandridae; genus Lissotriton; species Lissotriton helveticus. The sequence continues at coordinate 398,916,870 of NC_136063.1, forward strand.
TGTATTATTATTATTATTATACTACTGATTTGCATAAGGCGCGCCTCTGTCGTGAGTGGTACAGGTGGTGATAAATGATGGGCTGGTTCGTAGCCCAGATTTGGACTATTAGTAAATATTCCTTCTATTCCGGCAGCGTTTGATTGTCTTGCTGTACCATAGTACCTTTAGATTATGGACCGTTGACCCCTAACCTCCTGCCTCTCTGCTGCTGACTATCAACTTACTGGTTCATTATCAAAGGCACTGCCATGCCTGCCATGTGATGCATTCTAGAACCTGCACATGCATTTGCAGAACACTCTAATAAACCCTTTCAAATCTAACAAGCCCTTCGGTGAAAGAAGTACTGTTTGTAAGCAGACCAATGCATCAGGTAGTAATGGGTTAACCCCGCAGCGTGTTTCACTGGGCCAAATAAAGCGCATTACACATGAAAGCCAAACTCATTAGCCACGCGCGGCCTGAAATCCCTCCAGGGTCGTACGATGGAGGGGTGACTGATTATAATCCCCGCGCTCGTCATGCATTACAAATTACGTCTACCCCTTTTGCACAGTTACACACTTGCGCTTCGAGTCAGCCATCACAGCTTTTTTGCTTTTTTCCGTAACATTCTGTAATTTGCATGTGTTCTTCTTCCCTGCTGGCCTTCAAGCTGTTTTATGTTCACTTTTTTTGCAGCAAGTATTGAGTATGCAGGCCCTAAAATTCTCAATCTATTTTTCTTCTTGAATACGGTGTTTTATTTTGTTTAATCTCTCTCTTTGTTCTAAGGTCCTGCCAGCATTCTTCTCTATACCCAGCTATTGTTTCTCAGTGGGATACATTGCATGTGCTGTGCTTATTTATTGCACTGCACCCTACCCTTCCAGAGGCGGGTGAGTACAGGCAGGGCACCCCTAGCTCCTCCCACTACTCTCCAGTTCTGGGCTCTGCGGGTAAATGTGTCATATGGGGGGGGAGGGGCGGCTCATGGCTCATGGTGGCCCTGGGCAGGGAGTGTAGGTAGGGGGCCCCGGAAGAGGGGTCCGGGCGGGGCGGAGCCCCCCGGAACTTAGGAGAGGGGGGGATGGTGGGGGGGTCAGGGTGTTAGGAAGTGGAACAGAGCCGGAGGCCGCCAAATCCATGCCAGGGGCCGCCGCGCAAATATGTATCCATCCTCAGAGGATTATTATATTAAGGATATATACTGGCGTGGTGGCCCCTGGGGTTTGGTGGCCCTGTGCAGGTGCACAGCTTGCACATGCCTAAGGCCTCCCCTGGAGGGGTGGGGGTGCAGGACTAGTCTGTTTGTCCTTTGAACCTCTTCATCCAGAGTTCAGGAGACAGGACACCAGTGGAACTGGGAACAGATGCACAATAGCACATTGAAATACAGGTATCCCGGGTACGGCGGCTCCCACTTAGACATGCGGCCGGGGTCACTGGACCATTGGCTAAAGGAGTATCACATCGCAAAAGTTAATACCATGGCTGGAGATCAAATCCAGAAACCCCTCCAAGAGCACACAATCCGAATTCTTCAAACAGGCCTCTCTCTGAGCCAAACACAGGAGGCGGGAGTCAAGGGTAGAGACATGGGCAATGGGTCAAGCACACACTGTCCAACCTGGGCTACACAGAGCCTTTAAGAATCCAGCCAACAAGGACACATACACCACATGCAACAGTAAAGTCACTGAAGCAGCCAGCATGTCTCATCTCCGCGTGCTCACACTCGAAACAGCAAAACTCCACCCCATGCACATTTCTATGGTGATAACTAATAACTAAAGAATGGCAGTCAGTGCCACAGGGACCACATGGAGAATGAGACTGACACACAGCCACCACGCGGCCTCCATTAAAGGGCCAGGTTGTTTTCACAAGGATATTAGGGACAAAGTCCCTCAAGATCAGACAGGAGCACTGCACAATTAAACCATGGGGTAAGAGAAGAAAAAAAGGGGGGAAAAGTGGATTTTAGTAATCTCCAACATTGTCTCGTAGAGCCAAAAACCATAACATGAATCACTCATATGTTGAGCATTAAAACGTAACCCTATTCCTTCTAGCTTACCACAGAGGTATCAAATATTGTTTTGTGGTCATACTGCAGATATTTTGTTGATACACATTTTCACCCAGTCCTCATTTTCTAAGTGACATACAAATTTCCTCCTCATTTATTTAAAAAAACATTAATCCTAATCAATCTACTGACTATATTGTTTTACTATTTCCCTTCATCGCAGTTCTTGCTGTTTATTTATTTTTTGGTGCATTACGTCTCCTTTTCTGTCAAATGGCTTCCTGTTATGGGGTTTCTCAATATTCTGCCTCTCTTCATCAGTGCTCCAATAGGTCACCACATTTGACTCGACTGGATTTCCATTCCTGTGGGAAATGTGTTTGGGATCCTAATGTGTGAGTATTTGACAGTGTGTCTGACTACTACTTGTATAGCCACCACAAGGGACTTCCTGCCTCAGGTCTATTCTTTGAAACCAAATCAACTACAAACACTAATGAAAGGCCAGGAATTGATTTTGCAGAAATGGCCGGTGACGGGGCGGGGGGAGTTTGACATTTCTACAACTTGTGTTCCTTACTGCATGAGGTTGTATGAGGTGTGGGATTGAGGATTAACACCTCTTTCTTTGCTGCTCTCATATTTTCTTGAATATTGTGAACTGTTTTCATGTACGTTGGTTTAGTGACACACCTGATGGACATTGTTCAAAATCGAAGGATTTGTTAGTCGTTGAAATAGTTTTGTCTGTCTTTATAATTGTACCCTACTGCCAGCCTTCTTCTTAATTAGGGTCTGTTATCTCCCTTTCTTCCCCTTTTATGTGGCAACTGTTTATTTTGACTTACTGACAAATATATTTCAACTCATTGATCAGGCACTCATGTTAGCACAAATGTGAATCCGACACTTGTTAGGAGCTTGGAAGCAACACTAAGATAGGAGGCCGTCTTATTAAAAACTTAAGTTAATTAAGAATGAGGAGAAAGACTGCCTTAGGAGAAGTTTGAGTTTCTAGAATTTAACAACTGAAGATTTTACACTGCCTTGCATGTATTGCATCATACAATACCTTCTTATTTAATGTTATCTTACTAACAATTGATGAAGATTTTGTCTTTTCCCTTCTTATCCTTATCATTTGCCTCACGTGTTATTACCTAATTTTTCTTATTTAATAGTGCATTGTATTATTTTACTTACACACTTGATTGATATCCCGCTAAATGTACATAGAGTTTGTAATTTTCAATCTAAGTGTTTCCCTTGGCCAGCACTGCAATGAATGAAAAAATACATACAATACTGTTTAAAACGGAATATTTACACCTTCACAGAGGATGCCTTCGTTCCAGGTAGGTAGACAATTAGATCAAACAAAAAATGAGTGGTTACCATCTGCTGTACAGAAGGTTTTCTTCAAACCTCTTTGGAAGGAATGAAATGGAAATTGACTTTTCTCACATTTATTTCATCAACAGACTGGGGTGCTTCTGAAAGCATCCAACACATAATGGTCTGATGGCCCTCCAAAGTAATCATAGTAACAATTTCTGTAGATGAACTGTCGATGAAATTCTCAACCTCTTTCCATTTTCAGATTTGTAATAATCGAAGCTATTACTCTAGTAACAGGTGGAAAACTTGAGGCCATGCACTTGGAACCGAATCACCAAATCCCAAGCATTTTCAAAGGTAAAGATATGAAGAAGTAGAGCGATCAGTCCCATAGAATAATCAGATATGCCTCAGAAAGTTAATACCATCTCACATAACTGACCCCTAGAGACACTTCGTCCTAGAGTGGGCTATATAAATATCTTAATTACATACCTAGTTATAACATAACTTAAATTATAATAACATAAGTTCTTGCAATAAATTGTTTTTTATGTACCACATCATACCACACTTATGCTGTTTTAAAGTGCTGAACAATAAGTGATGTTACTAGTATCTAATTACTGGTACTCAATTGACTGACCTCAGACGAATGGAGGGCTGAGTCTTGAACTCACAAATTACAGCCCACTGCACTTTTCAGCAGTTAGCGCTCAACTCATAGATTCTTCCTACCCATTCATGAGAGGATGCAAATCCCTTTCGAGTCTGAAAGTTCACTATCTAGCAAATGCACTGAGTTACTCTAATATCATTCACTTCTGAGGAGCCCAGTCAGGGAACAATACTTTAGTTTCACCCTACCAGGATACACCATATAAGAGCAATGAGATTTAGAAATCATTTAGGAAGTCCCAAGACCAAAATCTAGCAGATATTGTGGTAGATTTCATCAACCTTCACAAATCCTTCAACTTGAAAAGCTTTTATCAGCTGATCCTACCAGGTTAAAACTAAGGCTGATTTGTAAGCATGGGCGGATTTTGCGGATCCACGATTCACGAATTTGCGTATTCACGGATCGTGGATCCGCAAAATCCGCGGATTTAGCGGATCGGCGGATTTGGGGGCGGGGCTTCCATGCCAGGACCATCGTGCCAGATTGAACCCTGCCCTTCGTATTTATTCAAGAAGACGCCACCGTTTTGTGCCATACCTCTACTCAACTGGAGTACTTTCTACTGGATAATCAGTAAGTGCTACCTCGTTGGGTAAATGTATAGTGCTTTTACTACAGTACAGCTGCTTAAAGTGCCAGAGAGTTGTCTACAGCGACCAGGTGTGTGTTACTATGCAATCGCGCCGAAGGGCGCAGGGGTCCCTTGAGTGATCTGCCCATCATAGTGGGTAAATGGCGGGAAGACGGTGCACACCGCGAGTGTGTGGGCGGGACCAAACGGACGGCGCTTCCAAGCGAATGCACATGGCTCTTGTGTGTATAAAAGGTCAGAGACTGATCAGAGCAGCAGATATAGAGACAGAAGCTCCTGGTCACATAACAGCACGGGGATTGCGCTCGTGAAGGTCAAAGATGCAAAGGCCTTTGTCCAGCGTCACAGCTGATTTTCGACGGTATATTTGGGAAGAAGGCACACCTGCCAAGCCTCCAAAACGGTATTATTCCATTCCTGGTCTGTTGTAACTAATTTACGATGGCGCCGGCAAGCTGCCAGCGCCATCATAAAATAGTTACAAAATTAGCTTCAACAGGAAGCTCTAATAGATTAAATAAAGCAGGCGCTCAATGACCTGCTTTATCTTATCTATTAGAGCTTCCTGTTGAAGCTAATTTAGTAACTATCTTAGGATGGCGCTGGCAGCTTGCCGGCGCCATCGTAAATTAGTTACAACAGAGCAGGAATGGTTGAACTTTTGCCCCCGGAATCCGCCGCTCGCGGATTGCGAATTTTCGGCAAATTCGCGAGAGTTCGTGGATCGCGAATTTACCGAAAATTCGCAAAATCCGCGATCGGAGCGGATTTAGCGCTCATGCTTACTGATTTGCATGAAAGTTATCCTCATCTATTGTGCCACAATGAGCAAAAATGAGGTACTTTAATGTGGCCCACAGTAACTTCCAATGGTGGAAGGGGGTCCCACTGGCAACTGCAGGATGAGTGGCTCTAACCAAAATGCTTGTGCTCCTCTCTTATTATATTACTTTGCCAATCTTTCACTTTTCACATCCCTAACAGAACGTTTTTCCGCAAGTTGGATATTATGCTAAGCGATCTAATCTGCAGTAATGTTTGACACAGGGTAGAATTGGCAACATTTCCATTACCAGTGGATAGTGTGTGTGGGGGGGGGTCGCGTTCTTTCCTTTCCCTTTTGTCCCTCCTGCTACCCTTGGCTCTGCACCCCTACATATGAGCAATATTACCTGCCCACCCAGCTCCAGTGAGTATCCTGCTGGTGCTCAGTGACCTGCTCGAGGCATGGTCTGTTGTCACCTGAACTTCTGCTACACATCTTTCTACTGAGGGTCAAACCTAGCGGGAGTTGCCACCCCTGAGCCCAGATTGACTAAGCCCTTTTGTTGTCATTGTGTCAAACAAGGTGACGCAAGGCCAAGCAAAGGGCTTAAGTGATATAAGCCACCCAAAGCCACCCTTCGTGCCTCTGCATTTCTCTGCATAGTTTAATAAATCTAGAATAACGCAAGGCAGTGCAAATCGATGTCTTATGTTACTCTGCATTGGGAAGGTGTTCCATGGGTGGAATGTAAGCATTCTGCTGCATTTCCAGAATTATTAAGGGTAGAAAACCTGGGATGTGTCTTGTGTATACACCGGACAGAATTACGAGTTTGGTTTTATTTAGCACATCCAAAAGTTATCTGATGCGCTAAATAACTGAACATTCGTTAAATTTCGGCAGGTCAAACTTGCCAAAATTTAACAGGGGAAATGTTTTCGGTATTTACTGCACCATGTGGATTTTGGTATGTTAAACACTAAAATGCATGTTATCTCCAATAACTCGTAGTAGGTGCTATTTATCGCACACGATAAATAACAAACTTCAGGGTACCATTATTTCCCAGATGCGATAAATAGCAAATTGACTTGTAGTCAAGCCCATAGTCACCGGGGCTCTAAAAACTGTAGCTTCCATGATCAGTGAGAATAGTTACAATGTGCTGGGCCCTCACCAAATAATGTCTCAGCTCCTCAAAAGCTACATCAATAGCAAATAATTCTTTGGCAGCTATAGTGTAGTTACTTTCTGCGGGAGACACTTTCTTGAAAAAAAGGTCACAGGGTGCAAAAGTCCAGTTTCTGAGTCTTGTTGAGTCAACACGTCTCAACCAAAAAAGGTTTACTTGTGTCAGGATGTCACAAAACAGGTGCACTTGTGAAACTTTCTTTTAACTGGTTAACAGTTTTTTTACTCCATCATTCCAGACAAAATACACTCCTTTCTTTAACTATTGAAGTATTGGGGAGACAGTTGTAGAAAAATGATTTATAAATCATACATACAACTTCACAAATCCCAAAAGACTCTGAACCTCCATCACTGATTTAGGCAATTTCCAGTCAGTGACTGCCTTTTCTTTCCCTTAATCCATACCTACTTGATCTGGGGGGGATCACAAAGGCTGAAAACTGTTCCGTTCTCACATTAAATCACACTTTTCCAATTGTGCATGCAAATGGCTCTCTTTCAAACACTGCAGAATAGATTTAACATGGCCAACATGTTCTTTCTCTGAATTTAAGTAAATCAAAATATCATCAATATATATACCGCTGCAAAACTTAATTAATAAAATACTGAAAAGCTGCAGGGGCATTACATAGCCTGAACACAATAACTGTACTCAAGCAGCCCAAACTTAGTTCAAAAGGTTTGACCTCCATTCATCTCCCTCCTTTACTCAAAACATTATAGGCTCCACTTGAAGCAAGTTATATATAAATAGCAGCATTATACACCTGATCCATTCTAATATTAAAAGCATTGAGTAATTTAGTAGTAATCTGGTTCAAGGTTTGGTAATCAATTCAACTCACCCTTCTTCTTTGCAACATAAAAGAAGTAACGAAGCAGTGTGGAACTGTGGAACAAGGTTGAAGATAAATGTGACACACAACTTCCATATGGCGAGGCAAAACTGTAGCTTTCCCTTTGTCAAATACATCACTAAATTTCTCTTATTCTTTTGGTAACAACACTCTCATCCGTGTCAGATTCAGCAATTGTTTGTCTAGCAATAATCTCAGAATTATCATGTATACTCCTTTCTTGACAAAAAAAAGACAAGTTGGATTCAGTTTCATGATTTAAACAGTCAGTTTTAGGACTGTGCTCATGAAATCTAGGTAATCCTTAAACAAACTGGAACTTCAGAGCACCATTCGAATCAAACTCATTGTTTTCTTCATGATTCTTTTGCATTTGTATTAATAAACATGCAGTATGTGAAGTTAGGGGTCCAGAGGTTAATTCCATCAAATTAATAGCTCTTACTTTCTGGGGTCTTTCTTTAGAAATTATAGGCATGGGAAATGATTTAGCAAATCTAACAATTTAGTCCTCTGAAGATGAGTAAAAACCATGATTTCAAAGTTTAGCTAGTTCTTTGTTTCCGTAACTACTGACCCTGGGGCCAGATGTATACTTAGCTGTTGCACAGCCTGCGATTAGCTAACTCACAGGTTTGCAGTAGTTAACTTGATTTTTAAAATGTATTACACCCATTGTGTGATTTGGTAACAGGTGACTGAATCACATAATGGGGTTAGAAATGCTTTGTAAATCTCAATTTGGATGGGGCGTGTTTAGGTTTTCCTTTCCAAATTGCGATTCCAAATGCTAGGTATGAATCGTTTGAAACTGTCAGTTTGGTACCAACCCGTTAATATGTTAATGACTGTTCAAGCTTTGAAAAAGAGGCAGTAACCCATTCACAAAGAGGAAGGGGCCCCTGTGGGACCCATTGCTCTTTGTGAATGAAAAAAAAGCTTGCTTGGAAGAACTGTCAATTCTTAAATAAACTAATCTTAAAAATATTGTTTTTCTTAAATGGCCTACATTTAAAAACAATTACTTTATTAAAATGCAATCATAGACACTATAGTCTGCTGACCCCAGCAGGCCACCATACCTGTGATGACATCCAATCAGAGACCTACCTTAGGAATATTGATGAGGTAGGTTGAATTACGACCCATTTTGAATGGTGATGTTGCGAACTGAGATTGGTTTGCTAAATCAGAATTGATTCACAAAAAGTCAGTGTACAATTTGCTAGCGCTTTTTGAGAATCAGCTCTTAGTACATCTGCCCCCTAGTTTTCCTCCCAAGCAATTATGTAATAAATTCATCTTTAAACCATTAAGACAGAGCCTGATTTTGATTGATTGTTAGTGAAAAGTTCTTTGATTTCTGGAGTAAAAGCTTAAATTGAAGGACAATTAATAGGTGAAATTACCTTCAATATTGGTAATGTTAGAGGTAAATCCACTGAGGGATTCTCCAACTATTCTATCATTTACTCCAGAAACCAGAGCGTTTTCTGTCCCTACCAACTCAAAATCAGACATTAACTTTTTTGTACACCTAGGTTTCTCTTAAGTATGCAAAACCTTTTTTTACTGGAGCAATATCGTAACCCATAAAAGAAAAGGTTTCTACTGGGTGACATAGTCTCGATATTGCCCTTGCCAATCATTTATGAATCGCTAAAACCAGATTACGACATTTCTAGTCATCTACTCAGTAGATTGCACTAGGAGGGAAATGGATGAAAAATGGCACATTCAAGTGGAGATTGGATACAGTAGTCTAGATTCTCAAATTAATTCCTCATATATCAGGGGATCATCGGGGGAATGTTGTTAATCTGTAGTATTACTGCCACCCAAAATGACTGATTACAGTATCGTAATTTCGGGTGTGGGAATTCCACATCAGTGCTTGTGGCCCACCTGGAATGGGGGCATAAATTACATGTAATAGGCTAGGGACAGTGATCATATACTGGTTAACTTGCAGGTAAATGATTAGTCATGAATAAAGACTAGAAAACAACAACAGTGGGGGTTTTAAGTATTGCTAGTGAATATATACCTTTACATCACATGCCTTACTTTGCATGCCTTTCCAACGGGGTTGTTAAAACAACTGTGTTGTTACAACGACCGTGTTGTTACAACGCAAACTATTACATCGCAAGTCGTTTCAACTTAGGAATAGTATAAATAACTATTCCTACTCCAGTTTGTGCAACAGCAGGGAAGGAGTCGGATTGTAAATCCAACACCAGTGCGCCCCCTACAGCAAGCCATTGAAACGACTTGCGATGTAATGGTTCACATTGTAACAACGTGGCCGTTGTAACGACCGCGTTGTAAAGGCATGCGATGTAAGGCATGCGATGTTATGGCTGTTTCCCAGTTGGTCCAATAACACATTTTAAGTGTGATTTATAGAATGGTGCCTGCTATTAGCATTGGCCTACCACAGCACTGCTGTGTCAATTGCACCATCAATACATGAGGTGTTAATAGACCTTCAACATCTACTTTAGGGTTTTGTGCCAAACTACAGGTGCTATCTGTATCTCCAGAGAGTCTTCTCATGTACTAGTGTCCCAGTAAAGCCTCCCACTAACAATGCGCAATTCAACCCTATGGCACCTTCCTATCCATCACAGGCCATGCTAAGGCAAGGCTGTGTGAAATTAAATTTTTACAAGCATAGTTGTGGAAAGATTGCATCTTAACAAAATGGTGAAATTGTGAGGTTTGTGATGATGGCACGCTTTTACCCACAGGTGTAGTTTTCACTTAAAAAAGCTGGACAATCTTTCCAGGAAAAATTTTTTTGAGGGAAAATGCTCCAACTAAAATTAGGTTTTTCACTCTTGAATTTGGATTGTATTAGATTTGGATTGGCTTTTTCTCCCACGTTTTTTAAAGCTTCAGAAAGATTGCCAGTTTGAAGTCCGCTGTTAAAAAACCCATTGTGAAGTGGGCATTGATGGATTTGGATAAGTGTGTCCGCTCCTATTCAAATTCTCTTAAATGTCCATAAGATCTGCTCCAGCATCACCATTCACTATATTGTTACCCAAATGAACCCTTTAGATAGGTATGAAATGCCAATTATAAACAAAATGTTGGAAATCCATCCAACTCTGCACATCAATGGGTTCTTCTTTTAAAACCAGTGTTATTGACCCCCGGAAGGTACCTATTACTTTGGAAAGTGGTGCAGTCACCCTCCCTTTGTAGACACAGGATCCACCATTTATTCCTCTATCCAACTTGTCTAACTGGGCCAAAGGGAAAATGGTGTTCCTGTCACAGTTGGCCAAGTTTGAAAGATCCCCCGCCCCTTTCTCCTTCCTTCACTCCTGCTTCTGTCTTCAGGGAAAGTGTTTGGCAAGCCATGTTCAGCCTCCGAAATTCCCTTTTGGAAAGGAAATCTCCCATTGCTGAACACCTGAAAGCTAAGTGCCGATCAGGAATTTTCATGAATTAATGTACCACACCTTCCATGAATGAGGAGGCGGTATGGTCTAATGGCAAAGCCCCCAACTTTGAGCCCGTGTACTTTGTTTCTAATAATAGCTTTGCACAGGACCACATGATTCTGGACAAATTGTTTGATCTACTTCTGTTAACAATTTGAGATATGTGAATTCTAATGCAATTCTAAAAATGTGTATCGAGTGAATAATTAAAAATGTATAACATCTCCACCTGATGTACCCCATGTTGTATTACATCCAAAGGAAAGAGCAACCTCCATTACTCTCCAGATAAGTCATTACAGAACTGACACGAACACATATACATACATGCATCTCAGAAACCTTACTCTGAATGTGGCTTTAAGCAACTTTAGGAGAAGTCCAGCTATTTGCTAGCCTGCAAAAATCCATGTGTTTGGTAAATATTTGGCTTCTTTCATGCAGTATCTTCTACATGGAGAAATCTAAGATCTCAAATAAGGGCCGATTCCGATTCAGGTCGAAGGGCTCCGAACGGTGTTCGGAGCCCTTCCGCCCGCATCGGAATGTGCTGGCCGTATTCCTTTCTGACCGAGCCATTCTGATGGGTCGGTCTGAAAGGAATCTGACTCGGATTTCCGGATGGCTGATGACAGGCTCAGAGAGCCCGTCCGCCATCCGGAAATCCTTTAGTACTTCCCCGGCCGCCTCTTTACGACCGAGGGAGTACGATGGCAGTTTCTCACTGCCTTTTCATGCTGGTCTTTCCGACATGAAAAGGCAGTCATAAACTGTCTTTGGGGCCCCCAGTAGGGCCCCCATGGGTGCGAGGCCGCCGAATTGCCGCCTGGGGGCACCTATGGTGCCCCTGTGTAGATCCCTGCACCTGGTGACAGGCACCCTGGGGTGCTGGCCACTGGGTTCAGGGTTGGACTGCACCCCTACATTGCACAATGTGGACATGCATTCCGCCCGGAATGCATGCTCCTATGGTGTGGGATACCATTGTGATCGAACAGGGTTCGGTCGCATCATACTTGCAGGGCCGTGACTGACGACAGTGAGTCGGTCGGTCATGGTTCCTGACCAATGTCGGACGGACTCAGGTCCGCCCGACATCGGAACCGGCCCCAAGGTATGGAAATTTCTGCAGGAAGACTAAATGCTGAACATGATATGGACAACCAGAGTCATTAATAGATTTTGCCAATAGTTCTGCTTTAAGATCTCATAGGAGTTACACAAGGTAGTACAACCCCAAAGCTGTTTCTGCTTTGTGAGTAGAACATAACTACAAAAAGCAACATTGTGGGTGTTTGTTACCACTGAGGATCATCTGAGTAATACACTATGGGGTATTGGGTTGATTGCAACAGATCGCTGTGCTCATCGCTTACGTCTGCATTGCTCCAGTCATAAGAATTGCTTCAGCAGCTGCTTGAAACAATCTAGCTCCAAATCTTGCATCCCATTGTAAATATTGGTGCCAAAACATCTTGGCACAGATAATGTTTTCACTGGATATACCGTGAAATGTTGTGCCTGGCTGGTGAAAAATGTGGACAATAGAATGTACAAACAGCTTTATCAAACATTTTGTGTACATCATCCCCAATTAATCAATCAATCAATCAATCACGGGCTTATATAGCGTGCTACTCACCCGTGAGGGTCTCAAGGTGCTGAGGGGAGGGGGGAGCTCCGGATCAGTCGAAGAGCCAGGTCTTGAGGTCCTTCCTGAAGGTGTGAAGGGTTGGAGAGCGTCTGATGTTCGGGGGAGCTCATTCCAGGTCTTGGCTGCGATGTGGGAGAAGGCTCTCCCACCTGTTCTACTTCTGCGGATGCGGGGGACCTCAACCAGGGCGAGGTCGGTGGAGCGGAGGTTCCTCTTTGGTACGTGGAAAGATAGTCTCTCATTGAGGTATTTGGGTCCAAAGTTGTTGAGGGATTTGTAGGCGTGGGTGAGGAGTTTGAAGGTGACTCTCTTCTCGACGGAGCCAGTGGAGGTCTTGTAGGTGTTGGGTCATGTGTTTGTGGCATATAGGGCGTTGCCGTAGTCCAGTCTGCTGGTTATGAGTGCGTGGGTGACGGTCTTTCTGCAGTCAGAGGGATCCATTTGAAGGTCTTCCGGTGAATGCGCAGGCAGTTGAAGCTGGTGGAAGCAACAGCGTTGACCTGGTGGTTCATGGAGAGGGAAGAGTCGAGGATGATGCCGAGGTTGCGTGTGTGGTCTGTAGGAGTGGGTGGGTTCCCAAGGGCGGGGGGGGCACCAGGTGTTGTCCCAAGCAGAGTTGCAGGATCTGAGGATGAGGACCACGGTCTTCTCTGAGTTGAGCTTAAGGCAGCTGTCGTTCATCCAGGTTGTCACATTCTTCATTCCCTCTTGGAATCAGAGTCTGGTGTCTCCGGGATTCTTCGTGAGTGAGAGGATGAGCTGGGTGTCGTCTGCATAGGATACGATGCTAAGCCCATGCTGTCTGACGATGGCAGCGAGGGGGGCCATGTAGATGTTAAAGAGCGTGGGGCTTAGTGATGAGCCTTGGGGCACTCCGCAGTTGATGTCGGTGGGTTCGGAGAGGAAAGGAGAGAGTCTGATCCTCTGGGTTCTGCAGGAGAGGAAGGATCGGATCCAGTCAAGGGCGGCTTCTTGTATCCCGGTGTCATGAAGTCTGGCTGCAAGGGTGCGATGGGAGACGGTGTCAAAGGGAGCGGAGAGGTCTAGAAGGATGAGGGCCGCAGTGTGTCCTTGGTCGAGTAGCAGGCGGATGTCGTCTGTGGCGGCGAGGAGAGCAGTCTCGGTGCTATGGTTGCTGCGGAATCCGGACTGGGAGGCGTCTAGGATGGAGTTCTCTTCGATGAAGGTGGTCAGCTGAGTGTTCACGATTCTCTCAGTGAATTTGGCTGTCATTTTTTGTGTTATGTTCTTGCTGTTTTAGCCTGCTACATTAGTGGGTTTTGAAAGTGAGTGAAAATCACGAGTAATGTCTGCTCTCTTCCTTGGATCAGTGCTAGCCTCAAACTAGTACAGATGTTTCACCACTCGCATAAGGGCTTAAAGGTGGGTCTTAAGCACTTTGGGCAGGGACTTGTAACAAGTGAATATCTGGAGATTAGAGACATCTAAGGCAAACAAGGTAGGGACAGAAATAGAAAGAGAAAAAAGTCAACTTACAAAGACAACGGTGAAACAACACAAAATGAAGTAAGATATGGAGATTTAAGCTGCATAATATCTTTGACATAAAGATCAGGTATAGGGAAACATAAAATGCAGTCTGATGTATGATATTGCCACATCTAATCCAAAGCAAAGCCGCACCCTGCTGCAGGTTACAGATCAGCAAACAATTCTTGAAGTTAAAAAAAAACCTATAATGACAAAATAATCATATGGAGAGGAAAACTGAAACTTTTCTATCAATACAACCGTGTAGATATTCTTGGGACTTGTTACGTAAGTCAAGGCCCAAAATGACATTGAATGTCCATCCAGTTAGCAGTTTTGTTGATCACGAGTTTAACACTAACAAGGCACATGTTCATGAATGTATGTATGTTCCCTATTTATAAGGTGCAAAGATAGCTATAAAGCAGCAGACAACAGTACACAAGAGACCAAAACAAAGAAGTCAATGGGAAACAAAGCTCGGGTGGAGACAGAGAGAAGGGACTGTAAGTCGGGTAGGCACGAAAGAGTACTTCTGGGGGCAAGGAGGGGGAGTTTCTGGGAGTACGATAGGGTCATCTGCAAAGCTTATTTCAATGTACCCCTATTGGATTAAACTCTGCCTCATTTTACGTTGTTCAAGCTCACCAGTGCTTGTTTCTTTATTGAACAAACAAAGTGCATTGTTGCTGGCTGCGAAACTGCTGGAGTCGAGGTGTACTCACCTGCTGAGGTCTTTCAAGAGCTTTCACCTTCCGGGTTAATCTAAAATGGATTCTGCACAAGACGGTGATCGTGGAAACACTAGAGATATCACTGTCATTATTCAGCCATCGGAACATTTCATGTTTACTGTAGGGGAGATAAGAGCCAGTAATGCACCCTCTCAGGACACAGGTCGGGCACTTCTGATATAAGCATCACATGGAAAACTGCACAAACACCATTGATCTTTTTGTTCGACCCACTTGTCAGATATGGTATATTTGCTTATTAAAACAGATCACTGACGCAATATTGTGGTAAACAACATCCCTGAACAAAAATATTGTGTCAAAAAAATGATTTGCCACAATATCGTTCTCCTATACTTATAATGCAGAAATAGACAAAACTATCGATTTTTTAATATAAATAGAGTTTAAAGTAGTAAATGTTAAATATTTTAATATATAAATGCAATTATGTAAATAAAATATATTCCACTAATATTTAATACTATGTATAACTATATACTTATATACGAGGCAAGAAAACCTCTCGAAGCCGAGATCACCCTGGCAGATGTACAATCTGCTATTACTAAGCTCAAAGCCAGTAAGACTTCAGGACCCAATGGGATTCGTGTAGAATTGTATAAACAATGTTCGGGCCTTTCAGGACCCCACCTCTTAAACATGTTTCTTGAAGCTGGAAATCTGGGCAATCTCACCCCAGATTTGTGGCAGGCGGTCATAGTGGTTATACCTGAAGACTACAGGCCTAGGGACTGCTATAGTTCTTACTGTACGATCTCACTGCTTAACATTGAGGTTAAAACCCTGGCCACAATCTTGGCAGCTAGACTGCTGCAAGTCATAACGTCCTTGCCTCATAGAAACCAGTCGGGGTGTATGCCCAGGAGAGCCACCTGTTACAATCTCTGCAGAACCCACAACTGGCTAAACAAAGTCCGGGAGCGCCTGACCCCCATTTATTCTTTGCATTGGTTGCTGAGAAGGCGTTTTATGCAGTACATTGGCCCTTCTTGGATAGCACTCTGGTTAAATTCGGGTTTGGTCCCTGTTACAGGAGGTGGGTGTAGTTCTTATATCAGGCCCCAGGGGCAGTAGTCCGGGTCAATGGTGTGGTCTCCAAGGAATTTCCCATTGGTAGAAGCACTCAGCAGGGCTCACCATTGTCCCCTCTCCCTTTTGCTCTGATGATAGTCTATAGCCTGTGCGGTTCTTAATCACCCCAAAATTCGTGGATTCCAGTTACTGGACGAGGAAGAGGTAGCGGAAAATAATTCGCTCTATGCAGACGATATCCTCTTATATTTGGTAGAGCTTTCCCTGTGTCTGCCTGTGACATTCCAAGACTTTGAGGATTATGGGAGGCATTCTGGGTATTGTATTAACTGGAATAAATCAGTGTTTTTTCTCCCACAAGATGGTTTGGAGATGCCCCCACCACCCTGACGGTAAACCCACACTTCCCTAGCATTCAAATACCTGTGTATATTTATGACATTAGAGCAAGCTACCTTTTGAGGGTGGTCTGATCCTGTTGAGGAGGGATGGAGCAGGCTGCCCCTCACACTTATGGGGAGGACGGCTATGTTCAAGATGATCTCTTTACCCAAACTGCTCTATATCCTACAAAATACCTATTATGGGATCCCCAAGGTTTTTCAATCCATAGAGAGTGACATGAGGAAACTATTGTAGGAGGGTGGTCACCTCAGAATCGCTCTAAAATCCCTACAATGCACCCAATATAATGGCAAGCTATCCCTGCCGGATATACAAGCTTACTATTGGGCCGCCCACTTCATTATTATCAACGACTGGTTATTTGACCCAGACAACCCCTCCACATTTAGGTTGAAATGGACACAATGGAGGGGTGGGTCACATCTCCAATGCCAATATGGAGATGGAGGGGCAGGGCATGTCCTACCAGGGACACAGGTTACATGGGTGGCAAGAGAAAAGGCATTGAAATCGATTGGGTGTCATGGAAAGCCAAACAGAGAAACACCTTTGTGAGAGGGGAAATGGCTCCCCGAAATGCGGAAGCTGCAAGGATTTGGGCCCTGGGACTTGCTTGGAATATCTAAAGTGGGAGATCTGCTGGAGTGCGGAGATATCATGCTGTTTGCATTGCTCCAGAGGGTATTTGGGATAAATGCCAACCAATGTTTTTAATACGCACAAATACGACATGCCTGGTATGCCGAGGGACTTCCAAGGGATGGTATCCCAGAGTGGTCTCCACTTGAAGTCTGACTCCTAACTAAGAAGCTGGGAAAGGGGGCGATTTCCCTGACTTAAAGGGCCCTTAACAAAGACACAGTCTGCAAGCTGTGGGATACATGGGAAAGAGACCTAGATTGGGAGGCTGCCTTGATGGACCCGCAGGAGGTGGCAATCAAAACTCGACTTGCACCTTGTACAATTTGAAATACTAGATAGATTTTATTATGAAAGGCGTTACCTGCATATCATGTGAAGGGCTCAGACATCACAGTGTTTGAGATGTCGGGGAGAAGAGGGTTCCTTCTTTCATACAATATGGAGCTATTCACCTCCCATTAGACCCCAATTTTCTTTTCCTTGGGATCCGCTACTATGTAGACCTCCCTTGAGTGCAGTTACCATTTTATGTCCTTGGTCTAGTGGTAGCCAAAAGAGAGATTGCTGACATTGGAGGTCACAGGTTTTCCCCACCAGAGATGAGTGGAAGTGAGGAATGGCCATGTATATAATTGGTGTAAAAATCACGTATGCCAGCAAGGGATGCCCCAGATAATTTAGTAAGGTTTGGGGAAAATGGTTGCAGCATTACTCCTTAAAGGTATCAGATGTCACTGGGCAAACCAAAATGGTGGTACACTGGAGAAACAAGGACATATTCTTACCAGCTGTTTGGTGGACTATCTCGGGGTAAAATGCTAATGAAGCAACAGGTGCTGTGTTTGTTGTGTCTGGGGAGTGGACGGGGGTGGGAGGAGGATAGAAGTTAGCTGTTTGAAAACACCAATTGCACTGTATGAAAATTGCCCCTTGATGACTGTATTATCCTCATACTGTTCTGTACTGCATTGTCCTCAAAATAAAAATACATTTTCAAAAAAACATATATGTGTTTGTAATTGTATTTATTCAAATACACACACACACATATGATTAATACCTCCCTAATGAAAGGCCAGGTCCCAGCAGACTGGAAAAAGGCGGTGGTGAACCCGATAAGAAAAAAAGCATCATCCCCATGGACAGACCTCTCCAACTTACGACCTATCTCTCTCCTACCTTACTTAGGCAAGGTCACGGAGAGGCACGTGAACACCTATCTCTCTCAACATCTTGAAGCGACGGATGGCCTGGACTATTCACAATCTGGGTTCAGGCCAAACCACAGCACAGAGTCAGCCCTTCAGACAGTGACCAATAACATCAAAATGGCACTGGATGACGGCAGCTCTATGATTCTGGTGCTGTTGGATCTCTCCGCCGCTTTTGATACAGTGTTTCACTCGGTGCTTCTCAACCGCCTAGGGGAGGTAGGCGTGGAGGGAGGGGCTCTGGCATGGATGGAGAGCTTTTTGTCTGGTCGTTTCCAAGAAGTTAGGCTGGGCTCCCATAAATCCATTCATAGGGAGCTCAACAAGGGAGTGCCACAAGGCTCTTGCTTAAGCCCTACACTCTTCAACGTGTATGTGGCCCCCTTAGCCAACTTAGCAAGATCCTTCAGGTTCACCCCGGTGTCGTACGCCGACGACACCCAACTCCTTTTTCCCTTCAAAAATCTTACACCTGCAATAAACAGATCTTTTGCAGATGGCATGAGAGCCATTGCAGAATGGATGTCATCAAACTGTCTGCAGTGTAACATGGGGAAAACTGAGGTCATGTTGTTTGGACAAGCGGCAATACACTGGGCATCTGACTGGTGGCCCTTAGAGCTAGGCCCCGTTCCCATTCCCAAGAGCACTGTTAGGAACTTGGGAGTGCTACTCGATCAGCAACTTACATTTAAAGACCATGTAAATCAAGTTGCCGGTACCTGCTTTCGGGCTATCGGGATGTTAAGACGAGTCTTCCCCTACATACCGGACCATCACAGGAAAACGCTTGTACAGGCTCTTGTCATCAGCAGGGTGGATTACTGCAACGGTTTGCTCCTCGGAGCTAACGAGGAACAACTTAATAAACTGCAGGTAATCCAAAATACAGCAGCAAGGATTGTCCTGAACGTTCCACCAAGGACTCCCTCCTGTCCCCTACTGATGAGACTCCACTGGCTTCCAGTGAGGAAACAAGTCCAGTTTAAAACTCTATGTACTATCCACAAGAGTATGATAGGGGAAGGCCCGAAATATATGACTGACATCTTCCAGCCCTACATCCCCGGGCGCTCTTTGCGCTCCAGTAATCAGCAGTTATTGCATGTACCCAGAGTGAAGAAGACCAGACAAGGTGGCCACGCGCTGGCCCATGCTGGACCAGTACTCTGGAACTCTCTGCCCCCAGAATTAAGGTCACTTACCAGTCACCTGACTTTCCGGAAAACCTTAAAAACATACTTGTATCCCAGTAACTAATGCCTCTCTTGTATACATTCCTCCTCTGGACACACTATTATAGAACACTTCCTTTGCAGCAACAGCGCGGAGATACCCCTTCGGGGGTCTATTCTGGCGCTTTACAAGAATATAAATAATAATAATATATAGCCTAGAAGAAGAATAAAGGGATAAGTGTGCACCCCAAATCCTTCATCACGCCACCTTGAATAAGGTGGTCGAACCGCCTTGTTTCGCTCGTGGAACATGCAACCTGTAATATGGACAGCGGAGCTGCTCCCCTGTATCGCCCTATGGTGGCTGCCTTTCCCCGACAGCAAATCTATTGATCAGCGGTCTGCTGGGGGTCTCGGTGGTCCAGTGGCGTTCTTCGCAAAGTCGATCCGCCCAACTCATAATACGCCAGTCAGACTGCTAAGCTCATCCGCTTGGACTGCCACACCAATACATCGGGGCATGAGACCACCAAACTCGTAAAAAGGCCCTTACTGTTTATTTTCTTTAATGTTGCTGGGGGGTTGCTTCACTCCCTACAGCCACTCCCACAACATTAAAAAATGCTTGGTGGTGTACCTGCCTTCACTATGGGTAGCAACAGCAATAATAAATTTACTATACAAAAGCCATTGGGCATTACGGGTTGCACCTTGCCCGAGCAATAATAAATGAGAGGCTCTGGCTGCTAATTTATTATTCACTTTTTCTTTTTATAACAATTTTTGTGGGTTTCCTGGTGCCTATGTGGGACACTCACATATTTAATTCCAGAGGAAACCCTACGGTCCCCAAGGACCGAGACGTCTCCCCAGCCAGAACCATATTGGTGCTTGAGGCAGACCGCTCCATTCTTTTGCTCCAGCCTGGGCGGGCGCAACATTTTGTACTGCTACTGCTGGACTGTTTCACTACCCTGTAGAGTGCAGGAAGGGTACCGGGGATAGGGTCCCAGGGACACTGCAAAGTAATGGGCCAATGGGGTCTCCAAGGCTGATGCCATCTCAGGGATAGGGGGGCTGCATGCCCCGCTCCCTTACATTAGAGAACAGCTCTAGAGATGTGGTCCCCAGGGCCTCATCAAGGCTTGGGGAGGGAGGCCATGTGCCTCCCTCCCCTTATTTATAAAAATCGACCCTGGGGAATGTGGTCCCATACCTCCCTCCACTTTAAATATGTATGCCCCAAAGGATGGGGTTCCTGGGGCCTAAACACAGCTGGGGAAAGAGGGCTGCACGCCCCCTGCCCTTTTAATTGATCTGTCCCTGTGGGATGGGATTCCCGAGCCCCCTACCAGGTACAGGGTATTGCTGGAATGTACTGCTATGGAGTCTGACAGAAGAGGATCTATGTGATTCAACTCATGTGATTCAGTCATAAAAAGGGGTTCATGACATCCCCCAAAGTCCTGGAGGGACACCCAATATGGGGATGCTTTAGTCCATTAAGTGCAATTTGCTATTTGGTAATCGCTATAACTATTGTACTAAAGTTAAATGTGGCCCTTATTTCCTAATTAGCAATTTGTAGTGGGTCAAAAATAGACCTACTGGCTGAATATTAATGAGGTAGGTAACAATTTGTGACCCATTAGGATTCGCTGCCATCACAGGAATGGTGGCCTGTTGGGTTCAGCAGGTCACCATGTCTGAGATTGCTGTTAAATTAAGCAATCTTTTTTTGTTTTAAATGTAGCCCTTTTTCCTTAAAAAAAGAAAAAAAGGATGCATTTAAAAAAAAAAGAAAGTTTATCGTTTGATTTTTTTTTTTTGTAAGAGCAGGCAGTGGTCCGTGGTATCATTATCAGCTCTTCAAAAAAAAATTTTTTTTTAAATAAAAGTCATTATTTGCTCTTAAAAAATATTTTTTTAAACATTCACAAAGGAAAAGGTGTCCCAAGGGGACCCCTTCCCACTTGCAAATAGATTACTGCCAACTATGATTTGGGGGTAAACTATGAATGATTTGCGACTGCATTTCAGTCGCTAAACCTTAGTACAGACCATTTAGATTCCCTATTTGGAAGGGACCCCCTGAAACACCCATTCCAGATAGTGATTCTGTTTTTGGTCAAAAATCCAAATTGCGTTTCAGTAACTTGTTGCTGAATCGCAAATTGTGGTTTGTAAATTCAAAAAAGCAGCTACTACATTGGGTGGGGGAGGGCAGCCATGGACAGATGCAGGGGGCTGAGGTTGCGGTGTATCGGGTGCGTGGCTGCCCAAAGAAACATAGTGAAATATTGTCCCGTTGGGCGACATATCAGGGCATTGACTTACTCCCCTCCCGCCATTAGACCCAGTATAAATCGGGCAAATCCATCTAACTGGTCCACATACAGATGAGTGGAATTGTTCTGTCATCTCCACACACACGTAGATACTTTACTCGCAGTGACACACATAGCACCCTGTGACAAGTTTTAGTTATTGGGTCTGTATGTTCTCAGGCTAATCTATTATATGGATATAAATGGAACTGTCTCATTCAACCTGTTTCTGTTACACTCACACCAAGCACCGCCCGATACATACCGTTAAACTTAATAAAATGTTATTTAAAAAAAAAAAAACTACTTAAATCTGGCGCATAGTGACTGAAAGTAATTTTCCTGTAAGCTGTAATGCTTAAAGTCAAATGCAGTTCATATCCTGAAACTTAAAAGCCTGTCCAATTCTGGTCATAATGCAAAAATGCAGAATCACAGTGATTTCCATATGGCACTTTTGAGATGATTACATGCAGTGTAGTAGCAATCTGCTGCTCCTTTCCTCCAGCGCTGTTATTTTTCTATTTCTATGTGCCATTCTTTTTTTTTTGTGGTTTTAATGGCTTAATGTGTGGCGGGGAGATCAGGGGGGAGATGGAGGTAAAATAAACAATTAATCTGAGCTGTAATCACACTGTTATATTACTAATTGGTATGCCTTTTTTTCTACTGCAAGGTGCAAAGAGAAAATAATGTATTTTGGTCTCACAGCTATTTTACGCATTCGGCAAAATGGCAACTCTCAATTTAGCTACCTGATGGAGAGGAAGGTCTTATTTTAAATGCCCATCAGTAACAGCAATGGGCCACTAACACAGCAAGCATTTGGTTCATACAATCACACCCAAGACAGTAAGGACACCCTACTTAACAACACACTTTGCCAGTGCTCATTATCAACACTGTTTATGTTCAGACTATGGCTGATAAAACCTTTCAGTTCTTTTTCACTTCCATCGAGGACGGATAAAGGGTTAATCCTATAGTGCTCTTTTCATTTTAGGCTTCTGGGATTATATTTGTTTGTAGCCATCTCCAACACAAAAGCTCTAAGTCTAAGATGCAAATTGTTTGTAAGGACATCAATACATTCTGACACCCAAAACCGCGAGTAAAGGAATCCCTACAGAACAAATGTATATTATGCTTGAATTTAAACAAACAGCAACAACAAAGCAGTGTGAGCTATTCCACAATCGCACTAGTATAAATATACACATTAATTTACTAAATTAAAGAGCTCAACTGTTTACGACAACACACCCAGGAATTGTCATACAAGCATTCTTTTTTTTATAAACAATTAAACCAGGAGCGCATCACATCACAATCATATATCAATCCTGTTAATATGGAATCTTGCAAAACTCTGTCTTTCAAGCAGTACCTTTGGATCAGTCCCTCATCGAAAAGGGTAACAAATGAAACACATGGAGTCAAGTGGTCCAGTTGAACATCTTGATTTATTAGTATTCATAATGGACATGATTTAGTCAGCCTGCCAACGCATTTCGTTCATTCGGACGTCATCAGGGTTTGAATTATGGCGAAACAATCCATATATCCTGACACTATGGTTGAAACATTGGTGTAGCACTGTGTTTATCATATGATGTTCTGCAAAATACCCAAATCATCTATATACACCAAGATCTCAAAATAAATTGTGGTAATTACATAGGTGTAGCATCATCAAAAGAGTATATCTGGAATTATCCTTCCAACTAATGTAATCGATCTTGCCTATAGGATTTGTATCACCAAAACGCCCACAGAATAACAGCCACCGTCTAGACTAGTCAATTTGTTGCAGAACCTAGAACTAATTGCAATACAATTTCTGTGAGTGGATTCTTATTGAAATTTTTCCATAGAAAACGATGGTGAGAAGTCTACCACTTTATCATGACGCGTTAATCCAATATGGCGGATTTTTCAAAATGGCTGCCCATTATTTGAGATATAGGGTATAACTGTTTATATGCCCATGTGTGGTATCAATTTATATGTTTTTAGGGACGGGAAAATCAAAAATAACATCAACAATTGTTTCTGATGACCATAATGTCAAATAATCGTGGAATATGTCAGATAGACAAAGTTTGTATAATTTTTTCGTTGACATATGACAAAGTGTGAAGGAACGTAAATATTACAATTAACTTTTGAAATAAAAAGTTTGCTATTGTTTGTGTTTTGTTTTGTAACTTTGTTGTTATTGTTTGTTTTTTTGTTAATCAAAAATGTTTCATTTATGTGTTACAGGTTCTGCGAGTTGCTGTGAGATACAGAGCAAATGGACGTAGAAAAGTGTTTCATTTGTGATGTGGTGCTTCAAGAAGATGACGATGTATCTGTACTCACTGAAAGACGAGTGACTGGAATTCAAAAAACATGCAAGGAGAGAAAAATATCTACGTTTCACATTTGTGTTGGGCAGAAAGTTCACAAGAAATGTAGAGCGCACTTTGTTAACTTGAAAACTCCATTCCAGGAGAAAGAATCAGATCCCACAGCTTCTCGTGTTCTACGGTCGTGTGAAACCCCCGTTTGATTTTAGAAAAAAATAGTTTTTTCTGTGGTACTGAGTTAAGTTTATACTTCAGAGAGAGGAAAAAAATGTGTGATTTAATGCACGAACAGTTGAATTCAAATCATCAGTTTTACAAAAATGCAACAAACGCAATGATGAATGGGCAGACAAAGTTAAGAGACGTATCCAAAATGTGTCTGATTTACATGCTGTAGATGCATGCTACCACAAACAGTGTTCCGTTATTTTTTATACTGGAAAATTAATTCCCGGGCAGTTCACTGATAACCCTCCAATATCTTCAGGTCGACCAGAGGACTCAGTTCACCAGGAAACTTTTCTTCAAGTACTTAAATACATGGAGGAAAATGAAGAAGAACAAACTACTGTTAAAGAACTTGTTAATAAAATGCGAGAAATACTGCCAGAAGATAGCGAACCATACAGTTCGAAGTATATGAAACAAAAACTCAAAGAGCATTTTGAAGATGAAATCTTCATAGGAACAGTTGCAGGGACTGCTGATGTCGTTACTTTTAAAAGTACAGCTGCTCATGTATTGCAAGAGTACCACAGTCACAGCCATGAAGATGTTGAAGAGGATCGAAACAACCTTCTTATGGCAGCTGCTGAAATAATAAGAAATGATATTAAAGTCATCCCTGTAGAACCAGAAATATATCCACCCATTGAAAACATGGGTAGTGTTGACTATAATGTGAGCTATATTCCTGATTCGTTAAGGCTCTTATTATTAGTTTTTGTTACTGATAAAACCAACAGAGAGAGAAAAGTAGATTCTACAGGACAGGCAATTATGCAAGCTGTGCGCCCACGAGTCTTAGATGCACCGTTGCAGTTAGGGCTGGCAGTTCAATTACATGACAATACAAGCTCGAGATTTGTAGTTGAAGGAGTAAATCATATGGGATTCTGCAGCTCCTATTCAGAAGTTCTTCGTTTTGAACGTTCAGCTGCAGCAGAAAGAGGAAATACTATACCTGTCCTTGTGGAACCTTCTGAAAGTCCTCTGAAATTCGTTCAATATGCAGCTGATAATATTGATCACAATATTATTACAATAGAAGGCCATGGTACTTTTCATAGGATGGGCATTATCGCCACAGTGACTCCAACTGGAAAATTTTCAACGGTC
This sequence comes from Lissotriton helveticus, assembly GCF_964261635.1. Taxonomy (NCBI): domain Eukaryota; kingdom Metazoa; phylum Chordata; class Amphibia; order Caudata; family Salamandridae; genus Lissotriton; species Lissotriton helveticus. Next base: position 398,942,158 of record NC_136063.1, read on the forward strand.
ATTAAGACGGGGTTTCACACGACCATAGTACACGAGAAGTTGTGGGATCTGATTCTTTCTCCTGGAATGGAATTTTCAAGTTAACAAAACGCGCTCTACATATCTTGTGAACTTTCGGCCCAACACAAACGTGAAACTTAGATATTTTTCTCTCCTTGCATGTTTTTTTAATTCCAGTCACTCCTCTTTCAGTGAGTACAGATACATCGTCATCTTCTTGAAACACCACATCACAAATGAAACACTTTTCTACGTCCATTTGCACTGTATCTCACAGCAACTCGCAAGAACCTGTAACACATAAATGAAAAATTTTTGATTAACGAAAAAACAAACAACAACAAAGTTACAAAACACAAACAATAGCAAACTTTTTATTTCAAAAGTTAATTGTAATATTTACATTCCTTCACACTTTGTCAGATAAGTCAATGAAAAAATTATTCAAACTTTGTCTATCTGACATATTCCACGATTATTTGATATTATGGTCATCAGAAACAATTGTTGATATTATTTTTGACTTTCCCGTCCCTAAAAACATATAAAATGATACCACACTTGGGCATATAAACAGTTATACCCTATATCTCAAATAATGGGCAGCCGTTTTGAAAAATCCGCCATATTGGAATAACGCGGCATGATAGAGTGGTAGACTTTTCACCATCGTTTTCTACGGAAAATTTTCAATAAGAATCCACTCACAGAAATTCTATTGCAATTAGTTCTAGGTTAGCCCATTTTTTTAACTAATTTGACTAGACTAGTCTTCTGAATTAGAATCTCCAAAAGGTTCAAGGGTCGAGTAGTGGGGTTTCAGTTTCCTGAAAGAAGTCTTTTGAAAGAGGAAAGTTAAGAGTATCCCAAAGTTTGAAAAATTAAACATTGAATTGTGAGAAAATGAAAGGCCATCAATAAAGGGAGAAAAAAGATTGCAATATGCGTAAAGAATAGTGGGAACGAAAATATAAAGTGAACATACTTTGTATGTAAACTACAAAAATATTCGAAATAATATTGTGTACCAGAATATTGTCAAAATAAAATGAAAGTATTCTGAAATCTATATATCTATTTATCTATTTATATATATATATATATATAAATTGATATTTATATATGTATATATAGATAGATATATCTATATGTGTGTGTGTTCATGTACGCAGGTTCTAGGTTGTGCAGTGCTTTGTATGTGTACGTGAGTAGTCTGAAAACAGCACATTTGTGGATTGGAAACCAATGGAGGTCTTTGAGATGAGTAGATATGTGGATTTAGGGTGAGAAGCTGAGTCTAAGCCTGTCCGCTGTGTTCTGGATGACCTGCAATCTCTTGGTAAGTTGAGTGGAGATTCCTGTATAAAGTGCATTTCCGTAGTCTATCTTGCTGGTGATTACAGCTTGGGTGATTGTGCTTTCGAACATGATCCATAGTTCTAGCTTGGTTTGATAGGGGTGGGGAGGAGGTCCTAGGGCTGATGGCCACCAGGCCGAGGACCAGAGTGAGGAGTACCACCTCCACGTTGTCCAAATTGAGGTCCAGGCAGTTGACCTTCATCTAGAGGGCAACTTCTGACATCCAGTTGATAAACGTTGCTTGGGTGCTGGCAGTGTCATCTGATAGGGAGAGGATGAGCTGTGTGTTGTTGGTGTAAGAGATGATGTTGAGGCTATGGAAACAGACAATGTTATTGATCAAGGCCTTGTAGGTATTGAAGAGCATGGGGCTGACAGATGAGCCTTGGGGAATGCCACAGATCAAAGTGGAGGGTCCGGAGGTGTAGAGGGTCAGGCTGACACCCTGCATGCGTCCTGTAAGGAAGGAACTGTTCAACTGAAGAGATGATCCACAAATTCCTGGATGGGAATGGGTGGGAGACAGCATTAAAGGCAGAGGAGAAGTGGAGAAGAGGAGAGGTTGTTGTCCGATCCATAATGAGTTAGATGTTGTCTGTAGCGGCAATGAGGGCAGTCTGAGTGCTGTGGTTTGGTATGAATCCTAATTTGGTTGGGTCCAAGAAGTGGTTGTCATTAAGGTGATTGTCCAGTCAATTGTTAATGAGTACTTCAAAGACTTTCATCAGGTAGGGTAGCAGGGAGATGGCTCTGTAATTTTCTGGTGTGTTTGGATCCAATGTAGGTTTCTTGAGTACCGAAAGGATGGTGACATGTTTTCGTGTGCCGGGTAAGGTAGTGGTGGTGAGAGAGTTATTGAGGATCAAGGTGAGATCAGTGCAGATGGGTTCAAGTCCTTCGGTGAAGGGGAAGTGCATACAGAGATCCAAAGGAGCTCCTGAGTGGATACAACTAAAGGTGTCAATGGTTTCCATGAGTGCAATGGTGGGCCGGCAGGTTAAGGAGGTTTCCGGTGTATTCTCATCATTCTATTGGAGGACTGCCAGAGTGAAGAGGTCTGGTTGGCGTGCAAAGTTGTCATATATACAGAGTGAGTGGACTCAGAGATTTTTTGAGAGGGTGATGGTTGTGGGGCTAGCAGTGGAGGAAGATGGTCCTTCGCTATGAAGAAGATTTCCTTTGAGTTATTGGTGTTGTTGTTGATCTGGTAAGGGATGAGGGCTTGGTGGCCTTAAGTTGCTGATGGTAGTGTCGGAGAGTAGATCTGCAGGTCTGTCTGTCATTGTCATTGTCGGTGTGTCTCCTCCGTTGCTCCAAATGTTTGCAGTGGAGCTTGGTGAGCCGCAAGTCATGAGGTCTTGTCAAAGAAGCAGTGGTGGTTTTCAGTGGGGCCAGGGGCTGTGTGCAGGAAGTGATCCAGTTGATGAAGTTGTCAATGTATTGGAAAGTGTCTCCTTGGTGCTTTGGGTGCCAGGTTTTGAGTTCTATGGTCCAAGTTTCCTGTTCCAGTTGAGTCATGGGGTGAGAGCAGGTCTTCATTGGCAGCATAGATGTAGGTCTAATTGGACAAAGGAGTAGCCAATATAGGTGAGGAAGGTGGGCTTGTCCACTGTGATGTCAGAGAAGTTTGGTGAAGATAGGGACTAGGAGATATCCAGAACTGGAAACATAAGAGCGCACTCCTGTGAGGTAATCCAGATAATGTAGGGTGAGAAGGTGGGTGGTGCAGTAGGGTTGATCCTCCTGAGTATGAGGAATAAATGAGCAATCGAAAAAGCACTCTCCTTGGGACAAGAAGAGCATCTCCCTCATGCACTCGATACAATATTCATTCCTTTACTTGGTTTGTAATAAAAACAATTCTCGAAACTTTATGTTCAGTGAACTATTTATTTATCCTTTGTTTTCAAGTTATTCTTAGATATTCATCAAATCCGTTATTATTACATCATAATAACTGTAGTTGTGGACCAAACAATTCTTTATGCCCAAAGCATTTCGGGCACAGAAGCCCTTCTTAGGGGGCTATACACTGAAATGTAAAGGAAACTCGGTGTCAGCACAAGGTACTAGATTGTGTTTACAACAGTTGTGGGGGTGACAATCTCCAAAACGTGATGGAGTGTATCCCAGTGTAAAAGTATAGTTGGAAAAATGGTGTTATATGCACGGTGAGTATCTGTAACTGATATGGTAAATCCGTGCTGTTACCTGCTGTGCGGTGGCAAACGTGACGCAGAAAAATTGGATGGGGGTCGATAAATGTGTCCAAGCAAATCGGCGTGTACAGAAAAAAGTACTACCGTGTTTGTGGTTAGGAACATGAGTTAAATCAAACGTTGTGCCTTGGTTTCAACAGAAAACGTGCCTCTGGTGGGTGCATAAACCTTAAGCAGGCTCCTGACATAACTCAGATGAGTTTCATTCCAGGCTCATGTATTTAAGAAACGCTGTGAACCAGACTTGGAGGATGGTTAATGCAACTCACATATGGATCGCGGTAAACAGACAAAAATGTGATAGAAGATAGCCAAGATGCACTTACTCGACAGGGTGTCAGTGAATTCTCAGAACGCGGACGCGTGGTGCTTCAAAGTGTGAATCCGGGCCATTATCACCCGGAAGTATATATAGGTCCACACGCTGTACTTGAACATTTGAATCCGGGCCGCTATCACCCGGAAGTGAGTGTAAGTTCATGCCCGGTGATCGCGTGAACCGACAGCTTAAGGCGATGTCTGGCATTGTTGGTGGGGCCCTTCACTCATTGGGCGAGTCTGAGTGTGTTCAGGTTTTCAAGGAGGTTGCTGGTGTTTGGGTTGGGGTTTCCTACAGGTGGAAATTTATGTCACCTGAAGAGCATTAAGGAGTTAGATTTGAGCACAAGGTGGGCAATGTTGTCTGCAATGGTATTTTTGATGTCGACCCTTGGTATGGGTGGTTGGTAGAGTAGGGCTATTCCCCAAGTGGTGTTATTGGAGATGCTGAGTTTGAAAGTCAGGAGTTTGAGTTGGTTGCAGAAGTTGGCCAAAGTGAGGGAGCATTGGATGTTTTTCTTATAGATGATTGTGATTCCTCATCTGGGTTGCCTGGTGCTGTCTAGGGGTGGCCGGCAAACTCCGCTCCACTGGCAAAGTTTGTGGAGTTTTTGGTACTATGCGCTGAGCTTGAAGCACAGAATTCTTTTTTTAAAGGAACATAGGTCCCTTACTCATTAAATAGTACAGCATAGAAACATAGAAGTACTTTGCGGTTTATGTAAAATGTCCAAATGGACAATGAAAATTGTTTATTCAGTTACAAATTAACAGCACATTATTAGAGTTGGAAAACAAGACACTTAAGAAGTTAAAAAACTTCCAAACTCAGGCATTAGTTCATGTGACTACAATGATAACATAATAGTTATGTCACAAGTAATTTTTAAGTACTCGTGCACATGACATAACAAGGCATGGCATACTTCATGTACCAAGAGATGGGACCTCGGCGTCATCATGATGGTATAGCCGTG